>NW_028318294.1:665000-1265000 GCF_062004578.1 Staurois parvus | reverse complement strand
ACATGGCGCAGGGTGGCGGTGGAGGCAGCAGCAATGGAAGGCCATACAGCACCCTATCACAAAATGGAACCCACCAACAGTGTAAGGAGACCTGAAAGTGGCACATGGCGCAGGGTGGCGGTGGAGGCAGCAGTATTCGGAAGCCATACACAGGCCTAGGTTAAAAAGCGGAAGCCGTCAGCAGCGTGAGCAGACGACAGAGACACATGGCGCAGGGGGTGGTGGATGCAGCAGTATTCGGAAGCCAAACACAGGCCTCGGTTAAAAAGCGGAAGCCGTCAGCAGCGTGAGCAGATGACAGAGGCACATGGCGCAGGGTGGCGGTGGAGGCAGCAGCAATGGAAGGCCATACAGCACCCTATCACAAAATGGAACCCACCAACAGTGTAAGGAGACCTGAAAGTGGCACATGGCGCAGGGTGGCGGTGGAGGCAGCAGTATTCGGAAGCTATACACAGGCCTAGGTTACAAAGCGGAAGCCGTCAGCAGCGTGAGCAGACGACAGAGGCACATGGCGCAGGGTGGCGGTGGAGGCAGCAGTATTCGGAAGCCATACACAGGCCTAGGTTAAAAAGCGGAAGCCGTCAGCAGCGTGAGCAGACGACAGAGGCACATGGCGCAGGGTGGCGGTGGAGGCAGCAGTATTCGGAAGCCATACACAGGCCTAGGTTTAAAACTGGAACCCAGCAGCGTGAGCAGACGACAAAGACGCACATGGCAGAGGATGGATCTGGCAGCAGTATGAGAAGGCGGTACAGGGGCCCGTGGCACAGTGTGGTGATGGGGGCTACAGCAACTGGATGCCAGAAAGTGGCCGATAGGGCTATATACTGCATGACTACATAGGTGGTTTTTATAGTACTTTATTTTGGCCTCCCTCTCAGCAGGTGTGAAAAAGGCCACCATTTTTGAACGGTAGCGAGGGTCCAACAAGGTGGACAGCCAAAAGTCATCCCTCTGTCTGATGGTTATTATTCAGCAACCGAGCATGCTATGGGCCATTTGTGCCAAGGAATGCGAGGGACTCCCTGCCTCCATCTCCACAGCATACTGCCACGGTGCGTCTGGGTCCTCTGTCTCCTCCTCTACCAGATGCTCCTGTTCCTCCACTCCTGTCCGCTGAGTGGAAAAACCACCCATTTCACTCAATAATTCCTGAGCACCAATGTCCTCCTCTACCTCCTCCTCTTCTTCCTGTCCTGCCCCCACAGGGGTCATGTGGCGTTGAGATCTGTGCGCCACGTCTACCGCACCCTGACCAGCCATTGTTAACAGCATTTGTTCCAGGACGTGCAACAGAGGAATGACGTCGTTCATCCTATAGTCCTGCCGACTCACGAATAGCGTGGCCTCCTCAAAGGGCCTGAGCAAGCGGCAGGTGTCACGCATGAGCTGCCAATGGCTGACATCTAAGTTACACAGGGGAGTACCTTTATCCGCTTGTAACATCAGGAAATCGGTGATGGCCTTTCGCTGTTCGTAAAGGCGGTCTAACATATGTAGGGTTGAATTCCACCTTGTTGCAACGTCGCAGATCAGGCGATGCTGTGGAATTCCGTTCTGCCGCTGCAGCTCAAGGAGGGTGTGCTTTGCGGTGTAGGAATGGCTGAAATGCATGCAAAGTTTACGTGACATTTTAAGGATGTCTTGCAGTGGGATGGTGGATTTTAGGAACCGCTTGACAACCAGATTGAACACGTGAGCCATGCATGGCGCATGGCACAACCTTCCTTGACGCAGAGCAGACACCATGTTCTTTCCGTTGTCGGTCAACATGGTTCCGATTTTCAGTTCGCGCGGAGACAGCCATCTGTCGATTTCTCTGTTCATTACACTCAGAAGTTCCTCCCCTGTGTGACTACGTTCGCCAAGGCATACCAGGTGCAGCACAGCGTGACACCGTTGCGCCCTGCACATGTGATATGCCGGTCGGGTAATGGGACATGGCACGGGGGTGGCGGCTGAGGACACGGCGGAAGAAGAGGTGGTAGAGGCGGACATCTTTGCTGGACCAAAGACGTGCAAACGTGGAGGCAAAAACGGCGTGACCTGTCCAAGTTGCTGGTGCGGCTGTGCCAGCACCACGTTCACCCAGTGGGCCGTAAATGACATGTACTGTCCCTGACCGTAGTTACAGCTCCACACGTCGGCGCTGCCGTGCACTTTGGCAGAGACCGACATGCTCAAAGACTGGCCCACCATCTCTTCTACATGTGAATGCAGGGCTGGCACTGCCTTTTTGGCGAAGAAATGCCGGCTTGGCACTCTCCACCGCGGCTCGGCACAAGCCATAATTTCTCGGAAAGGTGCTGAGTCCACCACTTGGAAAGGGAGGGACTGCAGCACCAGCAACTTGAACAGGAGGACGTTCAGCTTCTGCACCGTCGGGTGCGTGCTCGCAAACTGTTGTCTCTTGGAAACGGATTCCAAGAAAGACTGCTGACGGAATCCGTGAAGAGGAGTAGCAGGAGAAGGAGCATCTGAACGAGCGGAAGATGCCAACGAGCGACAACTCCCCTCAGCAGAGGTGTTGGAGCCTTGACTGGCTGATAGAGGGCGATTGACGTCGGGTGACGGAGCAAGTAACGGAGCGGGTGATGGAGCGGGGGCTGGGGCAGGCAGAACCGCCGTATCTTTATCACGGTTTTCCCTGGCCACCGAATGGCGACGCTGCATATGCTGACGCAACGCTGTAGTCCCAACATTGGCCCCCTGGCCACGCTTGACTTTCTGGCCACATAGTCGACATACGGCTACGTTTACTTCCTCGGGCGGTTTGACGAAAAATTGCCACACCGCCGAGTAGGAAACTTTGCCCCCGCTACTCCTCACTGGCTGACTGCTACTTCCTCCGTGCACACCGGCACCACTACTGGCCGTGGTGGTAGGCTGCAGTGGAGCTGGTGCTCTACTCCATGTCCGTTTGGCTCCACTGACACTGCTGCGACCCTGCTGCCTCCTGGGCAACCCACCGACTGTTTTGCTCGCTGGCAAGCTGGCACCCTCTTCTCCTGATGATGCGGAAGCAATAGCCTGATGACGACGAGGCTGCCAAGTGCGATCAGCCTCATCATCATCAATTAGGGTCTCCGCGTCACTACTAGCCCCCTCGGCTGCGTGTGGGTCAGGAGACAGACCTGTCTCTAGACCGGCTACCGAGCCACTCTCCTCGCCACTACTTCTTCGCCTGGCTGCTGAAGAGGCGGATGTCTCCCCCCGTTCCTGACCGCCCTCTGTTAGCTCTTCCTCACTGTACAGTGGGGCTGAGCCTACAGCATGCGATACTTCGCTTGGTGAGGGAACACCAAAGGACAGGGGCAGGTCGAGGACACGTGATTTCAGTGGGCTTGCTCCCGGGCCATGCCAACTAACGGTTGTGTCTGACGTACCCACCGACCGTTGGCTGTAGGTGTCAGAGGTGACCTGGGAAGAGGAAGACGACCGAGTCAACCAATCGATGACAGCAGGGTTGTCGGTGGAGACACAACCGCTGGATGACACCGGGAGCACTGGCCTCTGGCTGCGACTAGTGCTGCCTCGACCCCTTCCTCTGCTGCCACGTCTGCTCGCTCCTGAAACATTGCCTCCTCTGCCACTCCTCTGCGTGTTGTCTGACATACTCTTTAATTCAATAAGCACCCCAAAAATAAAAACGGATTTAACTCTTTGAACGTACAATAGTGGTTGTGAAGCAGAAAGTCAGTTTATTTAGCACAATCGGTCAATTGCAGCTTGCCGTTGGCTGTAAACTGTACATTTATGTCACTGGAATGCACTAATCACCCAAAAAATATTACCGCCACCCGGCGTGTATATGGATTTAACTCTTTGAACGTACAATAGTGGTTGTGAAGCATAAAGTCAGTTTATTTATCACAATCGGTCAATTGCAGCTTGCCGTTGGCTGGAAACTGTACATTTATGTCACTGGAATGCACTAATCACCCAAAAAATATTACCGCCACCCGGCGTGTAAATGGATCTAACTCTTTGAACGTACAATAGTGGTTGTGAAGCAGAAAGTCAGTTTATTTAGCACAATCGGTCAATTGCAGCTTGCCGTTGGCTGGAAACTGTACGTTTATGTCACTGGAATGCACTAATCACCCAAAAAATATTACCGCCACCCGGCGTGTAAATGGATCTAACTCTTTGAACGTACAATAGTGGTTGTGAAGCAGAAAGTCAGTTTATTTAGCACAATCGGTCAATTTCAGCTTGCCGTTGGCTGGAAACTGTACGTTTATGTCACTGGAATGCACTAATCACCCAAAAAATATTACCGCCACCCGGCGTGTATATGGATTTAACTCTTTGAACGTACAATAGTGGTTGTGAAGCAGAAAGTCAGTTTATTTAGCACAATCGGTCAATTGCAGCTTGCCGTTGGCTGGAAACGGTACGTTTATGTCACTGGAATGCACTAATCACCCAAGAAATATTACCGCCAGCCGGTGTGTAAATGGATTTAACTCTTTGAACGTACAATAGTGGTTGTGAAGCAGAAAGTCAGTTTATTTAGCACAATCGGTCAATTGCAGCTTGCCGTTAGCTGGAAACTGTACGTTTATGTCACTGGAATGCACTAATCACCCAAAAAATATTACCGCCACCCGGCGTGTAAATGGATCTAACTCTTTGAACGTACAATAGTGGTTGTGAAGCAGAAAGTCAGTTTATTTAGCACAATCGGTCAATTTCAGCTTGCCGTTGGCTGGAAACTGTACGTTTATGTCACTGGAATGCACTAATCACCCAAAAAATATTACCGCCACCCGGCGTGTATATGGATTTAACTCTTTGAACGTACAATAGTGGTTGTGAAGCATAAAGTCAGTTTATTTAGCACAATCGGTCAATTTCAGCTTGCCGTTGGCTGTAAACTGTACGTTTATGTCACTGGAATGCACTAATCACCCAAAAAATATTACCGCCAGCCGGCGTGTAAATGGATTTAACTCTTTGAACGTACAATAGTGGTTGTGAAGCAGAAAGTCAGTTTATTTAGCACAATCGGTCAATTGCAGCTTGCCGTTGGCTGGAAACTGTACGTTTATGTCACTGGAATGCACTAATCACCCAAAAAATATTACCGCCACCCGGCGTGTAAATGGATTTAACTCTTTGAACGTACAATAGTGGTTGTGAAGCAGAAAGTCAGTTTATTTAGCACAATCGGTCAATTTCAGCTTGCCGTTGGCTGGAAACTGTACGTTTATGTCACTGGAATGCACTAATCACCCAAAAAATATTACCGCCACCCGGCGTGTATATGGATTTAACTCTTTGAACGTACAATAGTGGTTGTGAAGCAGAAAGTCAGTTTATTGTACACAATCGGTCAATTGCAGCTTGCCGTTGGCTGGAAACTGTACGTTTCTGTCACTGGAATGCACTAATCACCCAAAAAATATTACCGCCAGCCGGCGTGTAAATGGATTTAACTCTTTGAACGTACAATAGTGGTTGTGAAGCAGAAAGTCAGTTTATTGTACACAATCGGCAAACTGCAGCACCAACTGTGCACGACAGCCACCAAAAAAAAAAATGGTGTATGTCACTTTAAATTTTCGATTCTTTGATAGCTGTGGCCCTAAGTAACGATTCTGTGTCCCTGAGTAACGATTCTGTGTCCCTGAGTAACGATTTTGTGTCCCTGAGTAACGATTCTGTGTCCCTGAGTAACGATTCTGTGTCCCTGAGTAACGATTCTGTGTCCCTGAGTAACAATTCTGTGTCCCTGAGTAACAATTCTGTGTCCCTGAGTAACGATTCTGTGGCCCTAAAGTCTCTGTGGCCCTAACTCTGTCCCTCAATACACAGAGGTCTGTCTCTCTTGAATGACCGGAGGCTAATGGAGAATTCTAAGATGGCCGCGATTTATAGCTCCACCATTACACAGTGCTGGCTGGCTGGCTGCTGATTGGCTAATGCGATCACATGTCATGATTCATGACTCATGAATGCATTATGGGTCAGCGCGCCTTGTCTGCGCGCCTTCCCAGAGATCCCCGCCCCATCTTCTCTGTCCATTTTCTCCTGTCGCCACACATGTCGCCGCCATTTTTGGGAAAATTCGATTCGTGCATCCGATGTTTGCTAATCTTCGGATTCGTCGCGAATAGAATTTTTCCAAATCTTCGGAACGAATTCCACTTCGTCATGTTTGATTCGCTCATCTCTAGTGATTAGGTACTAAACCATGCAAGTGAGAGTGTACATAGCATGAAAACAAAAATGTTTGATCCCAATATGCCAATTTGCTTAACTGCAATAGTAGACATTTTGAAGTTGTATTTTCTCTTCAAACTCATACTTAAGTATACTGTGATATGCTGTGTTCTGACATTAGTGGAAGAGACTTCTAATTGGTAGATGTGTTCCAGAGGTTACTTTGGGTTGGCCACATGAATGGTAGGTTGTAAAAGTGCCTGTCCTGTAAAGGCTAGAGCACAGCAGACATGGACAAGGGTGGTGGTGTATGTATTTGGGCCTACGAGAGGACCACCGTGGTTGGTGGTCCATGAGAGCATCTGAAATTGTTTGATCAGTGTTGCTGGATTCCTTTTCATGTGCCAACCTCCCTCATGTGGATGGGTGGCATTAGACTATCACATATGTAGAGCAGCATGGCAGAATGTCATACTGTATAAGAGTTCTGTCATTCTTTAACAGAGCAAAGAGTAGATTGATTAAAATGTGTGTACCCCGCAGATGGACTGTAGTGTTAGAACAGAAACTAGAACAGAATCGTATATCATTTGTTATACCGTTTTACTGGCAAGCTGTGTGTGTTTTGAAGAATCACAGCTATCGTTATTACTCTTAATAATGTTTCAACCCAATATGAATGGGCTGAAATTGCATCACACCGGACTGCATGTGAATTCCTAGTCTGAACCGGTCCTAAAAAAACTACTCAGCCAGACTGATTCTTTTCTAATCTTTATATCAATAGTCTTACTTTTATTTTGGGAGTGCCATCTTTCTGCTAATCCCCTCATCCATCCATATATAACATATAAAGCCATTTGTAACTCTGCCCCAAATTACATAACCAATCTTGTCTCCAAATATCACCCAAACCGTACTCTCCGCTCCTCGCATGACCTCCTACTCTTTAGCTCCCTTGTCTCCTCCTCCCATGCTCGTCTCCAGGACTTCTCCAGAGCTTCCCTCATCCTCTGGAACTCTCTCCCCAATTTATCAGACTATCGCTACTCTAATGGCACCCGCCCACGGGTCCGCAATTCTCTGTGCGGGTGGTGCGGCTGCACGGATTTTCGTGCGGATCTGCAGCGGCACCACCCGCACCAAATCCAAAACAGCAACAATGTAGACAGAGCTGCTGTCATTGTTACTTTACAAGTGGTTTTAAACACACATCACATGGGCATGCTCCACTGTTGTCACCATCAGAACAACCACCATGAAAAATGCCATGCAACCGTTGCTGGAACACATGCATGCAAGGAAATCAGAACCACTGAAAAGCAACACAAAATGAAAAAAAGGTGAACACAAGTATTTGGTTTAAAAATGCAGTTGGTAATGATATTCCATACTATAGAAAAAAAAACATTCAATACCATAGAAAACTAAATTTCATGTCAGAATACAATAGCAGCAGCAACAAGAGATTTGTTCATCAATGCTGTATAGCATGGATGTAGTAATATCTTAAATTGTATGAATTCACCCCACAAGCTGAACCAGGAAGATTTATTTGTGTAAATTTAATAGAGTATGTACAACTTTAGAGTAGGAAGCAGATGGCGACCCTGGATGGCACAAAGATGGCATTGCCCTTCTGGAGAAAAAAGTAGATGAAGGAATTGTTGGCAGGAGTGCTGTGATCTCTATGAGAGGTGATAAACACCGGTAAGTGTTACTCATACACATTACTTAGCATCATTCACCTTACAATATAAAAACATATGTGACGCTGCCTAAAGAATGCTTGTTGGACATCACCAGTGTGGATACACCCAAAGAGCAGCCAAGAGCTGGAGAAGCAGCATGAGGTTTGCAGACTCTTCATGCCCTGTGTTGTCACGTCACGTGAGCTAACCATTAGAGTATATGAATTACGTCACAAACCTTCTGCCAACTCAAAATTTTGGAGTAATCATAATTAAACTGTGTATTGAGCTGCTTCACTGGACTTACTAGTTAATGAGTATAGAAGAAAACTGTGATGTGCAGAAATAAAACAATGTAGTTGAATTAAAATATTTTCTCTCTCAGCTTCAAAATGGAAGATATGGAAAATGCCATACCCCGGTTGGAGGAATTTCTCTGCCAGGATGTTGCTTGGCTGGTAGAAACAGTGCAAAATCTTCTGCCTGATGCAGATCTAAGCCACATTCTACAGATGACAGATGACAGGGGAAAGGTCTCCGCCATTATCCAGCAAGTGAGGGGATTCCACACCGCAGAATGGAGGCAGCTTATAGACTGCATCTGCATGAACTGTCAACTTCCTCTGGATCTGGAGGCGCAACTCATCAGCCTGGACGGAGGTTGGTCCTAAATGTATTTAAAATAACCTTTCATTTTGTGCTTTGTGGTGGTAGTTCAAAAGCTCAACTCCAGCCACTTTGGGGGTTTTGCATAGAGTGGGGCAGGGTTAGATAGTTTTGTATAGAGTGGGGATCAGTTTGTTTTGTATAGAGTGGGGAAGGGTTAATTAGATATGGTGGAAGGGTTAATTAGATTTGTATTGAGTGGAGAAGGGTTGGATCATTTTGTATAGTGTAAGGAATGGGTTACGTAGTATTGTGTGGATTGGAAAGTTGTTAGATAGTTTTGTATAGAATGGGGAAGGGTTTGATAGTTTTGTATAGAGTGGGGAAGGGTTAATTTGATATGTATAGAAGGGTAAAGGGTTGGTTAGTTTTGCGCTGAGTTAAACAGGGTTGGGTAATTTTAGAGTGAGGAACTGTTTCGTTTCATATTGTATGAATTGAAAAGTGGTTAGATAGTTTTATATAGAATGGGGAATTATTAATGTGATATGTATAGAATGGGGAAGTATTCATTTTTGAGAGGAAGGGGGTTACTTAGTTTTGTATACAGTGGGGAGAGGTTACTGACTTTTGTATAGACTGGGGAATAGTTTGATAGTTTTGTACAGAGTAAAGCTAAGTACACACGGGTCAAATATTGGGCGGTATCTCCTGGTTCAACAGAAACTGGGTGACATTCTGCCCGTGTGTACTTCAGCCGGTTTTTGTCAAACGGGCATGACCAAAAAAGGTTTGCCGATCGGCTTCCGATCAGAGCTCTCAGCCATTCAGCACTGACCAGTGTGTTCTTGTCAGGAATGGACTTGCCAGTGGTGGTGGGACTCACCTGCCTTGTTGGCTGCAGTACCAGGGCTGGCTTTCAGCAACCAGAGGCTCACTCCTGCAATGAGCCATCACCTGAGGCTGATTACAGCAGGTGTATTTAAGGAATGGCCAGGCCTGTGATCAGGGCCTTGGTGTATGTTTCCCATGAGCCCCTGTACCTGCATCCTGTCTGCTTCCTGCCTGATCCTGATTCTGCTTTAATCCTGACTCTACATGAACTCTGCCTGTCCTGACCTCGGCTATTCCTGACTATGCTTCTGCCTGCTCCTTGTACCTTGCCTGCCTGTTTGCTACCGACCCGGCCTGCCCGACTACGTTTAGTATTGTTCTTATTGTTATCTGTTGGAGGTTTGGTTGCACTGTGTTTATGTTTAGTCTTGCACTGCGTTTATGTATTGTTTAGTCTTTAATAAATTGTATTGTTTATACTATACCTGAAGCCTGTGTTTCCCTGTGTCAGTCCACACATTTCTGGTCATACCCCTAGCAGAACACCAAGGCCCTGATCACAGGCCTGGCCATTCCCTAAATACACCTGCTGTAATCAGCCTCAGGTGATGGCTCATTGCAGGAGTGAGCCTCTGGTTGCTGAGAGCACCCGCTGGCCAGCCCTGGTACTGCAGCCCACAAGGCAGGTGAATCCCACCACCACTGGCAAGTCCATTCCTGACAGTTCTGGTGGGGAGGGCGAGCCCAATGAAAAAATACAGTGTGTACGAGGCTTAGGTTAATTTGAAACACATTGGGGAAGGGTCTGATCACTCACTGGTAGTCTACAGCTTGTTGAAATACCTTCAGGATTTGACCCTCTCTGAAGTCTTGGGTGCCTGGTCTCGTTCTGCTTCTCGTGTTTAGATCTGCTGGTCTCTAGGTCACTACAGGACAATAGTGATGTAAAGGCGGGCAGAATAAGCCAAAGCTCTCACCAGGGGAAAGAGGAGGCAGGCATCCACCACACCTGAAGGTATTTTGACATATGTATATATTTTGAACACTGTAGCTCTAAAGAGAGTGAGGACCTTGATGGGATCAAGTACTGGATCTGTTCTTTATTGGAAGACCTTATTATGAAGTTTTTATTCTATTTTTGTTCTTTAAAAATATCAACATACATACCTTTTTACTAGGTAACTTTGGTCCCTTGGTGGTAACTTCTCTTGATGGTGAGTCCTAAATGCTGAAGCATTCACCTGTGTGCCCAAACCAGTATAATATTGTACCCTCATGGGCGGGTACCTGACAGGCTAGGCTCACAGGAAGTGGGTAGAGGGTTGAATGACATTGGCTGTCATTTAACATAGAAGTGTACTGGCACTGGATAACAGAGTGGTGAGTGTGCAGGGGGCAGTGCCAGAGAGGAGGTGAACATTGCAAGTAAAGCAGTTTTTTACCACAGGGAAATACATGTAAAAACTAGCAAATAAAACACCGGAGATCAGTGTAACACAAGTCATCTTTCACCTTACTGTGATGTGTAGGCTACATGAAGGACTCAAGCATATACAGTATGTGGCCCTCTGTGTGGAGCAAGTTTTCATTGCTGAATGAAAGTGACTCTTATATGCAGTGGTGTATTTAGCTATTGTGCTGCTCTAAGCAACACTAAAATTGGGCGCCCCGCCAACACCACCAGCACAGCCCCACACCCCACTCCCCAGCCCCCACCACAACTAAAATTGGGTGCTCTCTTAATCTTTATGGAGCCAAGCCCAGTGTCTTCCTTCCTTGTGCGGGAAGCTTGCACTCTCCAGCAGCGCACAGTCTCCTCGGATTCCATGGTGGAGCCTCACCCCAGGTGACGGCACCCCCGAAAATTGCCGCCCTAGACAAACGCCTTGTTTGCCTTGTGATAAATACACCGCTGCGTATATGGTGCCCTTCTTGTTATCAATCCATATCTAGGGCTAAACAGTTCTCAAACATCTGTCTAAAATATTTGCAATAGGTTAATTTTGATGTATTGCAAAGAAGAGATTAAATAACTAAATACTTACTAAGAGAGTAACTAAAAAGTATCTTCCTGTTTGCTAAGTACCGTAACGGCTCATTTTATTACTCAAACACAGATCAAAAGCAAACACTAGCAGAGAAACCTCAACAACCTACAAATCTACAGCAACAAGCACATACAGTACATATGTCATATATATTGCTACAAATAATCCCTGAAACTGGAGCTGCATTGACATAATAAAGAGAAAGTTATCTAAATTCTGAACCTAAACTATCCACATTCCAGTACAGTTTCAACTACAGAAACCCTTTTTGTAAAAGGTATACTGTTCAGGGGCTCCGCATGCTTTTCTTCAGGCAGGCAGAAATGGAAACAAAAATCTGAATCTGGGTCTACCCATCCCTGTACTTTAGTTTAGTCTAAAGCCCGGTACACACAGTGATTTTTTTTTCGTGCAGCCCAGCCGACTGAATGAAAAATAACTGAGGAGCTCGCAAGGAGGTCTCTGTAGTAACAATGTAACAATGTTAGTACAGCAATCTTCCCAATGAGTTATTGTGTTTTGACAGGGGGACAACAACGATCAGCGCTCGCAGCCATTGGCTGAGAGCGCTGATCAGATTCTGAATGGTTGCTGGTTTTCCAGCAAGCACTTTTGATGGAAGCCGTCCATGAGATCAGCTTCTGTCAAAGAAGGACCTGTACGCACGTGCCGAATGTCGGTCAGTATCTACTGTACCAGCTGATTTTGGCCAGTTTCTGGCCTGTGTGTATGGGGCTTAAAGTGTTACTAAACCCACAGCAGTAAAATCAGTCTGTATATGCAGTAAAGCATGCTTGTTATACTCACTGTGGAACCTAAGGGGTTAATCCTCTGCATTTTGTAAAAAGGCTGCTTGATCCTTTCTTCTCTGCCTCTCCTCTTGTTGAAATGTCCACCTGATACAGACTGAACCTGTGGTCACATGCACATGCTCAGTTTGGTGTGTATTGCTAGAGAGGATTTTTCTTCTTGGGAGGGTGCATATGATCAGCACAGCACCAATCAGCACTGTCCAGACAGAGGGTCGAGGGTTTCACATCCTCCTAGAGCAAAAAGCAAACTCCTCCTACAAGCTTTAACCAGCGCTCTGCTGAAGTCACAAGACTGCCCTAACTGCTGATGAGGAAAGGTATTTAGCAGTTTATATTTACTAAATAATTGCATTTCCATGTTGTGTGTACTGTGGGAGACCAGATATAGTGAATGCAGGGTCCTGGGTTTAGTATCGCTTCAAAGCTAGGTATAGACTAGTAGGATTTAATTGAGAATTTTTAATTTTAAGCATGTTCATTCGATTTTCTAATCATTAGTGGGAGCAAATTGACTTTAATTTTTTACCTTAGTATCAAGAAAATTCAAAGAAGCAGGATGGATTTTTTTTTTCAAATGAATGAAATTCTAACAGTCGATCTATTGACACCAAAATCTAAACTTAAAAGCAAATGAAATTTTGAACTACTTTCGAACGACATTCCTAAGGAGTTGAATGTACTGGGAATTTTTTCCCTGAAAATCTATTAGGGTACACCCAGTTTAAAGGGATAGTTTACACAAAATGTATAGTTATTTATAGGTGAAGCCTGACCAATCGCCAGGCTTCTTACATGCTTGAACTTTCCAGCAGAGAGATATTCCTTCCAATGTTCTCTACTCTGTCACCAGCAGCCTTTGCATCCTCCAGCTCCTCCTGTTTTATGCTCCATAGTATAAACTACATTTGCCCATTTTGCATCAGTCCACCTAAAACTGACAACTGAAAAATGAATCAAGTGTGCCTTATACTGTACTGTATCTCTGTGTTACACATAGTTCTTCAAGCCTCTGTGTTATACACAATAGCCCTTACATCTGTTACATTTATCAAACCTTTTATAGACAGTGTTTTATATCTCACACCTATGTCATGTATATCTCTATGTAATACACAGTGCTTTATACCTCTGGATTATAGACAGTGCATAATACCTTTTTATTATACACAGTGATTCCTTCCTACAGTGTAGCATTCTGTAAAGTTAACAAAATTACTTTTCACTGATTACTAAAAGACTGTATACATTTCTCATACCTTTACAGCAGGAACCTTGAAGGGTGACCAGTATAGGATGTCTATCCACATGGAAGAAAAATACATTTGAAATATATTTTAAAAATATTCTTTCCAAATATATTGATATATACACATATTTTAAATACAATTCTGGCCATATGCAATATATTTCAAAATATATTTTAATATATATATATATATATATATATATATATATATATATATATATATATATACACACACACTATATGTTAAAATGCATTTTTATTACAAAATATATAAAAAATATTTGTAAAAATAAATTTTCAAATATACTGTATGTCTTTAAAAAGACAAGTTTACATTTCAGTTTTGGAATGCAGTTACAAATATATGTAAAAATACATGTTAAAATTACTTTTTTATATGTTAAAAAAATCTGAAGAATATATTTAAAAAGATATGTATTTTTTAAAAATATTTTTCATATATTTTGTAATAAAAACGCATTTCATACAGTATATATATATATATATTTATTGAAATATATTTTGAAATATACTGAATATGGCCAAAATTGTAGTATTTCAAATGTATGTAAATATATTTGGAAAAATATTTTTAAAATATATTTCAGATATATTTTTCTTCCATTTAGGTACCTATTCTCATTTAGTAGAAACAAATGGATAATTGAATAACCAGATGAAAGGATATCTTTTTTTGCAATAAAAATATATCTTTCAACCAGAATAATATGAAGCTCTTTTCTATCCCGATTGGACTAATAGAAACTTTATGTGTGTTTTTATTTTAGGATCAATCGAAATGAATTGGAATGGTTCATCTTCAAATGAAGATGGTAGACAACGAAGGATACAAGGTGATTAACTGTTAAGAGCTAGAGGCTTGTTAAGTTATCTCATTTTATAACATAGAATAAAACTTCTTAGCTAATGTGATCATTAATATGTGGTAACTTTTAGCTGATGTAAACAAATGGCCAATGCCTACATGGCTTCGTTCACTTCAGAATGTAAACTGGGCTTTTCTTTACCAGATAGCAGCTCTGTAAATAGCAGCCTTTTATTTTAACTTTCAATACATTTTTATTGAAAAAGTTTTAAGTCTAGAGTATACAAATGTAACTGTTGTCATGTGTACAAGTAAAATACAATAAGTTTCAGTTCAAAAGCAGTCATGCACAGAGAATACATACCTGTAATTGGTAACAATGAAACGAACATGTCAAAAGAGTAACATCAACCTTTTCGGTATCGGTAAATCAGCGTAAGAGGTGGATAAGGGACTATACACCTATTGTCTAATCTCCGGCAATAGCGAAAAAAAAAAAATCCATTTGGAGTGCACAAAGTGTATATTCGAACCAGAAAATATATAGAGCACATTGTAAATCATTCCTGCAGAAGAACCAATAAAATAATTAGAAAAAAAAAAAAAAAGTGAAGAAAGGCAGAACAGCCTTTTTTTTTGCAAAGGCTGGCCATACGTTTTGCAATTTTCTTTCCTTTAACCTGTGGCTGAAGGAAAGAAAATCACTTGATTCCCTCATCAGCACAGTCAGTGTGTAGGCAGGTGCAGTTAGCCACTAGGTAGCTATGGACCAGAACAATGTCTAATACCGCAGGTAGGGCCACTAGGTGTTAGGCCCCTTTTAGGCAGAGCCCTCCCACAAATGATGGCAGGGGTGAGTGAGGACCCATATATAAGCTAGGTGGGGAGGGGACACAGCAGACTTGAGGCATGGGAGCCATACACCTCACACCTGTGAGAATGAAATGTACACACGTGGGCCATGGACAGGGCAGGGAGCTAGGTGGAGTGGGCTTGTATGCAGGATTAGCTGGATGTAGACATTCTGACTGTTTTCGGTAAGGCTCCAAAAGGCCTTTTGGGTGAGGCTGCTTCCCTGGAGAGGTGTACTCAGCTAGGAGGTGTCTGCAGAGAACACAGTCCTGTGAGTACTTATGATCCTGGGCAGAGGAGAGACTATGGGGAGATGGCTATGAGCTGTTGCATGTGCTGTCACCTGAGACTGCTACAGACCGTCCACTTTATGTGACTGTGTGTGTATATCAAGAGACTCTAGATAGTATGTCCTTGTGATGTGACTGTCTTGTCATTCCCTGAACAGCACCAGTAAAGTGCAGTGAAGTTATTTATTGTGTGAACATGTCAGGGCTCCCAGGTATGACCAGAGATGTGTGACTGATGCAGGGAAACGCAGACTTCAGATATGTTATAAACAATATAATTTATTAACACTAACCATACAAACATAAACGCAGGGCAATACTAAACATAATACAGTGCAAACAAACCAAACCAACCACCCACAGATAACAGTATATACAAGCAAGCGTCGTCAGGCAGGCCGGGTCAATATCAATTGGGCAGGTAGGTACGGGGGGAGCAAGCAGAGAATGGTCGGGGTCACAGGCCAGGTTCAGCAGGTAGCAAGCAGCGAGGTACAGAGGGTCAGACAGAGGGGTGGTCAGGGTCACAAGCCAGGATCAGAGCAGGAGAAGTCAGCAGCAGTTCAGATCAGGGTCAGCAAAGGCAAAGAAACAGGATGCAGGACAGATACAGGGCCCAGGACAAACACAACACCAAGGCAGAGTCTGCAAGTCTGGCCATCCCTTAAATACCCCAGTATCATCAGTTCCAGGTGTTAGCTGGCTGAAAGGTTGAGTCTCTGATTGCTGGGAGCACCCGCTGGCCAGCCCTGGTACTGCAGATCAAAAGGCAGGTGAGTCCCACCATTGCTGGCCAGTCCATTCCTAACAGTACCCCCCCCTCAAGGAGCGGCCTCAGGACGCTCCAAACAGTCCTAGCTGGGCAAAATGTTCCACCGCCCGGGTCTGGCAACTGGCGGGATAGCAAAGACTGGCACACCGGGCAGGACTCCGGGCAGCGGCACACCGGGCTGGACTCCGGGCAGCGGCACATCGAGCAGAGGCACTCCGGGCAGAGGCACACCGGGCAGAGGCACACCGGGCAGAGGCACACCGGGCAGAGGCACATCGGGCAGAGGCACATCGGGCAGGACTCCGGGCAGAGGCACACCGGGCAGAGGCACACCGGGCAGGACTCCGGGCAGAGGCACATCGGGCAGAGGCACATCGGGCAGAGGCACATCGGGCAGAGGCACATCGGGCAGGATTCCGGGCAGAGGCACATCGGGCAGGACTCCGGGCAGAGGCACATCGGATTACCAGGCGAAGCAGCAGGCAGCGGGCCACCAGGCGGAGCAGCAGGCACCGGGCCCCCGGGCGGAGCGGCAGGCACCGGGCCCCCGGGCGGAGCGGCAGGCACCGGGCCCCCGGGCGGAGCGGCAGGCACCGGGCCCCCGGGCGGGGCGGCAGGCACCGGGCCCCCGGGCGGAGCGGCAGGCACCGGGCCCCCGGGCGGGGCGACAGGCACCGGGCCCCCGGGCGGGGCGGCAGGCACCGGGCCCCCAGGCGGGGCGACAGGCACCGTGACCCCAGGCGGGGCGACAGGCACCGTGCCCCCAGGCGGGGCGACAGGCACCGTGTCCCCAGGCGGGGCGGCGGGCGCCGGACCCCCAGGCGGAGCGACAGGTCTCGGGCCCTCAGGCGGAGCGGCGGGCGCCGGACCCCCAGGCGGAGCGACAGGTCTCGGGCCCTCAGGCGGAGCGGCGGGCGCCGGACCCCCAGGTGGAGCGACAGGTCTCGGGCCCTCAGGCGGAGCGGCGGGCGCCGGACCCCCAGATGGAGCGACAGGTCTCGGGCCCTCAGGCGGAGCGGCGGGCGCCGGACCCCCAGATGGAGCGACAGGTCTCGGGCCCTCAGGCGGAGCGGCGGGCGCCGGACCCCCAGGTGGAGCGACAGGTCTCGGGCCCTCAGGCGGGGCGACAGGCATCGTGCCCCCAGGCGGGGCGACAGGCATCGTGCCCCCAGGCGGAGCGACAGGTCTCGGGCCCCCAGGCGGAGCGGCGGGCGCCGGACCCCCAGGTGGAGCGACAGGTCTCGGGCCCTCAGGCGGAGCGGCGGGCGCCGGACCCCCAGGAGGAGCGACAGGTCTCGGGCCCTCAGGCGGAGCGGCGGGCGCCGGACCCCCAGGAGGAGCGACAGGTCTCGGGCCCTCAGGCGGAGCGGCGGGCGCCGGACCCCCAGGAGGAGCGACAGGTCTCGGGCCCTCAGGCGGAGCGGCGGGCGCCGGACCCCCAGGTGGAGCGACAGGTCTCGGGCCCTCAGGCGGAGCGGCGGGCGCCGGACCCCAGGCGGAGCGACAGGTCTCGGGCCCATAGGCGGAGCGGCGGGCGCCGGACCCCCAGGAGGAGCGACAGGTCTCGGGCCCTCAGGCGGAGCGGCGGGCGCCGGACCCCCAGATGGAGCGACAGGTCTCGGGCCCTCAGGCGGAGCGGCGGGCGCCGGACCCCCAGGTGGAGCGACAGGTCTCGGGCCCTCAGGCGGAGCGGCGGGCGCCGGACCCCCAGGTGGAGCGACAGGTCTCGGGCCCTCAGGCGGAGCGGCGGGCACCGAGTCACCAGGCACGACAGTGGGCTCCGAGTCAACTGGTATGACCGCAGGCACTGGGTCAGACATTGTATGGTCTGGCTGGACAGCGGGCATCGGGTCACCAGGCATCAGGTCATTTGGCTCGACAGCGGGCACCGCGTCATCTGGCAAGGCAGTGGGCTCCGAGTCAACTGGTATGACCGCAGGCACTGGGTCAGACATTGCATGGTCTGGCTGGACAGTGGGCATCGGGTCACCAGGCATCAGGTCATTTGGCTCGACAGCGGGCACCGCGTCATCTGGCAAGGCAGTGGGCTCCAAGTCAACTGGTATGACCGCGGGCACTGGGTCAGACATTGGATCGTCTGACTGGACAGCGGGCACTGGGTCACCAGGCATCAGGTCATTTGGCTCGACAGCGGGCACCGCGTCATCCGGCAAGGCAGTGGGCTCCGAGTCAACTGGTATGACCGCGGGCACTGGGTCAGACATTGGATCGTCTGACTGGACAGCGGGCACTGGGTCACCAGGCATCAGGTCATTTGGCTCGACAGCGGGCACCGCGTCATCCGGCAAGGCAGTGGGCTCCGAGTCAACTGGTATGACCGCGGGCACTGGGTCAGACATTGGATCGTCTGACTGGACAGCGGGCACTGGGTCACCAGGCATCAGGTCATTTGGCTCGACAGCGGGCACCGCGTCATCTGGCAAGGCAGTGGGCTCCGAGTCAACAGGCACGACAGTGAGCACCGGGGCATCAGGTACCGGATTGTCTGGCTCAACAGCGGGCATCGGGTCACCAGGTATGACAGCGGGCACTGGGTCACCAGGCATCAGGTCATTTGGCTTGTCAGCGGGCACCGCGTCATCTGGCAAGGCAGTGGGCACCGGGTCACCAGGCATTGGATCGTCTGGCTCGACAGCGGGCATCGGGTCACCAGGTATGACAGCGGGCACTGGGTCACCAGGCATCAGGTCATTTGGCTTGCCAGCGGGCACCGCGTCATCTGGCAAGGCAGTGGGCACCGGGTCACCAGGTATGACAGCGGGCTCTGAGTCAATTGGCACGACAGCGGGCACTGGATCAGGTACCGGATCATCTGGATCAACAGCGGGCATCGAGTCAACTGGCCTAATAGGATCGTCGGGCTGGATCAGTTCATCATGCTGAGTAGCGGCATCAGGCTGAATGCAGGCATCAGGCTGAGGAGAGGCTTCAGGCTGAGGAGAGGCATCCGGCTGAAGAGAGGCATCCGGCCGAAGAGAGGCATCCGGCCGAAGAGAGGCATCCGGCCGAAGAGAGGCATCCGGCCGAAGAGAGGCATCCGGCCGAAGAGAGGCATCCGGCCGAGTAGAGGCTTCAGGCTGAGTAGAGGCTTCAGGCCGAGTCACGGAAGGCAGGCTCACCGGTTTGGATACTGGCAGGATGGTATTGGTTGGAAAGAATTTTCGCTTTTTTCTGGTTTTAACTACTGGAGCACTGCAAGTAAACGCAGGTCTGCAAACGAATGGAGCAGCTGGAGACAGAGAAGAACTGGAGGATGGAACAGGAGAGGGAGCAGTTGCTACAGAGGGCTCTTTTACAGGGTTAAAGGCAGGATAGGTGCAGCGAGTGGGAACAGGGTACTGACATGCGGTAGATAGCAGGGCAGGAGGAGCTGGTGGGAATACAGGAGTAGAGTTAGAAGCAGGACTGGGTCTTTGTAAGCTGACTGAGGCTGGGTGCAACAAGTCTGTCCATGTCTGCAGTAGGGGTTGAACAAAGCTGAGCTTACACAAAGCCTGTCTGACCAAAGACTGCACTGCGTTGATACAATCTCTCAGTGTCTGTGGTGAACATGTGGAGTAACGCTCCAAAAGGTAACCCACATCATCCTCTAATAACCACACCAGGGACTCTACCTGGTCTGCACTAAATGGTGGCAAAAATTCATCCCTGCATTCGGGGGAACCAGATGAAACCAACTCTGCACAAACCTCAATCAATGGCTGCACCTCAGAGAACACTGTGCCCTGATCTACTAGAACATGAGCGAGCCGTATACATTCTAGCAATTCATCCCGGGGATACTCCTTCAGAGTTTGATAAGCATACTCCCTGTCATCAAACACTAGCAGATATAAATACTCAACCTCATCAAGATCCATCCTTCCCATCAACAAGCCAAGATGGCTTCCCTGTGCAGCCACTTCTGGTCAGGAATGGCCTTGGTGTAATGTCAGGGCTCCCAGGTATGACCAGAGATGTGTGACTGATGCAGGGAAACGCAGACTTCAGATATGTTATAAACAATATAATTTATTAACACTAACCATACAAACATAAACGCAGGGCAATACTAAACATAATACAGTGCAAACAAACCAAACCAACCACCCACAGATAACAGTATATACAAGCAAGCGTCGTCAGGCAGGCCGGGTCAATATCAATTGGGCAGGTAGGTACGGGGGGAGCAAGCAGAGAATGGTCGGGGTCACAGGCCAGGTTCAGCAGGTAGCAAGCAGCGAGGTACAGAGGGTCAGACAGAGGGGTGGTCAGGGTCACAAGCCAGGATCAGAGCAGGAGAAGTCAGCAGCAGTTCAGATCAGGGTCAGCAAAGGCAAAGAAACAGGATGCAGGACAGATACAGGGCCCAGGACAAACACAACACCAAGGCAGAGTCTGCAAGTCTGGCCATCCCTTAAATACCCCAGTATCATCAGTTCCAGGTGTTAGCTGGCTGAAAGGTTGAGTCTCTGATTGCTGGGAGCACCCACTGGCCAGCCCTGGTACTGCAGATCAAAAGGCAGGTGAGTCCCACCATTGCTGGCCAGTCCATTCCTAACAGAACATTTCTTTGTTTGAATATAAAGCTCTATGGCTGGGGATGTCATGAGGAGGCCTATAGAATGGAGCAGAGCACAAGATGGCGGAGGGTTTTGCCTCAGCTGGTGGGATTGTGTTCTAGCAAGGCTGAAGCTGGAGTAGGGACAAAACCAGCCAAAAAAGCCCCTCTTACAAGTGTGGATGAGGGAATTCCTCGTGCTGCGCTTTTGCAATTTCACAGCGGGGGGTTTTCCAACCATCAGAATGCAATGATCACTGCTGCCGGCTATAGCTAGCGTTAGTGATTGCATGAAAGAAACCCACAGGCTGGTATTACTGCAGTCAGTCGATAGATCAACTTTGGTACAACCAGCCTGCCCATAGATGGACCCATTTCCTGCTGAGCTGGCCAAATTTCAATCTGTCTAGGGCCACCTTAACATTAGTCTTTTATATATATACAGTATATATACATACTGTATATATACAATATATATACATATATTACAGACACACATCTTACATAATATTTTTTATTGTGAACATAAATTATACAAACATATACTGAATGCCAGGTTTTTAATTTTCTTTTTCTTTTTAAAGAGGCAGCAACACGATACAGAGAACAGATAAGACATTCTATCCTTCAAAAGTATGGATTTAGGGATACGGGAGATCCCAGAGGCTCTTGCAATCCAATGTTTGTTGAACCATTAATTAGGATCATAAAGGTTGGCCAAAGAAGTCGAGCTGACCAGACCTTGGAGGCTTCCAGCACAGAAGAGATAAAGAACTTGTTTCAGAAGACCAATCCTGCTCAATCGCACCTTATTTTACTGACAGGAATGCCAGGTACTGGGAAGACTATGATGGCTCACAGGATCTGCTACCAGTGGGCACAAGGAGAGTTCAGCCAGTATACACTAACTTTTCTTTTTGAATTTCGTCAGCTGAATCGAATCAGTAGACATTTTACACTCAGGGAGCTTTTGTTCAACTTGTTTTTGATGCCAGATCTGTATTTAGAAGAAGCGTACGAATTTGTAAACCAGAATCCACATAGGGTCCTTATTATATTTGATGGACTGGATGAGTTTGGAGGACAATTCACAGTCAGTCCACCAAACTTTGCAATTGAAGGTGACCAAGTGACCTCCATTTCTCATTTGTTTACATATATTTTTTATGGGAAAGTCCTGCAAGGCTGTACAATTTTAATTACCTGCAGGTCCAAACTATATAACAGTCTTCCTATAGACGACATTGACCGTATTGCAGAAGTACTGGGATTTAATAAAGAAAAAGTTGCACAATATGTTGATGACTTTTGTAGCACAAATGCACTAAAAGATAAAGTTTTACTCTACTTAAGAGAGAATAGCAAGTTGATGCACTTGTGTTTTGTTCCTGCTTTGTGTCACATTGTATGTGTTTGCCTGGAGCACCTTTTAAACACATCTGGACAGTCTGGTCTTCCTCAGACGATTACACAGTTTTATATACAAATGTTAAAGATTTTCATTCAGAAAAGACAGACATCTCAGTCAGATGAAGCATCAATGCTGAAGACACTTACATCTCGGATCTTTGAATTAGCGCATTTGGCGCACAATGGACTTGATCAGAACAAAACCGTCTTTTATGCTGGAGAAATTGCAGAGGAGATAAAGGACTTTGCCGCAGCCCATGGACTGCTGTCAGTTTTTGAGGTCAAAAGGTTTGAAAGTACAACCGACTTGGGTTACTCCTTTGTGCACCTTAGTTCTCAAGAGTTTTTTGCTGCTTTATACTTAATTACAGATGGGGCAGTAACGGCATCCTCACTACATAAAAGACTTAATCTAAAATCAAAGTGGAATTTAAAATTGAAGACAAAGGAAGAACTTACAGATCAATTTCATATATTCCTTTCTGGGCTATCATCTAAAGATTGTCAACCATTTCTTCTCGAGTTGTCAGAACACAGTGAAAATTTGATCCAAAAGAAACAAGAAACCATTCTAGAATCCCTAGCAAAAATGGCAGACACACAGCTCACGGGGCCCAAGCTCATCGAATTGTGTCACTGCATTTATGAAACTCAGGATAAACAATTAGCAAAGCGTGTCGGAAAGGATTTGGCCCACAAATACGATCTGAGAAATTTCAGGATCACCCCAGTAGATATCACAGCTGTGATGTTTGTGGTTAAACATGGATCATGCCTGGTTTCCTTAGATTTTGTAGGATGCCCTATGGAGCTGGAGTGCTTGGAAGTCCTAGGATCATGTGAAAATGTGGAAAGCCTAAGGTAATGTCTGTGTCACAACTTAAAAAAATGTATATGTACAGAATATGGCATTTTTATATTAGCTATATCGTCATAAATGTAACAGCCTAGCTGTACTGTCCAGGAAGACTGTGTGCTGAGTAAATGATGAAGCAGTAGCTCAGGGGTGGACTGATAACTCATGGGGCCCCTGGGCAATAGGGGATCATGGGGCCCCTGTGTCCTTGCCCAAACTCAAAAAAGCCTATGAAAAAGGTACCGGGGTCATCTATTGACCCCGGGCCCTCGGGCAGTGCCCGAGTTTCCAAATGGTCAGTCCGCCCCTGCAGTAGCTATAACCTACCCACACTGTACCTCTAAATATCATAGTATGGTCTGTATAATATGTTGATGATTTTGTAGCACAAATGCACTACCCCTCAATTAGACCTTTTTGGATGGTGGTGGTAGCTGAACTGAACTGTGACTCAACCCTAAAATCCTCCTGCTAGGTATCTTGGATGAGGTAGGCTTAAGTCATCATGTTCATTTTTTTTTCTGCTTTCTATGCCTGCAGAAAGATTATTTTGAAATGGAAGTCACCGCACCCTTCTAGTCTGAGTAGTGAAATTGTATTACCTAGAGCCTTTTTGCCTAGTAGCTACTGCAGCATTTTCTATGGTTATATATAGACTGTATAGCGAGCGCTACTGAAAAAAAAAGCTTATTCAAATTATGTATATAAGCCGCTAGAATACCAAAAAGGTAACCAACAAACCCTTCCAAAGAACTATAGAAATAATAAAGGTGCAGCGCTAGGAGTAAGAGTAATATGCAAATATCAACAAGAAAAAAGAACAGAAATT
This sequence comes from Staurois parvus, assembly GCF_062004578.1. Taxonomy (NCBI): domain Eukaryota; kingdom Metazoa; phylum Chordata; class Amphibia; order Anura; family Ranidae; genus Staurois; species Staurois parvus. The sequence goes on along the minus strand of NW_028318294.1, from coordinate 1,241,196 downwards.
AAGATACAGTTGTGACCAAAATTATTCAACCCCCAATGCTGTAAAGGGGTTTAGGGACTATAGTGTACATTTGGAATTGTATTCAGAATCAAATCCTACAAGGACGTTGTAACTACCCAAATGCAACTAAAATGACATCAATTGTTTATGTAATACAGTAGTAAATGGTTCTTATGTGGTTTCTTCATTGCCACAATTATTCAACCCCTTAAAGACTACCACTCTGAAGAACAGAGGTTCATACAGGTGCTTTCCATCAGGTATTGAAAACACCTGTGGATGTCACCGAGCAGCAATCAAGCATAATAAGCACCAATTAGGCAGCTTTAAAATGACTGTGATACTCAGCTCCTTCTAGACATTTACTGGTGTGGTTACAAACATGGTGAAGGCAAGAGAATGGTCCAGGAAGACAAGAGAAGAGGTGATTTCTCTTCACAGGAAGGGCAATGGCTATAAGAAGATTGCAAAGATGTTAAACATACCAAGAGACACCTTAGGAAGCATCATTCGCAAATTCAAGGCAAAGGGCACTGTTGAAACGCTACCTGGTCGTGGCAGAAAGAAGATGCTGACTTCGACTGCTGTGCGCTACCTGAAGCGTAGAGTGGAGAGAAGTCCCCGTGTGACTGCTGAGGAACTGAGAAAAGATTTGTCAGATGTGGGTACAGAAGTTTCAGCCCAGACAATAAGACGCACACTGCGTAATGAAGGCCTCCGTGCCAGAACTCCCAGGCGTACCCCCTTGCTGTCTCCAAAGAATAAGAAGAGTCGACTGCAGTATGCCAAAAGCCATGTGGACAAACCACAAAAGTTGTGGGATAGTGTTCTGTGGACTGATGAAACAAAATTAGAACTGTTTGGGCCCATGGATCAACGCTATGTTTGGAGGAGGAAGAACAAGGCCTATGATGAAAAGAACACCTTGCCTACTGTGAAGCATGGTGGAGGGTCAATCATGCTTTGGGGCTGTTTTGCTTCTGCAGGTACAGGGAAGCTTCAGCGTGTGCAAGGTACCATGAATTCTCTTCAGTACCAGGAGATATTGGATGGAAACGTGATGCAGTCCGTCACACACCTGAGGCTTGGGAGACGTTGGACCTTTCAACAGGACAATGATCCCAAGCATACCTCCAAGTCCACTAGAGCATGGTTGCAGAGGAAAGGCTGGAACATTTTGGAGTGGCCATCGCAGTCACCAGACTTAAATCCGATTGAGAACCTCTGGTGGGACTTAAAGAAAGCAGTTGCAGTGCGCAAGCCTAAGAATGTGACTGAACTGGAGGCCTTTGCCCATGAAGAATGGGCGAAGATACCCGTAGATCGCTGCAAGACACTTGTGTCAAGCTATGCTTCACGTTTAAAAGCTGTTATAACTGTAAAAGGATGCTGTACTAAGTACTAAGATTGAATGTCACTTGGGGGTTGAATAAAACTGATAATGCTGTGAGCACAGAAAAGACATTTGTGGTTATTTCATTATAACTGTTATGTTATATTTGTCTGACCTACAAGTGCCTCTTTAATGTAAATGTAAGCAAGATGACTGAATGATCAAAAGCAATGTCAAACTGGCCAAAACACTCAATTTCAGTGGGGGTTGAATAATTTTGGTCACAACTGTATATACAATGTGCAAATTAGTTATCAAGAGCACATTGGGTAATATAAAATTATTGGTCACAAATCAATATAGTGTCCAAATCACAAGAAATGTGGATATAGGAATCTTGCAGGGTCCCGTCTATCGGTGAAGATAAGTGATCCAAAGGTGAAGATAAATAAATAAGTGTAATGCGCACTCACCAGAAGTGTGTTTAAAAAAACGCATGAAAGAAGTTTCCTCTATCAACAGATACATCCAGGTCATCTGCGTTCTGGTCAGGCTGCACTCGCAAACATCCTTTGGTCCGTTATGACAGGGCTCCAGGGTTCATCAGACAATCCCACACATCCGGGGTCCCCCTTTAGGATAGGCTGGGCTGGGAAAGCTGAGTACCTCATAGGTAAACAAAGGTATACACAGGGCTCTCTTTATGAGCGCCACCCTCCGCAGTGCCTATCCTAAAGGGGGACCCCGGATGTGTGGGATTGTCTGAGCAAGATTGTCCTTGCTTTTTGTAACACTTCCTGGACAACATTAGAAATTAACATTAGAAATTAACTGCTAAAATGTAGTATGTATAAACTATACATTGCATGTGCCAATGCGGATTAGGGCACCAAAAATGCAACGTACAATGTTTTTATTCAATGCAGCATAAATTTGAATCAGAATTCATCACAAATTAGTGTTGTTGTGGGGAAAAGATGGCTTTTCTCATGTCTATGCAGTTGTGGGTTCTAGGTAATGTCTCAAAATGTAATTTTTTAAACTGTATCTGGTTATTTAGTTTAATTTTTAAAATTTTCGTAATAAAATTAAAGTGTTACTACACCTACAACAGTAAAATCAGTCTGTATATGCAGTAAAGTGTGCTTGTTATACTCACTGTGAAACCTAAGGGGTTAATCCTCTGCATTGTGTAAAAATGCAGTTTGATCCTGTCTTCTCTGATCCTACTCTTCTTCCAGTGTCCCCCTCTTATCTCTTGATAAGACATATCGAGTGGAGTCACTCGGTGAACTCGGTGTAGAGCTATTCATTGTGTGTATTCACAAAAAGAACATTGGGGAACTGGAGAAAGTACAGAGAAGGGCAAATAAACTGATAAGAGGCATGGAGGAGCTCACCTATGAGGACAGATTAGAGGAACTGAATTTATTCTCTCTTGAGAAGAGGAGATTAAGGGGGGATATGATCACCATGTATAATACATAAGGGGGATATGAGCTCCATGTATAATACATAAGGGGGGATATGATCTCCATGTATAATACATAAGGGGGGATATGATCTCCATGTATAATACATAAGGGGGGATATGATCACCATGTATAATACATAAGGGGGGGATATGATCACCATGTATAATACATAAGGGGGGATATGATCTCCATGTATAATACATAAGGGGGATATGATCTCCATGTATAATACATAAGGGGGGATATGATCTCCATGTATAATACATAAGGGGGGATATGATCACCATGTATAATACATAAGGGGGGGATATGATCACCATGTATAATACATAAGGGGGGATATGATCTCCATGTATAATACATAAGGGGGATATGATCTCCATGTATAATACATAAGGGGGGATATGATCTCCATGTATAATACATAAGGGGGGATATGATCACCATGTATAATACATAAGGGGGATATGATCTCCATGTATAATACATAAGGGGGGATATGATCAAGATGTATAAATACATAAGGGGGGATATGATCAAGATGTATAATACATAAGGGGGGGATATGATCTCCATGTATAATACATAAGGGGGGATATGATCTCCATGTATAATACATAAGGGTGGATATGATCTCCATGTATAATACATAAGGGGGGATATGATCACCATGTATAATACATAAGGGTGGATATGATCTCCATGTATAATACATAAGGGGGGGATATGATCTCCATGTATAATACATAAGGGGGGGATGTGATCTCCATGTATAATACATAAGGGGGGGATATGATCTCCATGTATAATACATAAGGGGGGATATGATCTCCATGTATAATATATAAGGGGGGATATGATCTCCATGTATAAATACATCAGTGGTTCATATAGTGAACTCGGTGTAGAGTTATTCACCCTGAGGTCATCACAGAGGACAAGGGGGCACTCTTTACGTCTGGAGGAAAAGAAATGTAATCTCCAAACAGGGAAAGGTTTCTTCACAGTGAGAGCTGGAATAGACTCCCTCAAGAGTTGGTTCTGGCCAGCTCAGTGGATTGCTTCAAAAAAGGCCTGGATTCTTTACTAGATACACAGAATATAACTGGAGATTAAAATTTATAGGTAAAGTTGATCCAGGGAATATCTGATTGTCTGTCAGGGGATCGGGAAGGCATTTTTTTCCCAGCATGACCAAATTGGATCATGCTTTGCTGTTTTTTTTTTCCTTCCTCTGGATCAACTGTGGGTATAGGATTATAGCTTTTTTTTTTTCTATGGTTGAACTGGATGGACTTTTGTCTTTTTTCAGCCAGACTAACTATGTAACTATATGCACATGCTCAGTTTGGTGTGTATTGGTCGAGGGTTTTTTTTTTCTTGGGAGAGTGCATGTAATCAGCACTGTCCAGACAGAGGTCAGGGGTTCTGCATCCTCCTAGAGCAGAAAGAAAACTCTTCCTCAAGCTTTAACCGGTGCTTGGCTGGACACTGATAGAAGTCACAAGACTGCTCTAACTGCTGATGAGAAAAGATATTTAGCAGTTTATATTTACTAAAATAACTGCATTTCTATGTTCTGTGTACTGTGGGAGACCAGATATAGTGAATGCAGGGTCCTGGGTTTAGTAACACTTTAATATCATTAGTATTTACTAGTGAATGACTACTTCCAGAATATTTGGCCAATGTTTTCTATGATGCTTTGTTTTTTTCAGCTTCAAAAGCAAAAAATATGGGGGTACATTCGCAGAAGCACTTTCCCCAGTGATCGCTGGTATGACATCTCTGCGGAGGATCAGGTGCTGTACTTTTCTTAGTGACTTGTCTGTGCTCTCCTTGTCCCCTGCACTGCTACATGAGTACACTGGCAAAAAAGAATTATTTCTGACCCTTGAAATGTCAAGGAGGAAATACTCACCAATTTCCTTATCATTCGTGACAGCAATAAATGTTTATGCTACACATTATTTGAAAAAAACACGCACATAGATAAGAGAACCCAACAAAAAGATGATTTAATATTAACAATTGTTAATGTTTCAGTTGACTTAAAGCTGAAGTTTGTTCTGTTTATATTTCACCTCCCCTGGTCCATCCTTTCCCACCTCATCCACATGCTGATGACAGTTTGAAATAAAACCTGTTTTCTGTACATACCTTGTTTTAGCTATGATATTATCGCTGGGTCTCTTTGTTTCTCTAAGCAATCCAAGCAGATATTGGCTGTCAGGTGGGGCCAGCAGGGTTCTGTACATAGCTTCATGAAAACAATACAGCAACTTCCCTTAGCACTTCTTCCGAAATCCCTTATGCAAACAGGGGCTGGCTGTTGGGGAAAGGTATGCAAATATTAAAATGCCTTGATGAATGGAAGTCAGTATGGAGCAGTGTTCATCTCACTTATAAAAATTTACGGCGTTATGGTCAGGTTCATGATGTCACTTTACTGACTGCCATTAAAGCAATACAGCTTGGTCGTATCTGGTTTTGGCCTGTGATTGTATAATAAGGAACAGCAGCACACTAAAGATGCCATCACTTAGCTCTCTCCTCCTAACAGCGAACTCCGTGTGTTAGACTGATAGCAATGTGCAAAGCAATAAGTACTTGATGGCGTACAGTGCTGCCCATTCTTCTTTCAGTCTGAGTCCTTCGCATCACAAGCTTACAGAAAGTTAATACGAAGACAGACTGAGGTACATGTAGGTCTTTTATCTGCCTATGTATAATTGAGCCAGAATGATCATCAAACAAATGTTTCTCAGTGCCCAAAAGTGACCAAAAGGAAAAAAAAAAGGTTGCCACTGTTTTTCGGGGGCACAAACAGTACCTCTTAATGAAGGCTTTATTATTTACAGTTGCAAGAAAAAGTATGTGAACCCCTTGGGATTACGTGGAGTTTTGCATGAATTGGGCATAAAATGTGCTCTGAACGTCATCTAAGTCACAACAATAGAAGAACACAGTCTGCTGAACATAATACTACACAAACATTAGATGTTGCCATGGTTTAATTGCACATAACATGTAAACATTCACAGTGCAGGGAGGAAAAAGTATGTGAACCTTTGGACTTAATAACTGGTCGACCCTCCTTTGGCAGCAATAACCTCAACCAAACGTTTCCTATAGTTGCAGATCAGACCTGCACAACGATCTGGAGTCATTTTGGACCACTCCTCTTCACAAAACTGTTTCAGTGTAGCAATATTCTTGGGATGTCTGGTGTGAATCGCTCTTATAAGGTCATGCCACAGCATTTCAATCGGGTTGAGGTCAGGACTCTGACTGGGCCACTCCAGAAGGCATATTCTGTGCTGTTGCAGCCATTGTTTTGTTGAATTACTTGTATGCTTTGGGTCATTGTCCTGTTGCATCACCCATCCTCTGCGGAGCTTCAGTTGGCGGACAGATGGTCGTACGTTTTCCTGCAAAATGTCTTGATAAACTCTGGAATTCATTTTCCCATCAATGACAACAATCCGTCCAGGCCCTGAGGCAGCAAAGCAGCCCCAAACCATGATGCTCCCTCCGCCATGTTTTACAGTGGGGATGAGGTTTTGATGTTGGTGTGCTGTGCCTTTTTTTCTCCACACATAGTGTTGTGTGTTCTTCCCAAACAACTCAATCTTGGTTTCATCTGTCCACAGTATATTTTACCAGTAGTGCTGTGGAACATCCAGGTGCTCTTTTGCAAACTTCAAACTGCTGCAATATTCTTTTTGGACAGCAATGGCTTAATCCGTGGTGTCCTCCCATGTACTCCATTCTTGTTCAATGTTTTCCTTATTGTAGATGTGTCAACAAAAATGTTAGCATGTGCCAGAGATTTCTGTAGGTCTTTAGCTGACACTCTGGGATTCTTTTTTACCTCAGCATTCTGCGCTGTGCTCTTGCAGTCATTTTTACAGGAAGACCATGCCTAGAGAGAGTAGCAACAGTGCTAAACTTTCTCCATTTGTAGACAGTCTGTCTTACCGTGGACACATGAACATCAAGGCTTTTGGAGATACTTTTGTAACCCTTTCCAGCTTCATGCAAGTCAACAATTCTTGATCGTAGGTCTTCTGAGAGCTCTTTTCTGCGAGGCATGGTTCACATCAGACAGTGTTTCTTGAAACCAGTAAACCCGAAAAAGGTGTGTGTTTTTTAAGGGCAGGACAGCTGTCAGCAACACATCCAATATCATCACACTGATTGGAGTCAAGGTTGGCTCACTCCTGGCTCCAATTAGCTCTGGGAGAAGTCATTAAGCTAGGGCCTCACATACTTTTTCCTCCCTGCACTGTGAATGTTTACATGTTATGTGCAATTAAACCATGGCAACATCTAATGTTTGTGTAGTATTATGTTCAGCAGACTGTGTTCTTCTATTGTTGTGACTTAGATGACATTCAGAGCACATTTTATGCCCAATTCATGCAAAACTCCACGTAATCCCAAGGGGTTCACATACTTTTTCTTGCAACTGTAAAACAGTGTCTAATGGAGTAAAGATTCCAGACTCATCAATCAAAGCCCAGACAGTATTCAGTGTGTGTGTGTGAATGTCTGTGTTAGTGGCAGATGTGACGATTGCGGCGTCAGACCCCTGCCCTTCTCACCAAACTCATGACCGAAGGAGTAGCCAATCTAAAACTGCGCTGTCACGTGCGTAACAATCCCGCACCCAGCTGCACACTGCACAAAGATTTTCCAGCTAATGGACCACAATCGATGTACCTGCAGCCTGAGCGAGATTGTTACTGGGTCAGGTTTATTACGCAATTAACCCTTCACACTGCCACCACCTCCTTTTTGTACAGAGAAAGAGGAAACTCGGCAATATCAGCAATAACACTATGATGTTTGAATAATCGTTTGTATACACAATGTCACCGCAGACAGATGTATGCAGACATTTAAAACACATAGTAGCGTTCTTCAGAGACAGGGGTGCTTTAGTTTGCATTAAAGAGCTTTAGAAACAGTTCAACACTTTCAGAAAGTAAGATTTATTACTAAAAGGTCAAAAGGGTGCAATAAAAATATTTATAGAAAAAGATGTAGCCAATATATATATATATATAAATATACAGAACACAATAGCACAGCAAAGAGATAACAGAAAGGAGTTTAGAGGGTTAAAGTACTTGCCAGTCAGCCTTGGTTTAAGCAGCTTCCAAGTTTCAGAGCCAAAAGGATGCTTTTATCTCCCACTGTTAGTTCCGATGTTAAAAAAGGGAGATTATTCAACTCATCTTAACTCAGCTCAGCTTAGCTTTTTCTAGGAGCTCCACAGGGTGTTTCCCTGAAACAGAGAACCAATCACCTCATTTGGGGAGGGAGTTGTAGGGGGAGACCTCAGGCTAATACCAAAGCCTGCCCAAATTATATTATGGTTCATAACTTATTCTCCGTGCATTTAGCAGCCTTGCCACTAGTAGATTAATATGCAGACTCATCTGTGGAACAGTTAGATATGAAATATGAAATATCTGCTTGAATAGTTCAGGAGATATAATTTTCTGCTCTCCTGTATATGCCAGCTAGGGGGTGTAATATACCAGGTTATTTGTATCAAAGTTATCCATCCGAATCTGTGCTCCATGTTTGTGTAATTATTTCCTATTTGAAGATATAAACTTATAGGGAAAAGTGAGTTTTTAAATGTAAGTCCGTTTTTATGACTACCTGGAATGCCTTTGAGCTCAGCGAGGGCTCGGTTTATGGCGTTACGACCCCTTCTCCAGCAAGAGTCTCGTAGACAGAGGGGCACCAGCTAGTGAGGTTTATAGCCATGACGCCCTCCCAATGAGTTTGTTGCCTGTGATCTCTGCAAACACACACCAAACACATTCCTCAGGGAGGGGGGAAATCGGAGGAGGGAGACTGATTTGGGAGAAAGAGATGATACAAAAATGGAAGATTCTTAACAAGATGGATGACCACGTCCATCTCAGTGTGCATGATTGCTACAGCTGATTGCTACAGCAGAGCCCTATGAAGAAGGATGGTTTGGGCTTCCAAAATGCATTGGATGCATTTTGTTTTCTTTTTGGTCACTTGTGGAATGAATTAAATACTTGTGGACTTTGAGAAACATTCCTGTGGCACTACTTCTGGCTTAATAAATGATTATTCAATTTGGGTGACCTCTTCCCCTCAGTAGGGGCCCCCATTTTGTGGAGAGCCTAAGCCATCAGTGTTCTGTCTCTCCAATCTAAGCATTGAAAGTGTGATCTCTCTAACTTACAGTTGTGATGAGATAGCGATAACTCCAATCTTAGTTGAATAACACAGGCAGTGACTTGATCAAATGACACCTTGTAGATATTGTGAAGTTTATTCCATAAACTGAGAGAATCTTGCAACAATGAACATCGTATAGGTCAAAAGATCATAAGGTGATCTGCTTCCATAAGACATGAGGCATGAAGCTGAAATGCATTTCTGGGAAAAGGGGTGGGCTATCTATACAGAATTAACTAAACCAAAGGAAGGGGAGGAGTAGAGACAAAATACAAAGAACACTTAAAGACATATGACAGTTATGTGAAACATGACAATCAGACTAAGCTAAGTACTTCTATTTGTACTGGTTGGAGATTCATGTCCAGCACCTGGTTCCTACCTGTCCCTGAATTTTATATCTGACTATCATTCTCCTTTAAGTACTTTCCTCTAATATTGTCAAACATGACACTGGGTTTAGTTCAGAATCAGAACTTGGAGAGAAAAGGTGTGTGGGATCTGCAGAGAAGACAAGCCCTTCATCTCAGGTAACACATAACCAGTATCAATAGGCTTCAGATGGGTGGACTGTCTCAAGATCAATTAGTTCCTTGAAATACAGCTTGTGGTCTCCAATCTCTCATAGCACATCCAAGGTTCCATTTTTGTGGTAAATATTACTGAAGCAAAGTAGTGGAGTTTGCCCAAAAGAGCTATCATTTACATTTGCCCAATCCGTAAACATAACCCATCAGAGCTGAAAAGAAATGCTTGCCCAAACCGTAAACATGACCCTGCAGAGCTGAGAAGAAACGCTTGCCCAATCCATAAACATGACCCAGCAGGGCTGAGAGTAAACGCTTGCCCAATCCGTAAACATAACCCAGCAGAGCTGAGAAGAAATGCTTGCCCAATCAGTAAACATGACCCAGCAGAGCTGAGAAGAAATGCTTGCCCAATCCGTAAACATGACTCTGCAGAGCTGAGAAAAACACTTGCCCAATCCGTAAACATGACCCTGCAGATCTGAGAAGAAATGCTTGCCCAATCCGTGAACATGACCCAGCAGAGCTGAGAAGAAATGCTTGCCCAATCCATAAGCATGACCCTGCAGAGCTGAAAAGAAATGCTTGCCCAATCCGTAAACATGACCTGGCAGAGCTTAGAGTAAACACTTGCCCAATCCGTACACATGACCCTGCAGAGCTGAGAGTAAACACTTGCCCAATCCGTAAACAGGACCCTACAGAGCTGAGAAGAAACGCTTACCCAATCCGTAAACATGACCCTGCAGAGCTGAGAAGAAATGCTTGCCCAATCCATAAACATGACCCAGCAGAGCTGAGAGTAAACGCTTGCCCAATCCGTAAACATGACCCTGCAGAGCTGAGAAGAAACGCTTGCCCAATCTGTAAACATGACCCTGCAGAGCTGAGAAGAAACGCTTGCCCAATCTGTAAACATGACCCAGCAGAGCTGAGAGTAAACGCTTGCCCAATCCGTAAACATGACCCAGCAGAGCTGAGAAGAAACGCTTGCCCAATCTGTAAACATGACCCAGCAGAGCTGAGAAGAAACGCTTGCCCAATCCTTAAACATGACCCTGCAGAGCTGAGAAGAAACGCTTGCCCAATCCGTAAACATGACCCTGCAGAGCTTTAAAGAAACGCTTGCCCAATCCATAAACATGACCCAGTAGAGCTGAGAGTAAACGCTTGCCCAATCCATAAACATGACCCTGCAGAGCTGAGAGTAAACGCTTGCCCAATCCATAAACATGACCCAGCAATGCTGAGAGTAAACGCTTGCCCAATCCGTAAACATGACCCAGCAGAGCTGAGAGTAAATGCTTGCCCAATCCGTAAACATGACCCAGCAGAGCTGAGAGTAAACGCTTGCCCAATCCGTAAACATGACACAGCAGAGCTGAGAAGAAATGCTTGCCCAATCCGTAAACATGACCCTGCAGAGCTGAGAAGAAACGCTTGCCCAATCCATAAACATGACCTTGCAGAGCTGAGAAGAAACGCTTGCCCAATCCATAAACATGACCCAGCAAAGCTGAGAGTAAACGCTTGCCCAATCCGTAAACATGACCCTGCAGAGCTGAGAGTAAACGCTTGCCCAATCCGTAAACATGACCCTGCAGAGCTGAAAAGAAACGTTTGCCCAATCCATAAACATGACCCAGCAGAGATGAGAGTAAACGCTTGCCCAATCCATAAACATGACCCAGCAGAGCTGAGAGTAAACGCTTGCCCAATCCATAAACATGACCCAGCAGAGCTGAGAAGAAACGCTTGCCCAATCCATAAACATGACCCAGCAGAGCTGAGAAGAATCATTTGTAAAGGTTTCTAGCAGTATTGTTGATAAGTGAATCCAAAAAAGTAAATAGTTCATTTCTGTAATTTAAATGTGACATCTCTACATGCCTAAATGTCTTTGATGGTATCAACAGGGCTCTTTGGCTCAAGCCCACTGCTTTCTGCTCACCACTATCACTTGTCACAGAAGTCCGGCTTCTTTGTGTACAAGTGATAGCTTGTCTCCCGACGACTCCCACAGATCTGATCTCCTGAGCGGCTCCCACTGACTGCAGGATGGAGACAAGGGAGATGCAGGTGCCTGGGGTGCAGTGCAGATGCTCACACCCCCACTGGATGTGAGAGAGATGGAACCACCTACAGTGTGCAGGGAGGTACTAGAGCCAGTTTGGTGCTTCAGCTTAATACAGCAACAACAGGGGGTCGCGGTTGAGTTTCTGCACCTATTTTCGGAGAAAAAAATCCCTGGGTATCAGTACAGTGCAGTACACCCAACATATGGACATGTGTAAGTCTGGGGAGCAGTATACTAGTGGTTGGATATGTTTGCTGTTCACTTGGTTGGCTGACCATTGCTATGGCTTAAATATAGGTGACATTTCTGTGGTCTCCTCGTTTTCTGGATTGTTGGAAAGACCAGCACACACATTGCATTCATACACATGCCCACACTCCAGTCAACTTTATATTATTGTACCATACCCTGAATGCTTAATTGTCTGTTTTTGTTCTTCAGATTGACGGCAGGATGCTTGACAACCAACGTTATTGAAGCTCTTAAGATATCTTTCCCCCGTTGCCCCGCTCTGCAGGAAATCAAGTAATCATTTCCTGTGTTTTCTGCAATGTGTGGTTTTATATAGATGAAGCCTTAGCATATTTGCATATAAAATGTTCATTCTTTATGCGGTTGTCTGTTACGCTCAGAACGGAGGTGGTTTAAAGCTTGTAGTCTGCATACCTTTTTGTGAGCTGCAGATTACATTTAGTCCTCATGCACACTGGATGTTTTTACAGCTGCTATTTTTTTGGCTTTTGACATTTTTTTTCTACAGCTTATAAACTCCCCAGCATGTTATCCTATATGTCCATGCATACACAGACTGTAATCAACGCTTTTTGGCTGGAAAAAAACCCCAGGACTAGTGGGCTTCTAGAAGAGTTTTTTAGCTGTAAAAATGCTCTAATGCTGAAAAACGCGGTAAAACACTGTAAATGCCGCAAACTGGCGTTTTTGGACTTTTTTTGGCCAAAAAAAAATATTTTTTGGTAAAAAAAATACTATAAAATGCAAACGCGCAAAACGTGGGAAAACGCTGCTAAACGCTAATGCAAAAATGCTAAAAAAAAGCTGAAAAACTTGCGTTTTAACCTCCCTGGCGGTATGATTATTTCCGATTTTTGGTGCTGAAAGCGGTACCATTTTTGTGCATGGAAATATGTAGTTTTTTATTGTAGGCTGTAATTTTTAGGAATAACTCACTGAAATCTGTCCGAACAAGAGTCTAGTAAACATTCCGGATATGATAAAACTTGAAACACGAAATCATAAAATATAATTTAAATAATAATCATAAAAAATAATAATATAATAATAATACATTTAATTCAATAATATAATCAAACCAAAAACACTGAAATTTGAAATACAGAGGCAAATTCGCACATCGCTGAGCAAAGTCGCAAAATCGTTTTCAGTGTCTGATGACGAATTTCCCCACGAATCATTATCACTCAATTCTGCAAGTGGTTCTGATTTACTATCGCTGTTCTCTAGCTGGTCTAAAACCGCTTTTGACATAAAGGGACGCTTTTTGGACACCATGGACTTTTCTAAGTTTCCAGGCAGAAAGAACAGTCAAAATGCAGGCAGGGCACAGGACAAAGCAGTAGGGACAAAATATATGTGAAATGCATTGAAACAGCAATGTTTTACTATATAATAATCATTTTTTTAAAAATGAAATTATTTAAAAATTTTCAATTTTGCGGCTGGTTCCTGCGCCCTACGTCCCAACGTCACAGGGACCGGAACACGGAAGCCGGATTCCGGCATCGGCCGGAGGAGATGGCCGGGGACGCTGCAGGGGACACATCGCGGGAGCGAAGGACAAGGTAAGCGCTGCAGGGACTCCCTGAGCAACGCCGCATGGTAAGCCCAAGTGTAGCTCGGGGTTACCGCTCTTGGTACTGAAATTTTACCCCGAGCTACACTCGGGAATACCGCCAGGGAGGTTAATATGACTTTACACAGCTAACGTTACCAGCGTTATCAAAATGTCCCATGTGCATGAGGGCTTAGGATGCCTGAGCCCTTACAATGTAAATCTCTGCATTTTACCTCTATCCAGGCTGCCCAGGTGCTGTGTCCAGCTACCTGTAGACCCGTACGGTGGTAATTATGTCCACACGAGTATAGTGTATGTGCATATGTACAAAATAGAGGTTTTGAAAACATTTTCAGTAATTGTTTGGGGGTTAAATAATATATTGATTTCAAACAATGCTAAAATGCCAGAATCATCATATTGTTCTACAATATTTATTTATTTATTTATCGAGTTTATATAGCGCCAAAGGGTTTGCTCAGCGCTGTACAATAGAGATTAATATATTTGTTTTTATGTGGCTATTAAAAACTCCTCCATATCAGCATGTTACACCCCTTCTTGTCCAGTCCATTTTTCAGTTTCCAGAGCTGTGATAGTTTGACTGACAATTACCCAGCAATGCAACACTGTATCCATATGCATTTTAAATCTTTTTTTTAGACAGATAGAGCTTTCTTTTGGTGGTATTTACTATACTATGATATACTATGATATTTTTTGTATTGTTTACTATACAAAGGAAAATGACAGAACATTAAAAAATATATATTGTTCCTTCTTTCTGTTATAAAACATATCAAATAAGAATGCCAGGACATTACAAACACTCCCAAAATGTCCCTTTTTGGAAAGTTGACATCCTGGGTGATCTTTAATATCCCTCAATCCCCTCATGTTTTGCATTGTATTGTTATTGTTCTGTCGCATGTTCTGTCCCCCTTTGTAATGTACAGCGCTGAGCGAACCATTGGCGCTTTATAAATACTGTATAATAAATAATAATAAATAAATCTTTATTAAGGTGTGCTTAGCCTTTAAAAGTCACTCATTGAAGCCAAGTTCAAGCCTTCTATTATTAGTGGAAGAAAAGTATAATAATTGCATTTACATCCCAAACACTTTAATCCATTGGTTTCAGAATTTTAATAGAACTAAACATAATCAAAATCCAGTAAATGTACAAAAAATGGGCAACTCTCACATGTAACACTAAAGAGATGTTGTAGTCTAAAATATAGTTTTTAACCATAATTGTGTGGGATTCCTCCACGTGTTCTGGTTTCCTCCCACAGTATCTCCATATATTATTGATCAAAGTGCGCACATGTGTGCCTGTGGTATAGATACCAGACTGTAAACTTCTTTGTAAGCAGGGACTCATGTGGTTTGCCATTTGGAGCGCTGAGTACTTTATGTACATGTTATAGCACTTGATAGATTTGTTTCATTTGGAAAAAAAAAACATTGTTTTTATAAGTTTACTTTTTCATACATGACTTAGTCATTTATAACATTTTATTTTTGTAGCTTGGAAGGTAACCATCTGAAGATTAAGGACATGGGAATGCTACTTGAACTATTTTCTGAGATGGAGCAGTTAAAGCATTTAGAGTAAGTGATATCACCTCAATATTTTATTTTAGAATTTTACTTGCATTATACGCAGGACACTGTTAGGTAGTTCAGTGCTTTTGGGTTTTCACGTTCGGTATGTCAAATGCCAGCTTAAGTTTTTTTTTAATTACTAGTCAGATATTCTTGTAGAACCCACAAGGTGGAAGGATCCATCCTCATCATGATAGTTTTGTAAATGTCTGTTACATTTCTAAGATGGGCTTGATCTTGATCTTTTAGGGCCACAAAGGTTTCCTAAATGTACATGGCTTTTGTAAAAATGTGGACATGATTGGTGGACCTGGACAGGGTTTGACTGAATCGGTACCTGCTCTTAAATGTGTTCTGCTGATGGTGGAAGGATCCATCCTCATCATGATAGTTTTGTAAATGTCTATAAAAATTTCTAAGATGGGCTTGATCTTGATCTTTTAGGGCCACAAAGCTTTCCTAAATGTACATGGCTTTTGTAAAAATGTGGACATGATTGGTGGACCTAGACAGGGTTTGACTGAATCAGTACCTGCTCTTAAATGTGTTCTGCTGATGGTGGAAGGATCCATTCTCAATATGATAGTTTTGTAAATGGCTGTTTAATTTCTAAGATGGGCTTGATATTGATCTTTTAGGGCCACAGAGCTTGCCTAAATGTACATGGCTTTCGTAAAAATGTGGACATGATTGGTGGACCTGGACAGGGTTTGACTGAATCAGTACCTGCTCTTAAATGTGTTCTGCTGATTTTAAAGTAGTAAGAGATAATAGAAGGTTGTACAAACAACTATGCCATTGAGATGGTAGTATAAATTTTGTTTCTTTATTACTGATTTGTACAGTATATGTAAACTAGAAAATCTACAATTTCTGGGGAAATTGTGTGAAGTGTTCTTGCCTCCACCAGTAGTCTACAACTGGAGTGGTCGGAGTAACTGGGTGGAGTGGCTTGTCACTCTGCTGCCTGCTCACACACCTGGGTTCCTATGGCAACTCACTCTACAGCAAGGGCAGAGAAGAGCGGTTAAAAACAAACTGCTCCAACTTGCTCACTTCACTGGCAGTTGCCATCTTCAAACAATTGTAGTTTAAACGTTATAAATCCTACACCAAAGAGCTTTATATTGTGAGAATCACAAGACCCAGACCTACATTTTGATGCATAGTATGTCTCTGAAATATTAAAAATGAAGGCACAGTCGCAGTTTAGAAATTGCCCTTTAAATTTGAGGTGGCTAGAGTGGAGTTTCAATGAATGTCAATGGGTGGCGTGAGCTGCAAACAAATGGTCATATTGTGAAAACTATCAGGACTATGGCTTAGCCGTGGATATTTTTAGTGGCAGCAGGGATAGCTGAACGTTTTGATATACGATTTGTGTAGGTGGGCTTGAAAATGAGGGAGTGATGGCAGTTTAGAAATCATATCCTGATTTTTCAGCTCACACTCTAGCTTTTGTCAGCTCCCACTCTAGTTTTGAACATTCCGCCATTCATTCCTATGGGACCAATTTCACCACAAAAACGCTGGTATTTCGTGAACCATTCAGGGAAACGTTCCACAAAGTAGTAGTACACCAATCGGGAACAATCCGCACATTTCGGTATATTATTGTCTATGTAGTGTAAAAACTGGGAGGAGTTAGGGTGGTAAATTTGGCTATAATAATAAGAATATATATGTGAGATAACAGTAAGTGGTCTTGCCATGCAAGAACACTTAATAATGTACGTATTATTATTCTATGTCTCTGCTCTGTCCTGTGTTTCATATTGGGAAAATGTCCAAGTATGTAATTGTCAGGGAACTCTTTTCACTTCTCACTCATTCTTTTGGTCAATGGATAGCTGGCTGTTTGATGGCTAGGTGATATTCAGTGGGCAACCCAACTCCATGTTTGCAATAATGGGGGTTTATGGAAAAACACAACACCAAAGCAGGCACTATAAGACTTTATGCGGTTGTACATTTCCCATGTGATATGACAACAATGTAATATATGAAGTAAAATAAATTATTGAAAGCTCAACTCCAGGCAAATATAAAATACACAAATTAATGCAGCTGTAAATGATCATCATTACATTTTTATCTGCATGTTGACCGTGCACTGTAGTTTTACTGCTACAATGTGGCCTAGCTGCGCAGAATCTGGTATATACATCATTGTTCATTTCTGGGTATGGGGCGCCCGCCCACCCGGCTGTGCTTTCACTGACTCCCTTAAATGTCGCACAGTGGGTTCTGGCCAATGATTCATGGGTGGGATCCACAAATCGGTGGAGCGGATGACAGGAGAGAGATCTGTGTTTGTAAACAACACAGGTCTCTCTACTGACAGAGGGAATGTGCCGCTTCTTGTCCCCCTGGCAGGAAATAAAAACCATCATGTCCACTAGTAAAAACAGCACACGGTTAAAGTAGAACTCCGGAATTGGCAAAAAAATAACCCATTAGTACACCCCGCCTACACAAAACACTAAACAGTTAATAACATTTTGAAAATACTTACCATTTAGTAGAAAATTCTAACGGAATATTCATGACCTCATCTCTGTAATTCAAAAGACAGCAGCATCTGTTCTTCTAAGAAGAAGGTGTAATGGCATGAATTACATCATATCCTCCCCTATCTCTCTCTGCAGTAAAAGGAAACTACAGTTCCCGTCATCCACAGGGAATTTTAGTGAATATGGGAGGGTACACTAGGCCTGTACATGTTGAATGTGTCTGAGAGCTTCAGTCTGCCCAGCACTGCAAGTGGGATTGAATTCCACCACTGCTTCCTGGAGAAAGAACTACAGAAGGGATGTGCCAAGACCAGTGGCTGTAGGAAAAGGAGGCATAGCAACCACTGGTCTTACAAACAGGAAACCAAACAGAATTATGGGTTTAACCAGAACATGGATGACATATTCAGGGAAGATAAGAAATCAACAACAAGGACATGTAAAGAAGTTTTTGCCCAGAGTTCAGGTTTAACACATTAAAACTTTCTAGCCCCACAGGTAACCCTTTGATTGCCCTAAATGTTAACCTCACCAAACCCAGTGTCATTAGTACAGTGGCAGTGCATATTATTTGCAGTTAATCAGTTCAATATATTGGAATTTTTTTTTACCAAACACATGTAGAAAAAAACATTTTTGCCTAAATATATGAAGACATTTTATATTTATTATTGAATATGTTATATAGCAAAAAGTAAAAAACATTGTTTTTTTTCCCAATATTTCTAGTCTTTTTTCGTTTATATCGCAGACAATAAAAAACCCAGTGCTGATCAAATACCACCAAAAGAAAGCTCTATTTGTTTGAAAAAAATTATATAAATTTAATTTGTGTACACTGTTGCATGACAACGCAATTGTCAGTTAAAGTAAACATTGCCATAAAATCTTCCGGAGGTCAAGTGGTTATTTATATAAGCAGTGTTCCTAAATTCCACCTGGCATTAGCTTCTTGTAATCCCCTAAGAGGACAGACTGGAAGAGGGAGACGCAGCACTTGGAGCCCATCAGGTATGCCACGGTGTTCACATGCTGCAATGAAAATGCTGATAGGAGGAGAGAGCAGAGCGGAGACAAGATGAGCTTGTTAGTCTGTTCAATCACAAACTGGTGGTGGGAGAGGCCTTGTAAGTGTTACTTAACCACTTGCCTACAGGGCACTTATACCCCCTGCAAATAAAAAGATGGCCACCGCCCAAGTCTATAACTGGCTTGTATAGCAAGGACACATAAACAGGCATCACATAGCGAATGAAGGGGAGAGAACAATGTTCTTGGACAACTTGCCAGCCAGCTTGCCAACAACCAAATTAACCTGTCTAACAGTATGCGTTTATAACAGGGGTTTACTTAGCACACTTATACCCCTTCCTGCCCAGGCCAATTTTCAGCTTTCAACACTGTCGCACTTTGAATGACAATTGCGCGGTCATGCAACACTGTACCCATATGACATTTTTATAATTTTTTTGAGACAGATAGAGCTTTCTTTTGGTGGTATTTTATCACCTCTGGGTTTTTCATTTTTTGCTAAACAAACCTAAAACAACTGAAAATTAAAAAAAAAAAAACATTTTTTCTTAGTTTTTGTTATAAAATTTTGTAAATAAGTGATTTTTCTCCTTCACTGATGTGCGCTAATGAGGCTGCAGTGAAGGGCACTGATAGGCTGCACTGCTGGGAACTGATAGGCCGCACTGATGGGCACTTATGAGGAGGCACTGGTAGGTGGCACCGATGGGCATTGACAGGCATCACTGATGGGCACTGAAAGGCAGCACTCATATATTGCACTGATAGGTGGCACTGACTGGCACTGATAGACGGCACTGACTGGCACTGTTAGGCGGCACTGATAGGCGGCATTGACTGGCACTGATAGGCAGCACTGACTGGCACTGATAGGCAGCATTGATTGGCACTGATAGGTGGCACTGATAGACGGCACTGACTGGCATTGATAGGTGGCACTGACTGGCACTGATAGGTGGCACTCAAAGGCTGCTCAGATGGGCACTGATATGTGGCATTGATGTGCACTGGTAGGCACTGATATGTGACATTGATGTGGCACTGATGGGCACTAGCAGGTGGCATTGATGAGCAATGACACGTGGCATTGATGAGCACTGACAGGTGTCACTGCTGGGGCTACACTGATCATCAGGGCACACTGATCATCAGTGCCCTGATCATCAGTGTAGATGTCCCCTCTGAGTAATGCCGATTACCAGCTCTCCTCTCCTCATGAGCTGTCAGCGTGACATTCCCAGAAGGAGAGAACCGCCTTGCGCCCGTCATTTCCTTATATGGTGGGCGGGAGGCGGTTAAAGTGTTACTAAACCCAGGACTCTGCATTCACTATGGAAATGCAATTATTTTAGTAAATATAAATTGCTAAATACCTTTTCTCATCAGCAGTATATAGCAGTCTTGTGACTTCTATCAGTGTCCAGCTGAGCACTGGTTAACACTTCTAGGAGGAGTTTCCATTCTCCTCTAACTGTCTTATGAGGCTGCAAAACCCCTGGCTCTCTGTCCCTCCCAAAGAAAAAAAAACTCTCTTGCCATACACACTAAACTGAGCATGTGCGGTGTGACTCCTAGAGCTCTGTACTACCAGCAGATGGATTAGGGACAATAGAAAAAGGGGAGGATCAGAGAAGACAGGATCAAACAGCCTTTTTACACAAAGCAGAGGATTAACCCCTTAGGTTCCTTATTGAGTATAACAAGCACGCTTTACTGCATATACAGACTGATTTTACTGATGTGGGTTTAGTGACACTTTAACTGCAGCAGATCAAAATCAGGTCCTGCCAGGCAGGGCTGTGTTGTATGGCAGAGCTGAGTAAATCTCAGAACTGGATAGACAAAAATACAAATCCACTGGCAGGTAAAACAGCTTCCATGTATGTATTTCATCAGTGGATTCAGCCATTTGCCTTGAGCTCAGTTTTAAATATTCTGAACTTAGGTGTCCGTTTATGGACCAGCGGTAATAGATCGCTGCTCAGTTCTCTGGCATTCTGGGAGAACACAGTTCTCCTGTGAATGCAGTTTATGAAGCAGTTCTCCGAACGAAGAGAGAACGGTCTCCAAACTCTGGAAAACGGCTGATTTTACTATAATCTCGTGAGATTACAGTAAAAGATCAGTTTACTAAGCAGAGGTAAATTATCGCTGCTAAGGTGTCCGTTTATGAACCAGCGTTAATAGATCGCTGCTCAGTTCTCCGGCATTCTCGGAGAACACAGTTCTCCTGTGAATGCCGTTTATGAAGCAGTTCTCCGAACGAAGGGAGAACGGTCTCCAAACGCTGGAGAACGGTCTACAAACTCTGGAAAACGGCTCATTTTACTATAATCTCGAGATTACAGTAAAAGATCAGTTTACTAAGCAGAGGTAAATTATCTCTGCTTAGTTTTCGGTCCCTCCGATTCTCCAGCTCTGGGCTGGAAAATATGGAGGGAGAACACAGATCTCCAGAGAAGGGCTGACATGATCTCCTGAGTGTCATAAACTGTGAATGACCAGAGAATAGCTGAGATCTGTTGAATCGCAGCTATTCTCTGTGTCATAAACGGACACCTTAGTTGTATTAGCAATGAAGGAGGTCTTTATGCTTCTCTTGTCCCAGCTCATATTTGTAAAAACCTGGCCAGTAAGGTGCATACTTCTTCCATTTTTGGTATTCTTGCTGTCTCTCATACATACTGTAGATATTAAAACAATTACAAAAAATAACTGATATATAATTGCAGTGCTTGTGAGCTACTATGGTCAAAAAATGAGGTGAGTGCATAGAGGAGAAGGAGCAATAATTGAAAAATTATCACGAAGTAGACCTTTGATTATATTTATTTTTGATTAAATGAATTGCACTTATATATTTAATTTACTTTTATTTTATTGAAGTTGATCACCATATTCATTTTTACATATCAGAGTATTTTAACACTGCACTTTAATGAATGATTTTTTTCCATATCAGTATTTGGTATTTGGAAAATCACTATATGATATATGATTAATATATTTGGTCACATAAGGTCGATAATACACTCATATTTGCGAGCATCAGTGGAGCGTGACACAATTTTATTTATTATTTAAAAAATAACTGATTGTTCTCTGTTCTCCAGCCTAAGCCACAGTGAGTTGAATGCAGTAGATATTCTGTCACTGGTAAAGTCAGCTGTTAAACATCACAACATCAGAGATATACAGATCACGTGAGTAACATTAGTTATATACTGATGACCGCACTTCTATCTGTTTTTATTGCTTTAATAAGATATTTATTGTTATTCCACAACTTTTTGGCAGGGGGAACGTTCCTACTACAGCTGTCTTCTCCACAGGGTATTGCAGACCACAGAGGTAAAATGTTATTAAGTGATTTATACTAGTGTAATAATAAAAAAAAATCCTTCTTTCATGTTTTCAGACAAGGAAACACTATGATATGACTGAGCTTTACTGCTTATTCCTCAAGGCACTGAAATATATAAAATATAGTGGTTGTAAACCTCTGACATAAAATATGAACAAAGCATATCCCTCTGTAGTGTATATTTGTTTAAGTTATTGGCACTAAGTGTCATTTCTGTCTTCTGCTTCATTCCTCTGCTATCAGCATGATGTCCTTCTGACAAGTTTTCCTGACACCAAGAGAAAAATGGTGACAGGGAAGGGACCTCCAGCTGATTGACAGCCTCAGCTCTATTCCTGTGAGCTGTGTGAAGGGGGTTGTCTTCCTTCCAATCAGCTCTACTCACTGAACGTGTGTAATTCCAGATCCCTGCCCCTTTTTTCTGATTATTCAGACAAGCTTTATAAATTCAGCACTTTGAACAGATGTAGAGAAAAGAATACTGCAGATAAACAGGTACAACATCTATAGAAGGATTTGTTTCATCTCTGTATATCACCCAGTGCCAGTCACTTCACTGGGTATATGTAAGGGCTGTTGGTGAATTGGTGAGGGGACAAACTGGATACCTTCACTGCCATTGTGCTTCCTATACCTTAAGTCTAGGATCACACCTAAGCATTTTCCGCAGCGTTTTGTGTTTTTCAGAAACGCACTACAGTCCAGTTAACATGATTTCCAATGGGACACGTTCACATCTCCTCATTTTCACCCAGTGAGCTTTTTGGAAGGGGTCAGGGACTTTTTTTAATGCAAAAAGTTGTGGTTTTGGTTCTATAGTCTTCAATGGAGATGCTGCAGAAAAGCATGTAGTGCATTTTTCATGCATTTTGCATTTTCTCCATTCCCAGATTGTAAGCTCGAAAGAGTAGGGCCCTCTTACCCCTCGTGTGCTGTTCGTAGCTGCTGTAATGTTTCATGTATTGTCCCCCCCTCTATTGTACAGCGCTGAGCAAACCCTTTGGCGCTATATAAACTCAATGTAATGTAATGTAATGTAATTTTAATCTGCCTAGCAACAAGTAAAAAAAAAAAAAAATATATAAAAAGCAAAACGCAGCAAAACTGCATGCGTCAAAATGCACCAAAAAAAGCACTGCAGAAACGGATCAAACTGCATAGGTGTGTACCTAGCCTTAAGGAGGGGTGGGTTCCCTCCAGGCATACCTGCCCTTAATCTATCCATTGTTATATTTGTGCTCCAACTTTGGAAACTCTCAACATTTATAGAGGTAGGACTGCAGATGTATTGGAGTGCTGTGAAGTGGCCTCTGCAGCTTATGCATATACAAGTATTTGCAAATGTATGCAAACTAAACCCCTTGTTTTAACGGGAACTGTTAGACTGGGTAATTCGGTTTGTTGCAAGCTGGCCCGGTAAGGCTGGTAAAGCTGAGAATTTTTGTTGTTTTTTGGCGTGCTCCTTGCTGCAAAGGCCAGTTATAGATAGGGGTGGTTGCCATTTGTTTGTGTTGATATGTAAGGGTTTACAACCACTTTGAAAAAGCCTTTCTCAACCTGTTTAACATGGAGGGTTTCAGGGATCCCTTACGAATTACAACGTATTACTATATCTACAGCATCATGGTACATTAGTGTGATGGTTAGAGGGAATGTGTGCTCCTTAGATTAAGTCATTAGGAAGAATCCTCACGTTACAGTCAACCTAAAAGATCAAGTTAGTGTTTACAGATCTGAAATTGCTAATTGCTCCAGGATCCTCTAGCAACATATAGAACGGGTCTCCAAACTTTCTAAACAAAGGGCCAGTTCACTGTCCTTCAGACTTTAGGAGGGCCAGACTGTGACCAGTGGGAGCAGAACAGGGTATTAGGGGGAAATTGTTTCCCATTATTGGTGTTAGTGGGAGGAATAGTGCCCCATCATTGGTATCAGTGAGAAGAATAGTGCCCCATCATTGGTGTCAGTGAGAGGAATAGTGCTCCATCATTGGTGTCAGTGAGAGGAATAGTGCTCCATCATTGGTGTCAGTAGGAGGAATAGTGCCCCAATCTGCCAATGGGTATGCTAGTTGAACCAGCTGTTATCTGTATGTCTTGGAGACTCCAGTGGTAACAATTTTACTCTTGAGGTCCAACATCAATCCCACCCAATCTGAAAAGGTCCCTCTCTTAATGTTGGGCTATAAACATCCAAAATTCTAAATAATTCAGCAAAAGAAGCAAGATTTACTGTTATAAATGTTCTTTTGTGTTTCTTGGTTTAATCTCAGTGATCCTTATTTCTTCATGTTGTCTGTATAGTACTGCACCCCAGGAATGAAAATACAAAAGAACTCTCTTATCTTATGATATCATATACAGTACTAATGGTGCACTTTAAAAATATCTTTGACGTAATTATCCTCTGTTGCAGTATTGGCAGTTCTCTAAAGCTGTACGTCTGTGTAGCTGCATAGGCGTATTCAGCAGCTTGATTACTGTCATATAAACAAATATGAAATGCAGAACTGCGAACAGTCAGGATTCCCTTTTTTAGCCCTTGTTTCATGTTAAATTGTTGAAAAGTGTAAATGTTTTTTTACAACATTCTAAGCCAGGGGCAGGGACGGACTGACAACTCATGGGGTCCCTGGGCAATTGGGGATCATTGGGCCCCTGTGTCCTCACCCACACTCAGACCACACCCAAAAGAGCCTATGAAAAGGACCAGGGGCATCTCCTGGGGCCCCCTACTGACCCTGGGCCCTTTGGGCAGTGCCAAGTTCCCAAATGGTCAGTCCGCCCCTGGCCAAGGGTCTCCAAACTTTTCAAAGGGCCATTTTACTGTCCTTCTGACTTTAGGGGGGCCGGATTGTGGCCAGTGGGGGTAAAAAAATGTCTTGGGCCCAGCATCAGTGAGAATATAACATGGCCTCAGGGCTGGTGGTCAGTAGGAGGAGGAGTCGTGCTTCTTCATTGGTATTAGTAGGAGAAATAGTACCCCATCATTGTTTTCAGTGGAAGAAAAATAGTGCCCTATTGTTGGTTTCAATGGGAGGAATAGTGTTCCCAGGGCCTGATAAGGGCTGCATCAGACCCTCGTGCCATAGTCTGGAGACCCCTGTTCTAAGCAATACCCATAGGTTGGCCTCTCTCCTTGGTTATTGCTAGTTCTCTGCTTTGTTCAGGTAGACAGAGGTACTGATGTTGTAAATACTGTATGCTTTTTTACATTTTTTTTTCATACTTGAGCCTCACTAATATTTCATAAATTTGTTACAGCTGATGAGCAGACATCCTATACCTTTGTGGGGCCCTTTCTGTGTATCAATAGAAATGTTGTCAGAAGAGTCTGGCATTTAACCTAGTATTTGCAAACCTCAAATATTCTACATTTTTAAGCCTGTATTCCTTAAGAAACATGGCCACTTTAAGAGAACCTTACTGCCTGGCTGTTACAAGAATTGGGGCTCAGCTGGCAAAACTAGGAGAGTTGGGAGGTGAGTCTAATGAACTAATCCAATGTTTACTTGCAGCTCTCCACAGGCCAAAAAGGCTCGGAATGAAACTACTGAGAAGAACGAGTTAAGACTAAGGTAAAACAAGATAAATACTATGCATATTGCCTTGTACACATAGTTACATAGTTACATAGTTAGTCTGGCTGAAAAAAGACAAAAGTCCATCCAGTTCAACCATAGAAAAAAAAAAAGTTATAATCCTATACCCACAGTTGATCCAGAGGAAGGCAAAAAAAAAACCGGCAAAGCACGATCCAATTTGCTCCTGCTGGAAAAAAATTCCTTCCTGATCCCCCGAAAGGCAATCGGATATTCCCTGGATCAACTTTACCTATAAATGTTAGTATCCAGTTATATTCTGTGTATCTAGGAAAGAATCCAGGCCTTTTTTGAAACAATCCACTGAGCTGGCCAAAACCAACTCTTGAGGGAGTCTATTTTACATTTTCACAGTTCTCACTGTGAAGAAACCTTTCCGTGTTTGGAGATTACATTTCTTTTCCTCCAGACGTAAAGAGTGCCCCCTTGTCCTCTGTGATGACCTCAGGGTGAATAACTCTACACCGAGTCCACTATATGAACCACTGATGTATTTATACATGGAGATCATATCCCCCCCTTATGTATTATACATGGAGATCATATCCCCCCTTATGTATTATACATGGTGATCATATCCCCCCTTATGTATTATACATGGTGATCATATCCCCCCTTATGTATTATACATGGAGATCATATCCCCCCTTATGTATTATACATGGAGATCATATCCCCCCTTATGTATTATACATGGAGATCATATCCCCCTTATGTATTATACATGGTGATCATATCCCACCTTAATCTCCTCTTCTCATGAGAGAATAAATTCAGTTCCTCTAATCTTCCCTCATAGCTGAGCTGCTCCATGCCTCTTATCAGTTTGGTTGCCCTTCTCTGTACTTTCTCCAGTTCCCCAATGTTCTGTTTGTGAATACACACAATGAGAATATCGGTCAAATGATCATCCAGGTTTTTTTGCATGCTTTTAAAAATGAAAAGGTTACTCAATTTATGAAAATTCTTGTACAAAAGAATAGAATGTTGGAAATGATATCATGTATTGTATTGTATTTTCGGGCTAATTCTGTACTGAATAAATGAAAATCGTATGATCTGGTATCGTATGAGAAAAGTTTTCATGTTTGTCTCTGTCTGAAAATTTCGGATGAACTGTCACGATCGGCTGTCAAAAGCTGTGTACTAACGATCGGGTTATCATACGATCGCTTTTAAAACAATATTTTTCGAACGATTTTTGAATGAGGCTTAAGCAAAACAAAATTCCATTTCTAATTTACTCCCTAGCATACTATACCTAAAATATAGCATAAATCTTATAATATAATTTATATAAAGGTTACTAGAAACGACATCAGGTAGATTATGAGCAAATATTTTCTCGATAAAGACTAAGCAAAGATTTTTGGAAAGGCCACAAAAGGCTTAAGACCTAGTTTAGCAAAATTTCAAGGGGTGCTAAATCTATTTTACTTTACCTAGTAAGAAGACATGATCATGATTTAGGGTCCATGCGCACTGGACTTAAAGATACAATTTCCCTTGGCAGAAAAAAAACGCTCATATAGAGCATTTCTGTACACGAGCGTAGGCCTGTTTAGGAGCTTCTAGGAGAGTTTAGGCGTGTTTAGCATTTTGTTCTGCCAGAAAACTCATGTCAAAAATGCAAACCTGAAGGGTTTTTCTTCTGCCTCTAAACCCTGAGCTGAAAATATGCCTCTAAGCCACCTAATGTGCATGGACACATAAGATAACATTGAGCTGCTTCTACAGGCAAAACACAAAACTGCAGAAGCAGTGTTTTTGTAAGCCAGTGCGGATGGACGTTTATTGCTCAATTGCCTGGCAATTATGCTTTTTCATTTAATAAACGGTATATGGAACTGTTTGGCTCTACAGAACTGTCATCATGAGGCCAGGACCAGGCCACAGATTTGTGGCCACAGAGTTCTGTATTTTCTATAAAAGCAATGTACAAACCCACAGCCGGTGAAATGATAAAACTAAAGTAATTCACAAGAAAATGGAATTATGATTATACTTTTCTTTACAAACTTGATACTTTTTTGTGCGTTTACAGATGCCTACAATATAAAACATTATCATGAAAAAGATACCACAAAAATACAAAACACTAGACATTTATCGAGCATCTTCACTCACTGGCAACTTTATTAGGTACACCTATTCAATTGCTTGGTAACATAAACTGCTAATCAGCCAATCACATGTCAGCAACTTAATGCACTTAGGCATCTAGATGTGGTGAAGACGACTTGCTAAAGTTCAAACTAATCATCAGAATGGGGAAGAAATGGGATTTGAGTGACTTTGAATGTGGCATGGTTGTTGGTGCCAGATGGCTGTTAGGGATGCAACAGCATGTACTATATACAGTATTGTGTGTTAATATCACTTGACCAGTAGATGGCACTGTACACTAAGGTTACCAGTTGTGCATATCTGTAAAACTTGTTGGTTCTCTCTCTTCTATCTCTCTCTTTATAACCAAGATGTCTGCTGTTACAGTTTGCTGAAATGTTTTGTATGTTTGCAACTTAAGCCACACAAGTAAACTAAGTTCTGCCTCATCACAAGCTACTAGTGTCTTCTCTAACACATAACCAACAATGGCCTGGTCTGAGTATTTCAAAAACTGCTGATCTACTGGGATTTTCACACACAACCATCTCTAGGGTTTACAGAGAATGGTCAGAAAAAGAGAAAATATCCAGTGAGTGGCAGTTGTGTGGACGAAAATGCCTTGTTGATGTCAGAAGTCAGACTTGTTCGAGATGATAGAAAGGCAATAGTAACTCATGTCAATATGGACCAAAATCTCTGAGGAATGTTTCCAACACCTTGTTGAATCTATGCCATGAACAATTAAGGCAGTTCTGAAGGCAGAAGAGGGTTCAACCTGTACTAGCAAGGTGTACCTAATAAAGTGGCCAGTGAGCGTGTAGCTGGCCATACATTCTTCAAATTTGAGGCAGTTCCTGATGTACCTGGCAAAAATTGGTTAGAGGGTGGCCCTTTGGGTCTCCTCCCTCCCGCATCTTTCAATTGAAATGTCAAAGAATCCAGGAGAAATATTGTCAGCTGAACAGCAGCTGCATCAACTAAGATGCAGCCCCTCTTCAGGTATTCCAATGGAGATTTAACCATCCACGTTGTATGGCACTGACGGAGGAACCTGACTTTTCATTCATCTGGTAAAAACAATAATGCTGGGTGCACACGGGAAGTTTTTTTTCATTCAACCCAGCTGGCTGAAAAAACTTACAGATTGCCATACTACATATCAGAGGTTAGTGCTGAGATCTCCCCACTGAACTATTGTGTTCTGATAGGAGGAGCACCCCCCCTCCCCCCAGGAGCACTGAGAGCGCTGCTCAGATGCTGGTTTTCTAGCATGCTCTTCAACAGAAGCTACTCATGAGATCAGCTTCTGTCGGATGAGGAGCTGTACACGTGAGCTGAAACTCATATGGTTCCTGACAAACCGACCATTCTTGACCCATGTTTACCCGGCTTAATGTCCATGTTTACCGACAAAATTGGATACAAATCAGGCTGCCTGATAGCCTATCTCCCAACTCTAGATCTTGAGGATGAGGGATACTTGAAGGAGATGGTGGCCTTTGGCATGTCCAGGGCGCTGCAGCAAAAAGTGGATGTGGTTAAATCATGGTGACCTGGAGCTGACAATCATCCTCAGCATCCAGGGTGTTGAATGGATTGTAACCAGGGGTTGTAACTGACCATTTGGAAACTCGGGCACTGCCCGAGGGCCCGGGGTCAGTAGGGGGCCCCATGAGATGCCCCTGGTACCTTTTTCATAGGCTTTTTTGAGTTTGGGCAAGGACACAGGGGCCCCATGATCCCCTATTGCCCGGGGGCCCCATGAGTTGTCAGTCCGCCCCTAATTGTAACAAAACTGAAGCAACTTTGAGCACCATAAGGAGAGTACTGTAGTATGGCAGTGCAGTAATGCGATGACCCAACTATTAACATTGAGAGGAGCTTAAAGTGTAAGTAAAGTAAATTTTTAAAAAGTTGCTGACATGCAAGGCATTTATGACAGAAGAGACCCTATTCTGCCATAAATGCCTCCTCCTGCCCGTCAGCTGTCATGTACACTGGGCTATGCATGCACAGCTCAGTGAACAATTACGGTCCTGATCTGTGCATGCGCATGCACGGGAGTGATGTCATTGTGGCCCAGCCTATCGCAAGGCCTAAGGCACGGGACCTGGAAGGAAGACCGGGCGAAGATGGATGCTCCGGAGGCTCTCCAGGTCAATCCCACTGCAACGCTGGAGGGCATTGTTTGACAGGTAAGTCTGCTATAATATACTAATATGCCATGCATACTAGCACATTATGGCATAACCCACCTGGGGGGTGGCAAAATAAAAATTTTACAGAGGAGTTTACTACCGCTTTAGGGCATGGTTAAGACAACCTAGGCTTCCTTGTATCTATAAAATATGGTTTCATTGCTGTGCCACAATCAAGAGTCTTATAGACACATACAAACCTCAGCAGAATGATTAAAAAAATGAAATGCTTTCATTACATATGCTTTTGTGTACGCTGAAAATAAACAGAGAGCTAACATTTCTTCTGAGCCTACCGTAAAGAACTTCATTGAAATAGTTGGGGACAGCTTAGCAACCAGCACCTGTTGCGACAAAAGAACACTTTAAGGAGACATATGTAATGTACAATATAGTGTATCTAGTGCAGGGATCGGGGGGTGTGCAATGCACTCTGTGCAAGGGTCAGGAAGACATATGTAATGTACAATATAGTGTATCTAGCGCAGGGAGCAGGAGTGTACAATGCACAGAGTGCAAGGGTCAGGAAGACATATGTAATGTACAATATAGTGTATCTAGCGCAGGGAGCAGGAGTGTACAATGCACAGAGTGCAAGGGTCAGGAAGACATATGTAATGTACAATATAGTATATCTAGTGCAGGGATCAGGGGGTGTGCAATTCACAGAGTGCAGGGGTCAGGAAGACATATGTAATGTACAATATAGTATATCTAGTGCAGGGATCAGGGAGTGTGCAATGCACAGAGTGCAGGGGTCAGGAAGACATATGTAATGTGCAATATAGTGTATCTAATGCAGGGATAAGGGGAGTTCAAGGGTCAGGATTACATAACACATAGTGCTGCAGTCAGTGTCTGGTTTAGGAATACATAATGCAGTTTTCAGCTGTCTGGGGTGTGAAATGCAAAGAGTTCAAGGGTCAGTCCTGCTGTGCTGTAGTCAGTGCCGGGTTTATGAGTTCATGATACACAGAGCGGGGTCCTGGAGTACATAATGCACAGAATGCAGGGTACAGGAGTGTGTAATGCATAGGGGATGGAAGTACAAAACGAAAAGAATGCAGGGGTCAGTGGTGGGTAATGCACAGTGTAGGGGTCAGGATAGTGCAAAATTCCTCACGCAAGAAATACTCTCCCCAATTTTAACCTTTCAGCAAAAATGACCACCCCTTCTCCAAAAAAAAAAAGCACCGATCTGCACGCACACCTAAATCCACCCTCCCAACAGAAATCCTCTTCGCCTACTTGCACAAATCCTCCCCTAGTCCCCACTCCCAGCACATTATTCCCCCAAACCCCCCTCTTAGCACAAATACCCCCCCTCAATTCCCTCTCCCAACACAAATTCACTTCCTTTCCTAGCACCAATCCTACCCCCCAAATCCTGCTTCTAATACAAAAGTTTTCCCCTCCAAACCCCCCCCCCAGCACAAACACCTTCCTCCAACTCTTCAAGAAGCAATCCTCCCCCTCAATCCCCCTTACCAGCACAATTCTCCAAATTCCTCCTTGCACAAATTCTCTTTCCCTTTCTAGCACAACTTCTTCCCACAGGACAAATTCCGTACCCCTTTCTAGCACTCCCCCCCCATCTCTCCTGCAAATCCCCCTTCAAGCACAAATCTCACCCAATCCCCCACCCAGCACAAATTCTCTTCCTCCTTCCAGCACAAATTTTCCTCCCACCTGCCCTTCTAACACAAATCCCCACTCCTTCCAAATTGCCCCTCTCAGCACAAATTACCACTCCTTCTCTCCCCTCAATCACTACTCTCTGCATAAATCCTCCAGAATAAATTTTTGATACCTGCACCCCTAGCCCCCAGTTCATTTCATCCCCCTGTACAATTTTCAGGCCTCAAATACTGTACCATGGAGGGGACCCTATGGGAAGCTTCCCTTGTCTCTGACGAGTATTATTGTGATAGACAGCTGGTATTACTTTTGGACTGCCACACTCTGCCGTAACAGGCCTGTACCTGAGGAGCTCAGCCCTACAACTACTAATACTGCTAAAGGAACTGTGCTCACTCCTAAACTACTTGCTACTACAATTTAAAGAGAAGTCTGCAATCTGCTTTCAGTCAGAACTTCAAAAATGCTCAACTAAGAGATCAGCTAGATGTCCTCAGTTGAGAACAATTCTAATTTTGGAGTATCCTATGATATTCCCCATCCCTATCCCTAGTTCTACTCTACAATAAAACTTCAAAAAACAAACATCCTCTAGACATTGAAGATGACGTGTGTGTGTACCTGGCTGCAGGCAAAAGAAGGGGGAAACCTGGGCAAAAATACAAGTGGCCTTCATGAGAGGGGTGCTACACAGACCTTGATCATCCTCAAGGCAACCAAGGCAAGAGTCTAGGATTTGATGCATTTCCAGGGGGCCAAGTTGCAAGTTTCATGCTCTTGTAGTAAAGCAGGCGATAGCACATTTCTTCAAACCTCAATGCACCTTCCTGTCCTTTCAAGGGAGGATATTGTCATGTACCTGATGGGAGATTGAGTTGACGAGGTCGGCCTCACTTGTGTCCCTAGCCCTGACCCCACAGGGGGAGTCTAGGGACCAGGGGGACAAGAGCGCCAGGAGTTGTTGCTTGTGGCTCTTGCAGATGATGGCCTTGGTAGACTGAGTATCCACTGAGTTAGGGCACAGTAGCAATAGAGCAGGCAGGTACTGTGGATTGCCGGATGTGCAGCAGAGCAGGGTAGGTAGCCAGGAACAGGAATGGAGCAGGGTCAGACAAGCCAGGGTCATAAACAGTGGGGCAGCGCAGTACTGAATCAGAAGAGAAAGCCAAGGTCAGGAGCAGAGCCGAAGTCAGGAACCAGGAGCAGGAGAGCAATCAGAGTCGGGTCAGGAACAAGCCGGATCAGCAACAAAGGGAACGTCAGGAACTAGCAGGACACCGGGGGGGGGGGGGGGGGGGCTGGAGCTGAAAGACCAGTCAGCACTGAATCAGCACCATATGCTCTTTAAATAGCCCGCCCAGTCCCGACAGGCGCGCCTGGGTCCTAGTGCCTGCCCGGCGCCGTCATTGGTGACAGGTGCGTCTGGGTCCTAGTGCCCGCCTTCCTGTATGCCTTGTCGGAATCCTGCGCAGGCGCAGATTCATACGTTGCGGCGATCTTCTCGTTCCCTGATAGATATACTTGGGCAGCACAGTGGCTAAATGGTTAGCACTTCTGCCTGGCAGTACTAGGGTTGTTGGTTCAAATTCCAACCACAGCAGCACCTGCCTGGAATTTGGATGTTTTTCCTGTGTCTGCTTGGATTTTCTCCCACACTCCAAAGACATGCTGGTAGGTTTCCTAGATCCTGTCTAAATTGGCCCTAGTATGTGTATGTATAAAAATAAGTTAGGGACTTTAGATTATAAGCTCCTTGAGGGTTAGGGACTGATGTGAATGTACAATATATATGTAAAGCGCTGTGTAAATTGGCGGCACTATCTAAGTACCTGTAATAAATATAAAAATAAAACATATTTGCAGGTAACTGGTGCCTGAAGGGGATAGTCCAGTGCAGACAAAGCAACTGAGGCTGCTTTTTTTGCACCTATTGCAATACTGCTTATCAAGGATGAGCTCAGACGTGGTCAAATAGTAGCCTGAACCTGCCTGAGCTATCCTACCAGGAATATGTCACTGCAGACCGCCAATCATAAGAGGCTGAGGCATTCCCCACCTCTCAGCCATACACACTCCTTGTATACATGTGGCTGTGGGGTGGGGAATGCCTCTGCCGCTTATGATTAGCGGTCTGCAGTGACAGATTCCTGGTGGGATAGCTCAGGCAGGTTTGGACTAGGATCCAAACAAGCCCAAGCGCATCACTGATGCTCAATGTCATTCGAAGGGATGGGGAAAAGTCAAAGCTGCTACCTTGCCCATTCTTCCTTAATCTATCTCTGCCGCCATAGACCTGTCTACTAAATTCTGTAAATAGCAGCAAAAGTTCAGGTATGAGCATTCACTAGTTAATTGGTTATTCTGCAATTCACATCAAAGGCTCATGTTCACTCATTTTTCATTTACATGCATTGTCCAGTCAAATGCATTCCACTGCATTTGAATTGAAAATACAGTGTATGACAAAAAAAGGCTGCTTTGTCCTGATTTTACTGCAGTTCCAATGCACCTAGGTAGGACATGCTGAGTCTAGGACACGCTGCACAGTACAATGCAAAGCAGGTCAAATACAGCCTCTGAATTGCCATGTTTATTGCTCCTTTAACCTCCTCGGCGGTATGATTATTTCCGATTTTTTGTGCTGAAAGCGGTACCATTTTTTTGCATGGAAATATGTAGTTTTTTATTGTAGGCTGTAATTTTTAGGAATAACTCACTGAAATCTGTCCGAACAAGAGTCTAGTAAACATCCCGGGTAGGATAAAATTTGAAACACGAAATCATAAATTATAATTTAATAAATAATCATAAAAAATAATAATATAATAATAATAAATTTAATTCAATAATATAATCAAACCAAAAACACTGAAATTTGAAATACAGAGGCAAATTCTCGCATCGCTAAGCAAAGTCGCAAAATCGTTTTCAGTGTCTGATGACAAATTTCCCCCACGAATCATTATCACTCAATTCTGCAAGTGGTTCTGATTTACTATCGCTGTTCTCTAGCTGGTCTAAAACCGCTTTTGACCTAAAGGGACGCTTTTTGGACGCCATGGATATTTCTAAGTTTCCAGGCAGAAAGAACAGTCAAAATGCAGGCAGGACACAGGACAAAGCAGTAGGGACAAAATGTATGTGAAATGCATTGAAACAGCAATGTTTTACTATGTAATAATAATTTTTTTAAAAATGACATTTTTTAAAAATTTCAAATTTGCCGCCGGTTCCGGCGCCCGTACGTCCCGACATCACAGGGACCGGAACACGGAAGCCGGATGACGGCATTGGCCAGAAGAGATGCCGGGGATGCTGCAGGGGACACATCGCGGGAGCGAAGGACAAGGTAAGTGCTGCAGCGACTCCCTGAGCAACGCCGCATGGTAAACCCGAGTGTAGCTCGGGGTTACCGCTCTTGGTACTGAAATTTTACCCCGAGCTACACTTGGGAATACCGCTAAGGAGGTTAAAGTAATTGGGACCTGTGTTTGATGTGCATTCTAAACGACCCTCAAATGCAAAAAAATAATGCCTATCAACATGGGACCTAATCCAATAAATGCGTGTAACCCGTCAATATGTACCTTTGCTGATAACCTTTATCATAAATTAAATTTTCTTTTAGTGGCAGATTTGAATATGCTTTACGACATATCACTTGCTTTTTAAATATGATTTTTTTTTTTAACACTGATGCTCTTTTTTTTTCAGTCTTGAAAACTGCAACCTCACCGGCAAAGCCTTTTCTCAGTTGATTCGCATCCTGACTAACTTACATCTCTCATACTTGAAGTATGTTACAAAGGAAAGTAAAAAATAAACAACATTATCTCTGTATTACTATGATAAGTGCCTCAGCCAAAGAGCAAACACAAAACTTTACAACCAGGCTGGGGAGTTATTGACATTGCAATAACTATTATAGACTAGTAGCTATTTGGCAGACAGAGCTACAAAGACTCTGTACACCAAATGTCAAATAAACATTTAAGAATTACTTAGTTATAAAAAACATTTAATCCAGAATTTTATCTGTTTGCCACTAGGAGTCAAAAAGAACCTTCTTTTCCTATAAAGTAAGGCATTTCCAGACAAAAACTATTAAACATTAAAAAACCCCTTTTAAATAACATGCCCTATATTTTCAAATCCCTAAACCTGTGGCTGATATCCAGATGAAAAAAAAACATAAAATAAGATCAAAATATACCTTTCTGGTCACCAAAGGCACTAAGCACACATAACCCTGGATAGACCGATGAATAAAGTAAAATGGGACTTTTAAGGTGGGTGGTCTCTCAAAGAAAATCCCCCAAAAACATCAGACCACGCTACATGGTAGCCATGTTTGTGTGAGAGGCGTGTTGGAGAGAAGTGGTGGAATTTCCTGTGGACTGGACCTTTCTGATACCACAGACTTAATTGGTTATTTCTTGACTACAGTTGTGCTCAAAAGTTTGCATACCCTGGCAGAAATCGTGAAATTTTCGCATTTATATTGAAAATAGGACTGATCATGCCAAAAAAATGTCTTTTATTTAACCACTTCCCGTCTGGCCGCTGTATATAAACGGCCGGACGGTGGCAGTGCAGGGGCGGGTTGCCGTTCATAAATGGCACCCGCCATTTTGGACTGTGCACGCTCCCTGGGAGTGCGCGGCACCTCAATCTGGTGTTCGCTGTGTCCTCCGGACACAGTGGAACACCGATCGCTGTACGGGACCTCTGTGTGAGGTCCCGATCATGTGATCACTGATTGGCCAATCAGTGATCACATGAATAGGTGTAAGCAAGATGTCACTTCTGACATCATTGCTTACTACTTGTGAAATCTGTGAATGATCACAGAGGTCACATTGTACAGGGCTATTCACAACAGACTTGTACCATGTGACAAGCTGTGACCAATCACAGCTCACACAGTATTTCTCAATGGCTGCAAGAATGCAGCTAGAGAGAAGGAGAAATGATTGCTTTTACAGCCTTTATGGGTGTGAAAGCAATCAGTGTAAAAAAAAAAAACAATCTTCATCACCCCCAAGTAGTACAGTGTCACTATGGTGACACTGTACTGCTAGGGTGACAGCATGTTAAAAAAAACATAAATAATAATAAAAAAAAATAAAAAATGTAAAAAAAAGTCACATGTCCCAGAAGACTAGGGGAAGGGAGGGGGAAGGACAACTTCTGCTTCCTATCGCCTAGACAATTGCAGCAGAAGTGGGAGCGGGTACCTGTCAATTTTGGGTACCTGCTCCCCTCCGCTCCCCAAAGATGCCAATCTTTAATGGGGAGCGGAGGACCAGTCCTTAAAGCGGAATTTATCCTTTTGGCCGGAGCTCTGCTTTAATACCTAGTAGGGATGTAGTGGTTTGTTCCTGATTTCACCCCTGTTACTATTTCAGGTTGGTTCCCAAGGCAACTAAACAATGCATCGGACTATTGGTGGTCAACTTCCTTTATGTAGGGGGCCTCAAGTGCAGCCCCTACCATCACCAATAGTACCACACAAATTTTAAACAAATGTAATGTTACAGAAAGCTGTCCTAGAATGCAGGAACAGGAGCTGTCCTAGAATACAGGAACAGGAGATGGTCAGAGACTACAAGCATGTAATAAAAGATATGGTCAGAGACTGCAAGTATGCTACATGAGGTAGTCAGAGACTTTAAACATGATATAGGAATTATTGAAGATCGGGGTCATGCTTCAGGAAACAGAGACTGGAGACATCTTATGTGAGGCTGCTAGAATTTACTGCTATTACAGACTCTTTACACATCAATATGCCCATATTTTTTCTCCCTACCGCCCCCCTAAAAATTACTTGTGCCACATTTGATATTTAGCACTATGGAAGATAAGAAGATAGTATAGCATAAAAAGAGGAAAGTGAATGGACACCACTGAAAAAGTAAAAAAACCAAACCATTTACATACTAAAAGCTAGTCTACAGAATATGTTGCTGTTACTGGCTTGAGTAAGCACCAAAACTCAGACTACTATCTTCAGGGACCCTGAGGGTTGCACTATATGTGCCAAAGAGCCGTATGCCATTTCCAGGATGCAGGTTGGGCACCAGAACCCTTGATCAACATTCTTCAATGTTTATAGGCTAGTTTGTTTTTGTAAGTTTAAAATTCTAAAAAAAAAACCTTTAAAATGCTATGGGACTGGTACAGTGTAGGACAGACTCATATTCATAAAATTACACATTTTATTAAGTACGTAAAAAAAAAATATTTGTTTAAAAACAATACATGGCTAAACAGCCCTAATATATCAACAATGTTCTCTATAACATTATGTCTTCCAAATGGTCGACGAGTTTCACTTATCAGCTTCTTCAGAGCTTAGAGGCAGAGAACCAATTGTCCTATTTGAAAATATGTACATAGAACATCAAAATTACAAACAAATTCCAAAGAAAACATAAGCATTGAAAATTACCCTTCACAAAGTCACATACGACACAGACAAGGAAAGGGAGTCAGCACAATAGTCCTAAGTGGGCACCCATATCCATTTTTTATCCTGATATCCCAAATGATATGGTATCCTAACCAAAAGAGACACACAAGATAAACGAAAAGAAGGGGGGAAGGAGGAAAAGAAAAAAGGAAGACATCTTTCTTTTCCTCCTTCCCACCTTCTTTTTGAAGGAAGATGTCTTCCTTTTTTCTTTTCCTCCTTCCCACCTTCTTTTTGAAGGAAGACGTCTTCCTTTTTTCTTTTCCTCCTTCCCACCTTCTTTTTGAAGGAAGACGTCTTCCTTTTTTCTTTTCCTCCTTCCCACCTTCTTTTTGTTTATGTTGTGTGTCTCTTTAGGTTAGGATACTATATCATTGGAGATAACAGTATTAACAATGGATATAGGTGCCCACCTAGGACTATTGTGCTGACTCCCTTTGGGTGCTGATGTCCTGCATCCCTGTCTGTGTCGGTATGTGAGTTTGTGGAGGGCAGTATTCAATGCTTATGTTTTCTTTGGAATTTGTTTTTAATGTTGACAGTCTATGTACATATTTTTTAATTCGGACAATTGCTTCTCTGCCTATAATCTCTACAGTCCTGAAGATACGGATAAGCGAAATGCATTGACCTTTTGGAGGATATAATGTTACAGAGAACATTGCTGATATATTAGGGCTGTTTAGCCATGTATTGTTTTTAAACAAATATATTTTTATGGAGTACTTAATAATATTTGTAATTTTATGAAAATGAGTCTGTCCTATACTGTACCAGCAAAGTCCCATAGTATTTTTAATGTTTTATGTAGAGTTGTTAATTAGGGATGAGGTACAATGCAGTTTATAATATAATATTTAAGTTTAAAATTCATAGTCCTGACTTTTTTTAAGTAAGATAATTGTGTAGCTGTGCATTTTTTTACCCTACCCAATGTCCTGTACCTATTTGAATATCTAAACCCTAAACATCTAAAGACTGGATAGTGAAGTACAATAATAAGAATAAGAATAAGAAGCAGCAAATACATAATTCGCATAGCCCAAAATAATAAGTAAACTTCTTGCTCAATGTTATACTTTTCTGCGGATATATTACGTAAATTTTAACATTGGCCATTTAAATCTAAGGAAGTATTTATATGATCTGCAGGCACAGTTATGAGCATCTTAGCTGACCGGTATCAGATATTAAGAACTGGCATGTGCAGGGTAAGGCTTGGAAGAGGGCCACTCGATGAAACCTTAGATGAGGACTTAATTGATAATTGGTTTTTAAAGGAAGCAAAGTTATATGAACACCCCTGGTAATTATTAGAAACTATTGTATTAAAATGTTGTATCACCAGAGATAGATTTTTTGGTTGATTTTGGCCTACCACAACTTTAATTTGTCCATAAATTTGTTCAGGTACATACCAAGCCGGAGAGACAGAAGACAGAAGTTATTACAGGGCACAGTGTGGGGATGTCTGTTACTAGAATTGGCTGCTTCTACATAAAGTAGAATGCAGATGGTGAAAGATGCAGGGAAGTGCTGCAGAACAGACCCAATCCATTATCATGTGCTTGAGATTGGTTATACACTCTTCAAGCACATTACTTCAACCACAATATGTTGAAGGATAAATAGCATAGTCCTATCATACTTTTGTTTATGCCTGTTACAGTTTATCCGGAAATCCTCTTGGAGATGGTGGATGTAAGAAGCTGATTAAAGCTCTGCCTAAACTGCACATTGCTGGAGAGCTAAAGTAAGTCTGAGCTATACTGCCAGGAATGCTTATAAATAGGACATTTGGAAAGGCAGAAAGATGTTGATTTGAACACCAAGTCTACTTACGTTTTGGTGAGTAGATTCTGTATAGGGATCAGTGAAGTGGTGGTGATGGAGAACATTAAAGTAGGCTGTGACTCAAGACTGGATGGACCAACTTAATAGCCCAATATATCTTCTTTCTTTTACTTTTCACCCCCCCCCCCCATTTCAAAGTTATATTCTCTAGACTCCAGTATAACTTCATAATGGGGGCTCATTACACTCCATAGTTTATTCTCCTAGTACCACGTATGTGGCACACCAATGGCCTCTAGTCCCATACCTTCATTACTCAATACTACCTTTTGTGTAAGGTACCCCTATCTTTCATCTTGGTTATGGGTTCAACTGATTACACCGTACTATACTGGAGCCTTCATTTGATACTTTTGTCTCTCACTCTTTCACGCACTATATGTGAATTCAGCCTTAATGACCTCAGAAGTATCTAAAGCTGATCTTAAATGCAAGCAAATGAACCTGAAAGCAGGATGCATTTTCTCATTTTCCCAAGCACAGGACCTTAATAAAGCCTGACCCACCCGCATAGGCTTCTTTGCGTGATAACGTGCCTCATAGATTGTGCTGGTTTAGTGTTTTGTGGATTGAAGTGACAGGCTCTAAGCTAACAAATAAAACTATTGCCTATGTTCTAGTCTCAGCAAAACACACATCTCAGAAGAAGGAGTATTACATCTCATGTCTTCCATGCAATCCTGTCTCCACATAAAACAAATATCTGCAAGGTAAGAACATTGAATTTATCAAGTTTTACCTAATGTAAATGAAGAGGTTTGGTTGCATCAGCTGTGTACAGAACTCCTCCAGGTTGCCATACTGCATTGAATTTTTTGAAAACTTTAGAAAATTGTAGCAGCTTCACATTGAAATAATAATTTAATTGTTAATAACAATAAACTACAATATTTTCTATGCTATATTATTTTTAAATAAGTGGTATATCCCCTTAAACTCTATCATTTTATTATAAAGTGATTAATGCAGGCCATAGATGGGTCAAAAATCAGCCGATTTTTCGTCCGAAAATAAAATCAGCTGATTTTTGGATCGTTAGTGGGCTAATTGTTCGGCTGTTTTTCGGTATTTTGGCAGATTTTTTTTATCGGTAAAGTTGGAAAAAAATCGGCCGATTTTGCCGATCGGACGATTTTCGCGGCAATTATGGGCAAATCGGCCGATCTTTTTACCGATAAAAAAATCTGCGCATGAGCAGTGACCTGCAAGAGGAAGACAAAAAGAAGAAGAAAAAGAAGAAGAGGATGAAGAAGAAGAAGAAGAAGAGGATGAAGAAGAAGAGGAAGAAGAGGATGAAGAAGAGGATGAAGAAGAAGAGGAACAAGAAGAGGATGAAGAAGAAGAGGAATTCCAGTCTGGCAAAAATTGTCCCTGCAGAGAGCTCCGCTATTTCTTTGACAGTTCCTTGACATTTATAGCGGTTGCAACAATGTATCTATTTGTTTCCGAATAAAAACATCTGTATACAAATAGATACATTGTTGCAACTGCTATAAATGTCAAAGAACTGTCAAAGAAATAGCGGAGCTCTCTGCAGGGACACTTTTTGCCGGCTGTAGACGGGATGAAAATCGGCCGATTTTTTTACCGTTGCTGGTAACGTCGGCCACTTGAACGACCGATTTTTTGTTTTTTTAAAGAAAAATCGGCCGGGTTTCTCCCCATCTATGGCCTGCATTAGGGTTAGAATTGTATATACAGTATGTGCCAGAAAAGCAGAAAAACTCTTTAGCATCAGAATGCCATTTTCATTGGCCTATATAGTGTATGCTAATTGTCCAAAATAAAATGTTTTGTATAAATATTTTATTATTTTTATTATTATATTATTTTTTTTTGATATGATTAAAGCACTTTGATTTTACTGATACTGCTCTGCTCTCTGATATGTGTTCACTATTTTTTTTTTGTTTTGCAGCAGTTCCAACCAAACAGCTGTTCTTCATTTCATTACTGCTAATGATGATGATGGTCAAAGAGATATTAGGTGAAGTCTGCAGTAAAAAAACTGTCTGTTTGTATTGCAAAATACAATGTATATTAAATCTGGGGTTTCCTTGGTCACATGCCTTGTTCTTCAATTCCTCTCCGCTGATTTACAGAACTTTATTTTTGCTTGTTGACCCAAGCTAGCTGAAGACCATAAAAAAAAAATATTTCCAAATCTTAAAGCCCAGATCCAATCCACATTTTTTTTTAACTTTTCGATAAACTTGGGAAGAATAAAGTACATTGGTCAGGTTCTTATTGCTGTCTGTTGGGTAGAAATCTCACAAAATAAACCTGTGGAGGTATAACACCTTCTAGAAGTATGTCCAAAACTAACCAAATGTTTTGGCTGGAGCTGAGCTTTAATGAAAAGTTGGGTTAC
Organism: Staurois parvus; assembly: GCF_062004578.1. Taxonomy (NCBI): domain Eukaryota; kingdom Metazoa; phylum Chordata; class Amphibia; order Anura; family Ranidae; genus Staurois; species Staurois parvus. Next base: position 1,198,974 of record NW_028318294.1, on the reverse strand, counting down.
CAGTCCAGGTGGATAGAGAAGAGTAACAGGCGCTAAGTCACATGACTTTTGCTGAATGGGAGCATAAGAGCTCAGGTTTGCTGATCCTCACCTTCAGCAGAAATCATGTGGTCAAGTGTCTTCACACGTGTGGTCTGCATTCACTCCAGGAAGGTTAACATGGAACTTCACTTAAAAATTTGATTTTTATCTGTACACTCTCCCAGTTCTGCAATCCTAGCCTAGGCCAGGATGGTGTCCCTTGACCTAACCTCCCCCCGCATCCTCCTGGGACATATCACATGTCCCAGGATGCTGCAGGACCATTCACAAATTGCTGTGCGAGCTCAAGCATGCGAAGTGGGAAACCAGCCATGCTTCCTCAGGAAGCTACAGATGGCTCCCATATCCAGTGCCAGTGACCCTTAGTGGTAAGAAGAACTGGTTCTAGTAAGACACCGCTGGACCCCAGGTAATGGTAAGTAGCTGATTTTTAAAAGTCAACAACTACAGTATTTGTAGTTGCTGATGTTTAGAAAAAAAATCAAGCTGAAGTTTCTGTTTAGCTACACCAACCCTTCTCTTAATCTTTATTTTATTTTTTTTACCAGGAAGTCTGAAAAAATAGATATATTAACATTTTTTACTAGAGTTTTGTGACACATATATGGGATTGTAATTTTATATATGCTATTGCTTCCTTGTTTTAAAGGCGCAAGGTATGTCATGCTCATCCCTACTTTACAGTCTACTGTATGTTACCTTGTGAGTAACTAGCCTGGACTGAGTCCAGACTACTTAGACTTTACTGGCTCTTGAAACAAAGAAGCATTATTAGCTCTTATATTGAATGTTGACTGGATATTTTGATTCTTTACCATTACTGTTTAACAAAGTGGACACTAACAGTGACGTGAAATAGGGATGAACCCCTAAAGCCCCCCTTTTCCCCAACAAACACACAACAGCCAATGGCCAGGTTGCCAAAATATAATCTAGAAATATGAATAACCTTTTAATAGATATCTCATCTTCTTGTGAGTTCTGCTACATTTTCATATCAAGATATTATTATTATTATTATTATTATTATTATTATTATTATTATTATTATTAATAATAATAATAATAATAATGCTAATAATAATAATAATAATAATAATGGGACTACTATACAGTCCATAAATGAGGTGTCTTGGGTATGGGAGTTAGAATTTATCGGTACCCATTTCCAGATCTCGCAAATAGCAGCTCATCTTTATCTAATTACAAGACCTTCAAAATGCTGTGGGCATCTGTGTGGCTCCCCATGCCCCCATCCTTTTTAGCTGCAACATTGTACTAATCTCAACAGTTTCCAGCTTGGAATTATATCTACAATGGTAAAGGATGATAAAAATGACTTGTGGCTAGCACTGATTTTCACTCTGTTTTGGATTCCTAGCCAAAAATACATGTCAATCTAATTCTGTCATTAAGGAAAACCCGACCATCTTTCCTGGTGCAACTCTACAAGCAATTCTCGTAAAGGCTAAGTTCACTTTTTAGAACATGTTACACCTCTATATGTGGTGCAACATGTTCTAGTCCCCCCGAGTGCCCCTCTCAGTGTGACAGTGGGCATGGGTCTCAGGACAGTGAGGGCTCATTTACATTTGCATATTGGGTGGTAAAACCCCATAGATGAGATGTGTTTTTACAACACCCCCGAACCACTAGTGTAGTGCCAGGGGTCACAATGGCGACCCTGCCGCATGCTCCAGGGGGCCTCCCTTTCACATTCTGTTTTACACTTGGACAGGAGGAGGGGTGGGGGTAGCAAATACAAGAACCAATCCTCTCAATTTTCCTCCTGCAACTGCTTAGATCCAGCTTCTCCTCTTCTCCCTCCCACCAGCTTTAGGCGACTGCAGGAGTAAAATGTTGTTTATGCTGCTCAAAATAAAAAAATTCTAAATTCTGAAGCATTTCCTTTCTTTGTGGCCTGCGACCAATTACCAAATCACTTAAGTGGCCGTCGCTCTTCAATAGGTTGAGCACCCCTATGCTGACATGTAATTAGATTCTCTTTGCAAAGTATTTCTGCACATGTATAGTACATCTGTAGTATGTCAGGTTCTCTTCCAATTTTTGAATGTTTCCCATTTCATAATTTGCTTATTATCTTTATGTAGAATCAGTGGGTTCACATTTCACCAGCGACACCTTGAAAAACTATGCAGAGTCCTCCAGCAGTGCAGCCAACTAACAAATTTGGAGTAAGTCCATTCATCCTTATCACAGCTTGTTTCTTTTTCTACTGCATGCACTCTATACACTCACCGGCCACTTTATTGGGTACACCTTACTAGTGCCAAGACAATATCCCCCACAGCATTACACCTCAACCACCACCAACCTGAACAATTGATACAAGGCAGGATAAATCCATGATTTCATGTTGTTTATGCCAATTTCTGACCCTACCATCTGAATGTCACAGCAACCAGCCTGCCCATGCTCCTTGGACCTCTGACCTCAACAAGGCATTTTTGTCCACACAACTACCGCTCACTGAATATTTTAGCTTTTTCTGACCATTCTCTGTAAACCATATTGGTTGTGCGTGAAAATCCCAGTAGATCAGCATTTTTTCAAATACACAGACCAGCCCGTCTGGCACCAAAAACTATGCCACAGTCAAAGTCACTTAAATCCCCTTGTTATACCCATTCTGATGCTCAGTTTGAACCTCAGCAAGTCGTCTTCACCACATCTAGATGCCTAAATGCGCTGAGTTGCTGCCATGTGATTGGCTGATTAGCAATTTGTGTTACCAAGCAATTGAACAGGTGTAATAAAGTGGCAGGTGAGTGTTTATTTTATTTAAAACCTCATTAATTTTATTTTTCAGTTTGTCGGAGAATCATTTGGAAAATGTGGGAATCAGCCAGTTGACTCAGGTCCTTCCTCACTTAAAATCACTACACTCAGCCAAGTAAGTTAATCAAAGGCTCCTTCTCCTTGTCTTTAAAGTGTATCTTTCTCCTCTACCTAATGAAGACCGCCATTTTGTCATCTTTCTAAACCCTCAAGCTGAACTCAAAAACAAACCTAGCAATGGAGTCTTCGCACACAAGTTTTCATTTGTATAATGGAAAGACACTCAGAAATATATAATGCATTGCAGTGCTGTACAATAGCCGTGAAGACCCTGGAAGAGGAGAGGAGGGAACGCAATACAAGTGTCATTGGGCACTGGAGGGTTCTCTTATGTCATAAGAAAACAGAAAACATCATAAAGAGGAGAAAGAAAGGCAGAAAAGAGAAGGGGGAATAGGGAGAAGTGGGGGCCCCAATAAAACGATTTTATGTTCCAATAGTTTTTATTAAATCATTTTTCAAATAACAAATAGACAATTGTCATGGCATAATAAGTAGATTTCAACACAATGCAAAGAGCATGGTTTATCGAACATAAGACACACACTAGGAAACCAGAAACTCTACAGAGAAGCTATTGAACAATCCAAATAGAAAGTCCACATCATTTATCCAACCATACAAAGGTGATGAGGGGATGTAGTGGAAGGGGAAGGAGCCATTGTTTGTAAGAATACACAGAGAAGAAGTGTTGTTTGAGGTACAAATGTAAAACATATTTATTTTATGTACTTCTACAGCACTATCAATTTATGCAGTGCTTTACATACATATTTTGTACATTCATATCAGTCCCTAACCCTCACAGGAGTGTACAATATGAGGTCCCTAGCTCACATTCATATATACACATACTTGGGTCAATTTAGACAGGAGCCAATTAACCTACCAGTGTGTCTTTGAAGTGTGAGAGAGGGCTGGAGTACCTGGAAGAAACCCACACAGGCACAACATACAAACTCCAGGCAGGTGGTGCCATGGTTGGGATTTGAACCAATAACCCTAGTACTGTCAGGTGGAAGTGCTAACCATTTAGCCACTGTGCTGCCCCATATAGGGATTAGTCACAACCAACCCCAAAAGACAGAAAAAAGGAATAATAAAAAAATGAAGAGAAATAGAAAAGGAGAAAGAGAGGGTCAAGTCAGGAGACATTAAGGCATATAATATATCGAATCCACGGGTCCCATGTTTTATCAAATTTTCTAGTATTGTGTAGAATACAGGTGAGTCTGTCGTTAATCATAATCCAATTCAGTTCAATAAAACTATTTTATTAAATGTCTTGTACCCACAAAAGCACTTGAGGTCATCTTGTCACAAGAAGGTGATATTTGAGAAAAATCCCTGCCTTCCTGGTCTGCAGAAATGGAATAGAAATGAGCCGAAAGAAGGCTCTCTTGTGACAGGACAACATTGTATATTACCCACCATTTCATATTTCTTATATGTGTCTGTTTTATCATGTACTTCTATGAAACAGTACCCTGTTCTCTGTGCATTGCTTCCTTTGTATGAAATATCTGGTGATCCTGCCAGTACTTAGGCTTTCCTATTTCAAACTGACCCCACCAGGACAAGGAGACACATCCATCTCAGTGTGGTCAGTTGTCTTCTTTGCCTTCAATCTGGGAGCACAGCCTGCTTGTAATCCAATGGTCAGACTTGTGCTAACTTGTAATCGAACATATAGGGGTTGATTTACTAAAGGCAAATAGGCTGTTCGCTTTGCACAGATTACCTAGTTATATACAAGGAATATGAAAAATATACTTTTATTTTTGCATGATTGAATGACCGAATCGAGCAGAGCTTCACCTCATTCACAAGGCTAAGGGAAAATGCCCTTGCAAAGTGAACAACCTATTTGCCTTTAGTAAATCAACCCCATAATGTATAGGCCTAGCCTTTTTTAGCCCTGGTTCACACTTGTGTGGACCGTGCAACCTACATTTGAATGAGCATGGCAGCCCATTCATTTGAATGTACTGCCATGCATGCGTTTTCTGCAAACAAAAGATGCATGCACTTTTTTAAAAATGTGGACGCAGGGATATCGCATGGTGTTTTTGACCATGCAATTTTCCTGCAGTTCCCGCACTCACAAATGCACTGTGGGCTGAGATGTGTGGGGGTGCCATGCAGAAGGAATGGCAGCCCTGTGCGTCTCATAAGAGCAGCGCAATTTGGTTGCAGGTGGTTGTGGGTGCGGGAACACCCACAACCAGCCCACACAGTGTAAACCAGGGCTTAAAGTAATGATTTGCTTAGCACCTTGCACATTCTTCCCTTTAATTCCCACTACTTCCTGGGCTGATCTCCTGTCTGTAAAGAATGTACATTGTGGTGATGGTTAAGATGTGAGAACCAGTAGACCAGCTACTTGGTCGGTTTGAATTCTTCATGGGGCACATTGGTCAACATTGTAAAGAAATTTGTATGTTGTATGCCCATCAATAATATCTTTATCTTTTACAGTCTGAGCGGTAATAACATCTCTCTGGGTGGAATTCATTCCCTAATTAAGGTTTTGTCTGCTTTGGAGAATCTGACTGACGTAGACATTAGGCAAGTGTTGGGCCTCATTAGTTATACCAGGAATTTTGAAATGCTCTATTCTTAAAGCTAAAAAGGTGTCCCTTTTCTTGCAGCTTTGGAAATCCTCAGAAAGTGATGTTAGTGTTCCAGGAAAGCAAAAGGTACTAAATGAAAATTTAGAACATACAAGGCTCAATTCACAAAGCTTTTACATAAGGATAAGGCTCTCTAATTTCTCCACATGACTGTAGTTTTTAAATCTCATTGGACTCAGGTAGAACTTACTGTCACTTCTTTGAAAATAATGATAGTTGTGTTCTATAGCTTTGTGAATGAAAGTGTTACTAAACCCACAATAGTAAAATCAGTCTGTATAGGCAGTAAAGTTATCAGGGCCAGATTTAGACTTTCTGATGTGGAGGTGCAGTAAAAAAATCTCGGGGGGGGGGGGGTCAGAGGATGGGCAGTGTACAGCGAGCCAACATGGCAAAGGATAGGGTCAGCAGTTTATAGAGCAGTCTACAGCAGTCATTAGTTAGTAGCACAGTGTACAGTGGGTTATCAGAGCAGAGGACAGTATGCAGAGAGTCCGCAGAACAGAGGACAAGGGTCAGCAGGGTGGAGAAAATGGGTTGCCAGGTCAGCAGTGCAGAGGACAGGAGTCAGTAGGGCATAAGACATTGGTTGGCAGAGAAAAGGACAGGGTCACTGCGGGCAGAGCACACAGCAGGTCTCCTCCTCCCTTCCCCACACTGTAAACAGCCTGGGTACTCAGATCTCCTCCACCCCACACAGCACATAGCCGAGATCAGATTCTATTACAGACACAGAATCCATATGCACAGTATGTAGCTGGACTTGCACATATCCCCCCTCCTTGCACACATCCCCCCTAATCCCTCCTCCTTGCACAAATCCTCCCCAACCCCCCTCCTTGCACATTTGCCCCTAATCCCTCTTCCTTTTACATATCCCCCTCTAATTCCTCCTCCTTGCACGTATCCCCCCTAATCCCTCCTCCTTGCATGTATCCCCCAATCCTTCCATATATCCCACCTAATCACTCCTCCTTGAACATATCCCTCCTCCTTAAACATATCACCCCCTAATCCTTTCTTCTTGCACATATCCCCCCCCCCCAACCCTCCTCCTTGCACATATCCCCCAATCCTTCCTCCTTGCACATATCCCCCAATCCTTCCTCCTTGCACATGTCCCCCAACCCCCCTCCTTGCACATATTATTTATTTATTTCAGGTACTTATATAGTGCTGTCAATTTATGCAGCGCTTTATACATATGTATTGTACATTCACATCAGTCCCTAACCCTCAAGGGGTGTACAATCTAAGGTCCCTAACTCACATTCATACATACACATACTAGGGCCAATTTAGACAGGAGCCAATTAACCTACCAGCATGTCTTTGGAGTGTAGGAGGAAACCGGAGCACCCAAAGAAAACCCACGCAAGCACAGGGAGAACATGCAAACTCCATGCAGGAGGCACCATGGTCGGGAATTGAACCCATGACCCATTTACTGCAAGGTAGACGTGCTAACCACTAAGCCACTGTGCCACCCATATCTCCCCTAATCCCTCCTCCTTGCACAATTCAACCCCCCCCCCAATCCCTCCTTCTTGCACATATACCCCTTAATCCTCATAATTGCACATTTCATCCCCCCCCCAATCCCTCCTCCTTGCACATATCCCCCCTAATCCTCCTCCTTGCACATATCACCCCCCACCCCAATCCCTCCTTCTTGCACATATTCCCCTCTAATCCCCCCTCCTAGCAAATATCCCTCCCCAGTGCAAAAAGCCACTGATCCCTCCACCTCTAATCCCAACCAAATAATTTTCACACAGCCCCCACTCACACCACACACTCTCGATCGCTAGTCCGGACTGCACACGGTTTACCTACACACTGCCGCCTCCAAGTCCAAGAAGGAAATGTGTGCAGGTAAGTAAACTGTGTGTGTGTGATGTGCTGTGTGTAGGAGGGAAAGGGCACAGCCCACCTTCTCTCCTAAACACAGATCACTGCACCAGGCTGTGCACTCATGTCCCCTAAGTCTGGGAATGGGGGATGATACTCAGCCATCAGCCGCCAGCCAGGGGGTGCACAACAGAAATCTGGGGGGGCGCAGCCCACCCCAGCACCCCCCTAGATCTGGCCATGCTTGTTAAACTCACTGTGGAACCTAAGGGATCAATCCTTCACATTGTGTAAAAAGGCTGTTTGATCCTGTCTTCTCTGATCTTCCTCTTCTTCTACTGTCCCCAATCCATCTGCTGATAGTACAGAGCTCTATGAGTCACTCTGCACATGCTCAGTTTAGTGTGTATTGCTAGAGAGTTTTTTTTTCTCTTTGGGAGGGTGCAAGTAATCAGAACAGGACCAATCAGCACTGTTTAGATAGGGGGTCAGGGGTGCAGCCTCATAGGACAGTCAGAGCAGAATTAAAACTCCTCCTACAAGCTTTAACCAGTGCTCCGCTGGATAATGATAAACGTAACAAGACTGCTATATACTGGTGACGAGAAAAGGTATTTAGCTGTTTATATTTACTAAAATAATTGCATTTCCATGTTGTGTGTACTGTGGGAGACCAGATATAGTGAATGCAGGGTCCAAGAAACACTTTAAGCCTATAGTAACTACAGGTATATATTCACTACTCTGGTCTACTCCTGTCAAGTATGAACATTTTGCTTTTAGGGCCTGTGATAACGGGCTTTGGTTCACTTCAAACAAGTTTTGCATTCTCATACAGTTCTTGAAAATGGCAAACCTGCTTGAAGCATATCTAAGCATGTCAAATGCAGGTCAGAAAGAAGTCAAGGGCAGGTAAAATGTAATTCATTTTAAATGACCTCAGATTCATCCCAAACTGATGCCTGGTGTGTTTCTTAAATCCCCACAGTTTCTGTTTTTTTGTCTTTTGACAAAAAAGAAAAGTTAACTGAATATTCAGTTTAACCTCCCTGGCGGTATTCCCGAGTGTAGCTCGGGGTAAAGTTTCAGCACCACAAGTGGTAACCTTGAGCTACACTCGGGCTTACCATGCGGCGCTGCTCCAGGATCCCTTCTGCACTTACCTTGTCCTGCACTCCCGCGATGTCCCCCCTGCAGTGTACCCGGCCATGTCCTCCGGCGGATGCCGGCATCTGTCTTCCAGGTTCCGTTCTCTGCGACGTCGGGACGTACGGACACGGAACTGGCGGGAAATTGAAAAATGTGAAAAAGTGACATTCAATAAATACACTAAAATCACATAGTAAAACATTACTGTGTCGAACCATTTCACATACATTTTGTCCCGAGTGCTTTGTCCTGTGCCCTGCCTGCATTTTTACTCTTCTTTCTGCCTGGGAACCGAGAAATGTCCATGGCGTCCAAAAAGCATCCCTTTAGGTCAAAAGCGGTTTTAGACCAGCTAGAGAACAGCGATAGTAAATCAGAACCACTTGCAGAATTGAGTGATAATGATTCGTGGGGAAATTCATCATCAGACACTGAAAACAATTTTGCGACTTTGCTCAGTGATGTGCGAACTTGGCGCTATATTTCTAATTTCAGTGTTTTTGGTTTGATTATATTATTGAATTAAATTTATTACTATTATATTATTATTTTTATAATTATTTATTACATTATAATTTTGTTTTTCAAATTTTATCATGTTTACTAGACTCTTGTTCGGACAGATTTCAGTGAGTTATTCCTAAAAATTACAGGACTACAATAAAAAAAATACATATTTCCATGCATAAAAATGTACTGCTTTGAGCACAGAAATACTGACATATTCAGACCGCTAGGGAGGCTACAGCAGTTAATATATTCCAGGTTCATTAAAACAAAAACTGTCCACAGTCCACAATTAGTTTTCTTTTGAATGCAGCCAGAGCCTGAGTAGAAATGTGTTGCCCACTGCCAGCATGCTGCAGAGAAAGATCCTTGCACGCTATGTGAAAGCAGTGGTCTCTCTGCCGGAGTCAGACACATCCCCTGCTAAGTCAAAGCTTGAGCTGTCCAGTCAGCATGGCGCAGAGGCTTTGCTGATTACAAAGCTTTAGATCTGACTCAGCAGTGGCTGCCAATAATCCACAAGAAGCGTCCAGTGCATAATGCCGGCCACACATGGGTCGAAATTTGACCGATTTTTCGTCCGAAAAAGGCTCTTAGAATAATTGCCCGATTTTCGCTCTCTTAGTGGGTCAAAGGTACCTGCTGATTTTCTTGTTTCCTCCCCTTCTTGGTGATCGAGCATGTTGGAAAATTCGTGAAAAACGACCGATTTTCGACTCAATGATGGTCAAATCGTACGATCGTTTTTCCGAAAAGAATATGCGCATGAGCCGTGACCTGGAAGGAACAGAAGTTTCACCTGTTATATGGTGTGAACTTTATGACTTAGTCATCCGATTTTCTAAATCATTGATGGCACCATCGGATTACTGAGCAAACAACGTTTTCGATTTTCGGACGAAAATCGTTTGGAATTCGACCCATGTATGGCCTGCATTAGTCTCTGTATTTGTTCCCAAACATCAATTGTCATGGTCAGGCGTGAGGCTCAGAGACTAGTAGCTATAACAGTAAAGAGGCTCCTACGAACCAGCTGGATAAGTACATAAGCAGGTCACCCTGGAGGATGGCGCAGGCTCATCCAAGGTGCAGGGTCCAAGCACTAATTGGTATTTACTAGAAATCCTCATGGTGGAATAGGGTTTTGCTGCATGTTAGTACCAAGTCAAAGTCCTCAAGATCGCAAACCGGGGTCCAGTAGCAGATATAGCAGGTAGGGACTAAGCAAAAGCAAAGTTGAGGTACAAACAAAGTTCGGTAACAAGTGGCTGCAGGTTGGGATCAAGCTGAAGCGTAATTGAGGAACAAGCTATTAGTTGGTAAAGAGTGGTGGTGAAGATATGGACAGCAAAGAAAGAATACCGCGATAGGACTCCAAAACGTAAGACATTTAGTTGCAGCTGCCACAATACTAATATGTGGTATACACAAATATAGTAAACAGCAGTGCAGCACTATGAAAATCGTAGTATTACAAAATTTAAATCATGAGCGTATGTATAACATAATCAATACAAAGTGAGAAAGAAGAGAAAAAACTTGTGTAGCAAAACTACATAAACATATGAGTGCTTAAAAGTGATAAACCAAAAGTCCCAAATGAAGAGCCAGAAGGTAAGTTAAGGAATTTCCCATATATAACAAGAGGAGGCCAGATGTGATCCCAACAGCTGCTAAACTGCTCTGTAGAAAACTCGCACACCATCTCAGTGTGTAAAAGAGGGGGGATTTCTAGAGTTGAGCGACCCCCAATGATGCAAACAGCGCTCTACCCATATGGAATAAAAATATATTTGAAATATACTTTAAAAATATTCTTCCCAAATATATTGCCATATATTTGAAATGCTACAATTTTGGCCATATTCAATATATTTCAAAATACATTGCAATAAATATATATACTGCATGTTGAAATGCGTTTTTATTACAAATTATATGAAAAATATTTTTAAAAATACATTTCAAATATACTGTAAGTCTTAAAATACAAATCTACATTTTTGGAATGCATTTACAAATATATGTAAAAATATATGTTAAAATGAATTTTTTATATGTTAAAAAAAATCTGAAGAATATATTTAAAAAATATATATTTTTAAAAATATATATTTTTTAAATATATTCTTCAGATTTTTTTTTAACATATAAAAAAGTAATTTTAACATATATTTTTACATATATTTGTAAATGCATTCCGAAACTGACAGCAGTGATAATATTGGTCGTTAGAACTGTAGAACTGATGTCACAAGCCTCAGCCTAGTTAAGCCCACATTGCCTCAGCCTACAAAGCCCGTGGTCAGCCTCTGGCTGCTGTTACTGCATGAGAGGAGGCAGTATTGTTCCTCTGATGCTGTAGAGGACGGGCAGCTTATTTCAAAAGAAACAAAATTGTATGAAGATTTAGAGCCCCTTTGGGCATCTTTGCAGTTGTACACAAAAGCAGAGAGAAGAAATGTATAATTGTGCTTTGTGTTACAGAGAATCATCTTTCCTGTCTAAAGGTGAAAAGAGAGAACTTCCTCATCCTTTAAAATCATTCAGGTAATGATTATCAATACAAAGAGTGGGAAAGACATATGTAGAAACCACTAATGGAGTTTTCTCTACTTCTTTTTAGGAACTGGTGTAACTGTCAGGCTCATGTCTGTAGAACCACACATTATTTTGTCTATGATTGTGTTAAAGTTCACCTTTTAACAAAAAAAAATAAATGCTAATTCTTTTCGGGTAAAAAAAATGCGCATTTACTATTTTTTATTTTAAGAAAGCATTGCACAAGCAATCGGCAGATGGTGCCATGAGTTCATTGAGAACCACAAGCCAACTTCTTTTTTAAAATTGTGACAGCTAGTGGGGGCAGAAGATCCCCCAGGGGTCCAAGGGGGGGGGGGTTTGAGAGGACTGGTGCTACAGTAACAAGTTACACCCTGAATATGAGTGTAAAATGTAACATGTTACGAAAGGTGAACTTATCCTTAAAGGAATGCTAACCCAGGTTATGGTAAGGTAGGCTGAAGGGAGCCAAGGGGTTGTTCATGTGTTCATGAAACCAGCATGAAGCACAGTAGGGCCTTCTTAGAACAGAAGAACAGAACATGCCTAATTGTCATTATAAATCCAAAGAATAAGCAGTTTATTACCTGCTATAGAATAGTGGGCCCACCTCACCATAACACATGCAAAATTAGAAACATACTGTAGAAGGGTGACAATAGAAAAGACCAAATGGTCCATTGAGGATTCCCCAAACTTTTATTTTCTATACTTTTGCTTTATTTCATTTATTTATTTAACTTTTTGAGTATAGATATATGTTTGTCCCAAGCATCTTTGAATCCACTTACTGTTGACCTCTGATGGAAATGTATTCCAAGCATCAACTATGCTTTCAGTAAAATAATACTTTCTAAGATTAGTTTTGAACTTTCTTCCTCCTAGTTTGAAGTCAAGTTTTTAATCTTAGCTTTATATTGAAAATACTGCCCTATGAACATTGGTCACAGTTTGATCATGTCTCCCATTTCCCTTCTCTCCTCAAGACTGTACATATTAAGTTATTGAAGTCTCTTCAAATATGTTTTATTCCTCAGACCTTTCACCTTTTTTGTTGCCTGTCTTTGAACTAACTCTTAATATCTTTTTTGTAAGCAAGGTCTCCAGAACTGGACACAATATTCTAAATGAAGTCTAAACCTGCCTTATTGCTCCCCAAGTTCTATTCTATAAAAACCATGGTTCACCTACACTGCACTGAAGATGGCCAACAATCCTGAAAAAAGCTGTAGACTAAATTGCTCTATAAAATTACTCTGTACTCATGTTTTAATCAGAGGCTCAATTTAGCATTTGCAACACTTTTCTGGCACCAATTTTGGAAAAGCAGTCCAACAGATTTAATGCCATTACCAATGTGTGCAAATTGATCTAGTTCTTTATAGCGATACCTTTTTATTATGCCACAATGGCTGTCATAAATACTTAAAGAAAAATCACCATTTTGGAGATAGGAAACTGGCAGTAAATAAGACCAATGCCATTTTGGAGTAATTTGTGATGGGAACTTGTTGGTTGCTAGGACTCTGGCAGCCAATGACTCTCAGTTGCACAGGTTGTTAGGACGTTTCCGGCCCTGATGCCACCAGCATGCTAGCAATCAATGAAGCTCGGCTATACAACATCCTTGAGACCTCTGCCCAATGCAGGCTTTGCAACAAATTCATAGTTACATAGACAAGGTGGAAAATTCCATCTAACTTCTGCATGTGCATAAATGTGTCAGATTTACTGACATTTGTCTGCATGACAATATATGAATTCCAGGGATTGTATTAAAATATGTTTTACAAAAATGTATGTTTCATGAAAATGGTTTAGGGCTCATTTATACTTGCCCACATACAAACTGCAGCAGTTTGTGTGTGGGCAGCAGTCTGTTTTGCGTTGCAGAGTTGTGTGGCATGGGGCACTGTGAATGCTTCATTCATGTCACTGCATAGTAGCTCAGCGCTTGTCGCTTGGTGACATGCAGGGCCATCCAGAGAGATTTCTCCTTGCTCTGGAACTTTGGAGATAGTTCTAGATACAGTGGGTGGAGGTGAGGAGTGGCTGATCTGCACTTTTGAAAGATCGTGGCCAATCCCCAACAGGAGGTTTGGCATGGGGTCAGGACAGCCCTTAAAAGTAACAGAGCCTGCTCAGCAACAGGGGAGTTCAGGTGAAAAATGGAGAGGAAGTGAGAAGCTGGAGAGCAGTAGCCTGGAAGGGGGCCCACATGGAGAGGGGCTCACGTACAGACAAAGGATCTTTGTGGCAGGAAAGGACAGGACTTCACCGACCCCCAGAGCGAGGACCACCTGTGTAGCAGGGAAGCAGCGGCCAAGCTAGAAGCCCTGGTAGCAACCCACCAGCAGCACAGGAGAAAGACTGAGTGAGTTGACCAGCACCCCCTGGGCCAGTAAGAGGAAAGAGACACTCTAGTTGGAAACTGGATTAGCTATCTTACCTGGGACTGTTTCACAGTGCAGTGGCAGGATCAGGATCCCCTGCCCAGGAATTCACCCAGTATAGCTGGCTGAGGAGAGGATTCATCTAGGTTCTGGAGTGGTACAACAGGAGATGCTGGCTAGCTCTCCAGAAGATTTTTTGCTCTAAAGACTTGTACATAGTTGCTAAGGAGTTTTTTCCCTTGTTGCCATTACCCTTCGGCATCCCATACACCCCTTGCTCCATCCAAGTTCTAATCCCCCTTGGAATTAGAACCCAAACTTCAGCAACGCCTACGGTGGTAGTGCTACACAAACATGTTGGATAATATTGCACATCTCTGGAACACAATAGGGGTTATCTACTAAAGCTGTAGCGTGCAAAATCTGGTGCAACTCTACAAAGAAACCAATCAGCTTCCAGGTTTTATTGCCAAAGCTTAATTGAACAAGCTGAAGTTAGAAGCTGATTGGCTACCATGCACAGCTGCACCAGATTCTGAGTGGACCAGTCTTAGTACATTTCCCCCAGTGAAACAATGGATTCTGGTGCAAACATGACACAGGAAAACAATTGTTTTTTGTGTGTCACTGCAGATAACTGTTTACCCACAAGAAAAAAAAAAACACGTGTAACTGCATATGTATGAATTGGCCCTTATAGCGTGACCGACTTCATGCAAATGAAAGTGAAACAGTTGATAGTGACAGATGATACATAAAGTGGTTTGTCTATCTGTATTTGTAGCTGTTGCACCTGCCAACAGCTCATTGCATGGGGCCCTGGGATGGGCATCCAAAAAAGTGCTGGCAAGGGAGCTATCGCAGAAATGCTTTGCTGTCTTCCTTAGAGTTCATGGAAGTCTGAAAGGTACACTTGAGTCAAAAGCGACACTTTTATGTTGATTTGTGGTTGACTCTAAGGTTCAACCTAGCATTTGTGTTTTGCATCTGGTCGTCCTTCCTGCTAAATCCACAAGGCTCAGTATCTTTACACTCAAACTCAGCCTTTCTCAACCAGGGTGCCCAGGCACCCTGGAGTGCCTTGAAGTTTCTTCAGGGGTGCCTTGGCAAAATGTCTAAAAGTTGCCCAAAACTCATCCCTGCTTCACCGCTTCAACTCCAACATTTCTGACTTGTGTTGGAGATGCCATCAAACGACGGGTACACTCCTACACATTTGGTGGGAATGCCCATTGTTGCAACCCTTCTGGGGGAAAGTTCAATCTACAATTGCACAAGTTACTACGTATGCCCTAGACCTCTCCCCCGCACAATTTTTGGTTCACCATACCGCTCTTCCATTTCGGACATATCGCAAATCACTCACCATGCACATGGTAAATTCTGCAAAGCAATGTATCCCAGTCCACTGGCGCTCAACACATGTTCCCACTATACGTGAATGGTTTGCTAGGATCGACAAAACTGAGGAAATGGAGGAACTGATTTCTGTAGCTAAGGAACATCCCGAGAGATTCAGGAAAACATGGGCATGCTGGAGTCATTTCAAATCCACCTTTACCTATCATCTAATAGTACACAATCAATCTATACCCCCTAACTGAATGTCCAAATGCAATGCTGTATCGGGGAATACCCTAATCCCCGGGGACACTTTTATCACACATAAAGATAGGCTGTAGATCTATATCACAACATGCCTTATGGGGTTTTTGATCCACGTGTTGCCCCACTGATCGATCTTGTACATACCATATTCTAAGCTTTATTACTACCTTTCTGGCTTGGCTAATACATATTAATATGATCCATTTTAAATTTTTATTACCTATACACTCTACAGCCATTTAACCCCTTACTCCTCCCCCCCCCTTTTTTTTTTTAATATATATACATTTTTTGGGGGTTTCCCTTCCCCCATATTCCCCCCACCATTTCATCCTACACTTCTCTTTCTTACTGTTCTTCTTTCTGACCTCTTTTTTCACACCTGTCATACACCCTTATCATGTATTCTTCACCAACCAAATAGAGCATTTACCTTTACACAGATATGACTAATTTCAACTATAAAATACACTCAAGTTATAAATACGTAAACCATGACCTTCACAGCATCCAACGCTTTCCCTACCCTAATCTGCACATCACCTCATCTTTATAAAATTGCTGATATTCAACACGAGACAACATACACCCACATCGATTTATCTACTTTCCTCTTTGTATCCACTGGTTTGCATTGTATGCTTGATGTAATGTTCTACCCCATTTCGACCTGTATTACAGTTTACAAATATGTCCCGTCTGCGAAACGGGAGGCAACATGTCATGTCTATGTTCTGACTGAGATCTATAGCTGTATATGCTCTAAATGCTTTCTTGTTTCTTCTTATAATAATAAAGTACTTTTGGAACAAAAAAAAAGTTGCCCAAAACTTGTATACAAGCCAGCGGGTGGAAGAAGCCCGCCTTTCAGTTACACAAAGCCACAGGTCTTCGTTGTGCGCCATTACAAACTTCTAGCCACTGGCGTCCTGACAACCAATGACATCATCAGTTGATAAGGAGGTTGTCAGTTGCCTGCATAGAATCCCTGTTTGACCCTCTCCTGCCCCTCTCCATCAGTGCTGGGGGTCACATTAGCTCAGTGATGGAGAAAAACTGGGGGAGAAGAGAAACACTGTAACATTAGTCAGTACCCGTGTGCAAAAGTGTATTTGATTTGGAAGAATAAATCACCTCTAATGTTGGGTGTCCTACGTGTGTGGATGCTGCTGTGTTATATAAAACTATTAGAATAGTTTTTTACATTTTTGAATGGGGTGCCTCAAGACTGTCCATAATTTAAAGGGTGCCTTGACTGAAAAAAGTTTGAGAAACACTGCTCTAAGCGGCCTTTAGTCTGAGCCCACAATAATGTGTTTTGAAGCTCTAAGAAAGGGAAGATGTGCAGCACAGAACTATGTGAAAAGAGGCTGCACCTTCACTCAGAGGCACTGCGAAGGGCTTGCTAAATGCCGATAAAATTAATTTTATAGAACTCAAATTAAAGGTGGATTAAGTGGGCTTTGCACAATTTTTACTGGATACAATTAATAGTGTGCTGATTGATTCTGCTGATCATAAATACAACAGATTTTTAAGAAAAAAATATAAAATAAATGTCCCTTAGCTGCCATGAATTGTTATTTCTCAAAGTATGGTTTAAACAAGTGTTCATTGTTGAAAATGGGTTGGAATGTGCAATTGCTGGCGTTCTCTTATTTTCCTATATTATAAATATAAACGATTGTATTTGCATATAGGATACAGTAGGATGAATTGATGAAGATTATATTACCTCAGTTTTTTATTGATGTTTTTTCTGCCCTCTTTGCATTTCATTTCCCTGTAGTCTTACACAGTACCGTATGACTTCCCCAAAACTGCAGAGGATCGTACGACTTCTGATACAATGTCCGGATCTCACGCAGATAAAGTAAGAAGGAAGTTTCTCTCTGCAATCTCATTTTATATATGCTGGGACAGAGTTACTAAAATGATACTTCAACAAAAACGTGTGGGTAGTGTTCTCAAATACCTGAAATTACATAAAATCTCCAGCACAAACAGAATTGATTTCTTTATTGAAGACTAGAACCCCTTGGCAATTTTTTAATGGTCTGTGCCCTTATTGCAGATTTGCCCCATATTGTACACGTCCTGTCTGGTGAAGCCATTGCCAATGGTGCACAACCATCATGAATTCAATAAAGTCCTAATGGCACTTTTCTGGTAGTATGGACCTTTAAAAAAGCCCTCACCAGATTCAAAAATTTCTGCTGCAGGTTTCAGTAGCTTTACTATTCTAAGCAGTTCTTTGTAAAAGTGGTGCTGTTCCTGCACCAAATTCCAAAAGAATTACCATCAGCACGTAGAAACTAGAAATATTTAAGACCAAATCTGTATTGGCATAAAGAGACAGGCAGAGTACCTGTCTTTATACGTTGTGTATAGTATTTGCTGCCGCCACCACCTCTAGCCTCCCACTAGGCGTTGGTTGTTTAGGATGCTGTATGCTTCACAAAATAGAAAAGAAACAGAGGGTGCACCAGCCTAGTGCATTATCCTTTTGCTTTATTACTAAGATACGTGGTAAGCAGGGGCGGACTGACCATTTGGAAACTCGGGCACTGCCCGAGCTGCCTGGGGTCATTAGGGGGCCCCATGAGATGCCCCTGGTACCTTTTTCATAGGCTTTTTTGAGTTTGGGCAAGGACACAGAGGCCCCATGATCCCCTATTGCCCGGGGGCCCCATGAGTTGCCAGTCCGCCCCTGGTGGTAAGTATCATACTCACAAACCAACGGAAGAATCACAGCATGTCAGTAACCAACCGCAAGTGCCAACTCATGGGGCAAGTCAAATGGTGGTGTCAATAAAGGTCCAACTGGCTGACACGTTTTGAGACGTTGGCTTTTCCTCAGAGCCATACAAAAATATTGATGGATTTCCATCCATTTCCATACATCGATGGATGGATGGATGTATTTTAGGAACAAAGCAAAAGGATAATGCACTAGGCTTGTGCGCCCCCTGTTTCTTTTCTTTTTTTGTCCTGCATCCATAGACATCCCCAGTCTTGAAAGGACAGCAAGGCGAGGCATATCTGACAACTTCAGGAGCACAATTTAGCCGGCCACCATTACTCAGGGACACTTCAGAGTGCAGGAGACTTTACGGAGCTATCCACTTTGCATGCGCTGTATGCTTTACAGCTGAGAGTCTCCTAGCTGACACTGACAGTAGGTGGAGTCTAATGGGAAGCTGAGATGCTAGTTCCCCATCAGGTCCACCTTCTACTTTTGATTGACAGCAGGCAGTGGGCGGATTCTGTAGCCAATGGCAAGCTGTATGGAATCGCCAACTGCCCCTGGTCAATTTCAAGGGGAGCAAACTTGATGGGGAATTAGCGTCTGTGAATCCTCATCAGGCTCTGTCCACCCAGCTTCCAGGATCCCCGCCACTGCCCTGTCTGTGTGACAGCTTCAGGAGGAAACTTAGCTGCAGTGAGGGCAGGGCGTCCATATGGTCTCAGTGCGCCTCCGCATGCAGTGCGTGCTCCAAACTTATGTACTTGTTTACAACAGATACATACATTTGTTGCTCACACTGCCATTAGTCATGGAGTGGTACATTAAAATTATAAAGAGTGTCTTAGACAATCTTTCTAAATTCCCCTGAATGTCATGGAGTCGCAGATAGCGGTAAAAACCCAAAAGAGGTTCTTATTCTTCCCCAATCAGTCCAGTACAAAAAAAAAAACAGTTTTGGCTAAATATATAATGTACAGTGCTGAGCAAACTTTTTGGTTCTATAAAAATACTGTATAATAATAATATACAATTTAAAGCTGTACTTTTGGCTAACCGTTAAAAACACAGTTGAGACACATATACAGGTTCAACTCTAGCTACTAATTCTATATTGTAGTATGCATGATATCTGTTACTTTAATATTTGTTGTAATTCATGACTTGCTAATCACCTCTTAAAGGTGTGGTTCACGCATAAAAAGATTTTTTTAGTTATGGGTGAAGCTCCATGGCATCATTTCTTACTCTGTTTCTATCCACTTTGGAGTTTTGGGTATTCATCTCCTATCACATTATCAATAATGTAAAATAAATATACATTCCAACAGGCAGAGTGGGAACGCTTCCTAATGTGCCCAGAAGGTGTGCAGAGCCAGAACAGAAATTTCACTAACAAAGACTCCTAGATATATAAGAAAATGTCAGGTTTCAGCATTTATTGAAAACTGAAATGTTACGTTTGAACAAAATGACCATTTAAATGCTTTTTTTTCCCATGGTTTCTTCTTTAAGGGGATGTATAGTGGTTTGTACATATTGTATTTACGTAAGGGCTAAGCCCCAAAAATATTTACAGATTGTTGCTTTTTTTAACCCACGAAATATAAAATACTGCCTGTGAATATTTCATACTTACATTTTTCAGCCAACAGGTTGAATTCTATGTTAATTTCAATAAGTAACCAGGCTAATCTTAACTTCTTTGCCAAAAAAAAAGGATGTTATTTACAGGGCTCAATTGCTGAAGCTCAGATTACACAAATAGCTGAATAAGAAGAGGAATCACTTATCCATGCAGTTTACGGAGTATTGGTTTGAAGAGACAGTCTGAAGTGAAACAGCTACTGCAATGCTGTCTGTTTAGAAAACTCACAATGCTCAGTGACACCAGTGGCAATGGTGCACCAAGATCAGTTTAAACAATTATAAAGTTTAAAAAGGCAATTCAAATAAATGCAGTACCTTGAAGAATTATAGTTTCCTTATAAGGTGCCCATACACCCAAACCTGAAGTTTTCAGCTCCTGACTTGGAGTTATGACAGTTAGGTAACTGTATGAACTTTTGCATTTAGTGCATCCCAATTACACATTTAATGTTTGAAATAATTTTTTTTTTTAATCCTAACTTGAAAATCAACCAGTTATTGATTAGCAAAATTATTTCTTTCTACAGTTTATCTATGAATGGGCTGAACTACACAATGATAACACACTTGCTGGAATACTTACCACAGCTTTCCAATCTGATTCTCCTCAAGTAAGATAATTACAATGTAGATACATTGATAATCTTATTTTATTTTTTACGCCTTCTCCCTTTCCTTATCCTCCTTCCCCTTCCCTTCCCATCCCTCCCATCATTTCCTTTCTGATCCTCTCCTTCTCTATTCTTCCCCTCTCTCACCCTTTCTTTTTCTCCTCCCACCCCATTCCTTACCTCTTCTTTCACTTCCCCTTCCCTCTCCTCTGTTCATCTCCCTTCTTCTTCCCTCTCCTCTCTTTCCCTTTCCTCTCTATTCCCACTTGACCTTCTCTTCTTCTTTCTTCCCAATTTTTGCACTTCTCCCACTTAACCTTCTGTCCCCCATTCCTCTCTCCTCTCTTCTCCCCTTCCTCCTTCTCCTCTCCTCTCCTCCCTTTTCCTCTCCTCTCCTACCTTCCACTCTGCTCCCCTTCTCCCATCTTCCCTCTCTTCTCCTTCCCTTTTCTTTCCCTTTTATTTCCTTTTCTGCCTTCTCTCTCTCTTCTCCTCTCCTTCCTATTCCTCTGTCCCTCATGCCTTCCCCCTCCTTTCTTCCTGTCCCTGATTCCTCTCCTCTCTTCTTCCCTCCTTTCTTCCTGCCCCTAATTCCTCTCCTCTCCCCTCCTTTCTTCCTGTACCTGATTCCTCTCCTCTCCCCTCCTTTCTTCCTGTTCCTGATTCCTCTCCTCTCCCCTCCTCTCTTTCTGTCCCCCATTCCTCTCCTCTCCTTCTGTCCCCCATTTCTCTCCTCCTGTCCCCCATTCCTTTCATTCTGTCCCCCATACCTCTCCTCTCCTTCTGTCTCCCATTCCTCTCCTCCTGTCCCCCATTCCTTTCCTTTTGTCCCCCATACCTCTCCTCTCCTTCTGTCACCATTCCTCTACTCTCCTTCTGTCCCCCATTCCTCTCCGCTCCTCTTGTCCCCAATTCCTTTCCTTTTGTCCCCCATACCTCTCCTGTCCTTCTGTCTCCCATACCTCTCCTTTCCTTCTGTTCCCCATTCCTCTACTCTCCTTCTGTCCCCCATTCCTCTCCTCCTGTCCCCCATTCCTTTCTTTCTGTCCCCCCATACCTCTCCTCTCCTTCTGTCCCCCATTCCTCTCCTCCTGTCCCCCATTCCTTTCCTTTTGTCCCCCCATACCTCTCCGCTCCTTCTGTCCCCCATTCCTCTACTCTCCTTCTGTCCCCCATTCCTCTCTGCTCCTCTTGTCCCCCATTCCTTTCCTTTTGTCCCCCATACCTCTCCTGTCCTTCTGTCCCATATATCTCTCCTCTCCTTCTGTCCCCCATTTCTCTACTCTCCTTCTGTCCTTCATTCCTCTCATTCTGTCCTCTATCCCTCTCCTCTTCTCTCCTTTCCCCCATTCCTCTCCTTCTGTCTGCCATTTCCTCTCCTACCTTCCCCTATCCTCTCCTCTTCTGGCTCTTCTTCTCTTCTGTTATTTACCTCATTTTATTGGTCTCTTCCTTAGCATCAGTAATAGTGACTTATCCCCCAACTGTGTTTTGCTATTGGCCAACTCCATCAACCTCTGTCGCCGGATTAACGAAGTGGATATAAGGTAAGAACAAAAAATATATTTCTAATTAGGTGTTCTTTGTCAATATTATTTCTCATATATAGATTTTGTCACAAGGGGATTTTCAGTGGGTGGAGTTTTCTCTCTTTTTTTTTTTTATTACGGTACCCTTGAGGAAGGTAGGCAGTGATCCCCCAGCTTTTCACATCGGGCTGACACTGGGAAAAATTGACTGGCTGGAGAGCAGACCTTATTATTTATTATTATTTATTTAATTTACTTAAACAGCTCCATCAATTTATGCATATATATATATATATATATATATATATATATTGTACATTCACATCAGTCCCTAACCCTCAAGAGGTGTACAATCTAAGGTTCCTAACTCACATTCATACATACACATACTAGGGACAATTTAGACAGGAGCCAATTAACCTACCAGCATGTCTTTGGAGTGATGATAAATACTCCTTATCTCTCTTTCACGAAAACCCATAACTACCATTGTGAGCAGTGAGGAAGGGTGGGGTGATTCTTAGCCAGGAATGCAGTCTTTTAAAATGTGTTTATTGTTTCAATATGTAGTATTAAAACACAGAGAACTATTTACAGGCCCATGGAATATGTCAGTGTCTACAAAAAAAACTGTATGATGGTCTACAAAGAAAAAAGAATCATTTACAATTATTGATTCACTATAATAAATCTTTACTGTTCTTTTGTGTCAATTTGCTTATTTGATTTCACTCTCAGCAATTACTATTTTTCCATCGCTCTCCAATGTCTGTATATCTATCTATGTGTTTTGAAGCACTGCTAATGTCTTGGGTCTTTCTTATCTTAGATCTTTTCTCACTTCTGCTGTCTTTTCTATCAATAATGTCTTTCACTTTTCCAGGTCAGCTGATAACATCCAGTTACATTTACAGAGACAGGCTATAGCTGACAAGGTCACCTGCAGGTAGGGGGATACAGCTCTATACACTGCCTAACCTACAGCTTTTGTGCTTTATGTTACTTGTTGTACTACTAAAAATCCACTAGAGGGCGATAAGACTTTGCAATTGCATTTACTGCATTTGTTTCCATTATTTTATTTGAATTTTAATAACAATGTCATTCCGACCTGAAAAGATGGGACATTTGTTTTTTTCTGTTTTTCTTTTTTTTTTGGGGGGGGGGGGGGATTTTGCCAATGCATATTTTTGCATATGTTTCCTCATGTACCAAATTGTATTGTAACTGTAATGTCTACCTTCATTTTGTAAAGTGCTGCGGAAACTGTTGGCGCTATATAAATCCTGTATAATAATAATAATAGTATGCACATACAGTTTGCATTAGTAGTTAGCATAAACAAAGTTAAATGTGCATTGAAAGTATTTTTAACAATCTGATCATTTCATATTAACCACGTGCCCTCCAGACGATTTGCCCCCCCCCCCCCCACTCCTGACCAGGCCATTTTTTGCGATACAACGCTGCATTACTTTAACTGACAATTGCGCGGTCATGCAATGCTGCACGAAAATGAAATTTATGTCCTATTTTTCCCCACAAATAGAGCTTTTTTTCATTTTTAAAAATCAAGTCTCGTCATAAATTTAGGCCAAAATGGATTCTGCTCCATGTCTTTGCTAAGAAAAGATGCCAATACGTGTTAATTAATTGATTTACGTGAAAGTTATAGCATTTACAAATGGCGGTATATATACTGGAATTTTTATTTTTAAACTTGTAACGGCGGTGATCCCCAGTGACATCCCCAGTGACACTAATACAGTGATCAGTTCTAATAAAAAGCACTGACACTGTACTAATGACACTGGGCAGGAAGGGGTTAACATCTGGGGCAATCAAAGGGTTACCTGTGTGCTGTGTTGTGTTTTACAACATGTGCTGTGTGCGTTTTATTTGGGAAACATGCTGCTGTGCATTTCTCTGCTGTGCAGAGAAATACACAGCAGCATGTTACTGCTGACAGGAGAGAGACATGTGTTGTTTACAGGTCTCTCCCCTGTCAGTGTTACTTGACGATCGCCGGGTGCCGGCGGAGAATCTCCGGCTGGGACCCGGTGATTGACACCCGCAGCTGCCAATGGTGGCGCGGGTAGGGAGGCACGCGCGCTTGCGCACCCCTACCTGAAAAGGTAAATCACGTATATATAGGAAATGAATGTGGATATCCTCCTGCGCTTTTTATGGATGATACAAAACTGCTTATAGCTGCTGCCACTCAACTTAAACCAATAAGTGTAAACACAAAATATAAATATATAGTGAAGCGCTATACAGATCGAATCTAACACATGTGTAATACTATCGTGCTGTGTAATGCAAACCGTGCCAACACAATAGTGCTCAGTGGAAAAATACAGAAATACAATTAATATAATATTAAACAATTTAAAGTGAAAAAACCAATGAGATTGTGTAAAAAAACAATGAAAAATGTGATAGTGGTTCTTAAAAAAAGGAATGGCATCACGTGCTAATTTGCCAATATCTGGTATAAACACACAGTATATAAATAAACATTAAATGAAAAACAAAGCAAAAAACATCTGTGACATTTCAAAGCATAAAGTCCATGCAAGTGAAACTGTGCCAACGTGATCTTCACTCTGGTGTGAAAGAAAAGGGATCCTCAAATGGCAGCAATGCCTGCTCACCTCCACACACTGACCCACACAGGGCCAAAAGGCTATGATTATCAATACCAGATCCTCTCAATTGCGCTCCTCATCAAAGGGACCATGGAATGGAATATAGACTTCTTCCAAGTGCACCTTATCCAGTCCATCTCCACTCAAGGCCATATAAATAAGATACAAAGCAAAGATCCTTCCATAGTGCAGCAATCTTTTATTGGAAAGTGAAAAAAATTAATATTGTTGAGGGTTGAACCCTGATGAAGTCACGAGGTACGTGATGCAACGCGTCGGTATTCCATTTCTGGTACGAGGTGACGCACTTTCGGAAGCAGCGGCCATATTGCTCTACCCAGTTACCATGCAGTACACCCATAGGATGTGGTGACAGGCGTTTTTGACTGGGATTACTTTCCAATAAAAGATTGCTGCACTATGGAAGGATCTTTGCTTTGTTTTTTATTTATATGGCCTTGAGTGGAGGTGGACTGGATAAGGTGCACTTGGGAGAAGTCTCTATTCCATTCCATGGTCCCTTTGATGAGGAGCGCAATTGAGAGGATCTGGTATTGTGAATCATAGCCTTTTGGCCCTGTGCGGGTCAGAGTGAAGATCACGTTGGCACAGTTTCACTTGCATGGACTTTATGCTTTGAAATTTCACAATGTTTTTTGCTTTGTTTTTCATTTAATGTTTATTTATATACTGTGTGTTTATACCAGATATTGGCAAATTAGCACGTGATGCCATTCCCCCTTTTTTTAAGAACCACTATCACATTTTTCATTGTTTTTTTACACAATCTCAATGGTTTTTTCACTTTAAATTGTTTAATATTATATTAATTGTATTTCTGTATTTTTCCACTGAGCACTATTGTGTTGGCACGGATTGCATTACACAGCACGATAGTATTACACGTGTTAGATTCGAACTGTATAGCGCTTCACTGTATATTTATATTTTGTGTTTACACGTGTATATATATGTGAGTTTGCGCAGCCCTGCCATCCTGTAGCAGTATTTCTGCTATAGGTTGGTGGGCAACTGGTTAACTCCAATAATGTACAGGAGCAAATAATGACTTTTGTATGACTCATATCTACAGTCAGAGCAGCTATTGTAGTCATCTGGGAATTTGATGATTTTAACATGCTATCAAATGACAAGTCACACTGCCAGGGACATAATCTAGTATATGGCTCATTTATATTGAAATCAAAAACAGTAAGAGATAAAAAATAGAAATTAAAGCAGAACTCCAGCCAATTTTTCATCTCATTTTGGTCACAAAGGGTAGGTAGAATACCTGTTAAGATCTGAATGCTGTCTTTGTCCTGTGATCCTTGATGACAAATGTCAAAGATTAGATTTCCCCTCATTTTTGTTCCCCAACGGGGACAGAAACAGTAATAAAAACCTGACAGAAGTTCTAAACCCTTACCCAGTTTTTTCACAGAGATCTACATAAAAGGATAAGTTCACCTTTAGGGAAAAAAATAATAAATGCACATAATGACTGGAGTTCTGCTTTAAATTTTTATCTTATCCTATTGTATTTGATTTCAATAAAAATGAGCCATGCAGTAGAATATGTCCCTGGCTGTGTGACTGCACCATTCTGTTGCTCTTTTCATAAAACATCTATATCCATTTGTTCTTTATACAGTATATACTCATAGCTGGGCATCTAACACTTTCTGGTCTTTCAGATTAAACAGTTGTGGGATTGGGAAGCTTGACGTGGCTCCGCTCATGAAAGCATTGACGCAGAATCCTAATCTGCGGGAAGTCAGGTGCGTCACTTAGAATGAATTGTGCTCATCTCCCGCGTTCATGTGTGATTGTGGCTATTAAACTAGATCTATACTTAAAGCGGTATTAATCCCCAAACCAAAAATCTGATTTGTTTCAGCTTACCAATCATTAGATTTGTTGGCTGCATCAATTTTCTTTTGTTTGGCCTTTTCCCTCTGTTTTCACCTGATGATCTGGACAATAACACATCTCCTGTATAAGTAAGACACCACTCTGGAGGAATGAGCACAGGACACAGCAGACAGCAGCACTGTCAGTCCAGGGTAGGAGAGTGTTAAATGTATTAGCAGATTTAAGAACAGTAACTAATTGAAGCCAAACTTCAGTTCACACCTTAATGATCAGTTGCAGTAAATCGTTTTTTCCTTTTGGCATAAAGGTTTTAAATTAATAAATAATCATTTTAATCACCCTTGGAAGTGGTAAATGGTTTGTCTAATCCCTGTAAACTAATACATTCTGCTGGAAAGTTTGAGCTTTCATAAGAGAACAGATTTGCTGGCCAGGTCATCAGATGAAGGTAGAAGAAGGAAAGCATAAAAAAGAAAACTAATGCAGCTATCACATCTAAGAATTGGTAAGATGCAAAATAGTAAATGTTTGCTTTTGGGTTTAACCTCCCTGGTGGTATTCCCGAGTGTAGTTTGGGGTAAAGTTTCAGTACCAAAAGCGGTAACCCCGAGCTACACTCGGGAATACCTTGCGGCGCTGCTCCGGGATCCCTCGGTCACTTACCTTGTCCTGCGCTCCCACGATGTCCCTCCTGCAGCGCCCCCGGCAATGTAATCCGGCGGATGCCGGCATCTTTTATCTGGGTTCTGTCCCCTGCGAGCGTCGGGACGTACGGGGGACGGAACGGCGGGAAATTTGAAAATGACAATAAGTGACATTCACTAAAATCACTAAAATCACATAGTATAACTATACTGTATCACAGCATTTCACATACATTTTGTCCCTACTGCTTTGTCCTGTGCCCTGCCTGCATTTTTACTCTTCTTTCTGCCTGGAAACTGAGAAACGTCCATGGCGTACAAAAAGCGTCCCTTTAGGTCAAAAGCAATTTTAGACAGCTAGAGAACAGCGATAGAAAATTAGAACTCCTTGCAGAATTGAGTGATAATGATTCGTGGGGAAATTCGTCATCAGACACTGAAAACGATTTTGCGACTAAGCTCAGTGATGTGCAAACGTGGCGCTCTATTTCAAATTTCAGTGTTTTTGGTTTGATTATATTATTGAATTAAATTTATTATTATATTATTATTTTTTATGATTATTTATTAAATTATAATTTATGATTTCGTGTTTCAAATTGTAACATACTGGGGATGTTTACTAGACTCTTGTTTGGACAGATTTCAGTGAATTATTCCTAGAAATTACAGGTCTACAATAAAAAAAATACATATTTCCATGCAAAAAAATGTACCGCTTTCAGCACAGAAATATGGACATATTCAGACCGCTAGGGAGGTTAATACCACTTTAAATGCTATTAACAATTTTACATTGAGACATACCCCAGCCACTCCAGTCTCTGATTCTTGAACTACAATAATAGCATCATCTGGGGTCTAGGAAGAGGAAGACTTGCCAGGAGATAGTTTTTCAACAGCACAGTACTGTGAAATGGAATATAAAGTGGACTAGGGAAAAGAGCAGCAGCAAAATGCCTACTATAATTAAGGAGGCATTAAGGAGGCAACATATTGCCTTACCACCTGTCAAACATTCTCTGAAAAGCAACTCCCCACACTCTTCATTGGGTGACATCAGTGTAAATGAGCCCTATATATTGCATTTATCATATTAGCCCCCTTGCACTAAATCTCTTCATAGGAAAAAAAATGTTCAAGGTTGAACCATGTTTATTAGGTGTTCAAGCGGGCATTAAGGAGGCAACATATTGCCTTACCACCTATCAAACACTTTCTGAAAAGCAACCCCCCACACTCTTCATTGGGTGACATCAGTGTAAATGAGCCCTATATATTGCATTTATCATTTTAGTCCCCTTGCACTATCTCTCTTCATAGGAAAAAGAATGTTCAAGGAATAACACTGGTAAAAAAGAATAAAGGGGTTAAAGAAGGTAAAAGTATAAAAACCCATGAATGCTTCACTGAGGCACTTTGCATTTGTTCAAATCAAACATCACCCTTGGGTTTAAAAATCTGCACAACTTTGAATAAAAATGATGTCTACGTTATCTTCTACTGATATACTAAAAATTATAAGGAGATGGTTGTCTGCTGTGGGCATCCTAGACAGTTCATACAAGAGGCCCATTAGCAGCTAGAAATGTCAGAATTGATTGGAGTTCATCACTAAGTGTCATAAAATCCACTTTTTACAGCATGTGCATGAATCACCTCTCAGAAGATGGCATCCTTGCTTTGCTGACTTTCCTTAGTTCTTGCAAACAGGTAACGCATTTCACTGCCTGGTAAGTTGAAGCTCTTCTAACATCTTGTAGTATCATATTGAATGATGTACAGCTTAGTTCACACTGAATTCTCAGCAGTCCTGTAACTCTGAATCAGCATTAAAGGGAAATAGTATTTTGCACAAAGTACCAGGCAGCCTAAGGGCTCATGTACACTGCAGCTGATAAACTCATGTTTAGTTAGGAGCTTTTCTGCATTTTTTTCAGCAGCCCCGGAACTCTCCCTAATGTTTTCCTATGTGTCCATGTACACCATGTCGTTTACAGGCAGTTGAGTTTACAGTTGTTTTTTTGAACGCACCAAACATGCGTTCAGGAGTAGATTTTACCGGCGTTTCAAACGCCAAAGGCTTGTAAATGCAGTTAACTGCGTTTATAACCGTTTGCATTTAGAAGTGTTTTAAACTGTTCCATATCCAGATGCTGTCCAGAGCCTTTTTTCATCATCAGAAATGTATGCAAAGTGTTTTCCATGTATTCAAATGGACCCGGTACACCAGCGCAGCCAGTTCCAGGTTTTGCGTGAAGAAAAAAATGGTAGAATGTGCCGCATTATGGGATCTATAGTGAATACAACCAGATAAGACAACCTCTCTCTGCTTCTGCTCTCTCTATTCCTCTCAAAATGTCTGAAATAGTTAATTTTTTACTTTTTCAGTAGATTCCGGGCATTTGGGAAAGTCTCCTGAGGTTATCTTTTAAAAAACGCTTCTAAACGCAAACGCTCATAAATGCAGTATGCAAACGCGGCTAAACTGCCGCTTTTTAACCTACGTTTTCCAGCAGTCAGTTTCCATCGTTCAGAAGAGTTTTCCAAACACCAGTGTACATGAGCCCTAATACTGATCCTGGTCGGAACAGTACAGCTCAACAGAGGACTTCAGGTGGTATGACTTCCACAGACTGTGGCTTTATCACAATGGTGAAAGACTTCTCATCTGAAGGTGTGTTGGGGGTACATTCTTATTAAAAGGCTGATAAGATGAAATGTGATTGCTCTGAAACTAGTGTTGGCCCAGAATTCAGAGAAAGAGTATTGCCATTAGGTGTTCAAAACAGCCTACCAGGAGCGGACTAACAACTCATGGGGCCCCCGGGCAATAGGGGATCATGGGGCCCCTTTGTCCTCGCCAACACCCAAACAAGCCTATGAAAAAGCCAATGAAAGGTACCAGGGGCATCTCATGGGGCCCCCTACTGACCACAGGCCCTCGGGCAGCACCCGAGTGCTCGAATGGTCAGTCCGCCCCTGCAGCCTACTAACACAGGTATCTATACTTTTTTTTTTTTACAAATTCCCTTCAATAATCCTAATGAAAACTAAAACAGTCTATTTATGGACTGATCCCCTATCAATTCTGGTGAAGAGTTAAAGTGTTACTAAACCCAGGACCCTGCATTCACTATATCTGGTCTCCCCGGACCCTGCATTTACTATACCTGGTCTCCCCGGACCCTGCATTCACTATATCTGGTCTCCCCGGACCCTGCATTCACTATATCTGGTCTCCCTGGACCCTGCATTCACTATATCTGGTCTCCCTGGACCCTGCATTCACTATATCTGGTCTCCCTGGACCCTGCATTCACTATATCTGGTCTCCCTGGACCCTGCATTCACTATATCTGGTCTCCCTGGACCCTGCATTCTCTATATCTGGTCTCTCCGGACCCTGCATTCACTATATCCGGTCTCCCCGGACCCTGCATTCACTATATCTGGTCTCCCCGGTCCCTGCATTCACTATATCTGGTCTCCCAGGACCCTGCATTCACTATATCTGGTCTCCCAGGACCCTGCATTCACTATATCTGGTCTCCCACAGTACACAGAACATGGAAATGCAATAACTTTAGTAAATATAAACTGCTAAATACTTTTTCTCATCAGCAATATATAGCAGTCTGGTGACTTCTATCAGTGTCCAGCTGATACAGGATTTATATAGCGCCAACAGTTTGCTCAGCGCTTTACAATATAATGGGAAACAATACAGCAACAATACAGTTCAATACAAGAGGGATAGGAGGGCCTGATCCTGGGAGCTTACAATCTAAGATGGTTGTACACAAGTTGACTTATCAATCAGCTTGTGTACAACCAGCTTGTTGGGTTTTTCCCCAACAATCAGTGCCGCCGGCAATAGCCAGCAAAACTGATCATTGTATTCTGATGGTGGGAAAGTCTTCTTGCTGTCAGAATACACTACCACATCCGGAAGGGTTCCCCCATCCACCTTGACTGTGTGGGTGGGAATTGGCTTTTTTTTTACGTTCAATCCACTAGCTGAACAAAAAAAAAAACAAGAACCATGTATGGCCAGCTTCAGTCATCTGCCTCTGTGACCATCCAGCACTTAAACCTATTGCAATATTTCCAGTCCTGTAATGCTGTGGTTTGAAATAAATATGCTGTATAGCAGATGACAGTTTCATATTTACTGGGAAAAAAGAAAAGATCTTGGATTAGTCATCTTCCTGGAAAATATATGACCAGTGTGAGGAAACTTCACTGACCTTCTACTAAATGAGTAGATAAAGGAGGTACAGTTTTTGTAGTACTGAAAGCTGGTGAAGAGATGACCTTGGGTGTTCGTGATTTTATACAAAGGCCGCTCTCACATCCCTGCGTTAGATATGTTCAGCACGTTGCATCCTCTATGTCATTTCCAGCAAAATGCACGTTACATAGAGGTCATTAGTAACGCATTTAATAACTGTCTAAAATGCCAGTACAATCCACTGCACCGAAAATGTGCAGATGTGAAGGAGGCCTAAAGCATTACAACCATTCAGGTTTTGATGTGAGTCCACCCAGTGCTGATATTTTGGTTTTGGTAGATGCAGGAGAAATAAAGCCCCTGATAATTTCTGATATTTCTCTGGGATTTTATTGATCTTTTGTATTGATTAGTGAGATCTCTGTGTTTGGGTTTCTTGGCCTGCCTACCTACAGTGACAATTATGAGGGGTTTCCACTCTCCCTGTTGGATTTTGTTGGGGTTTTTTTATTATTATACTATAGAGCAGTGTTTCTGAACCTTTTTTCAGTGATGACATCCTTTAAAAGTATGCAAAATCTTGAGGTATCCCACTAAAATATGGGGTCACTTATCACATCAGAAGCCCCCCTTTCATATCAGAGTCTTCGGTCCCCCTTCTTCTTTCCCCTCATCTTTCACATCAGAGTCCTTACTACTCCCCTCCCTTTAACATTAGACTCCCGACTTTCCCCCTTTCCTAAAGTCCTTAGTCTCCCCCCAATTAACATCAGAGTCCTTACTACCCCCTTCCTTTCACATTAGACTCCCTACATTCCCCCTTTCCTAAAGTCCTTAGTCTCCCCCCATTCACATCAGAGTCCTTACTACCCCCTCCCTTTCACATTAGACTCCTTACTTTCCCTCTTTCCTAAAGTCCTTAGTCTCCCCCCATTCACATCAGAGTCCTTACTACCCCCTTTCCTAAAGTCCTTAGCCTCCCCCCATTCACATCAGAGTCCTTACTACCCCCTTTCCTAAAGTCCTTAGTCTCCCCCCATTCACATCAGAGTCCTTACTACCCCCTTTCCTAAAGTCCTTAGTCTCCCCCCATTCACATTAGAGTCCTTAGCCCTACTTGCTGATATTCACTACATCGTGGCCATGGCAGTATGGCAGTGGGTGGGAGGCAGAGCAGGTCTCAATGGATGTGGACTTCAGTCCCCTTCTGAATGCTGGGGCTGGCCTGAATGCTGCCTGCCCTGGATTAGTGTAATGTGTTTCCATGGTGCTGGTTCTTGGCCTGCCTGCACCATGGAAACGCATGATGCTCTGCAAAAACACCAGATGCAGCATGGCACCTCTGACAGAACCAGGCGGCACAACACCGTGGTGCCACAACATGCATAAATTGGGTGACAACACCTTTTATTCCCAGATGGAAAGGCACATTGGGAACATAGCAACTGTGGCAGACAATTGTCTGTGTATGCAAGACATATAAGAAGCCGGAGTCTGACTCAGCCCAACTATACTTAAAATTTCACTTTTGGGAAGACTGACCCATTGACACGGCTGAACCACCAATTGGAGCAGGCTGCATACCCCTTTGCAAATACATACGGTCTAAGGATTTTATCTGCTACATAGATGTCCTTCAGCTAATAGTCTTAGGCCATGATGAACGAGGCCTTTTTAACCCCTGAAACACATTGGTAATACCTTACTCTGCAAAAAAATAAACTTTATTAGGATCCCAAAAACCATATGGCACTCTCTTCTCTTTTCATTTGAAGACTCTTTTTGAAGGACCCTGGAGCCATGACATATTTATGAGCTGCCTGGATCCAATAAATATCTCTACACCTATTAGGCATAGTTACCTATAACAGAGGCCAACATCCCACCACCTTGTGACTTTTTAGGGCTGGTTCACACTGGATGCGATTTGCATGCCCTGTGACTTGCAAATCGTATGCCAAGTCGCTCTCTATTGTCCGCTATCAAAGCGGTCATATCGATGCGGTTCCGACTTGGTCGGAGCCGCACTGACTTCATAAGTAGTATATGTGCAGTGAAGTCGCACAATTTCAAAATTGGGTGAGATGCCGATTTCAAAATCGGATTTGATGTGAACGGAGCCTTAAGAAGGCAGTGCCATGGAAGAGAGTAATATTATTATTATTATACAGGATTTATATAGCGCCAACAGTTTGTAGACATTACAGTTACAATACAATTTGGTACAAGAGGAAACAGAAGGTCCTGTAGAGCTTACATATAGAAAAAGATGAAGGCTTAGCTGACCAGTCAAATATGCCAACAAGGCTTTGTTATTCCCCACGTGGAAGAAAAGTATATTTGAAATAATTTTTCAAAATATTATTCCCAAATATATTGCCATATATTTGAAATGCTACAATTTTGGCCATATTCAATATATTTCGAAATATATTTCAATAAATATATATATACACATACACATATATACACATATATACACTGCATGTTCAAATGCGTTTTTATTACAACATATATGAAAAATATTTTTTAAAATATATTACAAACATAGTGTATGTCTTTAAAAATACAAATCTACATTTTTGAAATGCATTTACAAATATATGTAAAGATGTAAAGATATATGTTAAAATGATTTTTTTATATGTTAAAAAAAATCTGAAGAATATATTTAAAAAATAGATATTTTGAAAAATATCTATTTTTTAAATATAGTCTTCAGATTTTTTTTAACATATATAAAAATAATTTTAACATATATTTGTACATATATTTGTAAATGCATTCCAAAAATGTAGATTTGTTTTTTGTAAAGACATACAGTATATTTGAAATGTATTTTTTAAAAATATTTTTCATATATTTTGTAATAAAAATGCATTTCAACATGCAGTATGTATGTATGTGCATATATATATATATATAATATATATATATATTGAAATATATTGAATATGGACAAAGTTGTAGCATTTCAAATATATGGCAATATATTTGGGAAGAATATTTTTAATATATACTTCAAATATATTTTTCTTCCATAAGGGTCAAGCGCTGAGAGTTATGTGTATAGGACCACGAATAATGACAGCTTTTAGAGGTGAATATTATAAGCTTCCTAGAAGAAAAGGATTTTTTAACAAAGCTTAGAAGTATAAATCCTGGTAAACAAGCTAGTGGAAATTACTTTATAAACTGTATTATATCTCTAAATCTGTATTTGTATTAATAATTATATTTTTGACATTATAGTGGTACAAAAACAGTGTGTTTGGCTGATTCATCTCATGACACTGAAAGCGCTCGCATCAGCCAGATGGGTTTAACGAATATGCATGTACTGTGCTTATTTAATTTCCTTTTGCCGAACACAAGACTAATGATGAGCTTGGGAAAATGCCAAGAGTAGTGAGGAACCATTGCATTGACAGAACTGTGGACAGACATTGTATATTAACCTCTCAGTAGTACAGTCAGCAGGTCGTTTCGGGACACTGCAAAGTGCATCAGAATGCAAGGCCTCCCCAAAATGTATAGGTACCCCCTGAATATAGCATTTCCTGTAACTTCGTTGGTAAGGGTGCCCACCCATTATAAATAAATATAGATATATACAATGCTTTGCCTTCTAGCAAAACAACACTTGAAGCAGGTTGATCCAGGTTACTCCTCCATGGGCATCGTATATCATTTCTGTATTGGCAACAGTTCTTGAAAATCAATCCATAATAAACATTGATGTCTGGTATGCTGCGGAGGACCCTGGAAAATAGGGAGCTGTAATGAGGAAAGAATGACCCACTCACATGACCACCGGCACTAGCCTGTCTCCCCTTCCATCACTATGATAGGCAATCTCACCAAACAATACCAAAGCATAGGGGGTGGGTTAGAGCCGGCACCCTTGGAACCCAGTTGCTGTTTCCCATCAGAGTGCCCATTCTTCTGTGTTCTAGCAGAACTGTGCGGCATTGCAGAAATCACACGCAGGTACCTGGGTATGCCAACTAAAAATGTAAGCGTTTGTTACATATGTTTGATATGGCTACAGATTGACTTAAAGTGTTACTAAACCCACAACAGTAAAATCAGTCTGTATATGCAGTAAAAATGCTTGTTATAGCCACTGTGGAACCTAAGGGGTTAATCCTCTGCATTGTGTAATAAGGCCGTTTGATCCTGACTGCTCTGTTCCTCCCCTTGTTCATGCATCCACCTCTTATCTCCTGAAAAGACAGACTGCACCGTAGGCATTTTTCACATACTCAGTTTACTGTGTATTGCTAGAGAGGTTTTTTTCTTCTTGGGAGAGTGCATGTGATCAGCACAGGGCCAAGCAGCACTGCTCAGACAGAGGTCAGGGGTTTTGCATCCTCATAGAGCATAATGAAAACTCCTTCTACAAGCTTTAACTAGTGCTCAGCTGGACACTGCTAGAAGTCACCAGACTGCTCTAACTGCTGATCAGAAAAGATATTTAGCAGTTTATTTTTAATAAAATAATTTCACTTCTATGTTCTGTGTAGTGTGGAAGACCAGATATAGTGAATGCAGGGTCCGGGGAGAGCGGATATAGTGAATGCAGGGTCTGGGGAGACCAGATATAGTGAATGCAGGGTCCGGGGAGAGCGGATATAGTGAATGCAGGGTCTGGGGAGACCAGATATAGTGAATGCAGGGTCTGGGGAGACCAGATATAGTGAATGCAGGGTCTGGGGAGACCAGATATAGTGAATGCAGGGTCCGTGGAGAGCGGATATAGTGAATGCAGGGTCCGGGGAGACCAGATATAGTGAATGCAGGGTCCGGGGAGAGCGGATATAGTAAATGCAAGTCCTGGGTTGGTTTTGTAATACTTTAAAGTGGAAGTTAACCCTAGGATAAAATAGCCATATTAAATATTAAATTGCCATATAACGTGTATTTTGCTATATGCATAGCAATGTGTTTGACTTCTGTTGCTTTGGTTGTCCAACAATCAGCGCTGGAAACTGCTGGCCATTTACCTTCGACACCTTGCATCCCATAGTGTCACTCAACCTCCCATGCTATTTACATCGTGTGATTGCAAAGCCTAGCTGAGATGCACTCCTCTGTGCTCTGATGCTGTCAAAGATGTAGATAGCATGACGGGGGGGGCTGAGTGACACCATGAGCTTAATGTTGCATGGGTCTGTGTGGATCTACCCAGTCCCCAGGTGTGTTCTTCAGAGCAGCAAGTGGCATGATGAGTACACCTAAGCCTGCCTGTACTTCCTAACTAAGCAAAATTCCTAGCAGTGTGGGGCTGGGTACCTCGTCTTGGACAACACAGTAACAGTGTGTACTGCCGTAGTATTACCTCTGTTTCAGAATTCATGCAGTATGCTAATGTACCGTTTTACAGTGATTTTGGTAAAACTGAATAGACAAAGTTGTAAATATAGCCAAAGTAGACCATGCAACTGCAATGGGGCCCAGGAGCACAGGGGGGGTCCAAAGCTGTCTAGGTACAAAGTAAGTCACGCAGGAAGCAATATCATTTGGCAAATACATTTAGGTACATTGAATGTATATTTAAGCTGTATAGGAATGCTATTAGGCAATAGAGAGTAGAGAGATAGTAAGGGTGGCGGGGGGGCCCTCGGAGATTTTGCAATGGGGCTCCTTCACACACTGTTACACCCCTGTAAGTAGAGCAGTAACTATGTAGGCAAATGTATTGCTGTGATTAACATTGTAATTCAGTTACATTTTAATCAACATATTTCTTTCTAGTTTAAATCCCACAGAAACTATCCATGTAGTATTTTCATCCTGTGAAGGCTCTCCGAAGACTGTAAGGTAACTGTACACCTTTTTGCATATTATGCATTGATTTTGAAGACTCATTCACACTTGTGTGGTAATGCGCACTAAAATCCATCATTAAGGCTAGGTTCACACCTATGCAGGTTGTGTTTGAGCTGTTTCTGCATTGCGTTTTGCATTTTTGCACCTGCATTTTTGCCTTTTTTTTCATGCGTTTTTTTTCCCTATTTTTTTCCTTTTGTTTTCCTTTTTTCCTTTCTTTTTTTCCTTTTTTTTCTTGTTGCTAGGCAGATTTAAAATGCAAAACGCATACAAAATGCAGCAAAAACACACTACATGATTTTCTGCAGCGTTTCCATTGAAGCCTGTAGAACCAAAAATGCAACTTTTTGCATTCAAAAAAGCCCCTGACCCTTTCCAAAAAATGCACCGGGTGGAAACACGGAGATGTGAACCTGTCCCATAGGAAATCATGTTAACTGGACTGTTCTGGGATTTTGCAGAATGCTTAGGTGTGAACCTGGGGTAATGCTCTCATGAATGCGTATTGCCACAACGCAAATGCACCCGTTCCATGTGCAATGCCATGCTTTGTTAATGACACCCAATGCACTGTACAGAAGAGTGTAATGCACAACACACCACAGTGCACTGAAACACACATACCATGGGGTTGGGGTGCAATGCTTTAAAAAAAAAAAGTAATGTACACGTTTTCATCTAGTGGTCAGGTACAAGTTTTCATCCATTGGTCATGTACACGTTTTCACCCGTTGGTCATGTACATGTTTTCACCCGTTGGTCATGTACACGTTTTCATTCAGTGGTCATGTACACGTTTTCATCCACTGGTCATGTACATGTTTTCACCCGTTGGTCATGTACACGTTTTCATTCAGTGGTCATGTACACGTTTTCATCCAGTGGTCATGTACACGTTTTCATCCATTGGTCATGTACACATTTTCATCCATTGGTCAGGTACATGTTTTCATCCAGCGGTAATGTACACGTTTTCACCCATTGGTCATGTACATGTTTTCATCAAGTGGTCATGTACACGTTTTCATCCATTGGTCATGTACACGTTTTCATCCATTGGTCATGTACACATTTTCATCCATTGGCCATGTACACGTTTTCATCCAGTGGTCATGTACACGTTTTCACCCATTGGCCACGTACACGTTTTCATCCAGTGGTAATGTACACGTTTTCATCTAGTGGCCATGTACACGTTTTCATCTAATGGTCATGTACACGTTTTCATCCAGTGGTCATGTACACGTTTTCATCCAGTGGTCATGTACACGTTTTCACCCAGTGGTCATGTACACGTTTTCATCCAGTGGTCATGTACACGTTTTCATCCAATGGTCATGTACACGTTTTCATCCAGTGGTCATGTACACGTTTTCATCCAGTGGTCATGTACACGTTTTTACCCAGTGGTCATGTACACGTTTTCATCCAGTGGTCATGTACACGTTTTCATCCAGTGGTCATGTACACGTTTTCATCCAGTGGTCATGTACACGTTTTCATCCAGTGGTCATGTACACGTTTTCATCCAGTGGTCATGTACACGTTTTCATCCAGTGGTCATGTACACGTTTTCATCCAGTGGTCATGTACACGTTTTCATCCAGTGGTCATGTACACGTTTTCATCCACCGGTCATGTACACGTTTTCATCCACCGGTCATGTACACGTTTTCATCCATTGGCCACGTACACGGTTTCATCTATTGTGGTACGCTGGCTTTATAAATGGGTTCCTTAACATAATGCACTTTAACGTGTGCAATAACGTGCATTACTACATGTGCATTAACAACCACAGCTAATTGCTTTATTGTGAATGAGTCTTGAGAGTTTTTAGCTAGCATGCCAAATATGTGACTTTCTTCATAACTGGTATGGGGTGTATTTACTAAACCTAGAAAGTGCAAAATCAGGCTCACTTCTGCGAAGAAACGATCAGTTTTATCCTCAGCTTGTTCAATGAAGCTTTGGCAATAAAGCCTGGAAGCTGGTTGGTTTCTATGCAGATGTGAGCCTGATTTTGCACTCTCCAGCTTTAGTAAATAAACCCCGATGTGTTTGCAGCATGGTAGCGAAGTGTTTAGTACGGGTGCTTTTCAGTTAATGTTATTTTTTTTATCTGGCTCTCTCCTGTGTGTGCTGCAGATTATCTGGATGCAGATTTCAGGCAGAACACATGAAGAAGCTCTGCAGTTTTGTGCAATGTAGCGATACTGTGACACAGCTGAAGTAAGTATCTCATTTTCCACGCATTCTGCTACAAAATGCTCTCCTTGTTTTCTCTAGCTGCTGTTTAAGTTCTTTTTCATCCTGTTTTTGATGTCTTCAAACAGCCTTTCTCAACCTTTTTTTTTACCCCAGAGGTACCCCTAACATAATTTTAAGGTCTCAAGGAACCTTTAAAATGAAAACCAATTCATTGGGGTCTATTGGAAAACTCCACGTACATTGCAGGTCAGTAGGAAGAATGCAACCCTTACCCCCGGTTCACATCTGTGCGGGTGGTGCCACTGCGGATCCACAGGAAAATCCGTGCAGCCGCACCACCCGCACACAGAATTGCGGACCCGCGAGTGGGTTCCATTAGTTCTAATGGCACGCAGTCCGCACTGGGAAACGCAACCGTACTGGGAACAGAGGTTCCCGTGCGGGATGCGTTTTCCAAAGTAGTGCAGGGACTTCTTTCCCTGTGTGTCATGGGCACGGGAGTCCATTCAAATGAATGGGCTCTTGTGCCCGAGCAAAACGTAGGCCGCATGGCCGCATAGGTGTGAACCTAGGGTCACAGTGGTGGTCAAAATGCCACCATTACAGATAGCTAAAAAGATAAATTGGTGTCATGCTGTTGGCTTTGTCAAGTAGTGCTGGCCCAGGAACTATCCAGGCACCAGCAGGACAACCAACCACAGCTCAAGGAACCCCTAGCAGCCTCTAGAGCATCCTTTCTCAACCTTTTCAACACAGAGGAACCCTTGAAATAACTTTCTGGTCTCAGGGAATCTCTGTTAAAAATCACTATATCTACAGCTGACAATTCATTAATGTGAATGTCTTTGGGAAGAATGCTCCTTACAATTGTGGTCATTGGGAAGAATTATCCCCTTACAGATATTTAAAAAGACCAATGGTGTCAGTGGGAACCTATTTGAGAGGAAGAAATGTTTTTGCTCAAGGAACCTCTAGCAACCTCTAGACGAACGCTAGGGTTCCATGGAACCTTGGTTGAGAAACCCTGCTGTAGAGGAACCATAGGATTCCACGGAACCCTGGTCAAGAATGGCTATCTTAACCACTTCCCGTCCACCCCATGTATATAAACGGCCGAACGGGAGCAGTGCAGGTGCTGGTGGCTATTTATAAATTGACTCCCCGCTCCCTGCTTGTGCGCACTCCCTGGGAGTGCGCAGCACCTTGATCTGGTGCCTGCTGTGTCCTCCGGACACAGTGGAATACCGATTGTTGTGTGGGACCTCTATCTGAGGTCCCGATCATGTGATCACTGATTGGCCAATCAGTGATCACATGAAGAGTAGTAAGCAAGATGTCACTTCTGACATCATTGCTTATCGCGTGTGAAATCTGTGATCACAGAGGCCACATGGTACAGGGCTATTCACAACAGTCTTGTACCATGTGACAAGCTGTGACCAATCATAGCTCTCACAGTATTTCTCAATGGCTGCAAGAATGCAGCCAGAGATAAGGAGAAATGATTTCTTTTACAGCCTTTATGGGTATAAAAGCAATCAGTTTAAGAAAAAAAAAAAAGATTTTTTTTTTTCTTAAACTGAGGCGCAGTTTCCTCACTTGGAGAAATACCCTCTCACTTCCTGTTGTGTCCTCAGGACAGGACATAAAGGCAAATCTCCCCAATGACAAAAAACTGACAAGTATTTTAACCCTCCACTATTATATCGAAAATGAAAAGAGAAAAAAAAGGTTTTTTTTCTAATGAGAACAAGGGGGAATGCAGTACTGAACTGGGGTGTGCTGGAAGGTCTATTGATGCTGGCTGTTGGGAGATCTATTGTCACAGGAGGGGATCTATTTTTGTGTGGTGGTCTATTGTTGGTAAGGAGGTCTATTGTTGCAGGTATGAAATCTACTGTTGCTGGGGGGTCAATTGTTGCTGGAAGGGATTTTCTGCTGCAGGAGGGATCTATTGCTGACTGCTGGAGAGTCTATTGATACTGCCTGCTGGGAGATCTATTGTCACTGGAGGGGATCTATTTTTGTGTGGCGTTCTATTGTTGGTGGGGAGGTCTATTGTTGCAGGTAGGAAATCTATTGTTGCTGGTGGGTCAATTGTTGCTGGAAGGGATTTACTGCTGCAGGATGGGTCTATTGCTGACGGCTGGAGAGTCTATTGATGCTGGCTGCTGGGAGATGTATTGTCACTGGAGGGGATCTATTTTTGTTAGACGTTCTATTGTTGGTGAGGAGGTCTATTGTTGCAGGTATGCAATCTATTGTTGCTTGGGGGTCAATTGTTGCTGGGATGGATTTTCTGCTGCATGAGGGGTCTATTGCTAACTGCTGGAGAGTCTATCGATGCTGGCTGCTGAGAGATCTATTGTCACTGGAGGGGATCTATTTTTGTGTGGCGTTCTATTGTTGGTGGGGAGGTCTATTGTTGCAGGTATGAAATCTATTGTTGTTAGGGGTCAATTGTTGCTGGAAGGGATTTACTGCTGCAGGAGGGATCTATTGCTGACTGCTGGAGAGTCTGTTGATGCTGGCTGCTGAGAGATCTATTGTCACTGGAGGGGATCTTTTTTTGTGTGGCGTTCTATTGTTGGTGGGGAGGTCTATTGTTGCAGGTATGAAATCTATTGTTGTTGGGGGTCAATTGTTGCTGGAAGGGATTTACTGCTGCAGGAGGGATCTATTGCTGACTGCTGGAGAGTCTATTGATACTGCCTGTTGGGAGATCTATTGTCACTGGAGGGAATCTATTTTTGTGTGGCCTTCTATTGTTGGTGGGGAGGTCTATTGTTGCAGGTATGAAATCTATTGTTGTTAGGGGTCAATTGTTGCTGGAAGGGATTTACTGCTGCAGGAGGGGTCTATTGCTGACTGCTGGAGAGTCTATTGATATTGCCTGCTGGGAGATCTATTGTCACTGGAGGGAATCTATTTTTGTGTGGCATTCTATTGTTGGTGAGGAGGTGTATTGTTGCAGGTAGGAAATCTATTGTTGCTGGGGGGGTCAATTGTTGCTGGAAGGGATTTACTGTTGCAGGAGGGATCTATTGCTGACTGCTGGAGAGTCTATCGATGCTGGCTGCTGGGAGATCTTTTTCTTTTTTTATGTCCACTACCAATATTGATATAAAATGTATATGTATGTTTTTTGCTTTAAGATTAAAGAGGAACAATATGTCTCTGCATGATGTAAATGATGTTTTACTGGCCGTGTCTCAAATACCTCATGAGTCTATAATAAGGTATGTCAAGAAATTGTTTCTGACTTAAATTATGTGTGAAATATTTACTATATTTACTTTATAAGTTCATGTTAATTTCACAAAGTGATGCATATCTGTTCATTTCAATCACCCAAACATGTGCAAGCAAAAATCATGTGGTTTTTATTTTCTGTTTTCTTGTACATAGTTGGGTATTCAGTTTTATATTTGTTTTAGTAAGCTAAGTGACCATACACTTTAGTAAATCAACCAAAGTATATCAGGGCTGGTCAGATGCCCCTAACCTAAAAGGTTGCATTTGCTGCCTAAAGTTTTAGATATTTTGTTGATTAACATGTGACTCCTTCAGTGACACTGGCTGATACATTCTACATTCATTTTTTTTTTTAATTATATGGCATTATAGGCTATACTTCCAATTCTTACTGCACATAATCCACAAACCAAATGCTATGGGATTTTTTAAATCATGGTTTAAACTAGGTAGCTAAAAAGGTAAAAGTTAAAATGTGTATTCCGTAACTCCATGAAGTCTATTTGTAAAAACAGTCAACATGTTAATCATTTTATTACATTTTGGGAGAAAATTGGTAGAGTTTGTTACTAATAGCTGTCTCTACGATAGAATGTTCAGTCAGCAAACTTGCTGAATGATGGTAATGGGGATAGAAAAAAGTTACATAACAAACCAGTTAATACTTGTATTATATAACAATCAGTGTAATCAGGCCCATAGGCTTCCACTGAGATAAGAGAAACAAAAAAATCCAACACCAACACCTGTACTGCACTACTGAGCCCCCTGTGTCCTTGTACATGTATGATTACAAGCTATACATAAAAAAGGCTTCTAACCTTAGAGTATATCTAAAGGCAAAACATTTTTTCATTTTGGATGGTGTGGTAGGGGGTTAAAACTGCAGTTGTAAGATTTCCTCATGCTGCTCCTCACCCCCCCCCCCCCCACTCCCCTATTACCCTTCCTCTCCCCTACATCCTCTTTCTATACTACCAACATACCATCTAACTCCATACATATTCAGTCCCCTTTACCCCACAAACCCCCTGTACCCCAGTATTTCACCATACCTATTGGTCTGGACCTCACATTGTCTGCCACACCACCTAACCCCCCCCCCAATTCCTTTTTCTAATCTTAATGAGCCCCCTGACTTCCTGACCCACAACCACTTTTTTCACTAACGCACTCATGAGCTTCAGAACACGCTACCTGTCCCTAGCTACCTATTGCACTATAGGCCCTAAAAATAAAATAAGACAATACACCACCCAAATCGCCCAATCCGTTCCTCCCAAGATATCTTCCTCTCTAGCTCCCTCATCACCTCCTCCCACGCTCACCTCCACGACTTCTCCAGAGCATCTCCCATCCTCTGGAACTCCCTACCAGGGGCGGACTGACCATTTGGAAGCTCGGGCACTGCCCGAGGGCCCGGGGTCAGTAAGGGGCCCCCTGAGATGACCCTGGTACCTTTTTCATAGGCTTTTTGAGTTTGGGCAAGGACACAGGGGTCCCATGATCCCCTATTGCCCGGAGGCCCCATGAGTTGTCAGTCCGCCCCTGCTCCCTACCACAGTATGTCCGGTCAGACCCCATCCTTTAGCCGATCTTTGAAAACTCAATTATTCTGTCAGGAATCTAGGAATGACCAGAAAGGTGTGGACTGACACAGGG
Source organism: Staurois parvus (assembly GCF_062004578.1). Taxonomy (NCBI): domain Eukaryota; kingdom Metazoa; phylum Chordata; class Amphibia; order Anura; family Ranidae; genus Staurois; species Staurois parvus. The sequence continues at coordinate 1,154,470 of NW_028318294.1, read as the reverse complement.
AAACGCAGGTTTCAGGTATAGTATAATAATACAGGTTATTATTAGCCACCCAGATATATATATATATATATAAACGCACAGTGAACAAACCAACCTTCCACTAATCTTAGTAGGTGCAGGAACACAGGCGTAGTCAGGGCTGGAGAGGTGGAACGGTCAGGCCGGCCGTAGGGTTCTGTAATGACCGTTTGGTGGTACCTCTAGTGGTCCCCAGGACAGGATTCCCCAGGGCGCGGAGTCTAAGTCCCAGTCTGCTTATTCACCAGGGCCCCTGATGGTGGGGATGGACTTGGAGCAGACAGGAACCAGGTCCCGGCCCCTGAGTACACCTGCTAGTGGTAGAGCGATCCGCCAGAGGTATGTGCAGGTACGGCTGGATCCGTGCAGGATGGATGGATGGCAGAGTAGTTAGCGTGGTCAGACGGGCCAAGTCAGCAACGTGCGGGCAGCAAGGTACCAAAAGGAGCAGGCAGAGAATGGTCAAGGTCACAAGCCGGGTTCAGTAACTCACGGACAGCGCGGTACAGGGGATCAGGCAGAAGGATGGTCAGGCAAGCCAGGGGTTCAACAGGAGACAGTCAACAGAGGTCAGGATCAAGCCGGGTCAGCAACGAAGCAGGAACACAGGATACCAGGTACAGAGGCTCATGGGAAAACATACACCAAGGCCCAGATCACAGGCCTGGTCATGCCTTAAATACACCTTTCTGCAATCAGCCCCAGGTTTGGCTGATTGCACCTGTGAGATTCTGGCTGCTGAGAGCACCCGCTGGTCAGCTCTGGTACTGCAGCCCACACGGCAGGTGAGTCCCACCACCAGTGCAGAGTCCATTCCTGACATAGTCAGAGAAGCCTACCCCAACTCCACCTAAGAACTGTACTTGAATCACCTCCACCAGATCATCCCCCGCAGCTATCACCTTTTGTATCACCTCCCCCTTCCTTTAGATTGTAAGCTTCATGAGCAGGGCCCTCCTATTCCTTCTGTACTGAAATGTATTGTAATTGTACTGTCTCCCTTATATTGTAAAGCGCCGCGCAAACTGTTGGCGCTATATAAATCCTGAATAATAATAATAACTCCAAAGCTGATTCTCACATATTGTCCGGTATTATTGTCAATACATATATTAATACTTTGCAACATATGTTGCAATTACAGTTGAAAAACCTTTCATACATTCTTCAAAGCTCTAAATAAGATTGTTATGAAAAAGATACCATCAATTTATTTCTGCCATCTGTGTCTCTTAGAGATTTCCCTTTACTTCCCACCCAGTAGACCTAGCTGGAAGTGAGAGGATATTTTCCAATGTGAGGGATATTCCCTCTTACACAGTTGTGTAGAACAAGCGATCCACTGGAAAAAAAATTGTTCTCTATTCCTGTTCTGATGGGAACTCAAAAATTTGAATTTACCTTCCCTTTAACTTACTGTGATACTGGTGATCAGGACAATTGGAGAGAGCAAAACCTCCCTAACGGGGGCACAGACAGCAGTAAAAACCTGATGGTGGTTCTAACCTCATCCAAATCTAATAAAATGTTGCCTTTAGTTATGCTTTAAGACAATTATTATTATTTTTTTTTATCACACTATCTTACATGGCGTTAAAAAGATTGTGCATACATTTTCATTATTCATCTTTAGGGAGGTGAATAATGATTGTATGTAAAATTTTACTTATCAATACAGCTCAGAGTTGATCCAAAGTTGTGACATTCCTCTGGTGATCTCATCTTCTTTTATTCTTCATCACCATCCACTCAAAATAAAATGAAAAGTGTCAGGCAACGGGTTTAAGCCACGGTCCCATCAAAGCCGATTTTGAAATTGTGCGACTTTGTCAGGGCAGGAGCTGAGGAACGGACAGGCAGGCTTAAACAATGTAACGCACTGGCTGACGACAACAACACCCACAGACCAAAGTCCCTCAGGGCGCGGAGTCTAAGTCCCAGGCTGCCCTTCACCAGGACCCCTGATGGTGGGGATGGACTTGACGCAGCCAGGAACCAGGTCGTGGCCCCCGAGACACCTCAGTTGCGGTAATGGCCGCCGCCAATGGCGTGTAGCTGGTGGAAAAGACAATAGAGTAGTCAGGCAGGCTGGGTCAACAACAACGGGACAAACCGGTACAGGACAGCAGACGAGAATCACAGGTCACGAGCCGGGTTCAGCAACAGAGGGTCAGATCAAAGGAGAACACAAAGAATAGTCGAGTCACAAGCCGAGTCAGATTCCAGGAGAGTCACGAGAGTCAGAACAGAGTAATAGCAACACAAAGACACAAGACACAAGTGCAAAGAGCATGTGCGGACCACAGGCTTATATGTCATCAGCCACACCCCTCTGGGGGATGGACCTCAGAGACCTGAAAGCATAAAGGATTCCCACCATGCTCAGCAGAAATCCAAGATGAATGCCAGCACATGGAGTAACATAACCTCTGGGAAAAGGTAGGACCTTGACAGACTTACATTGAAGTCGCACGGTTTGAAAATCGGGTGACCTGCCGATTATAGTTGCGATTTTCAAGACGTGACAGAAATGTCTATGCAAATCTCAACAAAAGTAGTGCATGCACTACTTTAGAAATCGGTGCGGCTCTGACCAAGTCGGAACCACACCGATATGACTGCTCCAATAGCGGACAATAGGGTGCAACTTGGCAACATAATTTGCAAGTTGCATAGCATGCAAATCGCACCCGATGTGACTGGGGTGTAAACGGATTCTTTCTGCATCAGACTTTACACCCAAGATTTCAATGCTGACCCCCCCCCCCCCCTCCCTCCAAAGCAATATTTCTAAAGCCATATTTTTAAGATATGTAGTATATCCTTTGTTGCTGACTACTCAACCTAACCTTATGTGGGGTCCAGCAGGGGAGCCTGAAAAGAACTACCACCTTATTTTAAATCCTTTAATTTTTGATATTGCCTTTTGGGAGGGCAAATTGTGGATCTAATGTGATCTGTAGCTAGGTAACTGACAACTGAACAGGTTTGATCTTATAGTAATGTGCTTTCAGTATTGAAGAGCTTTGGATGGAAGGAGAGCATTTCATTTCACGTATCCAGCAAAATACACCAAACACCACACGTATAAAAGCTTTAAGGTAAGTTCAAGTAATTCTCTACCTCAAATATAAACACTTATTTGCTAGAAAAAAATATATGCACAGCAGACCTATGTGTAATCTGCAAAATATTACTGTATTAAAATGCATTGTCCTTACAGATCCAACTCTTGTTTAAAACAAATTGGTAAAAACAAGCCTTTAACATTTTAGGTGACTTGGTACTATAGTGGGATCAAAATTCAGCCTTGATATATTAACTTACTGGTGTGCCGCCTTGTACATAACCAAGGCTTGCAACACCCAGGAATCTGTAATGTTTATGTTAATACCAAACAAATGCAGCGCTCAGATGAAACAATCTCCTTTTGACTCATAAAACATAGATAATTTAAAATAAATAAATATATTTATAAGTGTACAGCGCATATATAAATGAGCCAGAGAAGAAAGTGCTATATAGTGCAGTATGTTTATTAAATCAGCAGAAATAATACAAATTTCAAAGGGCCCTTTGAAAACGTGCAAGTGCACGAAATGCATTAGGGAGGAGGCAAGCCAGTGTTACCAGACTGCTTGAGCCACGAGGAAGGCCGGCGGCCATCTTGGATTCATAAAAAACAAATTAACTTGTGAGCCACTGAGGTATATTTAAAAATGTGAGTATTAGATCGCTGGTAAAAATGCCCACTCTCATATGATGTGCGTTTAACAACAAAATAGTTAAATAATTACCGCGCTCCAATACCCTCAAGAAATTCAATCTAAAAGTGCACAGTGCTTATAAAGTGAGTAAATACAATCAAAAAGTGCACAGTGCTTAAAAATAAAAAATGTATATTAAAGTGATGGATGTAAATAAATAAATAAAAAATGTATAAAAAATTATCAAATTTATCATCCTATCAAATCATTATTTGTGAAGTCTCCATATAAATGTGCAATTATTTCATTTATGAATCACCAAAATATAAAAATAAAAAATGTAATGAGAAATATAAAAGGTCTACTGTGAAAAAAGCAGCAATATTGTCCCAAATATAACTGTGTAGATAAGTGTCCAGTGTCGGCTGGACACTTATCTACACAGTTATATTTGGGACAATATTGCTGCTTTTTTCACAGTAGACCTTTTATATTTCTCATTACATTTTTTATTTTTATTTTTATACTTTGGTGATTCATAAATGAAATATTTGCACATTTATATGGAGACTTCACAAATAATGATTTGATAGGATGATAAATTTGATAATTTTTTATACATTTTTTATTTATTTATTTACATCCATCACTTTAATATACATTTTTTATTTTTAAGCACTGTGCACTTTTTGATTGTATTTACTCACTTTATAAGCACTGTACACTTTTAGATTGAATTTCTTGAGCATCTTGGATTCATGTTTACATTCCTGTACACCATAGCTGCATTCCTATGGTCCAGATGTGAGTGCATTTTGTTCAAATTTGTGTTATTTCTGCTGATTTAATAAACATACTGCACTATATAGCACTTTCTTCTCTGGCTCATTTATTTTGAGCCACTAAGGTGGACCCTTTAAGTGCTTACTATTTGGTGCGTAAGATCGATGTGGAACCTTCCCTATATCCGGAGAGTGTCTTTGGAGGAGAGGCTGTGTGCAGACGTATTGCCAGACGTGCCCCATATATCCCAGGATGATGATGACCAGGAGTGGTCTTGATAACTCAGAAGCGCTTACATGTGCGCTGTCTGGTTAGTGCAACTTACTCTCCTTTCCACATGCACTTGACGCACAGATCTGCACCTGTTTGAAGATTTAATTGTCACCGACACACCAATTTTTGCGCCAATTAGATGCATTTGTGCACCCTTTGTGACACTTCTGTAGAATCCTAACATTATCATTGTTATTTGCCCTATTGGACTGAGCGTCAGCTCATCTTACATGCGTTTATACCACGCTATTCATATGCGCTGTATATTTATAATTATATTTATTTATTTATTTTTAATTATCTATGTTTTATGAGTCAAAAGGAGATTGTTTCATCTGAGTGCTGCATTTGTTTGGTATTATCATTTATAAGGGTTGGAGGTTTAACCTTTTATGCAAGCTGCTACCTATACTTGTCTAGCGCTCGTTTACCTACCTTTTATCGATTGTAATGTTTATGTACTTGCGTTAATGTCAAGCATTTGTATGTTTCCCCAAAGGATAAAATATACATTTAACTTTTCTTCAACAAGAACATGTGCTTTGCACATGCAGAGGAAAGCAAAAGGTCCATATAACTGCCTCCTTCCCCAGCTTCTCATACTTTCCTCCACTGTTCCGTTAAAGCACATAGGTGTCCGTTTATGACACACAGAATAGCTGAGATTCAGAGGATCACAGCTATTCTCTGGTCATTCACAGTTTATAATACCCAGGAGAATATGTTCAGCCCTTCACTGGAGATCTGTGTTCTCCCTCCAGATTCTCCAGCCCAGAGCTGGAGAATCGGAGGGACCGCAAACTAAGCAGAGATAATTTACCTCTGTTTAGTAAACTGATCTTTTACTGTAATATCGCGTGATTATAGTAAAATCAGCCGTTTCCCAGCGTTTGGAGAACTGATCTACATATGCTTCATAAACGGCATTCACAGGAGAACTGTGTTCTCCGAGAATGCCGGAGAACTGAGCAGTGATCTATTACTGCTGGTTCATAAACGGACACCTCGGAGTGATGAGAAGATACCCTATATAAACTTCTAGTCACTGTGAGACTGCTTGCAAAACTCAGCTGGGAATTATTCCCATACCTTTTTCACATTTCGGGTAAAGTCAGGATGGTTTAAGATCTCTGATGTGTTTTTTGCTTTCTGTGTACCCGTCAGGAAGTTTCTCCTTTACCTTCTGTTTGATCATTGGATAGGAAATGGGGGAACTCACTTAAGTAAGAGAACAATTCCTTTGTAGAGTTGAGTTGGGAATGAATAGTCCTTTTTTCAGGTTTTTAAATGGAAATGTTAATGGTTTTATATTTTTCTTTTAATTGAAGTTAAAATTGTTCTAAACTGTTTTTGTATTCATTTTATTTAATAAAATATTTTACATATATACAAAAATTAATAAATAAAAAAGGAATTCTAGAGCCTTTTGGACATGCTGGCTGTCACTGAAACCTTAGACATACAACTAGAGTCTATAACAGTCCAAACCTGACAGCTGTGGCCTTCTAATTATTCCTTATTATCACCATTGACTACCCAGCGGTTTATTACCTAATGTCTTTTATCACCTCAACCTATCTTCTCAATCTAGACTGGGTTGACCCTTCTAACGAATATCATTCTGGATTGTATGCTTCTTGTTTATCATCATTTGGGTTATTTTATGGCCATATTGATTTACTGTTTGGACTAGTATGTGCCCTTTTTGTTTGTCTTCTGTAATCTTACAGCTTGAGACCATGTTATATGCTTTTGTAAACACCAATAAAATGAGTAAACCAAAAAAAAAATGAAACCTTGGTCATAGCCAACAATCCAATAAGGAATGAGCCACTGTACTGATACTTTCCCCTGTGTATAAAATTCAGCTTCAGTTATTGAGTTCTGTTTTTTTTTTTTAAATTTGGACCGTGAAAATAAATAAAGGATACATTCCCTTTAATCCTGCCTGTGCCCCCACTTGGGCGGTTCCCCTTAATTCGTGTGTGGTCATTAAGACGTGGAAAAGAGGTAAAATCTTCCCAATTAGACATAAACTGCCAAAAAACTCAGATAAAGGTTCTCACTTCCTAACTGTACAAAAAACAAAACAAGGTTTAGATTGAGTTTCATTCAAACATACAGTGATAATAAAACATTGTGTTCACTTTTTGTTTTCCAGTTTTCTCAAAAATAAAGTCAGCATTGAATTCCATGGTTGTACAGAGCATCAAGATGGCAGGTAAGGAATGGGCATTATTATGGCCTGGCTTCTATCACCATAAGAATCAGACAATAAGTGAATAAATTGGAGCTAGAGATTAAATAACTTCTAAAAATGTGATTCACCAAATATTCTCCTATAATCTAGTCATAGATTCACCAATTTCCCCACAGGGGCTATGGCAAAGGGGTTACTTGAGCAGCAGCGAGAAACATGAATATCACTCAGAGTATACAGTATACAGGAGTACCTCAGTTTACAAATTTTATGCATTCTGCAGGACTTTTCATATTGCGAAAAATTTGTAAACTGCAACGCGGTATCCCATAGGAATGCATTGAAAACCAAATAATCCGTAGGTCAGAAAAAAAGTTGAAAAAAGTCTTTCATCTGTTCAAAACTCTTTATAAAGTGCACTTTAAAGGCATAAATACTGTACAGGGACATGATTAAAAATGAATTCGTAAATGCATTGAAAACCAATTAATCTGTTCCGGAGGTCAGAAAAAAGTAAAAAAAAAGTCTTATATGTTCAAAACTCTTTATAAAGTGCACTTTAAAGGCATAGTACTGTACAGGTACATAATTAAACAAAATTTGTAAATGCATTGAAAACCAATTAATCCGTTTGTATTGCGAAAAAAATTCGTAAACCGAGGCATTATTTTCAATGGATTTTCATTCGTAAACAGAAAATTACGTTAACCGAGGCGTTCGTAAACCGAGGTACGCCTGTATATGTAAAATAGATCATGCATCTACATTGCATTACAAATGTGCTATGGTAACCTTCATTATATCGGTGGTCATAATGTCTGTTATGTGTGACCAAGCCCCAAGAGTCTGAATGACTGAGATACTGAAGCTTGCTGTACAAACAACATTGCAAGTATATATTGCTTTCTTCAATGACCTTAAAGCCACAATACATTTCTATGTAATAGAATGCTTTGCTTTTGTATTAGAACCATCAGAATAGATAACCGGTTTAGATTTGTTAAAAACGACATGCATTAATAGCATAAATGTTGTAAAAAATTATCTTTGGATGATGGCTTTTTTTAGGGCTGGAGGTTGCTGAACTTCACAGGACAAACAAAAACTAAACAAATGCCAAGTTCTACAGAAAAAGCATAGCTATCACCTTTAGGTGTCCTTTTATGACACAGAGAATAGCTGCGATTCAACAGATCTCAGCTATTCTCTGGTCATTCACAGTTTATAACACTCAGGAAAACATGTTCAGCCCTTCACTGGAGATCTGTGTTCTCCCTCCAGATTCTCCAGCCCAGAGCTGGAGAATCGGAGGGACCGCAAACTAAGCAGAGATAATTTACCTCTGTTTAGTAAACTGATCTGTTACTGTAATCTCGCGAGATTATAGTAAAATCAGCCGTTTTACAGCGTTTGGAGACCATTCTCCCTTCGTTTGGAGAACTGATCTACATATGCTTCATAAACGGCATTCACAGGAGAACTGTGTTCTCTGAGAATGCTGGAGAACTGAGCAGCGATCTATTACTGCTGGTTCATAAACAGACACCTTAATTAGAAAGCTAATCCAAACCTCTGGATGATGAAATCAAGGCAGAAAATTACATTTTGTGTTTATAGATTGCTCATTACAAAAATGTCTTCAGAAAATGATAATGAAAATTAGTCTTATAGGAGGAATCATACTTTTTCAGTTAACCTAGTTATATACTTTATACTGTATCAAATATATACACTTGATAGCATGAACAGTGGTATAATGGGGTAAATCAAAAATCTCCATTTCTATCAAGTGCCTAAAACATCTTCACAATTGTGCTCGATAATGTCAACTATCCCCCAAACATAACTTTATCCTAGTAACAAAACTTTTTTATCAGGTGGGTACCAATTCTGACAGATCTATAACATCTAAAAAACAGTATTAAAGTAGATATAGAAAGGAGATTATCACAGGACTGATTTCAATGGAGAGTGTAAAGTTGGGGAACCTATACATAAGGCAGAATTCACCAGAACGAGAACTGTTTTCATAAACATACAGTCAGGGCCATAAATATTGGGACATCGACACAATTCTAACATTTTTGGCAAAGTTTGATTTATGATTATTATTCTGTCCCATTACTTTTGGTCCCTTAACAAGTGGGAGGCACATATGCAAACTGTTGTAATTCCTACACCGTTCACCTGATTTGGATGTAAATACCCTCAAATTAAAGCTGAAAGTCTGTAGTTAAAGCACATCTTGTTCGTTTCATTTCAAATCCATTGTGGTGGTGCATAGAGCCAAAAGTGTTAGAATTGTGTCGATGTCCCAATATTTATGGACCTGACTGTATATAGTCTTATCGATTTACCTACCTTCACTAAATATATCTGTTAACAGGAAATATTCATGTGTCTTAGCTATGATTGCGTTTTATGAAATTTAAAATTGAATGGTCCTGGGTGCCTATACTAAGCTCCACCTAAGGCTCCATGCACACGGGGCATTTTAATAACGCTGGTAACATTAGCTGTGTAAAGTCACATTAAAAACGTGAGTTTTTCAGTGTTTTTTAGCGTTTTTGTATTAGCATTTAGTCACATTTTCGCATTTGCATTTTTTAGAGTTTTATTTGACCAAAACAACAAAGAAAGTCCAAAAAAGGCTTTTTTGCTGCGATAGTTCTGGGGTTTTTTCCAGCCAAAAAACGCCCCTGCCAAAAAAAAGTTGATTACAGCCTATGTGTGCATGGACACATAGGATAACATGCTGGGGAGTTTACTGGCTGCAGAAAAAACTGTAAAAAGCCAAAAACAGCCGCTGTAAAAATGTCCAGTGAGTATGAGGGCTAAGGCTGACCATACACTATACAATTTTCAGTCCAATTTCTGCCCAATTTTCTTTAGATTTACCTTCAACTATGTAGTACAAGAGCATGCCTAATTGGATACAACTGAAAGTGTTATTAGTTTTGACCTCCTATTATATGGTTTTTGGTAAATCTAAACCAAAAATCTCAAGCAAATTGTATAATGTATGGCCAGCCTAACACTGCATTGCTTTAGCCCAGTGTTTCTCAACTCCAGTCCTCATGGACCCCCAACAGGTCATGTTTTCAGGATTTCCATTATTTTGCACAGGTGATTTGATCAGTTTCACTGCCTTAGTAATTACCACAGCTGTTTCATCTGAGGGAAATCCTGAAAACATGACCTGTTGGGGGTCCATGAGGACTGGAGTTGAGAAACACTGCTTTAGCCCTTGACACAACTTGTATTATTTAGATGAATGCAAACCTGTACTTTAAGGGATAACAACCCCCATTTTCATCTATCCTGAGCCATACTGCACTGTGCCCCCCCCCCCCTCGCCTGCTTAATTGTCTTCCTTACTTCCAGCATTTACCATCATTGACAGTACTGGCCCAATAGACGTAAATGGGTTTGGTTGGATTGCAGAACAATACAGGACATTTGCAAGTAATGTAGCAAACAGGATTACATATAGTCCAATACTAAAGAATCCAAGAAACACCTTTCTACTAGAAGGTTAAGAAATAGATGGTGAATGTTTGTATACTGATATTCTCTTATATTTTCATTTCAAGTTTTCCAGGACTGAAGTCATTAAGGTAAAGCAACATTTATTTTAAAAATTAAAAAACAATGTACATCTTCAATTAATGGTACAAGTCATTTGGGAAGGTTCTCCGGTGTTTTTGACTTTAATTTAAATCATTCTTAAGATCAAATCAGATGCTGAAAAGATAAACCCCAGAAGGTATAATTTATTGAACTTTGACTGTTTACAGGGAACTCCAAACAGAACTTTGTGGTGCTCTAATGCAGCCTTTCTCAACCAGGGGACCCAGGCACCCTGGGGTGCCTTAAAATTTCATCAGGAGTGCCTTGGCAAAATGTCTAAAATTTGCCAAAGACTTGTATACAAGCCAGTGGGTGAAACAAGACTGCTCTCTATTTACACAAAGCCATAGGTTTTCATTGTGCACCTACAGTGGGGATCGAAAGTTTGGGCACCCCAGCTAAAAAATTGTATTAATGTGCATAAAGAAGGCAAGGAAAGATGGAAAAATCTCCAAAAGGCATCAAATTACAGATTAGACATTCTTATAATATGTCAACAAAAGTTAGATTTTATTTCCATCATTTACACTTTCAAAATAACAGAAAACAAAAAAATGGCGTCTGCAAAAGTTTGGGCACCCTGCAGAGTTAATATCTAGTACTGCCCCCTTTGGCAAGTATCACAGCTTGTAAATGCTTTTTGTAGCCAGCCAAGAGTCTTTCAATTCTTGTTTGAGGTATCTTTGCCCATTTTTCCTTACAAAAGTCTTCCAATTCTTTGAGATTTCTGGGCTGTCTGTCACGCACGGCTCTTTTAAGGTCTATTCATAGATTTTCAATTATGTTGAGGTCAGGAGATTGTGAAGGCCATGGCAAAACCTTCAGTTTACGCCTCTTGATGTAATCCCCCGTGGATTTCGAGGTGTGTTTAGGATCATTATCCATTTGTAGAAGCCATCCTCTCTTTAACTTCAGCTTTTTCACAGATGGCATCAAGTTACCATCCAAAATTTGCTGAACTTTTTTATTGAATCCATTTTTCCTTCTACTCGTGAGATGTTCCCTGTGCCATTGGCTGCAACACAACCCCAAAGCATGATTGATCCAACCCCATGCTTAACAGTTGGACAGAGGTTCTTTTCATTAAATTCTGTGCCCCTTCTTCTCCAAACGTACCTTTGCTCATTCCGGCCAAACAGTTCAATTTTAACCTCATCGGTCCATAGAACTTGTTTCCAAAATGCATCAGGCTTGTCTATATGTTCATTTGCAAAGTTCAAACGATGATTTTTGTGGTGAGGACGTAGAAGAGGTTTTCTTCTGATGACTCTTCCACGAAGACCATATTTGTACAAGTATCTCTTTATAGTGGAATAGTGTACCACAACTCCAGTGTCTGCCAGATCTTTCTGGAGGGATCGTGCAGTCAAACGTGGGCTTTGAATTGTTTTTCTCACAATCTTGCGAGCTGTTCTGTCTGATATTTTTCTTGGTCTTCCAGATCTTGCTTTAACTTCCACTGTTCCTGATGACTGCCATTTCTTAATTACATTCCGAACAGAGGATATTGACATCTGAAAACGCTTTGCTATCTTCTTATAGCCTTCTCCAGCTTTGTGAGCGTCAACTATTTTCAGTTTCAGTTTTCTAGGCAACTGCTTAGAAGAACCCATGGTGCTGATTGTTGGGGCAAGGTCAGATGAGTCTGGGCATTTAAAACCTTTGAGATTGACATCACCTGGTCTTCCCAGACGATGATTGAGAACAATCCATGACACTGGCAGGTCTCAGCTTGGCAAAGGGGGCAGTGCATGCTATAAATTCTGCAGGGTGCCCAAACTTTTGCAGACGCCATTTTTTGTTTTCTGTTATTTTGAAAGTGTAAATGATGGAAATAAAATCTAACTTTTGTTGACATATTATAAGAATGTCTAATCTGTAATTTGATGCCTTTTGGAGATTTTTCCATCTTTCCTTGGCTTCTTTATGCACATTAATACAAATTTTTAGCTGGGCTGCCCAAACTTTCGATCCCCACTGTATATCACCTTCTAGCCACTGGCATCCTGACAGCCAATGGCATCATCAGTTGATAAGGAGGATGTTGGTTGCCTGCATGGCATCCTTGTTTGACCCTCCCCTGCCCCTCTCTGTCAGTGCTGGGGTCACTATGCTCAGTGATAGAGAAAAACTGAGGGAGAAGAGAAACATTGGAGTACTAGTCAGCACCAGTGTGCAAAAGTGTATTTGCTTTGGAAGAATAATTCACCTCTAATGTTGGGTGTCCTACATGTGGTGATGTTGTGCATTATTTAACCTCCCTGGCGGTATTCCCGAGTGTAGCTCGGGGTAAAGTTTCAGTACCAAAAGCGGTAATCCCGAGCTACACTTGGGCTTACCATGCAGCATTGCTTAGGGATTCACTGCAGCGCTTACCTTGTCCTTCGCTCCCGCGATGCATCCCCGGCCATCTCCTCCAGCCGATGGCGGCATCCGGCTTCCGTGTTCCGGTCCCTGTGACGTCGGGACGTACGGGCGCCGCAACTGGCGGCAAATTAGAAAATTAGTTAAAGTTAAATTTTTTTAAAAACGATTATTACATAGTAAAACATTGCTGTTTCAAAGCATTTCACGTACATTTTGTCCTGAGTGCTTTGTCCTGTCCCCTGCCTGCATTTTTACTGTTCTTTCTGCCTGGAAACTGAGAAATGTCCATGGTGTCCAAAAAGCGTCCCTTTAGGTCAAAATCGGTTTTAGACCAGCTAGAGAACAGCGATAGTAAATCAGAACCACTTGCAGAATTGAGTGATAATGATTTGTGGGGAAATTCGTCATCAGACACTGAAAACGACTTTGCGACTTTGCTCAGTGATGTGCGAACTTGACGCTATATTAAAAATTTCAGTGTTTTTGGTTTGATTATATTATTGAATTAAATTTATTATTATTATTATTATATTGTTATTTTTTATGATTATTTATTAAATTATAATTTATGATTTTGTGTTTCAAGTTTTATCATACCCTGGATGTTTACTAGACTCTTGTTCGGACAGATTTCAGTGAGTTATTCCTAAATTACAGGCCTACAATAAAAAAATACATATTTCCATGCAAAAAAATGTACCGCTTTCAGCACCAAAAATCTGAAATAATCATACCGCCAGGGAGGTTAAAACTCTTGGAATAGTTTTTCACATTTTAGAATGGAGTGCCTCCAGACTGTCCATAATTTTAAAGGGTGCCTTGGGACTGTCCATAATTTCAAATGGTGCCTTGATTGAAAAAAGGTTGAGAAACACTGCTCTAATGTATTATTTCAATTCCAAAAACTGATGGCTTTACAGAACCTTGTGGAATATAAAGAATATCTCCAGCAATCAGGGGACATGGTTGGTCTATTTTCATACCATTGAAATGTCAGTTTCTCACTTATCTTCTGTCATGCTTTTCTTTATTGTGTTTCTTTGCTTCCCCAGGTTCAATCACTGTAATGCAGACTTGCAAAATGTGTCTTTTCTACAGCCAGTTCTTAGCGTGCATGGTCCCTGTTTTACTGAGCTGGAGTAAGTTGAAAAGTTGAAAAATATATATATATTTTTTGGATTTATAAATACAATTAATCTGGTAAAGGAAGTCCTACAAATAAATACGTACACGTAAGAAACTGGGTCATTATCATGCTTCTCGCTTGCCTGACTTCATAGGGTTGTCTTAATTTATGGTCCAAAAACAGGTGGGGTGTCTAAATATGATCATTTGGTAAAATAACCTAAAGCAGGCATGTCCAAAGTCCGGCCCGTGGGCCAGTTGCAGACCGTGTTCCGGTTTAATACTGCTCCACAGGTAATTTGGCAATATCTAAAAAGGAGAAAAGCGCCTCTAAGTGCAATATGTGGTATATTTATTGAGGAACATAATGAGAAACACATGATGAAAGTAAACGAAAGGCTTAGGCATATGTGGTGAAAGCGAAGGACATGGCGGCGTCCTCGATGTATTTGCCGTAGTAAGCGCTGGAGGAGATTCGGGATGTTCACAGAGATCCAAAGATGGCATCTGGAGTCCACCATGGAGCGCAACATCGACGTCAGCGTGATGACGTAGGGATGTCCAGCATGCAATACGATGCATTTTGGAGCATGCACAAGGCTGATGAAAGGCAAAGGTGTGCTCCCTTCTCAAGCATTGAAGGAAATCAGTGAGAGTAATTTTGCTTTTTTTTTTAGGGGGAGAAACAAGTACAGATTTAAAATATGTCATGACCAGTATCAGTCGCTCCTTTATCCATTCATTTTTTTTTGCTGCAAAATGGTCGGCCCTTGAGCATGTTCACTTCATCAAATCTGGCTGTCTTCGAAAAAAGTTTGGACACCCCTGGCTTAAAGGGTTAGAGTGGGACTTGATATGTCCATAGGTGAATAGAGTTCAGCTATATCACAATCAGATATTGTCATTTAACCTGTCTCTCTTTGTTCAGTACTAGAATGTATCAGTAACAAGCTTTACTCTGACACTTTCCCTTCTTATACATTATAGTGTATCCCACAACAGCCTAGGTGATATAGGAGCCCAAGCTTTAGCAGGATTTCTGACTTCACTGCCCTCCTTACTGACAATTAAGTGAGTGTTTCTAATATCACATAGTTTGTACATTTTTTTTTTTCAAGTTATAATTATTTAATGAAATTATATTTGCATATTCAGTTATTACAAAAACCTAGGTAAATCATTAGTATTGCTGACATACATATGTACATCCATTGGGGCAACATTTGCTGCTGTATCCACAGCTGAGGGAAACTAGTCAGATGAATGACTGAATGCTCTTTAATCTACATGCATGTTTTCAGATTGTTTAGCTATTAATTTGCATTTAATTAGAGATCAGTCCCAATGATTGCCCATTTTTATCAGGTCTACCCACTTGATCAGTCAACAGGAATAAGGGAATGAGGAACACTCGACACTCCTATTTTTCTTGTATTTTACATTTCAGAGAATGCATTAGTCATTTAGACTCATTTGTTTCAGCAGAAAAAGACTCCTTGGTAGTTGACAGAGCCATTGACTGTGGAAATATATGGGAGTTCCCGAGATCTATTAGAAGCAAGTCGGTGATTCATGTCTTCATGATCTAACTGAAATATTTTTTGTAGGGTAAAATAGCTTATTTATGACTAAAGCTGGCCATAGATGAAAACTAGGTTGTTTTTTATAAAAATGATGGGCATTATAAGGTCCGCCATTTTTTTGGGTGGTTAGCATGAACACTACAGTCATTGCATGGAGTGGCTGAATCTGATGGATGGAAAATCTGACCACAGAACAATTGTTCTTTTAGACAGTTCATGAAATTAATGTTTCATCATCAAAACGTAGATATGGAGACCCTGGAATTGTTTAACTGATGGGTTTATTGAGTTCTTGATGGTCTATTGACCTCTTTTCACATTTGATTTACAGATTGGCACATGTAAACATGTCCGGCAGTGGAGTGACATCGCTGGCGAAAAGTATTCGATTCTGCAAATCTATTTTAAACATTGTGTAAGTTTCTGGTAACGTCTAGCTTCAAATCTGAGCAGTAGCTCTTTTTATTTTTATTCCAGCATCAGGGCATTTAAAATATTTAGAGTGCTAAAAGCTCTGCTCAGGTCATTAGCAGTAAAAGATAAATGAAAGCTTCATTTTCCATTACCTGATCATTTTGCATTAAAGATTAATATTTTGTTTATCAGTACATTAAAGTGAATCTAAACCTTCATATATATTTTTTTAATAATACACATCATTCTTACCTGACTGTGCAATGGTTTTATACAGAGCAGCCCCAAACCTCCTCTTCTGGGGTCCCCCACCAGCGCTCCTGGCTCCTCATCTTCAGTGTGTGACTCCACAGCAAGCAGCTTGTAATGTGGGCACTCACGTGGGCTCAATCCTGAGCCTCACTGCCTGCATCTATAGACGCAGACAGTGCAGCTTGGCACCGCCCCCCACTCTTGTGTTACAGTATTTGATTGACAGCAGCAGGAGCCAATGAAAATGAGTCAGTATATTTCAAGGCAAACAGGCTAAATCTGAGAGGGATTTGTGGCTTCGCTACCTACAAGCTCCATCTAAGTAGGCGCTGGCTGGTGGATGGGGGGGCAAGGCTTAGACCGGGCTTTCTGTCTTACTTTTTTCTTTTACCTTTTTTTCCCCTTCTTTTGTTGTGTGCTCTCCTTGATGCCTATTTGGCATACACCAGAAACACCCAATGGGCGATAGCTTTATGCGTAGTACAATTTGGAGCCTGAGGACGGGTTGGTGCCTGTCTTGACATCACTGAAGATTTTATAACATAGGACATAGGATTTTCCCCCTTCCTGTTACCCTTGCCCCTTTTTTCCTTTCCCTTGTTTTTCCTGACCCTGACTCTTCCCCCTAAGGATGGACCTTTGTAATGTGCCTTTAAGCACATTGTTCCTTTTTCCACTGCAGGATTGCATGTTGCTGCTCTAGATCTTTTGTATATGTTTCGATTGTTGTCTATTTTGGCACTGTTTTTTGTAAAACCTTAGGAAACTCAAAAAAAATCTATGGAAAGTAAAAAAAAAAACAAATTTTCTAAAAGCATCACATTACAATTTATATTTTGTTAACCAAATTGAGCTGAAAAGGGATAGTTGATGTATTGCACACTATGGGGGCCATTTGCCTTCTATTTGTCGGCTATTGCCTTCTGTTTGTCCATTTTGACTTTCAGCATGAACTTACCCAACACTTAAAAAGCCACTCATAAGAGAAAATTGATTTGTTTATTACCTTTTGCCAAGAGATAACATGATGATCCTTGATTTCTTCCTCCTGGTAATTTTCCTAATAAAAACAGAAGAGATAGTGCTTACTTACAGTCAAGAATAATACAGACATTAGAGAGCTCCATTACGCTGAGATTCAGATAGCATGGAAAGCTGCATTGTGAAACATATGAAAATTTTTTCATTTTAACCACTTGTCCTCCAGAGGATTTACCTCCCTTCCTGACCAGGCCATTTTTTGCGTTACGGCGCTGCGTTACTTTAACTGACAATTGTGTGGTCATGCAACGCTGTACCCAAATGAAATTTAAGCCCTTTTTTCCCACAAATAGAGCTTTCTTTCAGTGGTATTTGAGCACCTGTGCGGTTTTTATTTTTTGAGACAATTATTTTTGACTTTTGCTATTAAACATATCCAGTAAAAAAAATGTAAAAATCTAATTTTGGTGTAAATTTAGGCCAAAATGTATCCTGCTACACGTTTTTGCTAAAACAAATCCCAATACGTGTAAACTAATTGGTTTACATGAAATACAAATGGCGGTACATATACTGAGATTTTTTTTTTTTTGCTAGTAATGGCAGCAATCAGCGACTTATAGCGGGAAAATAAAAGTACAAAATCTAATTTCGTCATAAATTTAGGCCAAAATGTATTCTGCTACATGTGTTTGCTAATAAAATCCCAATATGTGTGAGGTAATTGGTTTACGTGAAAGTTATAGCGTTTACAAATGGCGGTATAGATACTGGAATTTTTTTTTCTACTAGTAATGGTGATCAGCAACTTATAATGAGACTGTGGGACTGCGGCGGGATTCTGACACTGGAGGGAACTGACTTGGTGTCACTGACATCCCCAGTGACACCAATACAGTGATCAGTGCTAATAAAAAGCACACTCTACTAATGGCACTGTGCAGGAAGCGGTTAACATCTGGGGCGGTCAAAGGGTTAACTGTGTGCTGTGTTGTGTTTTACTATGAGGCTGTGTGTGTGCTTCACTGTAAGCACACTGCTTTGTATGGCTGTGCTATATAGCTATATATACATGATTTTGCACACCGCTGCCACCCTGTAGCTGTAGTTCTGCTATAGGGCGGAGGAGAAGCGGTTCAAGGGTAAATGCAGTTCTAGAAAAAAAAAGGCAATATAAGTACAGACCTCAGGTGCTTACTGCCTGAACTTCCTGTAGCTGCAGCAGTATTAACTTCCTCAGTATCCTCCAAAAATATCCTGTTTATGATGGGCGCTGCCAGAGGGGAAGTTGGCCATCCAAGGTATATGTGCTGATCTTAAAGTGATTGTAAAGGATCAAATTTTATTTTTTTTAAATAACATACATGTCATACTTACCTGTTCTGTGCAATAGCTTTGCACAGAGCAGACCCGATCCTATTTTTCTTGGGTTGCCCCCACTGAGTGCACACCATAGCAAGCTGTTTGTTATAGGGGCACTCATGCAGGTTCCTTGCCAAGCGGGCTCTGTGTGCCCATAGACACACAGAGTGTGGCTTAACCCCGCCCCCCACACCCTTTCTTACTGGCTGTTATTGACAACAGCGGGAGCCAAAGCGGACGATTTTTTTTTACCTTAATGCATAGAATGCAGACTTTAGAAGCACTTGAGGGTGGATTTGTCATCTAAAGTCTGTTCTGGTTAGGTTGATAAGATTGATGGGGGTGGGGTGTCACAATTTCTTTCCATACGTACTCCTACCCTTTAATTGTCGAAGAAACTTGAAATATAAAAGTAGGAAACCCAATTTAAACAGAAAAACAAACAAAAATCTATCAATGTTGCCTAATTACCAAAGAAAGCATGTTTTAATTCTATATATTTTATATATTTTGCTACATCTTTTTTGTAGGATATCTGGTAATGACATTGGTGAAGAAGGGGCTTTAGCCATTAAAGATTTACTGACTCACAAGAGGAATTTCAAAGCCATGAAGTAAGTTGGGTTGGTATGTACTGTGGATCAGGGATCAGCTTTTTTTTTTTTTTTTTTAAAGAATCTCCTAATAGTTATCTTAACTATTTACTAAGTTTTATAAAATCTAAACTTATTTTTTATCTCAGTTCAATTTTTTTTTACATTGTGGCAATTAAAAACATTACAACTGTCCCTGTTTCTGTAGTGTATCTGGTTGCTTCGTGGGAACTACTGATGGAGGAAGACAGTTTCTTGCAGAACTATCCATGTGTCCGGAACTTGAGGAAATGCAGTAAGAAATTAGCTGACAGCTGAAAGTGTAGTGACCACTCTTCATTTAATTCAGCGGTCTCCAACATTTTGGCACCAGGGATCAGTTTCATTGTAGCCACTTTTTCCAGGGACCGGGTAAAGAGGGGGGTTCACAAAGTCAGTCTTCAGCTCCCCTTCACATCAAAACCTCTTTTCCCCTTTATATCAGTGTCCACAGTCCCCCTTCACATCACAGTTCCCCCTTTAAAGCTGTCCCACAGTGTCCTCAGTTCTCCTTCACATCACAGATCACGGTCCCTTTATATCACAGTGCCTCTTTACAGAGCAGTCTCCTTAACATCACAGTGGCCCTAGCAATCACAACTCCCCCCCATCACCACGCCCCTTGCAGTCATGCCACCTCTTCACTGTGCCCCTTGCAGTCATGCCACCTCTTCACCGTTGCTCTTGCAGTCATGCCACCTCATCACCTCTCCCCTTGCAGTCATGCCACTTCATCACCATGCCCCTTGCAGTCATTCCACCTCATCACTGTGCCCCTTGCAGTCATGCCTCCTCATCACTGCACCCCTTGCTGTCGTGCCACCTCATTACCGCGCCCCTTGCAGTCATGCCACCTCATCACCGCGCCCCTTGCAGTCATGCCACTTCATCACCATGCCCCTTACAGTCATGCCACCTAATTTCTGTGCCCCTTGCAGTCATGAAACCTCATCACTGTGCCCCTTGCAGTCATGAAACCTCACCACCGCGCCCTGTGCAGCCATGCCACCTGATCACCGTGCCCCTTGCAGTCATGCCACCTCATCACTGAGCCCCTTGCAGTCATGCCACCTCATTACCGCACCCTGTGCAGTCAAGACACCTCTTCACCGCGCCCCTTGCGGTCATGCCCCCTCATCACTGCGCCCCTTGCAGTCATGCCATCTCATCACTGTGCCCCTTGTAGTCATGCCACCTCATCACCGTGCCCCTTGCAGTCATGTCACCTCATCACCACACCCCTTTCAGTCATGCCACCTCATCACTGCGCCCCTTGCAGTCATTCCACCTCATCACCACGCCCCTTGCAGTCATGCCACCTCATCACCACGCCCCTTGCAGTCATGCCACCTCACCACCGCACCCCTTGCAGTCATGCCACTTCATCACTGCACCCCTTGCTGTCGTGCCACCTCATCACCGTGCCACTTGCAGTCATGCCACCTCATCACCGCGCCCCTTGCAGTCATGCCACCTCATCACCGAACCCCTTGCAGTCATGGCCAACCTTTCCTCTCTTAGATCACAATGCCCCTTTTCAGCCTCTGCCTCCTCTGCACAGTCCTACCTTCAACAGGGCAGTGGCAGTTAGCAGCCTGTTTGTCATCTCCAGATTATGTCATCCTCTCCGCAGGGCAGGGGGTGAGAGGAGTTGCAGATCTGGAAGGAGGGTGGAATGTTATACTAACAAGAGGATGATTACCCGCTTGTTAATATGAAAAGTCTCCTGCTCTCTGTCCCAATCTGCAGCTCCTTCTGTCCCCTGCCCTGCTGATAGGATGACATTGTTGGCAGGGTGGGAGACCCAGGAGAGGACTCACAAGCTGCTAAGTGGCATGGCTGCCATCCAGGCAAGATTGTCATAGACCTCTACCACCGCTTACCTCCTGCTGTGCAGCCTGCTTATCGACAGGCGACAGACCGGTACCGGTCCGTGGCCCAGGGGTTGGGGGCCCCTAATTTAACAGACAGATGGATTATTAATTAAATTAAAGTGTTACTAAACCCAGGACTGTGCATTCACTATATCTGGTCTCCCCTGACCCTGCATTCACTATATCTGGTCTCCCACGGTACACACAACATGGAAATGCAATTAGTTTGGTAAATATAAACTGCTAAATACCTTTTCTCGTCAGCAGTTAGAGCAGTCTTGTGACTGCAGCACAGCACTGGTTAAAGCTTGTAGGAGGAGTTTTCTTTCTGCTCTAGGAGGATGTGAAAATCCTGACCCTCTCTCTGGACAGCGCTGATTGACCCTGTGCTGATCACATGCACTCTCCCAAGCAAAAAAAAAAACCTTTCTAGCAATATACACCAAACTGAGCATGTGCATGTGACTAAGGATTCAGTCTGGTCATCAGGTGGTCATTTCAACAAGAGGAGGGGCAGAGAAGACAGGATCAAACAGCCTTTTTACACAATGCAGAGGATTAACCCCTTAGGTTCCACAGTGAGTATAACAAGCATGCTTTACAGTGTATACAGACTGATTTTACTGTTGTGGGTTTAGTAACACTTTAAATCTGTGACAGACACGAGCAATCCATATCCTATAGAGATGAGAATAGGGGAGGTATTCTGTAGTTCACAAGGGAAAACTCAGGAGGTGCTTGGAATTTCAGTGATGCAAAGGCATTGTGTTGTCATTTCAAACAGAAGGTTAGGCTCTTACTGGATGTATGTCAGATCAACAGATATTTTTTCTACTTGCAGTATTTTGAAGGACATAAACCTGGGAAAGTGTGTATGTATTGCAGAAATGTACTGAATATGTTTTTTTTATACCCCCAATGCACCAGTGTCCCCACTTCAAATTCGAATTTGGTCTCAGCAAATTTTCAGTGGTGCCCGTCCACATCAATGCAGCACAGCATGTTTTTTGGAAAAGGTTCATGAGCTACTGGTGTGGTTGCAGCTTGATTTTGCCCCATAGACGTCAATGGAAAAGCACGTGTATATGCATTTTTAATGTGTTTTTGGCAGCTTTATGTTTGGGTTGTTAGGGAACCAGCATGCGCCAGAACCGGGAATTGCTGGCTGACGGGTAAATGTAAACAATGAAGCACGGACAATTAAAACAAAAAAAAATGGCTTTGGGGAGGGGCCCAATTCAAATCCATACCAAGCCATTTGGGCTTGGTTTGAATTGTAATGGAGACCGAATGGCAAAAATAATTCCATACCAGACCCTTATCTAAGCATGCAGCTTGGCAGGTCAGGAAGGGGGGGGGGGAGATGGGTGTGAGTCAATCCTTTTCCTCAACTTTACCAGGCTACATGCCCTCAACACAGGAGGGGGGTTATTCCCCGAAGGTATCCCACCCTCCCCCCCCTGCAAAACACCTTGTTCTTATGATGATGAGGACAAGGACCTCTTCTCCACTATACTGGTCCAGTGGTTGTGGGGGTCTGCGGGTGGGGGGTTTATCAGAACCTGGAAGCCCCTTTAACAATAAGGGGGCCCCCGGATACTGACAATGGATATATATCTGGGAACATTTTTTAAACTTTTTTTTTATAAAGGACTTAGCAAAAACTGTGTTTGTGTTTTTATTTTTACTTGACGTTTTCTTGGGAATGAGCAAGGACACTCATTGAAATGGTGGGGGCTGGTACCTGGGGGCTCCCTTATTGTTAAAGGGGGCTTCCAGGTTCCAATAAGCCCCCTGCTCACAGAACTCCACAACTACTGAGCCAGAGATGAGGGGAAGAGCAGCACGTGCCCCCCCCCCTTTCCTGGCTTGCTAGACTGCATGCTCGGATAAGGGTCTGGTATGGCTATTGGTTGGGACCTCCAAACCATTTTTTTTTTGTTCTTTTTGTGTTGGGTCCCCCTTAAAATTCATCACAGATCCTGGTATGGATTGTAGTGGAACCCCCACACTGTTGCCTTTTAATATGTTTTTTAAATGTCCCTTCTCCTTTGTTTACATTCACCTGTCAGCCAGGTTCTCTGGTTGACAGGTGATTGAGCAGGGCAAGGATGAATCTTCTATTCTGCTCCTTCAACTCTGACATCCTTAACCATTAGAAAATTGAGCGAACATTCCAAAAATGAACATTTTCAGACTAAATTCTACTGGTGTCAACCTAACCTTCCCATAAAGCTCCTCAGTTCAATGTGGCGTTTTGGGTTTTTATCTCCTTGACATGTCTGCTAGCTGTGGTCCTATCACAGGCAGCACTTTATGATAAGGCTTTGATGGGCTCTACACAAGTGTGCATTTTGACACTAGCAATAGCATCTCCCTTAGAAGAGACTAAGGCACTTCCTAGCTTGCCATCTTCTTCTCACTCTCCCCACCTCATCTGTAAAAACCCTAGCTTAAAGGCTCACTTGTGAGATCCCTTTATTGAGTAACGGATTCATTGCAAGGTATAGGCCAGTGACAGACATAGCTAACACTTCAATATGATCACTCAAGCAGAGCCTAGTTTTCATTTACAGTATATTGGAAATCTCTTTATGTCAGTTTTGCCTGCTGCACTGTTCACTGTAATAACATGATTCTGTAACAGAGCTGTTACCTTGACAGAAGCCAAAGATACTAGCAATGGTAGTAAGAAAATGTGCATTTCATAAGTCTGTATTATAAAGTCCGATACCATGTTCTAATAATATATTAACGGACTTAAATACACACAAAATCCACAAAAGAAAATAAAATTAAAAAAAAATTGTCCAAAATCTCAAACACAATGTCCAAAAATAAAGTCCAAATCTTGATAGATAAGTGTTCACTAATCCAAAGTGAAAATGAATGCCAGAGGTTCTTCATATACCTCAAAAAAGAAGAAAAAATCCAGACATAGTGTATTATCTTAGGTAACAAAAATAGTGTCACATGTGCAGCATGCAAAAACACTAAGGTGTCACAGCACTCGTGTCAGGATTATACCCAATATGTATCACTGCAAACCATATCCAAAGTGCATAATTACCCTAATTCCAATATAAACAGCATGTAGACAAAATAGGCATGGAGTATCCTCTTGTTCAGCTACTTCCCTTAGACCTCACAAATAGACCAAGGATCCGTATATGAATCAAAGTAAAAAATAGATTATATTATTACCATTTACATTAAAAACTAGTACAGCCGGCTTCCTGGTCCTGATGATATGTACACAGCCGTTTAGTGGTAAACCCCCACAAATCTCTCCCAGCATTGGTCTTTTAGCTCAAAAAGCACCAGGGGTGCACTAAGAGTCCCAGTACAGCCAAACAACATGCGCTTTAGACTCCAAAATGGCCGCCACGGCACTTCCGGGAACAACAATTCGTCACTTACGTCGCGTGCCCTGGACGCGTTTCGTCACTTCCGGACTTTGTCAACAAGGAACATATATATATACACACACAATAATATACTGCATGTTGAAATTTGTTTTTGTTGTAAAATATATGAAAAATAATTTTAAAAATACATTTCAAATATACTGTATGTCTTTAAAAATACAAATCTACATTTTTGGAATGCATGTACACATATATGTAAACATATATGTTAAAATGACTTTTTTATATGTTAAAAAAAATCTGAAGCATATATTTAAGAAAAATATATTTTTAAAAATATCTTTTTTTAAAATATATTCTTCAGATGTTTTTAACATATAAAAAAGTCATTTTAACATATGGTATATTTTTGCAAAAATGTAGATGCCTACAGTATATTTGAAATGTATTTTTAAAAATATTTTTCATATATTTTGTAATAAAAACACATTTCAACATGCAGTATGTATGTATGTATGTGTATATATATATATATATATATATATATATAAAAATATAAATATATTGAATATGGCCAAAATTGTAGCATTTCAAATATATGGCTGTGACGGAGGGTAGGCAGGACAGAACACACAGAGTAGATGGCAAACGTACAAAGCTTTATTGAGACACCCAGATGACAGTCACTCAATAGAGGGAATCGCAGGGAGAGGGAATTTGCCAGTAAAGGGTAGCAAGGAGGGGCCAACCACTTATAGTCCAACACCGAGAGCCAAGGGAGAGTCCCTGTAGCAACTGTAATCCAACGGGGGCGGGGGGTCAGCACAGGAACAGTACAGGTAAAACAGGGAGAGAGCATATACTCACGCATCCGACAGGGTGCCTGGGCTCCCAGGGATTGGAAGTGGAACACAGGTACCTGTTGGAGTCCGGATCGTGCGGGTGGTCTCCCCTTTTGGGCTGAGTCCTCAGGTAGCTGGCAGGCAATCTCGCAATCTCTCCTCCGGACTGGGGTCTCTGGCAGTTAGCAGGCAATCTCTCAATCTCTCCCCTAGGCTGGGGGTATCTGGCAGCTGGCAGGCAATCCCACAATCTCTCCCCTAGGCTGGGGGTCTCTGGGTCTCTGGCAGCTAGCAGGCAATCTCTCAATCTCTCCCCTAGGCTGGGGGTCTCTGGCAGCTGGCAGGCAACCCCACAATCTCTCCCCTAGGCTGGGGGTCTCTGGCAGCTAGCAGGCAATCTCTCAATATCTCCCTCTAGGCTGGGGGTCTCTGGCAGCTGGCAGGCAACCCCACAATCTCTTCCCTAGGCTGGGGGTCTCTGGCAGCTAGCAGGCAAGCCTTCAATCTCTCTCCTAGGCTGGGGGTCTCCGGGTCTCTGCAGAGTCCGGCCACGAAGGTCCTGCAGCAGCTTGGGCTACTTCGGTGGCTGCGCAGTGGTGAAAGATGACCAGAACGCCCGGCATCAGCTTCTTAAGATGATGTTGGATGCTCCCTGGTCATCTAGGTAACCAGGGCGGGCCGGAGCTGGCGTGCCTCATTGCCCGGCAACGGGGCATGGATAGGGGCCTTGCCTCTCGTGAGCGCGGCCTTTGTCCAGGGACATCCGCAAGCGTGGGAACTTCCCGTGCCCGCGCTGCAGATGACAGGGCTGAGGTGGTGTCAGCGAGACACCATAGCCCCGAACATCCCTGCGGGAGGTTCGCACTTCTCTGAGGAGAGAGGTGTGAACCTCGCCACCTTCTCCTCTTTGGCCAGGGCCGGAGAGGGAGAATATAGGGCAGGGGTGGTGAAAGTTGCACCTCTCATCCCACTGTGGCAGGATGAGAGGTGGAGGGGGGGGACACTAGACCCCAGGGATAATCGAGCTGGCGACAGAAGACACAATGAGGGCCAGGATGACACCGGACCGCCCGGGGATATCAGAGGGACCAGAATTATGGAGGGCAACTTGAGGACATACAGCAAGCTGGCAACAAGTTGACCGGGAGGGGGGAAGCCATGATAATTGAATTTGGCCATTTGGCAGAGTGACACAGAGGACATACAGAGAGAGAATCTGAGGGATGTTTTGTACAGGGAATTAATAAGGGGATTAAATTAAATCAATAATTGGCAGGGGCCCCTATACCGTGACAATGGCAATATATTTGGGAA
This sequence comes from Staurois parvus, assembly GCF_062004578.1. Lineage (NCBI taxonomy): Eukaryota > Metazoa > Chordata > Amphibia > Anura > Ranidae > Staurois > Staurois parvus. The sequence continues at coordinate 1,127,745 of NW_028318294.1, read as the reverse complement.
GAAGATTTTTAAAATATATTTCAAATATATTTTTCTTCCATATGGGTATTATGGTTACATGGTACAGACCATACCTACATATGCTGTATATTGCCAGTTTCCTCTCTGTTCTTTGCAGCTTGAAGTCTATGTCACTGGATGACGCCTCTCTCCTCACATTGTCCCAGGGATTAGCGCGAACGTCATCTATGAAGATACTGATGTACGTATCAAGACTTTTGTTCCTTAACAAGAAAAAAAAAAGTCTGGAATTGTTGGCAGGTGGTTTTGTTCCATCCAAATCTATAGATCTCCAAAGATGAGACATTAAAAGCACTGTACACTTTCAATTGTTTTGGTTGTTTTAATTAGGTATTAGTGTAGTTATGTTCCCTGTGTCGTTTATTTACCTTACCTGGTAATGATGAGCTCCCATGTTGTGGTTGCGGTTTGTAGTGTCATGGCTGATCGATTCCCCTATGTCCATATATTCATTCATCTAGCACAGTATCAGTGGAGTGGGCGGGTGGCAATGCATTTCAGGAGCCCGCTTCCCTTTGTCAAGCCTGCCCACTCCACTGATGTGATGCTGTGCTGTACTGTGGTGCATGAAGGACAGCTGAAGACACTGCCTGATGTCATCCCTTCGACGAGTCCACCCACATGGAAGAAAAATATATTTGAAATATATTTTAAAAACATTCTTCCCAAATATATTGACATATATTTGAAATTATATATATATATATATATATATATATATTGCATGTTGAAATACATGTTTTATATATTACAAAATATATGAAAAATATTTTTTTAACATATAAAAAAGTCATTTTAACATATATTTTTACATATATCTGTAAATGCATTCCAAAAATGTAGATTTGTATTTTTAAAGACAAATATGCATGTATTTTTAAAAATATTTTACATATATATTGTAATAAAAACAAATTTCAACATACAGTGTGTATATATATATATATATATATATATATATAAAAATATATTGAATATGGCCAATATTGTAGCATTTCAAATATATGTCAATATATTTGGGAAGAGTATTTTTAAAATATATGTACAATATATTTTTCGTCCATGTGGGCGGTGCCATTGTATGAAGGCTTACTGATCCTGGTGTGATCTCTGGTGTTATACACATGGTTCCCTTCTGCACCAAGAGCTGGATACAGGCCTTCCTGATGTATGTGTGCTATGTTTTATGAATAAATGGGATTTACAATACTATAAAATAATTCTAAACATATGTTGTATTTCATATATTTAATTTTTTTTATCTCTGATTTGGATTTTCAGGCTTGGAAACAACAAAATAACACCTATAGGAATTCAGCATCTAACAGACAGTTTGATTCACTGTCCAGAAATGGAAGCCTTAGAGTAAGTCTGGGTATATTATATGTTGTAAAATCATAAGAACTGTGAACTCCCAGGTTATCTGTGCGCTTCAGATGTGTCAGATAGAACATCATCCAGCCTAATGGCTCGCTACACATCTGATGGAATCAGCTGCTTCCTTTCCATTTACTCTGCATGTGAAATTCTTTCTGCATGAAGTGGTCTGCAAGCTGACAAATGGTCCATAGTTTCTCAGAAATCTTTTTTTTTTCTGTTTGTAACATTTTATATAAATAGTAAGACACATAGTCAGTGGGATATTTGCATGCCTCATCAATGACCCAAGAACCAAAATATTCATATTAAGCTTGGCTTGGCTAGGTTTATTGGTGCTGCTTATAATGTATAATTCTGAAACAGAGGTGCTATAAGCATATTTTACATATAAGCAGCCTATCTCAACCTTTTCAACACAAAGGAACACTTGAAAAAACATTCTCGTCTCAGGGAACCCTTGCTAAAAATTACTATATCAACAACTCATGATACATTAGTGATAGTCAGTGGAAAGAATGATCATTACACTTGTAGTCATTGGGAAGAATTACCCCCTAATAGATAGCTAAAAAGATTAATGGTGTCAGTGGGAACGTATCTCAGAGGCAGAAATTGCTCATTGCTCAAGGAACCCTTAGCAACCTCTGGAAGAACCCAACCTCTACAGGAACCCAGCCTCTGGAGGATCCCAACCTCTAGAGGAACCCAACCTCTGGAGGAACCCAACCTCTGGAGGAACCCAACCTGTGGAGGAACCCAGCCTCTGAAGGAACCCAACCTGTAGAGGAACCCAGCCTCTGAAGGAACCCAACCTGTGGAGGAACCCAGCCTCTGAAGGAACCCAACCTCTAGAGGAACCCAACCTCTAGAGGAACGCAACCTCTAGGGGAACCCAACCTCTAGAGGAACCCAACCTCTGGAAGAACCCAACCTCTGGAAGAAGCCAACCTCTACAGGAACCCAGCCTCTGGAGGATCCCAACCTCTAGAGCAGCGGTTCTCAACCTGAGGGTCGCGACACCTTTGGGGGTCGAACGACCATTTCCCAGGGGTCGCCTAAGACCATCGGAAAACACATATTTCCGATGGTCTTAGGAACCGAGACACCGCTCCTCCGTCTCAGGCGATGTGTGGGCGGGATGATACGCTGCTCCTGTCACCTGGCCATACCTCCGGGATCGCTCAGCAGCTCCGCCTCCTCGCCGCTGATTGGCCACCGGAACTGTAGCTCAGGAGAGGCACACAGGCGGCCAATTACCGGCGAGGAGGTGGAGCTTGGAGAGGAGGAGCCGAGCGGCAGCGCGCGTACATCAAAGAAGATCGAGGGAGCTGCCGGAGCGAGTGAAGAAGAGAGCGGCCAGAGAAGGAAGACAGCTGACAGGTAAGTGAGAGAGCGAGCCCAGGCTGGAGCAGGGGTCAGCAAAGTAAGTATCATTGGTGTCAGTGGGAGGAATAGTGCCCCATCATTTGTGTCACTAATACCAATGATGGGGCACTATTCCTCCCCCCACTGACACCAACGATGGGGCACTATTCCTCCCCCCACTGACACCAACGATGGGGCACTATTCCTCCCCCCACTGACACCAACGATGGGGCACTATTCCTCCCCCAACTGACACCAACGATGGGGCACTATTCCTCCCCCCACTGACACCAACGATGGGGCACTATTCCTCCCCCCACTGACACCAACGATGTGGCACTATTCCTCCCCCCACTGACACCAACGATGGGGCACTATTCCTCCCCCCGCTGACACCAACGATGGGGCACTATTCCTCCCCCCACTGACACCAACGATGGGGCACTATTCCTCCCCCCACTGACACCAACGATGGGGCACTATTCCTCCCCCCACTGACACCAACGATGGGGCACTATTCCTCCCCCCACTGACACCAACGATGGGGCACTATTCCTCCCCCCACTGACACCAACGATGGGGCACTATTCCCCCCCCCCCTGACCCCAATGATGGGGCACTATTCTCCCCTCCACCACACTGACATCAATGATGGGGCACTATTCCTCCCACTGACACCAATGATGGGGCACTATTCCTCCCCCCACTGACACCAACGATGGGACACTATTTCCCCCCCCCCTGACCCCAATGATGGGGCACTATTCTCCCCTCCACCACACTGACATCAATGATGGGGCACTATTCCTCCCACTGACACCAATGATGGGGCACTATTCCTCCCACTGACACCAATGATGTGGCACTATTCCTCCCACTGACACCAGTGATGGGGCACTACTCCCACTGACACCAGTGATGGGGCACTACTCCCCCCACTGACACCAGTGATGGGGCACTATTCCTCCCACTGACACCAATGATGGGGCACTACTCCCCCCACTGACACCAATGATGGGGCACTACTCCCCCCACTGACACCAATGATGGGGCACTATTCCTCCCACTGACACCAATGATGTGGCACTATTCCTCCCACTGACACCAGTGATGGAGCACTACTCCTCCCACTGACACCAGTGATGGGGCACTACTCCCCCCACTGACACCAGTGATGGAGCACTATTCCTCCCACTGACACCAATGATGGGGCACTACTCCCCCCACTGACACCAATGATGGGGCACTACTCCTCCCACTGACACCAATGATGGGGCACTATTCCTCCCACTGACACCAACGATGGGGCACTATTCCTCCCACTGACTCCAACGATGGGGCACTATTCCTCCCACTGACACCAACGATGGGGCACTATTCCTCCCACTGACACCAACGATGGGGCACTATTCCTCCCACTGACACCAACGATGGGGCACTATTCCTCCCACTGACACCAACGATGGGGCACTATTCCTCCCACTGATACCAACAATGGGGCACTATTCCTCCCACTGATACCAACGATGGGGCACTATTCCTCCCACTGATACCAACGATGGGGCACTATTCCTCCCACTGACACCAACGATGGGGCACTATTCCTCCGACTGACACCAACGATGGGGCACTATTCCTCCCACTGACACCAGTGATGGGGCACTATTCCTCCCACTGACACCAGTGATGGGGCACTATTCCTCCCACTGACACCAGTGATGGGGCACTATTCCTCCCACTGACACCAGTGATGGGGCACTATTCCTCCCACTGACACCAGTGATGGGGCACTATTCATCCCACTGACATCAGTGATGGGGCACTATTCCTCCCACTGATACCAACGATGGGGCACTATGCATCCCACTGACATCAGTGATGGGGCACTATTCCTCCCACTGACACCAGTGATGGGGCACTATTCCTCCCACTGACACCAGTGATGGGGCACTATTCATCCCACTGACATCAGTGATGGGGCACTATTCCTCCCACTGATACCAACGATGGGGCACTATTCCTCCCACTGATACCAATGATGGGGCACTATTCATCCCACTGACATCAGTGATGGGGCACTACTCCTTCCACTGACACCAATGACATGGCACTACTCCTCCCACTGCAAAATTACAGTTATGAAGTAGCAACGAAAATAATTTTATGGTTGGGGGTCACCACAACATGAGGAACTGTATTTAGGGGTCGCGGCATTAGAAAGGTTGAGAACCACTGCTCTAGAGGAACCCAACCTCTTGGGGAACCCAACCTGTGGAGGAACCCAGCCTCTGAAGGAACCCAACCTGTGGAGGAACCCAGCCTCTGAAGGAACCCAACCTCTAGAGCAGTGGTTCTCAACCTTTCTAATGCCGTGACCCTTTAATACAGTTCCTCATGTTGTGTTGACCCCCAACCATAAAATTATTTTCGTTGCTACTTCATAACTGTAATTTTGCAGTGGGAGGAGTAGTGCCACGTCATTGGTGTCAGTGGGAGGAATAGTGCCCCATCATTGGTGCCAGTGGGAGGAATAGTGCCCCATCATTGGTGCCAGTAGGGGGAATAGTGCCCCATCACTGGTGCCAGTGGGGGGAATAGTGCCCCATCACTGGTGCCAGTGGGGGGAATAGTGCCCCATCATTGGTGCCAGTGGGGGGAATAGTGCCCCATCATAGGTGTCAGTGGGGGGGAATAGTGCCCCATCATTGGTGCCAGTGGGAGGAATAGTGCCCCATCATTGGTGCCAGTGGGAGGAATAGTGCCCCATCACTGGTGCCAGTGGGGGGAATAGTGCCCCATCATTGGTGCCAGTGGGGGGAATAGTGCCCCATCATAGGTGTCAGTGGGGGGAATAGTGCCCCATCATAGGTGTCAGTGGGGGGAATAGTGCCCCATCATTGGTATCAGTGGTAGGAATAGTGCCCCATCATTGGTAGGAATAGTGCCCCATCATTGGTGCCAGTGGTAGGAATAGTGCCCCATCATTGGTGTCAGTGGGGAGGAATAGTGCCCCATCATTGGTGTCAGTGGGGAGGAATAGTGCCCCATCATTGGTGCCAGTGGGAGGAATAGTGCCCCATCATTGGTGCCAGTGGGAGGAATAGTGCCCCATCATTGGTGCCAGTGGGAGGAATAGTGCCCCATCATTGGTGTCAGTGGGGGGAATAGTGCCCCATCATTGGTATCAGTGGTAGGAATAGTGCCCCATCATTGGTAGGAATAGTGCCCCATCATTGGTGCCAGTGGGAGGAATAGTGCCCCATCATTGGTGTCAGTGGGGGGAATAGTGCCCCATCATTGGTGTCAGTGGGGGGAATAGTGCCCCATCATTGGTGTCAGTGGGAGGAATAGTGCCCCATCATTGGTGTCAGTGGGGGGAATAGTGCCCCATCACTGGTGCCAGTGGGAGGCATAGTGCCCCATCACTGGTGCCAGTGGGGGGAATAGTGCCCCATCACTGGTGCCAGTGGGGGGAATAGTGCCCCATCACTGGTGCCAGTGGGGGGAATAGTGCCCCATCACTGGTGCCAGTGGGGGGAATAGTGCCCCATCACTGGTGCCAGTGGGGGGAATAGTGCCCCATCACTGGTGCCAGTGGGGGGAATAGTGCCCCATCACTGGTGTCAGTGGCAGGAATAGTGTCCCATCACTGGTGTCAGTGGGAGGAAAAGTGTCCCATCACTGGTGTCAGTGGGGGGAAAAGTACCCCAACACTGGTGTCAGTGGGAGGAGGAATCGTACCTCATCCTTGGTGTCAGTGGAGGGAGGAATAGTGCCCCATCGTTGATGTCATTTTGGGGAGGAATCGTGCCTCATCGTTGGTGTCAGTGGGGGGAGGAATAGTGCCCCATCGTTGGTGTCAGTGGGAGGAATAGTGCCCCATCGTTTGTGTCAGTGGGAGGAATAGTGCCCCATCGTTGGTGTCAGTGGGGGGAGGAATAGTGCCCCATCGTTGGTGTCAGTGGGAGGAATAGTGCCCCATCGTTGGTGTCAGTGGGAGGAATAGTGCCCCATCATTTGTGTCAGTGGGAGGAATAGTGCCCCATCGTTGGTGTCAGTGGGAGGAATAGTGCCCCATCATTGGTATTAGTGACACCAATGATTGGGCACTATTCCTCCCACTGACACCAATGATACTTACCTTGCTGACCCCTGCTCCAGCCTGGGCTCGCTCGCTTGCTCCCTTCCTCTCCCATGGTAGAGAAACTTACCGGTCAGCTGTCTTCCTTCTCCGGCCGCTCTCCTCCTCTTCACTCGCTCGATCTTCGCGGTGCCGCTCGGCTCCTCCTCTCCAAGCTCCACCTCCTTGCCGGTGATTGGCCGCCTGTGTGCCTCTCCTGAGTTACAGTTTCGGTTGCCAATCAAAGGCGAGGATTGATCCGGGGGGGGGTGTCCAGATGACAGGGGCGGCATGTCATCCCGCCCACACCTGGAGACGGATAGAGGAGCGGTGTCTCGGTTCCTAAGACCATCGGAAATATGTGTTTTCCGATGGTCTTAGGCGACCCCTGGGAAATGGTCGTTCGACCCCCAAAGGGGTCGCGACCCCCAGGTTGAGAACCGCTGCTCTAGAGGAACCCAACCTCTAGAGGAACCCAACCTCTGGAAGAACCCTGGTTGAGAAACCCTGTTTTACATTAAACTTAAAGCAGACTTTCAACCAAAAAGGGAAATTCCACTTGCTTGCATCCTACCTCCTCTTTAACATATGGCACTTTTTGGAGGGGGGGGGGGGAGCGGGTATCTGGTTTTGACAAGTACCTCCTTCACTTCCAGTTAGATCTGAGTGAAAGTTCGGCCCCCTCCTTCCCCTGCAGCCTTCTGGGGCACATCACAGGTCCCAGAAGACTGTGGGACCATTCAAAAACACAGCACAGCTTGCACGCATGGCAAAGCTTCACTGCCGGTTTCCTTTAGTTAAGATGCTGGCGCCTGGACCTGAAGCCAATTGAAGAATCGGCTCAGGTGAGGACAGTGCTGGATCCCTGGACAGGTAACTGTAGCTTCTGACTTTTAGGGCTGGTTAACACTTTAGAAACACAGTACAGATGCGCCTTTTTGACGCATTCTGGTGCGTTTTTGATATGTTCCAGTGTATTTTTATACATTCCAGTTAATTTTTTCTTCAATTTAAATAGGGACATGTGCGTTCCAATTTTTGCATTTTGGTGCGTTCAGGTGTGGTTTTAATGTGTTTTACTGCGTTCCAGTACAGTTTGGGGCAGAAAAAATGCAGCCTGTTCTACTTTTTTTCTGCAACCGAAACACACTGGAACTGCAAGCACTGATGTGAACTATGACATTGACAACCATATAATCTACTTTCTTTGCATTTTGGATGCAGAAAAAAAGCAACTGAAACGCATGTAGTGTGAATTGGCCCCTACTGGTTTTTTTTGGGAGGGGGGAGACTGAAGTTCTTCTTTAACATGTATGCATGATATAACTGGAAGTTGATATATAAACATATCATGAAGAATGCCCAGGCAAACAGAAAAATCCTAATGAAACTCAAAAAATTATATGAAAAAAAGGTACACATGACAAAACATTACAAAAGGTAAAGAAAATGTAAAATGTTATGCAAAAATGGGGCGAAGCTTGTTTCCACTGTACAGCTTTGCTGCAGCTGAATTTACAATCAAATTACAGACAGATCTGTGATCCGTGGTGACGTGCACCAGCATTGTTTTATTCCAGCAAAATATTACACTGTTGCAATGTGTAATTGATGTAACAAGCAGACCAGAGGCTTTTACAGCCAGTACGGCTAAAGCTTGGTACAGATGATGAGATTATCGGACAAATGATTGTCCTTTTTTTTTTTTGCATGCTAGTCTCCATATCGAAAATTAAAAGGTTACTAAATTCACAAAAAAACTCGTATTACAGAATAAAAATTCAGAAGAGATGTAATGAATTGTATTGTATTTGTATTGTATTTTCAGACGAAAAGTGTACTGATTAAATAAGAATCGTATGATCTGGTGTCATACTAGAAACATTTTTGCGCTTGTTCCATCGGATCATTTCACATGGCCTGTCCTGATCAGGTCTGGAAAGATCAGATTATCATACGATCGCTTCAAAAGCGGGATTTTTCATAGGATTTTCTGATCATGTGTACAGGCCTTATAGTATATTCACACCAGATGCAGTGGGACTGCATTGGTCAGCTATTCCAGTGCAGTCTCACCGCACAGACAAAGCAAAACGCCTTGTCTCTTATGTGCCTGGTTGCCACCACTGTGTTGTGGTGGTATGTACACAATATGCGCTGAAAAAATTTATTGTATGTACTACTTTGTGACATCTCAGTAAAGGTTGTGTAAAAAAAAAAAGGAAACAAATGGATTGCCGAGCTCAGCGCATCTTCACTGTGCTGATCTCTGCCGGATTGCATTACAGAAGTTGATGGGAACAAACCGTAAGTTCGCGTTATTGCGTGCCAGGAGCAAGCGCCAGGGGCATTCCTAGGGTTGGTGTCACCCCCTCCAACGATCCCCGCAGAATGGACCGGACCTGCGTATTGAGCATAATGGATCGGACTCCGATCCATTATGCTCAATCCGCAGATCTGATCCATCCTGCGGGGATCGTTGCTTTACAACTTACCTTTTCGTGGAGCGGGTCCGGTGTCACCCCATATAGGTTGCATGCCGATGATCCCCGCAGGATGGATCAGATCTGCGGATTGAGCATAATGGATCGGACTCCGATCCATTATGCTCAGTCCGCAGATCCCATCCATCCTGCGGGGATTGTCGGCATGCAACCTATATGGAGTGACACTGGACCTGCTCCACGAAAAGGTAAGTTGTAAAGCAAGCCGATGATCCCAGCAGGATGGATCGAATCTGCGGATTGGGGAGCATAATGGATCAGACTCCGATTCATTATGCTCAATCCGCAGATCCGATCCATTCTGCGGGGATCGTCGGCTTGCTTTACAACTTATCTTTTTGTTGAGCGGGTCCGGTGTTACCCCGTGCGGTAGGTGTCACCCGGTGTAGCGCGCACCCCCCGCACCTGTCTAGGGACACCCCTGGCAAGCGCACAACCACGCTCTTTCCCAACACACAAGAGAAATGCACTGCTGTTTAGCAGACACGCAGGGGTGCCATCCATTTTTAATAGCACCCAAAAGGCCACGTTTTTGCGATTTTGTGATGCATGATTTTCAAAGAGGATCCAGGACTTCTTTCCCTACGTTTCTTTCTAGTAGGTTGGCCCACTGAAATAAATGGGCTGCCCTGCCTGCAGAACTCAGCCTGCATAAGTGTGCAACAGGACTAAGCATGGGCAGTGGCGTCCCTATGGGGGTGCAGAAGCAGGATGCCGGCACAGAGACAGCTGCCCCTGCCTCGGTGTAGCTGTAAAATGAGTATCCCCTGAAGCAACTGCGCATGTGCCGGTTTCAGGTCATTTTAACGCTACACCGGCACCGCTCCTTCCTCTCTGGAGGGGTGACACCACGTGTTACTGCATCGGGTGACACCAACCCTAGGGACGCCTCTAAGGATGGGTATAGTGTGTTTCGTTCAGCCAGGGTTAGCCATTTTAGCTCAACCACAAACACCAGCTCAAACTGATTATCCAGCTTGTACTTGAGGGTGAGGGAGTCATGGGTGAAGGAAATGTTCCCGCCTCGCTCCGACACCAGCTGAGACACGCCAGAGAAACACTGCCAGCCGTCACTTCCATCTGTGCCAGGGGGAGGTGCACTTAAGCGCCGTTCCATAGCAGATATACTTCTACAGGGCATTTCCGCCATGCAAAATCACATATATATATATATATATATATATATAAACAGTATATACATGATTTTGAAATTTCTGCCCTACCCGCGCCACTATTGGCTGCTGGATATGTCAATCACTGGGTCCCGGCCTCACTGGAGATGTAAGTGGCAGTTAGTCACTTCCCTCCCAGTGTCAGAATGCTCACCGCAGTGCCGCAGTCCCACTATAAGTCGCTGATCGTCGCCATTACTAGTATGAAAATTACAAAATAATAATCCCAGTATATACAGTATGCTTCCATTTGTAGATGCTATAACTTTCACATAAACCAGTTAATATACACTTATTGGGATTTTTTTTAGCAAAGACATGGAGTAGAATACATTTTGACCTACATTTATGAAGAAATTTTATTTAGTAACACTATTTTGTTTAGTAACACTTTAACAGCCATGGACACTGTTAAAGTGTTACTAAACCCACAACAGTAAAATCAGTCTGTATATGCAGTAAAGCATGCTTGTTATACTCACTGTTGAACCCAATGGGTTAATACTCTGCATTGTGTAAAAATGCTGTTTGATCCTGACTTCTCTGATCCTCCCCTTCTTCCAGTGTCCCCCACTTATCTCCTGATAAGACATATTGTGTGGAGTCACTCTGCACATGTTCAGCTTGGTGTATATTGCTAGAGAGTTTTTTTTTTCCTTGGGAGAGTACATGTGATCAGCACAGGGCCAATCAGCACTGTCCAGAGAGCAGAGGCTCTGCATCTTCCTAGAGCAGAATGAAAACTCCTCCTACAAACTTTAACCAGTGCTGTGCTGGACGCTGATAGAAGTCACAAAACTGCTATATACTGCTGATGAGAAAAGTTATTTAGCAGTTTATGTTTACTGAAATAATCACATTTCCATGTTCTACCGTGGGAGACCAGATATAGTGAATGCAGGGTCCTGGGTTTAGTAACACTTTAAATGCTGCACTACATAACGGCCCTCAACGCATCTGTCGGAATAGCCCAATTCATTTTAATTAGGTGCACAGAACTGGACTCTGCACAAATCTGTATGCAGTGTGTTTTTATATCCCATGTGAACAAAGCCTTGCTATTCAACACTTCTATATATTGTTAAATATCATATATACCAGAAATCTTTAGATAACACATAAGTAAATGAAGACAATTATTTTGCACATCTTGGAAGACATAGTAAATAGTCTACTTTTTTGATTTGCAGTTTGAGTTGTAATAGCATTGAGGATGTGGGTGCAGACAGGCTTGCTGCAGTGCTGCCCAGGCTGAAAAAATTGAAGAAAATCAGGTAAGATCTGTTCTGATGAACTGTATTCTCTAATTTTGATGACTGTAAATAAATGACTATTTTGCTATATAACCTGAATAATAAACAACTATTTTTGTGTATAACAATTCCTCCATGCTTAGGGAATAATTCTGGCATGTAATCATCTAAATGTAAAGTGTTACTAAACCCACAACAGTAAAATCAATCTTTATATGCAGTAAAGCATGCTTGTTATACTCACTGTGGAACTTAAGGGGTTAATCCCTGGCATTGTTTACAAAGGATGTTAATCCTCTCTTCTCTGATCCTCCTCTTCTTCCATTATCTCCAACTCATCTGCTAATAGAACAGAGCCTTGGGAGCAAGCTGCACATGCTCAGTTTGGTGTTTATTGCTAGAGATTTTTTTTTTTGGGAGAGTGCATGTGATCAGCACAGAGCCAACCAGCACTGTCCAGACAAAGGTCAGAGGTTCTGCATTTCCTAGAGCAAAATGAAAACTCCTCCTACAAGCTTTAAGCAGTGCTCTGCTGGACACTGATAGAAGCCACAAGACTGATCTAACTGCTGATGAGAAAAGGTTTTTAGCAGTTTCTGTTTACTAAAATAATTGCAATTCCATGTTCTGTGTGCTGTGGGAGACCAGATATAATGAATGCAGGTTCCTGGGTTTAGGAACACTTTAAGCATTGCTTGTAATTACCAAATTGTTATGGACAATACTGGAATTATAAATTGGCTGCATCGTCATTGGAAGTACTGTATATCCTTGTTGAAATTGTTTATTACCTAATCATTGTTGCCATACTCTTTCCACCATGGAAAAGACAGTGATGGTCCTTTCTTTGCATTTGTGCTAGAGCTCAAAATCTTCCAAAATATGGAGAAAGGTTGCTGTGGTACTGGTCAGAGGTGTCACTAGGGTTGGTGTCACCTGGTGTGGTGTCACCCTGGTCCCAGCTCTGTGTTGGGAGACAGAAGGATGTCCTGTGTGATGTGTGATGCAGAGGGGTGGGCTCTGGGCGGGGACATTACCATTCGTGGACTGACATGTAAAGTAGGAGCATCCAATCAGAGGGTGGGGGTGAGCTCCGCTCCGGTGTACGGGGGACAGGTTGGGTGTGAATCGGACACCCCCCTTTGGGTCCCGACATCTCACCCCCCACATGGCACTGCTGTTCCTGGGGCTGCAGGAGGGATGAGGAGCTCTGTTATCCGGGGAGAGGACAGTGGACACTCTGCTCGGATGGATGACAGCCAGTGACAGCTCTCCTTTTCATCTTGGTGTCACCCCCTGTGATGGTGTCACCCGGTGTGGCCCACACCCCCCGCACCCCCCTAGTGAACCCACTGGTACCGGTGGCTTTAGATCAGATGACATTCTCCGTATCCACTTACTTTTGGCCAGATAGGACACCTGCTGGGATCAGGAGGAGAGGACCCCTTCTGACAATCTGACACCAAAACTGTCATCTGCTTAGGCAGGCCATATTATGCAATTTTCTTTCCTTCAACCACAAGTTAAAGGAAAGATAATTTCTCATTTCCCCCATCAACATTGACTGTGAATCACTCCTGCTGCTCTATTTTATTCTGACAGTGGAAGGTTTCTCAGCCATCAGAATACAATGATCACTCCTGACGGCTACAGCTGCTGGCAGTGGTTGAACAAAAAAAGCTGATAGGCTGGTTGTATTAAGGTCAATCAATAGCTCAACTTCAGTAAAATTAGCCTGCCCATAGATGGATCGCAATTCGTCAGGTTCTCTAGGAATTTTGATCTATCTATTGCCGGCCTTAGGGAATTGTGGCCAGTTTCTGATGAACAGGATAAAAGTCACTCAGTGTGTGGCCCTGTTGGTCGCCTCTCGCCTGACATTCCTTGATTGAAAAAAATTAAAGGACCCAGGTGGAAAATTGTCAGCCAAACAGCATTTGATTCCAATCAGATTGCACATACTGTTCAGATATTTTGATAATTGGCAGGAACGGCTGTCAGAATACAATGGCAGCAACGGGAGATTCGTCTAGCCATGCTGTACAGCATGGATGAGGGAATCAGTTAGATTTCTGCCTGACATGCAGGTTATGCACCCAGAAAAATTATATAGAGGACCTTAACTCTACCACAGACACTGGAGTGGTGGGATAAACATGGTGGTAGACGGGAATTTTATGAAATCAGTGGGTCTGTGTGCAAGATCAGAAGTTGGGCCCCATTGATTCATAAACAAAATAAAATGTGGTGTACTTAAAGTGTTACTAAACCCACAACAGTAAAATCAGTCTGTATATGCAGTAAAGCATGCTTGTTATACTCACTGTGGAATCTAAGGGGTTAATCCTTTGCATTGTGTAAAAAGGTCATTTAATCCTTTCTTCTCTGTTCCTCCCCTTTTTCAAACAACCACTTCTTATCTCCTGATAAGGCAGACTGAACCGTAGGCATTTGCAAATGCTCAGTTTGGTGTGTATTGCTAGAGAGGTTTTTTTTTTCCTTGGGAGAGTGCCTGTGATTAGCACAGGGCCATTCAGCACTGGTTAGACAGAGGTCAGGCGTTTTGCATCCTCTTAGAGCAGAAAGAAAACTTCTTATCAGCTTTAGCTAGTGCTGGGCTGGGCACTGATAGAAGCCACAATACTGTTTTAACTTCTGGTGAGAAAAGGTATTTAGCAGTTTATATTTACTAAAATAATTGCACTTCCATGTTCTGTGTACTGTGGGACACCAGATATAGTCGATGCAGGAAATAGTTGCTAGGAAATAGTCGATGCAGGGTCCTGGGTTTAGTAACACTTTAACTTTGGATGCCATAGTGAAGAGTGAGCATGGTTTTTATTCTGCCAGGGCTGTTGCCAGGATTGTAAAAAACCTGGGGCACCTTTGGGAACTTCAAGTAGCAAAGTAATGCGACACGCATAACGTGCCAAGGCAAACAGTGGGTATGGCCATATTGTAATAATGGTGGGAGGGGAGTAATCGGTGTGGTTAAATAAAACAATCCCGAGTATAATCTTCCCCAGGCTGGTCTGTTCCCTAGTGCAATCCCTCCCTCCTCCCAGGTCAATCTGTTCCCCAGTATAATTGCCCCCCAGGTCAGTCTGCCCCCAGTATAATCCTCTTCCCCGGTCAGTCTGTCCCCAGTATAATCCTCTCCTCAGGTCAGTCTGCCCCCAGTATAATCCTCTCCCCTGGTCAGTCTGTTCCCAGTATAATCCTCTCCCCCGGTCAGTCTTTCCCCAGTATAATCCTCTCCCCCGGTCAGTCTGTCCCCAGTATAATCCTCTCCCCAGGTCAGTCTGCCCCCAGTATAATCATCTCCCCCGGTCAGTCTGTCCCCAGTATAATCCTCTCCCCAGGTCAGTCTGCCCCCAGTATAATCCTCTCCCCAGGTCAGTTTTTTCCCAGTATAATCCTCTCCCCAGGTCAGCCTGTCCCCAGTATAATCCTCTCCGCAGGTCAGTCTGTCCCCAGTATAATCCTCTCCCCAGGTCGGTCTGTTCCTCAGTATACTCCTTCCAAGCCCCCCTCAGGTCAATCTGTCCCCCAGTACACTCCCCCAGATCAGTCAGACTGACCTAGGGAGATTGTACTGAGGGACAGACTGACAGTCTGTCCCCCAGTAAAATTCCCCCCCCCCAAAGTCAATCTGTCACCCAGTATAATCCCTCCCCCCACGTCAGTCTGTCTCCCAATATAAACCCCACTCCCCCAGATCAGTCTGTCCCCAGTATACAATCCCCCAGGTCAATCAGACTGACTGAGGGCGATTCTACTGAGGGACAGACTGACCCCCAGTACAATCCCTGCAATAGTTGATTCTTTTAGGCCCAGGAATAGTTGCGCAAATGTTTCACTAAAATTCACTAAAATCATTATTAGCACACATAACATAACATAGCTTACAAAATTCCTTTTAAACTCCTACTAAGGCCTCGCTCACGTGGGGTATACTAAATTGTACACCTATTTGAGGGCTGTGTTTATGAGCCAAGGGATGCCCAGTGTTCATGTAGTCCCATTCATATCAACTGGGGTGCATCTGGTGCATGGACACAGTTGCCTCTACTAATCTGACATCTATGTGGGTGCAGGTGCACAGCCCAAATGTAGACAGTGTTCAGAGACATGCGCCCGCACGGATATCAAATCAGCAGCAGCTGCAGCTGTGTCTGTGCACCTGATGCTTCCCCATTGACATGAATAGGACTGCCTGCATGGGGATGCACAGAACACCTGTTCCTCCCCTGTGTGGGTAAACAGCCTTGCATGGGTGTGCGCTGTAGTATACCTTATGTGAACGAGACCCTACTATGTTTTTTGTTTTTTAAATAATGTTATTCTTTACTCTTTTACTGTTTTTTTTTTAGGGGAGGAGGGAGCATGGGGGCATTGGTGAAACATCATTGGTCTAAACAGCCCTCTTGATATCTCTTTTTTGATACAGAGAAAGGGGCTGAGGACAGAGTCCTTAGTGCCTTTCTCTGCAGCTTGAGCTGCACTGCATATGAATGAATAGAAGCTCCTATTCCTTCACAAACTGAAGCATAGCAAACACCGTTTACTATGCTTCAGTGATGAATGGACACATGAACGATCGATACTGATTGCTCACTGTGTTCATTCAGGAAGAGGATGGTAAACATGACATGTTACAACCCAATTCCAAGAACTCTAAAAATTCTCCTTTGTGGTAGGGATGTATCTACACTGCTTATTTAGTCTAGGGGACAGCAATGGCATTTTTACCTATCCAATCCTTTGCTCCCCTGGCAGATGACACTCCCCCATACTCTGGTGGTGGACTGTCACTTGGCATCTTCATGTCCAGTGCATGCGGGAGAAGAGGCTGTAGGAACCAGCGTAGTGCAGAGGAGCCTGCAGGAGCAGAGGATCGAGATGGTAAATCTGCTTTTCCAAATCCCCTTGACAGAAACAAGCACTTAATCCTCCCACTGCGCAGGTGCAGCCCCACCGCAATGGAGTTCAGCTTTAAAGAAAGCACATATTTACAGTTACTGGATTTGGTTAATTCTGCTTAATGCATTTCTTTTCATTTTACAGTATTTCCCAGAGTAAAATGAGCTCACTGGGAGGGTTAACAATGATCAAAGCCTTTGGACAGTGTCAGTGCTTGGAAGACATCAAGTAAGTTGTTGATGATTTATAACAAATGAAGGTATCACACAGTAGGGTGAAGATATGGAAACATTCTCAATTAATCGGTGCAAGAAAGACTAGTGAGGTGCAATGAACTATAACTAGACATGTGCAAAACAAAAAAAATCCATTTCGTTTCAATTCGAAATCTAGCAAATTTTGTGTAGTTGGATTTGATAAATTCGTTCAATTCGTTTTCAGGATTCATTTTGGTAATTCGAATTAAATTCAAAAACATTTTGGCCAAATTTGAAAAGTCGTTCACATTCGAAATTGATTCAACCGAATTCGAAATCAATTCAACAAATTTCGAAAAGTCATTTGAAATCGAAAAGATTTCAACCAAATTCGAAAAAATTCGACTGAGTTCGAAAAGTTAAGCTAAGTTAATAAAAAAAATAAAAGTCAACAACTACAAAAACTGTAGCTGCTGAGTTTTAAAAAACAGACACCTACCTGTCCTTCGATCCTGTGGTGCCCTCCCCCACAGCCAGTTTCACTGGCCACCCTGTGTTCCTGGATCCGGCATCTTCAGTGTGGGCACCCAGCTGGACAGCTTGTGGCTTCACTGCTCATTGCACTTGTGTGAGTAGCGCTGGGCTTTGTGAATGATCCCGTAGTCTTGTGGGACCTGTCATGTGTCCCAGAAGACCACAGAGAGGGAGGGGGGAGGACAACTTCCACTTCCAATCACCTAGGCGATCGCAGAAGAAGTGGGAGTAGGTACCACCTGTCAATTTCGGGTACCTACACCTCCCCCCCTCTACCCAAAGGTGCCAATCCTTAATGGGGAGCGGGGAAGCAGTCCTTAAAGCGGAACTTCCCCTTTTGGGTGGAGCTCCGCTTTAAATACAGTCAGGTCCATAAATATTGGGACTTTGACACAATTCTAACATTTTTGGCTCTATACACCACCACAATGGATTTGAAATGAAACGAACAAGATGTGCTTTAACTGCAGACTCTCAGCTTTAATTTGAGGGTATTTACATCCAAATCAGGTGAACGGCGTAGGAATTACAACAGTTTGCATATGTGCCTCCCACTTGTTAAGGGACCAAAAGTAATGGGACAATTGGCTTCTCAGCTATTCCATGGCCAGGTGTGTGTTATTCCCTCATTATCCCAATTACAATGAGCAGATAAAAGGTCCAGAGTTAATTTCAAGTGTGCTATTTGCATTTGGAATCTGTTGCTGTCAACTCTCAAGATGAGATCCAAAGAGCTGTGACTATCAGTGAAGCAAGCCATCATTAGGCTGAAATAGCAAAACAAACCCATCAGAGAGATAGCAAAAACATTAGGCGTGGCCAAAACAACTGTTTGGAACATTCTTAAAAAGAAGGAACGCACCGGTGAGCTCGGCAACACCAAAAGACCCGGAAGACCACGGAAAACAACTGTGGTGGATGACCGAAGAATTCTTTCCCTGGTGAAGAAAACACCCTTCACAACAGTTGGCCAGATCAAGAACACTCTCCAGGAGGTAGGTGTATGTGTGTCAAAGTCAACAATCAAGAGAAGACTTCACCAGAGTGAATACAGAGGGTTCACCACAAGATGTAAACCATTGGTGAGCCTCAAAAACAGGAAGGCCAGATTAGAGTTTGCCAAACGACATCTAAAAAAGCCTTCACAGTTCTGGAACAACATCCTATGGACAGATGAGACCAAGATCAACTTGTACCAGAGTGATGGGAAGAGAAGAGTATGGAGAAGGAAAGGAACTGCTCATGATCCTAAGCATACCACCTCATCAGTGAAGCATGGTGGTGGTAGTGTCATGGCGAGGACATGTATGGCTGCCAATGGAACTGGTTCTCATGTATTTATTGATGATGTGACTGCTGACAAAAGCAGCAGGATGAATTCTGAAGTGTTTCGGACAATATTATCTGCTCATATTCAGCCAAATGCTTCAGAACTCATTGGACGCCGCTTCACAGTGCAGATGGACAATGGCCCAAAGCATACTGCAAAAGCAACCAAAGAGTTTTTTAAGGGAAAGAAGTGGAATGTTATGCAATGGCCAAGTCAATCACCTGACCTGAATCCGATTGAGTATGCATTTCACTTGCTGAAGACAAAACTGAAGGGAAAATGCCCCAAGAACAAGCAGGAACTGAAGACAGTTGCAGTAGAGGCCTGGCAGAGCATCACCAGGGATGAAACCCAGCGTCTGGTGATGTCTATGCGTTCCAGATTTCAGGCTGTAATTGACTGCAAAGGATTTGCAACCAAGTATTAAAAAGTGAAAGTTTGATTTATGATTATTATTCTGTCCCATTACCTTTGGTCCCTTAACAAGTGGGAGGCACATATGCAAACTGTTGTAATTCCTACACCGTTCACCTGATTTGGATGTAAATACTCTCAAATTAAAGCTGACAGTCTGCAGGTAAAGCACATCTTGTTCATTTCATTTCAAATCCATTGTGGTGGTGTATAGAGCCAAAAATGTTAGAATTGTGTCGATGTCCCAATATTTATGGACCTGACTGTAGTTTTTCGAATGTTTGTTCAATTTTGTCTTCGAATTCAAATTTGTTTCCGATCTTGTTTTCGAATCCCAGTTTGTTTTCAATCTTGTTTTAGAATTCCAATTTGTTTTCACATTTGTTTTTTAATCGAGTTTTGGCCGAATTTTGTTTTGTTATTTCGGATTCATTTACATTTGTTATTTTTGTCATTCGGAATTCTGATACATCCAAATCTCCGAATAACAAAAAAAGTGTCCAAAATTCTATTCGGAACGAAACGAACTGCACATGTCTACCTGTAATCCACTGCAGCTAATGATATGTCAGTATACTGGGATATGTTCCTATTGGTTGCTGTGGCTTAGTGCACTAACTTACTACCAAAATTAGTAAGTTCAAAGGTCAAGGTACAGGAAAGAGGCTCTGTAGTTTGTTCAAAGTGATTGTGATCCAGATGTGAGAACAACAATATTTGCATATTATACATTATTTTACATCATTTACATTTACTTAGTATTGATGTGTGAAATTATTTCTCTGCTCCATGACATTCTATCAAAAAACAATTATCAACATTAATTGCGATTAAAATGAAATGACAAAGTGGCTTGTATGCCAATTACAGTATCTCCCAGAAGTGAGTACACCCCTCACATGTTTGTAAATATTCTATTATTCTATCTCTTCATGTGACAACACTGAAGAAATTACACTTTGCTACAATGTAAAGTAGTAGCAAAAGGGGGAGTTCTGCTTTAAGTCTTTGTCCCCCGCTTCGTCTGTGAGTATGTTTTTATGATTTAATTCCTACAATAAACCTTGGATAATGCACTAGGTGTGTGCGCCACCTGTTTTCTCTCTACCCCGCTCCCCATTAAGGATTGGCTCCTTTGGGGAGCAGGGGGGGGTACCCGAATTAGACAGGTTCCCACTTCCGCTGCAATCGCCTAGGCGATCGGAAACGGAAGTTGTCCTCCCCCCTTGCTCCCTGTAGTCTTCTGGGACATGTGACAGGTCCCAGAAGACTACGGGGTCATTCACAAACCGCAGCGCTTCTCACGCATGCGCAGTGGGCACTCGACTGTGAAGCCGCAAGCTGTCACAGCTTGGTGCCCACACTGAAGATATCAGGGGGAGAAGATGGCCGGTGAAACCAGTGGTGGTGAGGACATCACTGGACTGAGGGACAGGTAAGTGACTGTATTTTAAAAGTCAGCAGCTACAGTTTTTGTAGCTGTTAGCTTTTATTTTTTTTTTCAGGCGGAACTCCGCTTTAAATGTCCCTCTCCTGAACGCAGAAGAATTGTGTTCAGGAGATGAACGCCTTGTCCCAAAACGCAAAGTGCTTGGGCATTTATTCATTTCAGTGGCAAGTACTCTGGCCAATGAAATGAATAAACAGCCAAGCACTAAACTCAGTACCTTGTTTACAAGCATTTTTCAGTGGCCAGGAGAGTCCAGGCAGCAAAAATGATTGTAAATCCATGTAAACATGCCTAAGCACTTACCAATGTTTAGCGCTTGGACGTTTATTCATTTCATTGGCCAGAGTACTTGCCATTGAAATTAATAAATGCCCAAGCGCTTTTCGTTTTTGGCCAAGGCGTTCATCTCCTGAACACAATTCTTCTGCGTTTAGGAGAGGGACTATAAACGGAGTTCCACCTGAAAAAAAAAAAAAGTCAGCAGCTACAAAAACTGTAGCTGCTGACTTTTAAAATACGATCACTTACCTGTCCCTCGGTCTAGCAGTGTCCTCACCACCGCTGGTTTCACCAGCCGTCTTCTCTCCCTGGGGCTGGCATCTTCAGTGTGGGCACTCGGCTGTGACAGCTTGCGGCTTCACAGCCGGGTGCCCACTGCACATGTGCGAGTAGCGCTGCGCTTTGTGAATGCCCCTGTAGTCTTCTGGGACCTGTCACGTGTTCCAAAAGACTACAGGGAGGGAGGGGGACAACTTCTGCTTCCAATCGCCTAGGAGTTCGCAGTGGAAGTGGGAGCGGATACCTGTCAAATTCGAGTACTTGCCATTAAAATGAATAAAACGTCCCAGCTCTAAATGCGGGTAAACGTGGCTAAACGAGGGGTATCTTGTTTATATGCATTTTTGCTGCATTTGGCATTTATCTGAAAATGTTCCAGTGTACATGGAGCCTAATAACCTCCCCTTACAACATCAAAAGGCTGCAAGCCAAGCTCACAAATGCTGTGCGCATGAGAAGACGAAAAGATCCAGATGGCTGCACTCTTCAAATCCACTTGTATTGAGAATAATCCATACGAAGCAACATAAAATCAGCAAGGAGGTACAGCAGAGGGGGGGAGGATACTCACAGTGCTTAATCATAATGGGTTATGATTAAAGAGGAGTTACACCCAAAAGTGGAAGCTCCACTTGTCTGCCTCCCCCTCTCTGCTACCACTTTTGGCACCTTTTGGGGGGGGGGGGAGAGGGGAGCGGGTACTTGGTTTTGACAGGTACCCACTCCCACTTCTGGCTCAGTTTGCCGTGGCAAACTGACCTGGAAGTTCAACCCCCCTCCTTTCCCCACAGCCTTCTGGGACACTTCACAGGTCCCAGAAGACTGCAGCCCATTCACAAAGCGCAGCACGCTTCACGCATGCGCAGTAGGAAACCAGCTGTGAATCCACAAGGTTGCACTGCTGGTTTCCCTTAGTCAAGAAGGTGGCGCCAAAACCCAATAGCTGATTGAAGAATTGGCTCAGGTAAGGACACCGCTGGATGCCTGGACAGGTAAGTGTCCTAATAGTATTTGTAGCTGCTGACTTTTAATTTTTTTTGGGGGGGAGATCTGGAACTCCTCTTTAAGTGCTGTGGGTAGAGCGGAGCGCTTTAACCTGTGTTTCCTCCAGCTGTACCTCCAGGCTGATTTTATGCTGCTTTGCATGGATTCTTATCAATACAAGTGGATTTTTAAAGGATTAAAGAGTGCTGCCGTCTGGCTCTTTTAGAGCTGATTCACACATGTGCGGTGCGGATTGAAGCTCAGGTTTCTCAGCCAATTGATACAGTAGTTGTTCAGCGCTTCAGGTCAGGTTTACGTCAGGTTCAGGACAGGATTAGCTCATTTTATCCTGTTCACACATATGCAGTTTAGAAAGTTAATAGAAGTCAATAGCCTGTAATTAGCAGCTGAACCTGAAGGCACTGCTCAGAAATCGTACATGACTCTTTTTTAAACCGCACTGCAACAGCAGTGTTTTTACTGTGATCAGTGTTTTTACTGTGATCAGTGTTTTACTATGAATGGTGTTTTTACTGTGATCAGTGTTTTACTATGAATGGTGTTTTTACTGTGATCTGTGTTTTTACTATGAATGGTGTTTTTACTATGATCTGTGTTTTTACTGTGATCTGTGTTTTTACTATGATCTGTGTTTTTACTGTGATCTGTGTTTTTACTGTGATCAGTGTTTTTACTATGAATGGTGTTTTTACTATGATCTGTGTTTTTACTGTGATCTGTGTTTTTACTGTGATCAGTGTTTTACTATGAATGGTGTTTTTACTGTGATCAGTGTTTTTACTATGAATGGTGTTTTTACTATGATCTGTGTTTTTACTGTGATCTGTGTTTTTACTATGATCTGTGTTTTTACTGTGATCTGTGTTTTTACTGTGATCAGTGGTTTTTTCTGTAATCAGTGTTTTTACTGTGATTGGTGTTTTTACTGTGATCAATGGTTTTTACTGTGATTAGTGTTTTTACTGTGATCGGTGTTTTTACTGTGATCTGTGTTTTTACTGTGATCAGTGGTTTTTTCTGTAATCAGTGTTTTTACTGTGATCGGTGTTTTTACTGTGATCAATGGTTTTTACTGTGATTAGTGTTTTTACTGTGATCGGTGTTTTTACTGTGATCAGTGTTTTTTTCTGTAATCAGTGTTTTTACTGTGATCAATGGTTTTTACTGTGATTAGTGTTTTTACTGTGATCTGTGTTTTTACTGTGATCAGTGTTTTTTTCTGTAATCAGTGTTTTTACTGTGATCAATGGTTTTTACTGTGATTAGTGTTTTTACTGTGATCGGTGTTTTTACTGTGATCGGTGTTTTTACTGTGATCAGTGGTTTTTTCTGTAATCAGTGTTTTTACTGTGATCGGTGTTTTTACTGTGATCTGTGTTTTTACTGTGATCAATGGTTTTTACTGTGATTAGTGTTTTTACTGTGATCGGTGTTTTTACTGTGATCAATGGTTTTTACTGTGATTAGTGTTTTTACCGTGATCGGTGTTTTTACTGTGATCAATGGTTTTTACTGTGATTAGTGTTTTTACTGTGATCGGTGTTTTTACTGTGATCAATGGTTTTTACTGTGATCAGTGTTTTTACTGTGATCGGTGTTTTTACTGTGATCAGTGTTTTTACTGTGATCTGTGTTTTTACTGTGATCTGTGTTTTTTTCTGTAATCAGTGTTTTTACTGTGATCAATGGTTTTTACTGTGATTAGTGTTTTTACTGTGATCGGTGTTTTTACTGTGATCAGTGTTTTTTTCTGTAATCAGTGTTTTTACTGTGATCAATGGTTTTTACTGTGATCGGTGTTTTTACTGTGATCTGTGTTTTTACTGTGATCGGTGTTTTTACTGTGATCAGTGGTTTTTTCTGTAATCAGTGTTTTTACTGTGATCGGTGTTTTTACTGTGATCTGTGTTTTTACTGTGATCAATGGTTTTTACTGTGATTAGTGTTTTTACTGTGATCGGTGTTTTTACTGTGATCAATGGTTTTTACTGTGATTAGTGTTTTTACTGTGATCGGTGTTTTTACTGTGATCGGTGTTTTTACTGTGATCAATGGTTTTTACTGTGATCAGTGTTTTTACTGTGATCGGTGTTTTTACTGTGATCAGTGTTTTTACTGTGATCTGTGTTTTTACTGTGATCTGTGTTTTTACTGTAATCAGTGTTTTTTTCTGTGATCTGTGTTTTTTAACTGGTGACTTTTGTAGAATTGGGTTGTCAGTGACCCCTTGCGTACAGCGATGGTAGTCAGATGCCACTGCAGATTGGCTCATGCAGCCCACACACTTCCTTGCGGCTCACCCCTGTCAGCTGCTGTTTATTTCATGGCATCGCAGTCCTGGGGCATCTGATGACATCACCAATGAGGCGGATACACAGACAGGCACTGAAAGGTTGCTATAGCAACTTCCTTTTTAGCAGCAAGTGAAAAGAACATTTTATTTTGTTAGCTGTGAATGCCAGAGCTAATATCCTGTGTGCTGACCTATGTTATTGCCAAGTGCAGGCTGCACCCAGCACCAGGCTTCTGTCACTGGGATTTAAATGTTCCCCGCACAAAAATCCTGCACAGCTTTCCCAGCCATGTGTGTGCTCGGCTTGTGCGGCGCATACTATATTATTTGTAAAGCGAATATATACCCATTATTATTATTATTATTATTATTTCTATTGTCTGGCAGTGCTGTGGAAAGAAAATAGGTCTGATTCATGAAATCTGGAGCAAAGAAAAGTGGCAACGTGCTCTATACAATTGAAGCGACAGATGCAAACTTACAGGAAATTCTGTGATTCTCTTTGTCTCTGTCTAATAACAAACACACTTTCAATAGAATTGATCAAAACTAGAGCAGCCAGGATCTGGAGCAGCTGAGCATGGCAACCAATCAAATTTCGAATCGTGCCCTGTTCATGCGAACCGCTGCAGGTGCAGGGCCGGATCTAGCCTATCTGGTCTGGGGAGCAGTAAAAAAAAGTCAGGGGGCATAATACCAACACTGTGTGTGAGTCACTGAGAGTCTGTCACACAGTGTCACGACCTGGGAAACACTAGTATGTATCAGGCTGACACAGAATCTGTCCTCCTTGTATCAGATGTCCCTAGCAGAGTCCTTTAAATCAGAAGTCCTCATCAGAGGCCTCCTTTACATTCAGTTTCCATCAGCTTGCCCCCTTACATTAGGTGTTCCCATGAGAGTACCTCCATCAGAGTTCCCCCTTACATAAACTGTCCCCAACAGAGTGTCCCCTTACATCAGGGTCCCTATCAGAGTTCCCCCTTACATAAACTGTCCCCAACAGAGTTCCCCCTTACATCAGGGTCCCTATCAGAGTGCCCCCTTACATCAGGGTCCCTATCAGAGTGCCCCCTTACATTAGGGTCCCTATCAGAGTACCTCCGTACATCAGGTGTCCCCATCAGGATGCCCCCTTACATCAGCTGTCCCATTAGAGTCCCTATCAGAGTCCCCCATACATCACATGTCCTATCAGAGCCCCTATCAGAGTTCCCCCTTACATCAGGTGTTCCCATCAGAGTGCCCCCTTACATCAGGTGTTCTATCAGAGTCCCCATCAGAGTGCCCCCTTACATCAGGTGTCCCCATCAGAGTGCCCCCTTACATCAGGTGTTCTATCAGTCCCCATCAGAGTGCCCCCTTACATCAGGTGTCCTATCAGAGTTCCCATCAGAGTGCCCCCTTACATCAGGTGTCCCCATCAGAGTGCCCCCTTACATCAGGTGTCCCCATCAGAGTGCCCCCTTACATCAGGTGTCCCTATCAGCGTGCCCCCTTACATCAGGTGCCCTATCAGAGTCCCCATCAGAGTGCCCCCTTACTTTAAGTGTCCCCATCAGAGTGCTCCCCTTATATCGATTGCACCCTTCTGTGTGCCTCCTCCTTACATTAACTGTCTGCATCAGACTGGCTCATGGATTAGAGGATGCATTTTCAGAGATCTGGGGGGGGGGCACAGAGCTAAAACCTGGGTGGGCACAGCCCACCCCAGAACCCCCCTAGATCCAGCCCTGTGCGTGTGTATGTTAAGTTAACAACACCCCGAAATCGGTCCGCAAAACATGGTGCAATGTGCAGAATTGGATCGCATGGGTGTGAATACCCATGCGATCCGATTCTAGTGCGGACCAAAAAAAGGGTCCTGCACCTTTTTGGTACGGATACAGTGTGATTTGAGCCATACAAAATGTATGGCTCAAATTGCACCACACAGAATTCGCATGTGATTTGCACAGGAATGCAGTTCCTCTGCGAGTCACATGTGATATGCTGCACCGCACAAGTGTTAACACAGGCTCAAAGCTTAACTGAACAAGCTGAAGATAGAAGCTGATTGGTTACTATGACCAGCTGATCCAGATTCTGTTTGCTCGAATTTTGATAAATCCCCCACTTTGTTCATGGCTGCTGCACAGAGCTAAAGTATTCAGTCTTGAAACTGGCCTATTTTTACCACACTGTTCCGTGTTCAATTCATAGTTTCTGAATGAAGCATTTGTATATTGGGAATGTGTAGGTGGTAGTAAAATGTAAAGGATTCATTGAAATTGGATCCATTCTATTTATCTTATTATACTAATTTTTCCTTAGGGCTGTTTGTGTTTCTAGGGAAGTCCATAGCTCCCAACTGTCCATTTTTTTGAGGGACAGTCACTAGTTTAGAGCCAGGTTCCCCATCTCTCTTCATTACACAGTTGTCGCTCTCTTAAGCTGACCAAACATGGTTCAAAGTCCGAAAGATCTTTTCCTAAGACTTTTTGTTCGAATTTCGCACCATTAGTGGGTCACAGAAATGGCCGATTTTCATGTGAGTCGAGTGATCGGGCATGTTGAAAAAGTTTTGAAATAGGAACAAATTTCGAATCAATGATGGGAGAATCGTGCGAGAAAAATAAAAATAAATGAGCATGAGCTGTGACCTGGAAAGAAAAGAAAATTCTTGGCCATGAAAATTCTTTTCTGTGACAACATGAGATGAAATTGAAGGCTTGATTGTTTGAATTTCGAAATCAAAAATGTCTGATTTTCTAAAGAAAATGTGTTCAGAGTTCGACCCATGTGTGGCCTGCATTAGACCTATTTATAGATTTATGTGATTAAATGTATAAATTAATTAACAAAAGGCATTTTTTTTATTGTAGAATTTACATCCAAGTTCTAAATTATTTGATTGCCAAGTGTTAAAGGCTAGTGTTAGTGAAAAATAGTACCAAAAATGCAATTGTGTATTTTCATGATTTCTTTATTTTGTAGTATTCCTTGTTTCTGATTTTGACCATTTAGAAGATTGAAAATACAAATTTGTCTTAATCTGCCTTGTTTGCCGGGTGTGCGTTCTTCCTATATACAGGTGAAACTCGAAAAATTTGAATATCGTGCAAAAGTTCATTTATTTCAGTAATGCAACTTAAATGGTGAAACTAATATATGAGATAGACTCATTACATGTAAAGCAAGATAGTTCAAGCCGTGATTTGTCATAATTGTTATGATTATGGCTTACAGCTCATGAAAACCCCAAATCCACAATCTCAGAAAATGAGAATATTGTGAAAAGGTGCAATATTCTCAGTTCAAAGTGTCCCACTCTAATCAGCTAATTAACCCATAACACCTGCAAAGGGTTCCTGAGCCTTTAAATGGTCTCTCAGTCTGGTTCAGTAGGAATCACAATCATGGGAAAGACTGCTGACCTGACAGTTGTGCAGAAAACCATCATTGACACCCTCCATAAGGAGGGAAAGCCTCAAAAGGTAATTGCAAAACAAGTTGGATGTTCCCAAAGTGCTGTATCAAAGCACATTAATAGAAAGTTATGTGGAAGGGAAACATGTGGAAGAAAAAGGTATATAAAAGGGGTAATCTTTTCCAATGAAATCAAACTACAGAGCGCTAATCTAGCCATTTCTCTATCTATCTACAGTTGTGCTGAAAGGTTTGCATACCCTGGCAGAAATCCTGAAATGTTTCCATTGATATTGAAAATATGACTGATCATGCCAAAAAACTGACTTTTATTTAAGGATGGTAATCATATGAAGCCATGTATTATCACATAGTTGTGTGGCTCCTTTTTAAATCATAATGATAACAGAAATCACCCAAATGGCCCTGATCAAAAGTTTACGTACCCTGGAATGTTTGGCCTTGGTATAGACGCACAAGGTGACACACACAGGTTAAAACGGCAAATAAAATGTTAATTTCCCACATCTGCAGCTTTTTAAATGGCAATTAGTGTCTGTGTATAAATAATCAATGAGCTTGGAAGCACTGAGCAGGCTAGATCGTGAGCCAGGGGGAGCAGAAAGGAACTGTCAAAAGAACTCCATAACAAGGTAATGGAACTTTATAAAGGATAAAGGAAAAGGATATAAAAAGATATCCAAAGCCTTGAATATGCCAGTCAGTACTATCCAATCACTTAAAAAGTGGAGATTTCTGGGATCTCTTGATACCAATACAAGGTCAAGTAGATCAAGACAAATTGCAGCCACAACTGCCAGAAGAATTGTTTGGGATACAAAGAAAACCCACAGGTAACCTCAGGAGAAATATAGGCTGCTCTGGAAAAAAAAACAGTGTGGTTGTTTCAAGGAGCACAATACGACGTTACTTGAACAAAAATGAGCTGCATGGTCGAGTTGCCAGAAACAAGCCTTTACTGCATGAATGCCACAAAAAAGCCCAGTAACAATATGCCTAACACCACCTTGACACATCTCACAGCTTCTGGCACACTGTAATGTGGATAGATGAGACCAAAATAGAGCTTTATGGTCACCATAACTGCTGTTTGAAGAGGGATCAACAAAGCCTATAGCGTCAAGAATACCATCCTCACTGTGAAGCATGGTGGCAAGATGAATGCAGCATGTTATCAGAAAATACTGGCAGACAATTTGCATTCTTCTGCATGAAAGATGCACATGGGATGCTCTTGGACTTTCCAGCACAACAATGACCCTAAGCACAAGGCCAAGTTGACCCTCAAGTGGTTACTGCAGAAAAAGGTGAAGGTTCTTGAGTGGGCATCACAGTCTGGGAAGATCTAAAACGTGCGCATGACCTGGAGGCATTTTGCCAAGACGAATGACCAGCTATATCAACTGCAAGAATTCCGGGCCTCATAGACAACTATTACAAAAGACTGCACATTGTCATTGATGCTAAAGGGGGCAATACACAGTGTTAAGATGTTAAGAAGGAAAGGTATGCAGACTTTTGAACAAGGGGCATTTCATTTGTTTACTTGTTGCCAGGTTTAGTTTTATGATTGTGCCATTCTGTTATGACCTACAGTTGAATGTGACTCCCGTAAAAAATAAAAGAAATGTGTTTTGCCTGCTCACTCTTGTTTTCTTTGGTATGGTACATGCTGTATATTACCATTTCTGCAGGGGTATGCAGACTTTTGAGCGCAACTGTATCTAGAGAAGTGGTATCAGCACTCAGTCTCAATGTATATGCCTTGGTGTTCAACACACAGAAAATAATACGGCCAGAGGTAACGTAGGCGCTCAAAGGACTCCCAGCAGAAAATGATGAAAACAATAACAGGTATCTGAAGTAAACTTGCCACACCATGGCCGATATAGAACATAGTGAATGAGGCCATAACTTCCCCAAACTGGAGCTGAATGATGCTTTATAGGCTTCAACAAAGCTTGGCAATAGCTCAGAAAATGCTCTTTTACAAACTGAAACCTGAGTGAACAAGGCCTTAAAGCAGAATTCCGGGATTTTTTTTTTTGCCTGTACAGTGAGGCTGTGCCCGTGCTGCATGGGTCAAATGTTCATTTTGTTCTAAGGCAGAGGACACAGAAGATATAGTCACCTGACCTGCCAATCCTCCCCACACAAGACCCATCCTTTCGGCTCCTGCCCCCTGTGGTCCAGCGGTCTTGTAAATGGTCTGTTCCTGACGTCAGCACACTCAATGCACGCTCCATAGACAGGAACAGTCTATTGCCGGACCGTGGGGGAGCGCGGTTTTTTGTAGGATCAGGTGAGTAAGCTTAGTCCTCACCCCTAGAAAAAACAAGCAGCTGATCCATGCAGTGGGGGCACAACCCAACTGCATGGTAAAAAAAAAACAACTTTAACTGAAGTTCTGCTTTAAAGTTTAGAAACTGAAGAACATTCTTGGTTGCTCTACATTTTTTCCTATGGCAACTACATCATTTTGATTTCTTTCCACCATCGACTATAAACATGTGTTTTTCATACACAGGCTACAGTCTTGTGGTCTTGAGGATGTACCCGGAAATCAGCTTATGGATGCTCTGGTCTCTTGTCACAGGATTGAACACATCAGGTAAATGGCTTTTCCCTCTGCTGTGTAGCAAGCAGTTCCACATTGCCATAGAATATGCTGAAAAAATATTAGAACATTTTACTTGCTAAGTGTAGTGAAAGACAAGCATCTGTTTTGTTAGGGAGAAGAGGCAGTTATATAAAGCTTGCAGCCTTTCAATATCATGGTCCCCAAAAATAAATCGCGAGCAGACAAACATCTAAATGGATTGCATCGATTGAGAGCTGATTGTGATACATTGAATGCACTGCCCATGTGTGGATTATGAGGGTGCGCACTCGCTCCTGTGATGTTTGGAGCAAGCATTTAATATATGGAGTACCCCAGGTTGGGGGAATGATAACTATATGGGAGTTTTTTTCAGCCAGACTTTTGATGCTGCAAATGATATGTACAGTAAGCATGTCACTTACATACTGTAAGTCAATATTTTTCAAAGCTGCTCATTTTTTTTTTCACTACCGGGGACTGTTGTCTGCATAGCCACCTTTCTGCAAAAGGTGAAATTAGCCATTAAAGTATAACAATGTTTTTATAAGTGGTAGTAAACTGCAAAAAACTAAAATAAAAAAACTTTTCCATGCAAGTTAAGAGCATAATGTGCTAGTATGCATCGTAGAATTCCCTGTCTCGGCTCCCCAAGGCTTTTCTCCCAGTTTTCTTTCCAGGTTCGTGGGCTGCAGCCATTTTACTGGCTGATCCACAATGAATTAACTCCTGCGCGCTTGGCATGGCTCTCTCAATGGACGTCAAACCGTCCATTGTGAGCGCAGTGCACATGCACCAGTGACATCACTGGTGTCGCTACAGTAAATATCTCCTAAATGGTGCATGTTTAGGAGATATTTACTGTACCTACAGGTAAGCCTGTAATCAGGAGAAAGAGAAAAAAAAGACTTTACCACCACTTTAAGTTTTGGATAGAGTAGGGAGGGATTACGTTTTTATTGTTATCTCCTGATTATTAAAAATTGAAAGAAAATCCAAATCCTAACTGGATAACATTTAGTTAGATTAACCATTTCCTGCAGCTATATGCATATATGTGGCCTTTAATGCCGAGCGGCTGCATACTGTATATGTATTCCTATGTAAACACTTTACTTTGCTGAGAGTGCGCTCCCTGAGTGCTCCCAGCATAGCCATTCGCCGGTTGGCGAATACTGGAAAGCTCCCTATACATACTTGCGATCTGGAGCTTTCCAATCATGTGACAGCTGCGACTGCCAATCACAGAGGTCACATGATCAGAATGTCTGCCTCCCGGCAATTAGAACCTGTTAAAGAGCCGGGAGGCAGCAGCGGGAAGGGGGTTAAAGTATTACTAAAGCCAAAACATTTTTTTCCATTTTGGATAGAGTAGGGAATGGTTAAAACCTCTGTCAAGCATTATTATTTATATTATGTGCTGTCTATATTTCATTGAGAAGATTTCCCTTAACTTCCTGGCCTGTAGACACAACAGAAAATGACAGAGAATCTATCCAAAGTAAGGGGAATTGTCCCCTGAATAAGCATCTTCATTGGACCATTTCTCCCCATCTCCTGTTTGGGTATCAACTTATAATGTAGGAATTTCCGTCACCTTTAGTACTGGTGACAGTGGTTACAAGGACTGGTAGGCAGGGTGAATCTCCCTAGCAGGGACATATCCATGGATACAAACCTGGTAGGGGTTCTATCCCCTTAGTATGCTATCCAAAAAAATAATGCAAAAGAATTGCGTATCAAAATTAATTGCCATTCTTTTCAAAAAACGTTTTTGCCAATCCAGCCAGGATCAGCAGCCCATCATTGTTTTGGATCAGCTTCCTGATAGTGATAATGGTGGACCAAGCCTGAGCAATGTGTGTCAACACTTTTGTGTCTTCCCTAGATGTGTCAACACAGGAGGAAGGCCATTGTCACTTCATAACAAGAAATTCCTGAACAAGGACCTTCATAGCAGGATCACCAATTATTCTTTAAACGAAAGCTTCAGATTTAAACATACTGAAAACAATTTGTTCAATAGCAACAAAAACAAGCACTGATGATGTAGTAGAAACTGCATAGGGTTATTGAACAGACAGACAGCACGCACTGCAGCCTTCCACCTGAAGCCACCCCGCTAACGCATTTCACCCATGACATTCTCTATGATTAAGCCCTTTCATTGGTAAAACACATTCGAGGGTGGCCTCAGATGGAAGGCTGCCATGTGTGTTGTGTTCAATAAACCTCTCTGGATTTCTGCTACATCACAACCTTGTCTTTGTTAGATTTGGTGGTGTGGCGCATGAGTGGGCTTCTGGGCTTCAGTACCCGGCTGGTCCACAGGATGGAGAAGGGTATAGGTAGATTTGAGCAATGAGATGTGCAGAGATCAGATTGAAAACTGCCATTGAAATTAAGTTAACATATTATGGCTTATGAGATTTTACCTGGGTTTACATCTGTTTTAGTGACAATATTTACAAGGATACATCTTATTTCTTAGTAATATTTTAGTAAGTAGGATAGGTTGATATATATTTTAGCTTTATCTGGAAATCCCACTACTGAAAAAGAAGCACGTGAAGGCATGTTATTTGTTGACTGGGAAAACTAATAGTCTATACTTGTGAATGGAATGCTAAGAAAGGTCAGTGAGAAGGTATAACCCAAATGGTTATGGTGAGAAGGAACTAAAGGAACCAAAAAGCCCTTCACCGAACCTTTGTGTAGCTCAGTCTTGTTAGAACAGGAGGTATTTATGAGTCCCATATCCCAAAAATAAGGTAATTAGTTCTCATTTCAGGATAAGGGACGGAGCCATGGAGATCATTCCTTTATGTGCCTTTAGCCAACTATGCATGACAAACTGTTGGTGTATAATAACATAGATAAGGCCTAATATTCTGAGTGCACAAGGAATGAAGTAATGATTTGCATGGTTTTGCTTACTATTCTGAAAAGAAAAGTCCCTTCAAGTGATTGTAAAGGGATTTTCTTTTTAATAACAAACCTGTTACTCTTACCTGCTCTGTGCAATGGTATTGCACAGGGCAGCTCTGTTTTGTGTGTCCATTGCTGATCCACTGAGCCCCCCACACCTTTCTCACTGGCTGTAATAGACATTCTCAGAAGCCAGTGGGTCCTGTTTCTGCCTCTGAGCCAGTGAGAAGAGAGAGTAGCGATTCAGCTCTCAGGCACAGCCCTGAATTGAGATCCGACTCGGGTAAGTATAAAGGAGGCTGCACACACTGCACACAGAAGGTTTTTTTTTTTTCCCCAAAAAATGTTTTTATTAAGAATAAGGCATAGCAAAGCAAATACAACTACGGATCACAGTCCAAGAATAGACACAGTAAGCGGTGTCCCGTATCGCAGACGGGTCAGACATATAGATTACAATGCAATCATATCGTAACAATGCAGTAAGACAGATGTATATTACATATCTGCAGATATGACAAATTTACTAGACGAGGTAATGTAAATAGTGAAGGGAACTGACCCATGTAATAATGAGCTTTTATGATGAGGGGGTACAAAGTGTCGGATAAGGATAGCTTTGAGAAGGTTGTGTGTTCATTATTGTGTATCCGGATTAGAGAATGTGTGTTACCTAGAAGTATTTGCGCCTGTAAGAAAGTAACTGCTGTATTCTGCTGAGGAAATGTGGATGATGTGAGTATTTACTAAAGGAAGAATAAAGATAAGCCTGAGAATATAGATCAGGTAGAGAAAGGAATGTGAAGTGGTGTAATTGGAAAGGGGGGGGGGGCAAAGGGAAAAAAACAAAAAAACCAAAACCCAATAATAATAATAAATTGATTAATTATTCCTGCACTTCTCCCTCATCCCCCCTCCCCTCTCCCTCTCCCTCCCCAAAATAAGAATTTGGGGGAAGGAGAAGACACAATGGAAGGACAGACAAGTGTGGCGAAGTGGATCATATTCTTGTGTAGGAGCCGAGCTGGTAAAGTCATCAGGTAATTTAGCAGATAATATGCATAAGGACAATCAATATGGCAAGATATGGGTCAAACACTCCAATGCCCGTTATGCAACCAGTTTTCAACCCATCTAATTGTAAATCTAAAATCTCCTTAATGAACTATGCATTCTCTGAAACATCATTACGTATAACCATTCAGTCTGGGGGTCTAGATTGGTCATGTAGTGCTGTTGCACACAGAAGGTTTTTAACCTTAATGCATAGAAGGCATTATAGTATAAAACCTTATGCCTTTAGAACCACTTTAATTCCTGTGATATGTAATAGAATGATACATGTAATTATCTTCTAAGATGACTCTACTGTGCTGTTCTAATAGAGATCTGTACATTTTAGCAGAAGTGCAAAGTGCACATGGAAAACGTTGTATGGCTTACACTGCTGTGACCAATGCACCCAGCATTGGAGTGTGGAGCAAAGCCAAAAAGGAATACTTTGAACTGCTAGACACAATCATTCATTACCTTCAATAAAACTGAAGTGTTGCAGAATCTGTTGCAGCATAAACAGCTTTATCTGAAAAAGCATCAGTCTGATGGTTCATACGCTTACTATGCAAAGGGTAAGCATCAAATAAGGTTTAGGCCTTCCAAATCTGTCGTTATACCGCTTGGCAGCTCAAGTTGTTCGGATGACTGCCTAGAACATCGTTAATTCTTCTATACCCTGGCTGCATTTTGAATCAATAGCAATTAGTTTAGTTCACCCAGGGTTCTTATTGAACTCTGTGGGAGGTTTTATCAAGAAAGATATCTACAGAAACAGACACCTATCTAGTGAAAATATAGGAACCTTTTAGCTAAGAATTTGCAGTGGTGTGGTTGCAATTCTAGACAGTCAGCTGTGTACTTTTTGTAAACATCAGTGGCAAATTTTTGATTATACTCTTTAGAACAGCCTTTCTAAACCAGGGTTCTGTGGAACCCTCCAGAGGTTGCTGGGTGCTCCTTGAGCAGGGAACAGTTTCTGACACTCAGATAAAATTGCCACTGAAACCAATAATCTTTTTTGCTATCTGTAGGATGGGGATTCTTCCCACAGACCCCAAATGTAAGGAGCATTCTTCTCCATGACATCACATTAATGTACAGTGAGCTGTAGATGCTGTATTTTTAGCAGGGGTAACCAGAGACCGGAACACTATTTCAAGGGTTCTTCTGAGAAAGGCTGCCTTAGAAATTCTCCATGTAAATCAAATGTAGCACTACCCCCTTAGGAGCTGCTGAAGATTTGGATTCCCCCTATAGTCCTGCACAGCCAGGTAACACGCATTTTCTTCCAGCCTTCCACTCCAGAGACAGTAAATAGTCCTTGAACTTGTTTTTTTGTGATTTTTTTTTTTAAAAGGGATTGATAACTTGGATGGGGACGAGGGATGCCAGGGATGCCCAAGGAACTGTTAAACTGAGGACAACATCCTGGAACTATGTACAAATGCTCAGAAGGGTTTCTCTTCTTTGGAGAACCATACAGCCTCTCCTGACGTACCACCTCAGACGAAATCTCCTCTTCACCTGGGCTGCCTCTTTAAGATCAGCTGTCCCAGATGGGGGCTAGTCAGGTTTCCCACCTGACTGCCCTCTCCTCTTATCTGGCCCAGGGGGTGTGGGTTTACTGTGGGATAGGCTCCTTCCCTGCTTCCAGGCTGTCCTCCCTACGGGGACAGTTGAGACTTAGAGATCCTCCCTTCCAGCTCTTCTGCCTGTAGGTAAGCCCTCTCCTGGACCCCCTCTCAGGCTGCACACTCCATTTTACTCACTCCATCTTCCACCCAAACTCTCCTGCCACTGAAGAGGCTCAGTCACTCTTAAGGACTGTTCTGACCCCATGCCAAGCCTCCTGCGTGGGGATTGGTCAGGACCCTTAAGAGTGCAGACCAGCTCCTCCTCGCCCCCGCCCACCAAGTTCTAGAGACTTCTCCAAGCCTCTAGATCAGGGGGAGGTATCAGGGAACTAATCTGCAGAGCCTCTCAGCCCTGACCCAAATTTGACCCCTCTAACTATCTCCCTGGCTGCTACTCAGTTTTCTAACTAAAAAAATATAAGCTAGCTGCCCCTGGCTAACTAGGAGAGTGCTACACACATGTGAAGTATAGACATGATCAGGGGCATGTTTTTTAATAACACCAGTACTGGCCTCATATTACTGACCTATTATGCCAGTGGTCCTGCCCTATCCCAGTCAACTGGAATCACACGAAAGAGGTTAGATCCAGGGCTCAATGGGGCAGAGGAGCTAGAAGAGTTTGCCATTCTGTGTCTGTACACCTAAAACTGATCACCTAAAGACTGAGCAAACTGCTGGCAGTTCCGTTCAAGGTGTGCATACCTAGTCTGGTTGGACTGAAGGTATACTTTGCTAAATTCTACTAACAAAAATGCATAAAATTATATATACCACAGTATACAGTACACTATTCACCTAGATCGTAAGCTCTAATGAGCAGGGCCCTCTGTTTCCTCTTGTACCAAATTGTATTGTAAGTGTATTGTCTACCTTCATTTCAAACTGTTGGCGCTATATAAATCCTGTATAATAATAATAATATTCTATATTAACAGATGCACAAACTGTGCAGGAACAACAAAAAATAGAGACCCAGCCAGACTGCACTAGCAGGCAGGACAGCCACCTAGAACCTTAGTTTACATGTGACTGTGTTATTGATAGCCAGCACCATTATGTAAAGGTGGCTTTGTGCCACCCCTAGAATCCTGACGCCCCAGGCCGTGTCCTATTTGGATTATGTAGAAAACTACCAAGCCAAAAATGGCAGCCACTCAGATCAAATTTTAACTAGCAAAAGGAAGAGAGCACATGAATAGGACTTGTTTGTTATATTTCAATGCAGAAACCTGTCCCAAATTGACTCTGTTCTGCATGAGCAGCAGAAGGGGGCCTTTATGAATCAAGCTGCAATTGTACAGTAACTGCATTTTATAAACCAAGTCTCTCCAGTTTTGCACTACCTTGCTGTGCATCAATGGAATTCATTACACTCATACAATGGTACCTCTGTTGTTTATCGTCTAGTAAAACAAGTAAGTTACAAGTAGGCACGGTGGCAGGAATTGGCGTTATGAAATTTCAGATGCTGGAACTGTATTCAGGCAGCCGCTGTTTAAAGTACCACTAAAGGCAAAACTTTTATTTTAAGTTTTAGAGGGGAGAGTGATCAGACCCCTTCTCAGTTTTTACTGGTGTCTGTACCCCCATTAAATAGATTCACTCTATTTGTCCTGTTTACCATTATTTAGAGTAAAAGAAATTACCAAAATTTGGGATTGTCCCCAGAACAGAAATAGAGGGGAACTCTTCCAATAGGGACACTACTTCTGGTGACCTAGGGGTCCCTAAGGAATTCCCTTGATTTGCAGGAATTTCCTCCGACTTCCTTTTTGGCTATGGGACAAGAAGTGAGGGGAAATCTTCCCATTGGGACATGAATGGCAAAAAAAAAATCTGACCAGGGATATAACCCTCCCTTACTCTATCCAAAATTTAGTAAAAAAAGTTTTTCCTATAGTTCTACTTTAAACAAAATATTTTGCAGTGGAAATGTCTCCATTAGCATGGATGGGGATTTTGAATGATTTTGCTGAAGTAGAGAGAATCAAGCAAAATCAAAAACAATCATGTACAGTATGTCCAACCTTGGAAAAACTTTGTAACAAAAAATTAGAAATCGAAGTACCACATCCCTGCTAAGGGGTCCAGATACAACTTTAGTCCAATAGAGGTCAGGGTTACGATCCAGTTTCCCATGCTTTCAAAAACACTGCCTTCATCAGGGTTTGACCGGAAACAATGTGAATAGACTAGAAGGAAACTGGACCTTAAGTCTTTGTTCACACTACTGCGACCTGAGAGTAGCGTGACTTACAGTGCAACTTTGCCAGACAACTTGAGTACTACTTTGAAGCAACTCTGAAGAAACTTTCAGGGAATGTCTGGGTAATCTTCCTGTAATGTCGGATTCAAATCACACCAATATAGATGAGGATTCAACTTGTAGGCGACTTCCATTAAAGCCTATGGGCACAAGTCTGATAGAAGGCGCCTTGAAGTAGTACAGGAACCTTTTTTAAAGTCGGAGTGACTTCAGTAGTGCTAATTAATCTAGCTCTCATTGACTAACATGGGATTTCACATGTCATGCGACTTGGGGTCTCACAAGTCGGATCCCTATTCGCCGCAGTGTGAACCAAGACTTAATATTATTTTTTCCAGTTAGTCCACTATGATATGGCAGCCTAAACCAGCTGCTGACAAAGCCGCACACAAAGAAATAATATTAACCCTAGGTTCATATATATGCGGTGTGGGAAATGCAGCCAATCCTGTGGATTTTCCACACCGCATCCAAATCATGTTCATGTGATCTTCTGCGGGAGTCAATGTTAAGTTAATGACACCCCAAAAATGGCACAGTTCGATCACAAAACACAGTGTGGTTGCCTGAATCGGATTGCATGCCACCCATGCAATCCGATTCCAGTTCAGCAAAAAAAATGCCTGCACCTTTTTTGTGTGGGTACGGTGTGATTTGAACCCATTTAAAATGAATGGGCTCAAATCGCACTGCAAAGAACCTCATGTGATTTGAACAGGAATGTGGTGCGATTCTTGTCTGAATCACATGCAGTTTCCTGCAGCGCTAATGTATGAACCCAGGCTATAGGTCCAGTTCACTTTTAATCTATTCACATTGTTTCCAATCAAGCCCTAGTAAAGGGGACCAATAAAACATGTTGGAACTGGATTGTCCCCCTGACTTTTCTTGAAAAGAAAAAAGTTGTATTTGGACCTCTTAGCAGTGGTGTGACCTTCTATTTCCATTTTTGTTATACAGTAATACGCTACAAGCCAAGGCGCCCATGGAGATCCTCTGGGGTGTAGAAACCACCTGCCCAGGATATGGATCATTCACATCAATACATTAAGATAGCAATAGCAACAACAATAAGATAACCTTACAAGTCCAGCACTATTTTTACACTTTCCTCAATTATTGGTAAAACTTGGAATAGGCAACTGTCAACTGATTTGTAATATTACCTATAGAATAAAGGTCATTTGTCTTCCTAGGTCTCAGGGTGCTGAAAAAAAGAGCTATTTTGAAAGCATCAACTATCTAGTTCCTTTACCAACCGGACAGGAGGGTGATTATTTCAAGGAGCCTGAGGAAATGCATTTTAGTTCATTTATTAAACTGTATGTACTTGCTGTTGTTAGCTTTTTCCTAGGTTCAACCACATTAGCAGTACATTAACTTTCCTTTGCTCTTCCACTGCTCTGTCCATCTTTCGGGAATGAAAAATAACCAATACTTCTGGATATTACAGAGTGTGTGACTCACACCCCTCCCAGTGCTACCACCTATTGGGGTTGAGAGAGCCCTTATACTTTTTTACAGTACAAGTTATGACTTAAAGCTTACACGGGGCTAAAGCGGCCATACACGGGTCGAATTCCAAAAGAATTTTCTTTCAAAAATCTTTTCACAGAAACAACCAATTTTCTTGTGACCATTGAATTTTAGTGATTGGGCATGTTGGAAATGTTTTGA
Organism: Staurois parvus; assembly: GCF_062004578.1. NCBI lineage: Eukaryota > Metazoa > Chordata > Amphibia > Anura > Ranidae > Staurois > Staurois parvus. The sequence goes on along the minus strand of NW_028318294.1, from coordinate 1,087,634 downwards.
AAAACGAATGAATTTCAAAACATTTCAAAATCATGCAAGAAATTTAAAGCTGTGACCTGGAAAGAAAAGAAAATTCTTGGCCACAAAAATTCTTTTCTGTAGCAACACGAGGAGAAACTGAAGGCTTGGTTGTTTGAATTTCGAAATCAATGGTGGCACCAACAGATTACAAAAATCTTCCTCATATCAAACGGAAGGAAACATTATTATTATACAGTATTTATACAAAAGGTTTGCTCAGCGCTGTACATTATAGTGGGGGACAGAACATGAGACAATACAGTAACAAAACAATACACGAGAGGTTCGAGGGCCCTGCTCTGTCGAGCTTACAATCTAGGAGGGAGGGGATAGTGGTACAGGAGGAAGTGGCTGTGGGGGATGGAGTGGTAGGAGGAGTGGAGGAGATCGGCTGTTAAGTGAGGGTGGGGTGGGCTTCCCTGAAGAGATGGGAAACATAGGGAAGATCACCATTTGCAGCTGGTTTAGCTGGTATTTTAGTGAACCTGTAGCTTTATCCTACATGAGTACATAGGTTCACTTTAACCTCCCTAGCGGTCTGATTATGTCCATATTTCTGTGCTCAAAGCGGTAAGTTTTTTTGCATGGAAATATGTAGTTTTTTTATTGTAGGGCTGTAATTTTTAGAAATAACTCACTGAAATCTGTCCGAACAAGAGTCTAGTAAACATCCCGGGTATGTTACAATCTGAAACATGAAATCATAAATTATAATTTAATAAATAATTATAAAAAATAATAATATAATAATAATACATTTAATTCAATAATATAATCAAACCAAAAACACTGAAATTTGAAATATAGCGCCAACTTCGCACATCACTGAGCAAAGTCGCAAAATCGTTTTCAGTGTCTGATGACGAATTTCCCCACGAATCATTATCACTCAATTCTGCAAGTGGTTCTAATTTACTATCGCTGTTCTCTAGTTGGTCTAAAACCACTTTTGACCTAAAGGGACGCTTTTTGGACGCCATGGACGTTTCTCAGTTTCGAGGCAGAAAGAACAGTAAAAATGCAGGCAGGGGACAGGACAAAGCACTCGGGACAAAATGTATGTGAAATGATTTGATACAGTAATGTTTTACTATGTGATTTTAGTGAATTTAGTGAATGTCACTTTTTGTCATTTTCAAATTTCCGGCCGTTCCGTCCCCCGTACGTCCCGACGCTAGCAGGGGACGGAACCCAGATGACAGATGCCAGCATCTGCCAGATTACATTGCTGGGGACACTGCAGGAGGGTCATCGCGGGAGCGCAGGACAAGGTAAGTGAAGAACAGATCCCTGAGCAGCGCCGCATGGTAAGCCCGAGTGTAGCTCGGGGTTACTGCTTGTGGTACTGAAACTTTACCCCGAGCTACACTCGGGAATACCACCAGGGAGGCTAAGAATTTTATTCTACTACACATCAAGAAGAATAAATATGCAGCTTTCACTGAGCATATAAAATCACCTAAGCAAATATAACGCTGTCCTGTAGTGACATAGCACCTGGCGGGTGAAATCACAACACGCAACAGGGGACACACTATCTGACACACCTGGAAGTGTCAGATATTATTACAGGTATTTATATAACACTGACAATTTTTACAGCGCATTACATATTGTACATAAACATCAGTCCCTGCCCTTAAAGAGCTTGCAGTCTAAATCCCTGCCTTACATAGAGTGAAGTTCAGACAGAAGCCTTTGGACATTGCGGATAGACTATTGCATGATTTCGTCAGGATCGTGGAAATCATGCTACAGCTTCACTGTATGCATTAGGATAAATGTTATTATTTACTATTCCTTAGACTCTATTATTCAATAAATCAGTGAATATGCAGGCTATGCAAAGTGTGGTAACCCAAAACAACCAATCAGAATCAATGTTCTGATTACATTTTTAAAGTATGTGTAAGCTCAGTCACTAAAATCTCATATAAGGTTTAACATGTTAAAGTGAACCTGAAGTCAACCAAGTAAAGGTTTGCTGTTTTATATCGAATATCTAGAAATGTCAATTGTGCCTATGTGGTATCCTGAAAAAAATTACCTATTTGTCTGGAATTCCTCCTGAAAAGCAACAGTGCACCCCCCGGTATTTGAGGGTGCCAAGGCACTCATGTGCCTGTAATCTCATAGCTGTAAATCTGAAGTGTAAGGTCTAAATTTGGTGATCTCACTGTGGTGCTGCCCACTACAGGCTCTTTCAATAAGAATCAAAGCCATACCCATACCAAAATTGCCACCTCAACAGAGAATTATAGTGCATTATAGGCATGGTAAGTCAGTAATGGAGAAAAATTTAGCTGCACGGAGACTACAGTCAATACAAGTGCTCGCTCTCTGCCTTTTTTTTGGACAAAGCATCCTAGTTTAGCTTCTATTTAATGTCTAGTGGTACCACTGCTGAGGCCACTTGATCGTGCTTGCCCCCAGTGGTTGCTCTGACCTTGCAAGCCTCCTGACACCTCTGACTCTCAGGGTTCAGAAATATTTCAACAGTATAGAATAATAATGCAAGAGACACAACTCTTTAGTAACACTTCTATATTAGACTTGTTAAAAAGAGTAGGCTACAGGAATAATGGTTTCAAAATATACATCCCCAGTTAACGCATAAAAATAGAACACTGGTAAAATAGGAATAATCAATTGGCAACATTTAACAGGTTATACAGTTGTGAGTAGTAAGCTTCAACTATTTAATTACAACACCAGCAGAAAGAGGGGGAAGAAAAGGGTTGATGACTGATCAGCTCCATCTGTGCCAACAGCGCAATAAGTACCCCAAGTTGAATAACAATGGTCTTAGAAGAGAAAAGGTCCCTTTAACTAGAGATTGCAACTTGAATCCTGCAATGTTTAAAGTTTTTGATATGGTGGTATCTGCTGCCTTCTGCTAGCAATGGTGGGGCCCATAAGCATTAATGAATACTGGTAATTCAATTATATTAAACAGATAAGCCATGGTACTGCTCAAAGCAAAGATCTCTTGATAACTGAGGAGTAAAGGTGTCTGAATACAGTGTCTCTAGAGTGATGACAGAATGAAGTTGGGCATCCGCCCAATCCTATGGATAGCACAGTCTCCTAGGAACAAGAGTTCTTGTCCACGTTCTTGGCTGTTTGCAGGGATGTGCAGAGTGACTGCCTGATGGCCTGTCAGCACAGCAAGTAGAGATATCTGTGTAAAGACCGACAGTGACAGTGCTGATGCAGAGAAGCTGATGCGATCCTGGTGTGGTGATTGGTGTCACTGCTGTGCTGAACTGGTGTGCAGAATTTGACAACAGTAAGCTAGAAATTTGTCCCTGGAGGAGAACAGCAATCTCCCTGTGTTCAGCACTGAATCCCACATCAAGAAAGAGAGAGAGATAGTTCCTTGTTGTAGAATATATCTGCTTTCTTAGCATCCTTCTCATTTGCCAGCTCTCTGGTAGTTGTAGTTCAAATCAGCACTCAAGAATACAGGATGTCTTGCCTATAGGACTACAGGTCCCAAGATCCTCTGCTGTCAGAAAAAACAGAATCCACTCTGCTAACAGGAAGTGATGCAGCGATCCCAGTACTGGGCACTAGGGGGAAAAGAAGTACTCATAGTCTCATCTGTCAATGTCCCTGAATGGCATAATGATATACCCAGCACCTGGCTACAATTGTAATTCAAAAGTCAGTTTTAACCATGAATATACTATCTGGTGATCATGCCATGATGGTCCTTGTTCAGATACTTCCTGTTTTAGGGTGACAACATCATCCCTTTCTCCCCATTGTACTCCTGCGTTATGATCTTGTCACATGTTATATCAAGTTGCTGATGCGGATGTACATTGTAAAAGCATGGCCCACCACTGCAAACACTGAAAGTGTGCTAAAGTCACTCATTATATCCTAAAGTGGAGCTCCACCCAAAAGGGGAAGTTCCACTTTAAAGACTGGTCCCCCGCTCCCCAATAAGGATTGGCACCTTTGGGGAGCGGGTACCCGAATTTGACAGGTACCCGCTCCCACTTCCACTGCGATCACCTAGGCCAGTGGTCGGCAAGCCGCGGCTCGCGAGCCACATGCGGCTCTTTACAAACTTAAATGTGGCTCTTCTGTGTGCCGGGCGCCCGCTCCCCTCCCTCCTCTCGGGCGCCCGCTCCCCTCCCTCCTCTCGGGCGCCCGCTCCCCTCCCTCCTCTCGGGCGGCCGCCCCAAAAGTCAGGACAATGCAGCTGTCAGGATGTAGGCGGGGCAGCCAGGATGTAGGCGGGGCAGCGTGACAAACTCCTCTCCTCTCACAGTCCGCCCTGAAGACCAGAACGGCGCGGGAACACGGCGAGAGGAACGCGCAGAGCAAAGGTAAGTGAATTGACACAGGGGGGACTTACTATATGGGGGATGAATTACTATATGGGGAATGAATTACTATATGGGGGATGAATTACTATATGGGGATGAATTACTATATGGGGGATGAATTACTATATGGGGATGAATTACTATGGGGGATGAATTACTATGGGGGATGAATTACTATATGGGGGATGAATTACTATATGGGGGATGAATTACTATATCGGGGATGAATTACTATATGGGGATGAATTACTATGGGGGATGAATTACTGTATGGGGGATGAATTACTATGGGGGATGAATTACTATATGGGGGATTAATTACTAGGGGTATGAATTACTATATGGGGGATGAATTACTATGGGGGATGAATTACTATATGGGGGATGAATTACTATGGGGGATGAATTACTATATGGGGATGAATTACTATGGGGGATGAATTACCATATGGGGAATGAATTACTATATGGGGGATGAATTACTATATGGGGGATGAATTACTATGGGGGATGAATTGCTATATGGGGGATGAATTACTATGGGGGATGAATTACTATATGGGGGATGAATTACTATGGGGGATGAATTACTATATGGGGGATGAATTACTATATGGGGGATGAATTACTATGGGGGATGAATTACTATATGGGGGATGAATTACTATGGGGGATGAATTACTATATGGGAGATGTATTTTCAGTTTTAAAAATGTGGCTCTCAAAATAAATTTCAATCGTGGTTTTGGCAAGATTTGGCTCAGTTGAAAAAAAAGGTTGCCCACCACTGACCTAGGCGATCGGAAGCGGAAGTTGTACTCCCTCCCCGTAGTCTTCTGGGACACGTGACAGGTCCCAGAAGACTAGAGGACCATTCAGGCAGAGCTTCTCACAACTGGGCAACTGGCTGTGAAGCCGCAAGCTGTCACAGCCGGGTGCCCACACTGAAGATGCCGGCTCCAGGAACACCAGATGGCTGGTGAAATGGGCTGCAGGGAGGACACCGTGGGACCGAGGGACAGGTAAGTGGCTGTTTTTTAAAAGTCAGAAACTACAGTTTTTGTAGCTGCTGACTTTTATTTTTTGACAGTGTGAGTGTAACTCCGCTTTAATGTTAGTTTTATATGATCTACTGTAGCTAGATACAGGCGGTTCCACACATATGTTTTGGGTGGAATGGATTCTTGAAGACTGAGCTATGTAGTATCCTTTCTGTCTGGTAGATGTATCACATGCTATCTGGTTGATGTACTTGGTAGTGGATGTGTTTGGGAATAGTATTACAACTATCAGTTTACTTTTAAAAAAAAATAATAAATGCACATTTTTTGGAGGTAAAAAAGCAAATTTTTTTTCCTAAGGAGCCTGCAGAGCATTGCACCCGCAATCAACAGATCCTACAGGCTCTCAGCATAGCTGTCTGCCTGTACCTCATACAGGCAAGCGGTTACCTGAGAGCAGGAAGAATCAATGGACTACCAGACTGCTTACAGCACCCTCATAGTGACAGTACTTGCAGAAATTCACAGGAAACTGTGAATGAATGATGTGGCTGTGTGGGGGGAACCCCGCACGGCCGCCTTAATTTAAAATTGTGACAGGGGGTTCATGGAGAGGATCCCCCACCTGCTATCACAGGGAGAAAAGGTGAACAGGGAGAGGCTGCAGGAGCTGGAACATGTTACATGTTCCACCCATTTATAGGGTGTAACATGTAACATGTTCTGAATGCGAACTTATCCTTTAAGCAAAAGGGGGTTCCCAGATCACCAGATTACTGATAAAGAGAACTGGTTTGGGCTAGTATTCTACTGTAAGGCTTGAATTTTAAAAACAAGGTACTGACCAGCTAGGTTGCATTTGTGTTCCCTGTATGCAATTTAAAGTGATACTATACTTAAAAATGTTTTCTACCTTAATGCATTGCTTGCATTAAAGTAAAAAACGTTTTTTATTCTTCTGTCCTCCCCCTGTCTGTCTGAAGAGAGAGAAGAAGAGATCAGCACTGTACACAGCTGCATCTCTATTCCCCTTGCTTCCTCTTCATATAGGGCAGCGGTTCTCAACCTGGGGGTCGCGACCCCTTTGGGGGTCAAACGACGCTTCCACAGGGGTCGCCTAAGACCATCGGAAAACACATATTTACGATGGTCTTAGGAACCGAGACACCGCTCCTCGCCGCCGCCGCTGCCACCGCCGTCTCCAGGTGTGGGCGGAATGACATGCCGCCCCTGTCATCTGGACACACCTCGAGATCAATCCTCGCCTGTGATTGGCCGCCGGCACTGTAGCTCAGGAGAGGCACACAGGCGGCCAATCACCGGCAAGGAGGTGGAGCTTGGAGAGGAGGAGCCGAGCGGCACCGCGAAGATCGAGCGAGTGAAGAGGAGGAGAGCGGCCGGAGAAGGAAGACATCTGACAGGTAAGTGTCGGTACCATGGGAGAGGGAGGGAGTGAGCGAGCCCAGGCTGGAGCAGGGGTCTGCAAGGTAAGTATCATTGGTGTCAGTGGGAATAGTGCCCCATCATTGGTGTCACTAATACCAATGATGGGGCACTATTCCTCCCACTGACACCAACGATGGGACACTATTCCTCCCACTGACACCAATGATGGGGCACTATTCCTCCCACTGACACCAACGATGGGGCACTATTCCTCCCACTGACACCAACGATGGGGCACTATTCCTCCCCCAAATGACACCAACGATGGGGCACGATTCCTCCCCCCACTGACACCAAGGATGGGGCACGATTCCTCCCCCCACTGACACCAAGGATGGGGCACTATTCCTCCCCCCACTGACACCAACGATGGGGCACAATTCCTCCCCCCACTGACACCAAGGATGGGGCACAATTCCTCCCCCCACTGACACCAAGGATGGGGCACTATTCCTCCCCCCACTGACACCAAGGATGGGGCACTATTCCTCCCCCCACTGACACCAAGGATGGGGCACTATTCCTCCCCCCACTGACACCAAGGATGGGGCACTATTCCTCCCCCCACTGACACCAAGGATGGGGCACTATTCCTCCCCCCACTGACACCAAGGATGGGGCACTATTCCTCCCCCCACTGACACCAAGGATGGGGCACTATTCCTCCCCCCACTGACACCAAGGATGGGGCACTATTCCTCCCCCCACTGACACCTATGATGGGGCACTATTCCCCCCACTGACACCTATGATGGGGCACTATTCCTCCCACTGACACCAATGATGGGGCACTATTCCTCCCACTGATACCAATGATGGGGCACTATTCCTCCCACTGATACCAATGATGGGGCACTATTCCTCCCACTGACACCGATGATGGGGCACTATTCCTCCCACTGACACCGATGATGGGGCACTATTCCTCCCACTGACACCGATGATGGGGCACTATTCCTCCCACTGACACCGATGATGGGGCACTATTCCCCCCACTGACACCAATGATGGGGCACTCTTCCTCCCACTGACACCGATGACGGGGCACTATTCCTCCCACTGATACCGATGACGGGGCACTATTCCTCACACTGATACCGATGACGGGGCACTATTCCTCCCACTGACACCGATGACGAGGCACTATTCCTCCCACTGACACCAATGACGGGGCACTATTCCTCCCACTGATACCAATGACGGGGCACTATTCCTCCCACTGACACCAATGACGGGGCACTATTCCTCCCACTGATACCAATGACGGGGCACTATTCCTCCCACTGATACCAATGACGGGGCACTATTCCTCCCACTGATACCAATGATGAGGCACTATTCCTCCCACTGACATCAATGATGGGACACTATTCCTCCCACTGACACCAATGACGAGGCACTATTCCTCCCACTGACACCAATGACGGGGCACTATTCCTCCCACTGACACCAATGATGGGGCACTATTCCTCCCACTGACACCAATGAAGGGGGCACTATTCCTCCCACTGACACCAATGAAGGGGGCACTATTCCTCCCACTGACACCAATGACGGGGCACTATTCCTCCCACTGACACCAATGACAGGGCACTATTCCTCCCACTGACACCAATGACGGGGCACTATTCCTCCCACTGACACCAATGATGGGGCACTATTCCTCCCACTGACACCAATGAAGGGGGCACTATTCCTCCCACTGACACCAATGAAGGGGGCACTATTCCTCCCACTGACACCAATGACGGGGCACTATTCCTCCCACTGACACCAATGACGGGGCACTATTCCTCCCACTGACACCAATGATGGGGCACTATTCCTCCCACTGACACCAATGAAGGGGGCACTATTCCTCCCACTGACACCAATGAAGGGGGCACTATTCCTCCCACTGACACCAATGACGGGGCACTATTCCTCCCACTGACACCAATGACAGGGCACTATTCCTCCCACTGACACCAATGACGGGGCACTATTCCTCCCACTGACACCAATGATGGGGCACTATTCCTCCCACTGACACCAATGAAGGGGGCACTATTCCTCCCACTGACACCAATGAAGGGGGCACTATTCCTCCCACTGACACCAATGACGGGGCACTATTCCTCCCACTGATACCAATGATAGGGCACTATTCCTCCCAATGACACCAATGACGTGGCACTATTCCTCCTACTGCAAAATTACAGTTATGAAGTAGCAACGAAAATAATTTTATGGTTGGGGGTCACCACAACGTGAGGAACTGTATTAAGGGGTCGCGGCATTAGAAAGGTTGAGAACCACTGATATAGGGACTCAAACAGCAGCAGGAGCCATTGGATCTTTCTGCAGTCAATCAAATGTGGTGAAGAGGAAGTGGTGGGGGCTAAGTCCCGCTGTGTGTCTATGAAGCGTGGCTGCATAGGCACACAGGCTGGAAGTGAACATGCAGCATGTGTCCCCATAGCAAACAGCTTGCTATGGGGACAAGCAAAAAATAGGATCTAGGATCACTGGTGGGGAACCCGAGAAGAGAAGGATCGGGGCCGCTCTGTGCAATACCACTGCACAGAGCAGGTGAGTATAACATGTTTGCTATTTTAATAATGAAAAAAAAATCTGCCTGTAGTAACACTTTAACTCTTCATATTCAGTTTTGATGGGATTGTTGATTTAATCACAAACAGTTGTCATACAACTGTACACATCCTTGCTCCTAATGAATAAACCTGCCTTTTTCATGAAATCTCTTGTTTGGTTTGCTTTTATGCAGCTTATCAGAAAACAAATTTGAACAACAAAATTTTTTGAAACTTGTGGAAGGAGTTCAGCATTTTACATTTCTCAGGACAATTCAGTAAGTATATTGTTTAACATTCTACAACTACATCCCTGATCAAGACATCACACTCTTCTTATTTGCAGAGTAGATATGAATGTGGATATTTTGGAAGACCTAAATTGTTCTAGTTTAAAAACAATTACTAAAGAGAAACTGTCTCTTCAAGAACATATTAGTCTACTGCACAGGTATCAAACTGGCGGCCCCCCAGCTTTTGCCAAACTACAAGTCCCATGAGGCATTGCAAGATTGACAGTCACAAGCATTACTCCCAAAGGTAGAGGTATGATGGGAATTGTAGTTTCGCAACAGCTGGAGGGCTGCAAGTTTGACATCCCTGGTAGTGTTTCCTGATAAACCACCTCCCAAGTAACATACACTCCATGTACCATCTTCTTACGCTGCCTTCCCACTATCAGAGTTTAACAGTTCTACTGTGTTGGCACTTGCTGGGGGGATATCGCCACTAACCCACCATCCCTCTCCATGGCAGTGTTTGAGCTTGGTGATTAGATGCTCGGGTCTGAGCACTGTCACATATGGAAGGTCACATACTCCCCCATACACATAAGCCCTAAACCATTCCAGCAACAAAGCAAGGTCTCCAACAAAGTAGAGAAGGGGGCAAAAGAATGAGTCGATCGGTGAGTATACTTTGCTGGAGGGGGATGCTAGGAGACATTGTCACTTTTAACTTAATAAGCAATGTGTCTCTTTAAAGAAAACCTTTCATGCGAGAGACATAGAAGCTGCCATTTCTCTTCTTGGGTCCCCCGCTGGCACTCCTTGCTCCTTCCCCCTGCTCAGTGCCCCCAGAGCAAATGGATTGGGGCACTTGTGCCTGCTCTCTCCCGAGCCGCACTCTGTGTGTCTATAAGATACATAGAGCGTGGCTCAACCCCGCCCCCTGCCTCCTCCTCACTGTCTGTAATTGACAGCAGTGGGAACCAATGGCTCCCGCTGCTGTGTCTTAGCCAATGAGGAGAGAAAGACCCAGGAGAAGAGGATTCAATAGCAGCTCTCATTTGTCTCTCAGGATCTCTTTACTTTAACCCTTTAACTGTATGTAAGTTATATCGAAGGCAGCACCAGCATCTAAACAAACTCCAGGCCACTATAGCAGACGAGTGTTCACATTTTTACTCCAGGTTGCTGGCTTTTTAATAGAAGTCAGTCGGGAGATGTAGTGTATAACAAAATGGGAAAAGGGATTTTTTTAAAATGTTTAGTCTTTTTTTTCCTTTATATAGTAAAGAGTAAAAATTGCAGTTGTTATTAAATACCACCAAAAGAAATCCCTATTGGTCTCAAAAATTATATCAGTTTAATTTGGGTAAAGTGTTGCATGGCCAAGTAATTGTCAGTCAACTATCACATCACTGAAAACTGAAAATTGTTTTGGTCCAACAAAGCGCTCACAAGGTGCTATTCTGAAAGCACTTAACCCCAAATAGTGTGGCTAAATACACACCCAACACTTCTCCAATCTGTTTTTGGGAATTTAGGGCACAGGGCTCACTCCACCACATGGCTCCAAGGTCCAAAAGTTATGGATAAAGGTATATAACTTTATCAGGATCCTCCTTAATAAAAGCCTGGATCGCAACCCTTGGGAGGCTTTACTTAACAGACCAATGTCTGACCTCACCAGATATAAAAAAACCTATTAACCTTTATCCTTTTAGCTACATGAACACCATACCTATAGCCTGGAGACAACCTGGAGACAACCTACTTTGAACTTTATGGAGGTGAAGCAGAGGGCAACCAGTGATGCCAATGGCCCCATTCACTTACATGGCCTGGAATGCAGCGGCCGCTTAAGCAGAGGGGTGTGGATAGTTGAAATAAAAACAGAGTGAATATCCCTCCAAATTTGCTACCAGACACAGATGGTGCATGTATTACAAAGATGTAATACATCGGGTTTTTTTATATTTCTTTGACAAATTTAATATACTTTATTCCTTTCTTGTTTTGCTAGCTTAAAGGTATGTGGGGTATCTGACAGTGTCTGCAAACCCCTGGCGAAGGCACTTGGATGCATCAAGAGTGTGGAAGAAATCATGTAAGTTTGTTATGCAAGTGGTTTCTGTGGAATGATGAATTGATTAGATGAATATTGTATTTATATGTTCTTTCTTCTTTTTTTTTTGATAATTAAAAAGTGAAATAAAATATCCTTATTTATTGGCAAAAACATGCAAAAATCCATGTCCTTATTTGATGATATTTTACTTTATGAATGAACAGGCTGTAGTACTGTATCATACTGTACATGTCAATGGCAGCGATATCACTTATTGATCATCCATAATAGTGAAAAATCACTCAGCACTGCGGTGCTGTGTATGTACAATAAATAATAAACAGTGCAGCGCTAAACCTTAAATATATAAATAAAATATAAAATGTATATATGCAATAAATCAGTGCAGATGTGCAAATAAAAGTTAAATATAAAGTGCAACACGTGTATTCCCCATGGGAATAATCAAAGTGTCAAAGTGACCACAGCAATCACTCTGTCAGAAAATCACTCTAATATAAATCACCACTCAATATAAATAAGTCCATATATATAGTGTCCAAAAGAAAATCTTCATGCATGTGATGACAAGTGTTCACACTGTGTATATCCAAAAGTGGCTACAGTGGCCCCTCACCTCCTTACATTGACCCCACAGGGTCAGCTCACCTTAGGATAAAACACCACTCAGATGTATCACAGGATCCTCCCCAGAAATATGCACTCTGTCAGCAGCTTCCTGTCTGGTTCATGTACAAACAAAAAGCTTTCATAGTGTAAAACCGCAATTTATTGAGTAAAACGTATACAAAGAATGCCGACTCACATACTAATTCTTCTTTTGCATGGCTCCTATACCTCATGCTATGAATGCCTTGCATGGGTATTTGATATAGGGATTTCAGATATGGCCACCACACCGGAAATGACGTCACCGCGCTCCCAGAATCCTCCTAGCGTACCGCCACGTTGCGTCACGCTAGACACGTGACTTCCTCAGGGTTCCTGAGGAAGTCACGTGTCTAGCGTGATGCAACGCGTTGGTTTGCTAGGAGGATTCTGGGAGCGCGGTGACGTCATTATTTTTTATTATTATTACCTTTTCTGGGGAATTCACTATTCACTTTCTTAATTCTTGTCTAGACCAGATTGATGTTTCTATTGCTTGTAGCCTCTTGGGATACCTACATCACATATACCAGGGGGCTGTGAGCATTCTACTGCACATGCGCCAGGGTGCGTCATTGGGGGGGGGCTTGCTGTCTCTTACTGGTACTTGCAGCTAGCACCCTGATGACATGCTGTGGTGCATGTCCATCACCGGGAGGCTGGCTGTGAGAACCCAGAAGAGGCAACTGACCGCCTGATGATGTCACATGTGAAGATGTCAGCGTGGGACTCAGTACCAAGCAGCGGCATGGCATATCTGTACAGAACACCTTTGGATCACTATGTGTGAGTATAAATTTTGTTTTGGGGTAAGGGGAGAGAAGTTTCTTTTTAAGTTTTAGTCTGTAGGGTTGATACATGTATATATTAGTTCTTAAATTCCTAATAATGTAAATATATTTGTTTAGATTATCGTGGAACAGTATTGGCGATGAGGGCTCCTGTGCACTTGCTAGCGTATTTAAACAAATGGAAAACCTGAAGATGTTGGAGTAAGTGTCACATGGCAATTATGTGGTAAACCAGTGTCTGGTATCCCGTATCTACGTTTTAACTTTTATGTTATACTTATAGCAAATGTAGTGCTACTCTAATTAGCCAGGGTGAGCTAGATTGTTTTTAGTCAGAGGCTGAATAGCAACCTGGGCGTGAGTCAGCCTGGGAATGAGTCAGCCAAGACACCTTGGGTCAGGGCTGAGGGCTCTGCAGATCAGTTCTCTGATACCTCCCCCTGCTCTATAGACTTGAGAAGTTTCTAAAAGGCAGTGGGTGGGGGTGAGGAGCTGCTGATCTGCATGTCTGAAGGATCTTGGCCAATGCCCAAGCTTGGCATGGGGTCAGGACAGCTTCAGATATGACTGAGCCTGATCAGCAGAAAATAGTCAGTGTGTGTTGGGGCGGAATATGGAGTAGGAGGCTGGAGTGTGGAGCCTGCGAGTGGGCCCAGGAAGGGGCCTACCTACAGGCTGATTCTGGAAGAGGGAACCTCCACTGTGCCATAGTCTACTAAGAGGGAAAGCCTGAGCAGCAGGGAAGGAGCGAGCCCAATAAAAGACCTGAAGGCAGCCACCAACCCATAAAGCTATAAGGCAGGACAGAGTGAGTAACCTTACACTGGATAAGGAGAGAGGGCAGTGAGGTGGAGAACCCAACTAGCTCCTCAGCCAGGACTGTTTAATATTGGGCAGCTTCTGGATCCCCTTCCCTAGGAAATACCGTTAGTACTTATGGCTGAAGAGGGAGATTTATCTGGGGTCTGAAGAAGTACACTGGAGAGCACTTAGAGACTCCTAAGGGGGTAGTGCTATACAAGCATTTACATTGTGGAAAGTAATAATGGCACGCACACATCAGGAAAATAATTATATTGTTGACCTCTGTTGAAAATTTTTTTTCTCAGATTTTCGTACCAACCTAGAAATTTAACAGCAGGATATGAATAACTCATAAACTTCCTCCTTTGTTCCAATTTTGTATGTTAGCATCTATACTGTATATATATTTGTTCAACACAGTTTTGTGGTTGTGGTTGTACTTGTGCCTGTTATTTGGATTTGGATTGGCTGGATTTGGCCTACTACATACCCAAAAACTATATGGGCATCTCTTCAAATGATTGTGTTGGACCAGGGAAGGGTTCTGTTGTAGAAAAAAATATATTGAATATGGCCAAAATTGTAGTATTTCAAATATATGTCAATATATTTGGGAAGAATATTTTTAAAATATACTTCAAATTTATTTTTCTTCCATGTGGGCAATGTGATGAGTGTTTTAGCGAGTCACACAGTTCCCTTTTTCTTTTTTAACTTTATTTGAAGTGCACAAAATGCAAGTAGTGTGTTGTACTGCTGCACAGTAACATGTGGTGCCACACTGTGCACTGTGATAAAATGGAGCATATCTGCATTTTAGTGCACCTCATCTGCAGGTTGTGTTGTTGTGAGAGCAGGGCACATAGAAAACAATTATTTCCTATGTGCCTTAGTGATGACTGGTATTATAACAGTGAAGAGCAGGGGCAGATTGACCATTTGGAAACTCGGGCACTGCCCGAGGTCAGTAGGGGGCCCCATGAAATGCCCCTGGTACCTTTTTCATAGGCTTTTTTGAGTTTGGGCAAGGACACAGGGGCCCCATGATCCCCTATTGCTCGGGGGCCCCATGAGTTGTCAGTCTGCCCCTGGTGAGGAGAAATCCTCAGTCACCTTACTAATGTGAACAGGCCCTACTTTTTTTTTAGGCTATGGTATTGCTACACATATAGAAACAGTTTGCCATGAGTACTCCTGGATCTTATATTTGAGTGAGCATGGGGATGTACACTTGGACATTAAGTGAGTAGACATAATCCCTTTAGGAGGTTTCTTGACTGCAGTGCCGTCTACCTACAGCTTCCCTCATTTTGCTTTGGGTGTCACACATTCTTTTTATATTTATTGCTATATGAATCCGCCACTTCCCTAATATCATGACCACGTTGTGATCTTCGGTGTTTTTCTAACCTTAGAACTGTAGCTTTTCAGTGAATCGGTAAAAGTAAAAGGAAGGGGTAAGGTGTGAAATACAAAAATGAACTACCAGGGTATCATCCCAAATAGAACATTTTCTGGTAATAGTAAATGAGACTTTAAATATACCTCTGGTGCTCACAAATAAGTTGACATACAACAACTGTATATTTATATAAAAGATTACCAAATGTTTGTGTTGTTATTTACATACGAAAATTTTAATTCATTACACATACTGTACATGAGGGATTATCCCACCTCACCTTAGATCAACATAGAGACATCTCCTCCTGACCGCATGCACAGCACAAATGGGAAGGAAGTACCGAAGATTCGGGCCTTAAGTATGTAAAGGGGGAGGGCTCCGAGGGCCTCCCACCAGTGGTGTACTTTGGATTTGTGCTGCCCTATGCAAGAGTAAAATTTGGCACTCCCCCCTCCATTCAACTTTGAGCCAGTGATGGCATAGTGATAGATGGGGGGGAGAGAGAAAGAAAGCACTCCGGCACAGCTCATAGAATGGCATCCGCCACCGGAACAGATCTCAGAATGACATCCGCCACCAGCACAGCTCACAGAATGACATCTGCCACCTACACAACTCATGGAATAACATCTGCCACTGGCACAGATTACAGAATGACATCTGCCACCTACACAACTCACAGAATAACATCTGCCACCGGCACAACTCACAGAATAACATCTGCCACTGGCACAGCTTACAGAATGGACATTGCGGAAGCCATGATCAGGACCGGGAGGTAGAGTCTGAGACCATCCAGCAGCCCGCAACCTCTTGAGGATTCCAGTGGATACTGCTGCAAACAAAACGGCTCCCGTGTGAGAGGTGTCTCTGGAGAGGACTCATCTCCTCTACACCATCCTCAGGAGCTCCTGCAGTGCCTCACCTGATTCTCCTTCCTTTGTCACATGGGTCCAATCTCCCTGGGGGCGGCACCGCCGCCCTGAAAAATGCTGCCCATGGCAAACGTCTTGTTGGCCTCATGGTAAATACACTCCTGCCATCTGCACACTGCGGACACATTCCTAATTAGGAACATGTGTGTTCGTGGCATGCAGGAGGACCACTCTCCTTCATCCATTGTCCACCCAGGAGTACCAATATGGCGGCGGTGGATTTTTTTCACTTTCGGTCCGATAGGATAGACAGGGCTGGAAAGGACACACATAAACAAGGTGAAAACCTCCAGACAAGTGGAATGGAAGCCCACACCGCAGCGCACCCCAGTGAAAATAGCCAAGAAAAGCAACACACAGCCAGACCACAAAAGCAATAGACTCACTGGGGCACATAAAAAAATTCAGCCATAATGGAGATTAAACAACATCAAGCCGGATGTAAAAAAAACACACCCAAACTGATATCGTTACACTACACATAGTAGATATTTGCATATATATTTGTACTTATTTGTATTGGATATGTTGACTTACAGTTTCTTTCTCTTTTCAGAATATTTTTTTTAAAATATGTACAATTGTATGTCCTCCTACTAAACTTTCTGGGTTCTGTAAAAGCGGGAGTATCTGTGAAACGCGTAGACCTATATCATAGGACACATAACACATTCAGGATATATAATCTGTGTGTATCTGATTTTATTTTTTGTATGTAATTAATGAAATAAACATTTTGTAATCTTTTGTATATTGTATATTTACAGTTGTTATATGTTAATTTATTTATGAACACCAGGGGTATATTTAAAGTTCAATTTATTATTACCCAAACATTTTGCCATACTTTTTAAGTAATTCCATGCCTAAAATGCATTCCAGAGCTACATTGGCCACTCAACACAGTGCAATCGGGGCTGCTGTTGGGATCTTCAGACCTGCACACACATTCTAGGGTCAGTTAGGTCTATAGCCAATTAACCTACCAGCAAGTCTTTGGAGTGCGGGAGTAAACCCACATATGCATAGCGGGAACATGCAAATTTCATGCAGATAGTGTCCTGGTCAGAATTCAAACGAAAGACCCCACTACTGCAAGTCACTGTGGTGTCCATTTTTCATCTCTTACATTTTTCTCCCAACCACATGCCTCCAAGTAAAATAATTAGGGGCCCAATTTTTTTGTATGGAACATCTAAAGTAAAGTAAGAACTAAGCATCAAACTGTAGCTTCCCTGCCCAGCTTTGCCATCCTTTACCATCTTTATGGTGACTCTACAGAAAGACTTTTTTTTCACTGGTTTCTGTATGATGGTATCCACGCACCTGTCATGCTGTCCATTTTCTCTTATAGTCGCTGATGTAAAAACAGAAGAATCTGAGGTGCAAACAAGTATAGGATATTTGTGGGAGAATATAGGAAATTTGCTTTGTCCAAACGGCTGTGTCGTACATTGATAAATGATTATATGTTTTCATTGTCCTGAAACAGCAATGCATTCATAAAATTTAAATGAGAGGAAATGTTTGATACAAACCACAGCAAAATGTGTTGAAAATGTGTTGAGAGCTGAACAAGCTTTAAATCTAAAATATTTTATTAATCTTTTTTTAAGTCTTGAACAAAACCACATCAAGGATAAAGGTGTGGAAGCAATGGCTGAAGCTTTAGGCATCTGTCCCTACATAAAGGTGATACGGTAAGTAGATTCTTTCTGAAGACGGATGATGTATGAAAGTTTCAGAAAGTTAGGGATGATTCAAAGTTGGATCATGACAGATATAAAAGAAACAAGCTGATGCAATTCCATATTCATTACTAAAGAAGTATAGCCAAAGCTATTTTGGTTATACTTTTCCTATGGATCACAGGAGTGCACTTCGTTCTGCACTCCTGTGATCCGTTGTCAGCCAACAACAGGCTATAGCTAGGCTCAGGAAAGGTTTCGACTTTAAAGTCAGGATCCACCCAGATGCCTGGATCGGCAGCTGGCTCAGCCTCTTTGTGAACCGCTGAGAACCTGAGCCAGCCGCACCCTCACCCTGTAAGACCCAGCACTCCAGTGTAAACAGGAGGGGCAGAGTAGAGAAACGGTGACTGACAGACAGGCTCTCTGTAGGTTGAAGACCAAGAGCTGTGCGATCAGCGGTGTTTGATTGCTCAGTTCTCGATCTTAGAGGCAGCGGGGGACAGCTGCAGCTGGGATCAGTGCTGCAGCCATCTGGGTGAGTATGATTGTTTTTTTTTTTTTAAAGCCATACTTCTCTTTTAAATCATTAAATGTATTTTTTTTAATTCAGCTAGTTTAAGTACATGATCCAATAACATAAAAAACATATATCCAAAACAAAGCAGCTGGTACAATTAGGTAGTATAAAACCTAATGCAGATTGAGAATATATAAAGTGCAGCGCTAAATAAACAAAGTGAAGTGTCAAAATAAATAATAATAAGTGCTTAGAAATAAATGTCTGTATAAATCAAATGTCCATAAACAAAGGATTCACTAAGTGTCCATCCACCACCCTAAAAGAGTGTTCTTGATTGCAGGCAACACAATTCAGTAGTAAATGAACCATGACTGTCTCCCAATGAATTACAAACTCACCAGAGCTGGTAGCTGCCACTAGAGCAGCACAAGCACCAATATAGCCCAGCCGGGATGTATGTATCTTGTCACAGTAATCAATAAATGGACCACGTCCTCTTAGTCCAGACTCTGGTTAAATAAGGCTCGCCAAGAGCAAACGATACTTCCAATAGTGTAGTATTTTAATGGTAAAACAATATGTATACTCAGTTGCACAAATTAAAAGAAGCCAGCTTACAGCACTGTAACTCCTATTGGACGAAACGCATCGGACAGGAGTTACAATGCTGTAAACTGGATTCTTTTTATTTGTGCAACTGAGTATACATATTGTTTTACCATTAAAATACTAAACTATTGGAAGTATCTTTTGCTCTTGGTGAGCCTTATTTTACCTGAAAATAAGTAAGTTTGCACTAGGGTCATCGGCGCAGATCCTAACCATAACACTACCTACCTGGAGTTTGCATGCTCTCCCTGTACCTGCATGGGTTTCCTCCCACACTCCAAAGACATGCTGGTAGGTTAACCACTGCCCAGCCGCACTATAGCCAAAAGACGGCTACAGCGCAGTTGTTTAGTTCTGGGAGGGCGTCTATGGACATCCTCCCAGAACACACCCCCTGCGCGCCCCCAGGCGCCACTGGTGATCGCTGTGTGCTACGGACACAGCTGATCACGCGATACGGTAAAAGACCATTCACAGTGGCCTTTTACCATGTGATCAGCTGTGTCCAATGACACAGCAGATCACTGGGTAAATGCAGTTGCTGGTTATCGGCTGCACTTTCCTCACGCTGTCACAGCGTGAGGAAAGTACTGCCGAGAACCGGCAATTGTCAGTGAAGGGGTCGGCATTGATCATCAGGGAACTGATGATCAGTGCCCTGATGATCAGTGCCCAGAAGTTCCACCCACCTGTGCCCATCAGTGCTGTCCACCTGTATCCATCAGTGCTGCCCACCTGTGCACATCAGTGCCACCCACCTGTGCCCATCAGTGCCAACCACCTGTGCCCTGCAGTGCCACCCATCAGTGCTGCCTGGCAGTGCCGCCCATCAGTACCGCCAGTCAGTGTCCAGCAGTGCCATCAGTCATTGCCACCCATCAGTGCCCATCAGTGCCGCCTATCAGTGCCCATCAGTGCCACCTATCAGTGCAGCATCATCAGTGCCAGCTCATCAGTGCCGCCTATCAGTGCCTGCTATCAGCTCCATGAGGGCAGGGACTAATGTGAATGTATACAATATATGCAATACAATATATGTGTAAAGCGCTGCGTAAATTGACACCTGTAATACATAAAATAAATATTTACACTGTTCTTACGGTTAGTTATCATGGGCGTTAGGAAACAGTTAAAGGCTAGTTAGGTGTACGTTGGCGTTCCTCTTTAATGTTCCACTCTCTCTATCAGGAGTAATACTGGCCTGCATGTAAAATCTAAATATGAGCACAGAAATGTAAATAAAAATGGAATTATCTTACTTAACACTATCAAAACGTGATATTTTGGGCCATTGTCCATACTTCAACCTTGCACAACACTAATGTTGACCGTGATTTTGTCATTTTACTTATTTTTCAGTTTATGGGGCAATCCTGTCTCCAGAGAGACACAAGAGAAGCTACAGAAACAAGATCCGAGATTAAACTTCTCTGTCTGAGTATTAGTAAAGAATGTTCTTCAGTCTGCAGTTTTGATGAGAAACAACACAACAAACTGAATTTTCATTTTCTCCTTTGAGCTCTGATTGACACCCCGGCAAGTCTAACATTTGCCAGAGGGGCTGTCTCTAAAACTACTTATTTGCAGTAACAGCTCGCAAAATTTTTTTTGTATGTGTTTTTATACTTTTGCACTTTATTTCTTGTGTTAATTGTTTGTTGTGTGACAAAAATTGCACTAAAATGATGTTTATAGTATTTGAGGAATCACTGGCAGCTATTTTTTTCTGAACATGAATATACACTGGTTATTATTATTATTATACAGGATTAGCGGCAACAGTTTGCGCAGCTCTTTACAATATAAGGGAGACAGTACAATTACAATAAATTTCAGTACAGAAGGAATGTGAGGGCCCTGCTCATGGAGCTTACAATCTAAACGAAGGGGGAGGTGATACAAAAGGTGATAGCTGTGGAGGATGATCTGGTGGAAGGGATTCAAGTACAGTTCTTAGGTGAAGGTGGGGTAGGTTTCCCTGAATAAGTGAGTTTTCAAATATCGCCTAAAGGCAGACAGGGTGAGGGCTGACTGGACATACTGTGGTAGGGAATTCCAGAGGATGGGAGAGGCTCTAGGGAAGTCCTGGAGGCGAGTGTGGGAGGAGGTGATGAGGGAGCTAGAGAGGAAGATATCTTGGGAGGAGCGGAGTGGGTGATTTGGGTGATATCT
The DNA here is from genome assembly GCF_062004578.1 of Staurois parvus. NCBI lineage: Eukaryota > Metazoa > Chordata > Amphibia > Anura > Ranidae > Staurois > Staurois parvus. The sequence continues at coordinate 1,066,365 of NW_028318294.1, read as the reverse complement.
GCGGATGAGGTTGCTGATGTAGCTCAGGGTAGTAGTTAGATACAACTGTTCTTTGCTCTCTATATGGTTATATGAGAAGTGTTAAACTGCTGTTATTACCCTTGGCGTGATGCTGATGACTTGGCTACAAAGTGAAGTCATCATCACATACTTGCAATACAGGCCTTTGTATGGCACATTTGTCTATGGGGGAAGCTACAGATGGCAACTGTACTTAGTGCCCGACATGGAAGTACCAGTAAATGCCTGATATAGGAAACACCTAGTTTGGAGTTGTCTAAGGCTAGATTCACATATGTGCGGGTGGTGCCGCTGCGGATCCGCACAAAAATCCATGCAGCCGCACCACCCACATAGAAGAATGAGGACCCACGGGCGGGTGCCATTAGTTCTAATGGCATGCAGCCCGCACTGGAATCGCAACCGCACTGGGAACCCGAGGTTCCCGTGTGGGCTGCGGTTTCCAAAGAAGTGCAGGGACTTCTTCCCTGCGTGTCCCGGACACGGGAGTCCTTTCAAATGAATGGGCTCTCGTGCCCGAGCAAAACGCGGCCCGCACATATGTGAACTGGGGCTAAAGGCAGGAAATCAAGGTTGCACATTGGCCCTTATAAGCCTGCTCCTATCCCTTCCTTCATGGTAACTGTCACCTTCATTACTCAAAGGCCATAACTTGAAAAGTTGCTTTCTCATTAAGACTAGAAAACAAATGGCTTCTGGAATACACTAATCCATATATTCTCAATACACCGACAAAGACTAGCACAACATAAAGATCCAATGACTCATATAGAATGTGGTGTCTAGACTTCTGCAGTCCTGAGCACTTGAGAACACAGATGGGCCCTCTGCAGTTTGTGATCTAAGCCATCTGCCCTTCTATCAAGAAAGCCTTTATTAAACTCTCCAAAGCTTCACCTCCCTAGAGAGTTGATGTCCTTTCCTCAAATTTAAGCCCAGTTTCAGAGGTATCTCATTTATAGACCCAATGACATTAACTATAAAACATTAGTTCTTTGTACGATCTACCTAAGAAAATGTGCACAGAGATATTTACTTTGTCATATTATTTATTATTATACAGGATTTATATAGCGCCCACAGTTTGCTCAGCGCTTTACAATATAACGGGAGACAATACAGCAACAATACAGTTCAATACAAGAGGGTTAGGAGGGCCCTGCTTCTTGGAGCTTACAATCTAAGAATTGTCACAATTGATTTATGAATGTAGATATTTTCAGGGTGTAATCTTTGGGTGTGACAGATCTACCTTCACACCTACTGAACATCCTTTATTCACTGCAGCCTGTCAGGAATCGACTTGCCAATAATGGTGGGACTCACCTGCCTTGTGGGCTGCAGTACCGGGGCTGGCCAGCGGGTGATCTCAGCAATCAGAGACTCAACCCTGCAGTCAGCCAAACACCTGAAGCTGATTACGGAGGTGTATTTAAGGGATGGCCAGACCTGCAGTCTGGGTCTTGGTGTGTGTTTCTCCATGGGCCCCTGTATCTTGTTACCTGCATTCCTGTTCCTGTCTGACTGACTGGTTGCCGACCCTGCCTTATTCTGACCTCTGCTGGCTTCTCCGGTTTGATCCCTGGCTTGTGACCCTGACCATTCTCTGCCTGACCCCCTGTACCTACCTGCCCGATTGTTATTGACCCGGCCTGCCTGACTACGCTTGCATTGTATGTATTGTTATCTGTGGGTGGTTTGGTTCGTTTGCACTGTGTTTATGTTTTAGTATTGCACTGCGTTTTGTATTGTTAGTATTAATAAATTATATTGTTTATAACATATCTGAAGCCTGCGTTTCCCTGCGTCAGTTCACATACCTCTGGTCATACCCGGAGCCCTGACACAGCCTCTGATGTGGCCGCCTCTCAGGCCTGTGCATCGACTCTGCCCTGGCTAATGCCCCGTACACACGATAAGAAAATTGCTCCTTGGAGCTTTCAATCTAAGAGTCCTATCTTATCAATAAAAGGGTGGCAGAAACAAGTGAATGGCATACTACCCATTCAATCAGTCTTGGGGACAATAATTCCAAATGCAGTGACAGATACTGAGCATTTAGTCAGGAGGGGCAGTTGCAGTGTATAAAAAGGCTCTGAAAAGCAATAATAATCTTTATGAACTATTCATTGAAAGGTCAAGGAGAACCAACATGTGTTGGGGATCTATGTCTCCTTCATCAGGGTTAATAATGGGCATATTAGGTATTATTTGAGTATTAAAACATGAAAAATAGAAGATACAATAATGCAAAGATAACTATTTTTAGAATAAAAATCAGCGCCCAATAACATTGTAGATCCCCATGTTTGACTGCCGTTGGGCTTAATGGAAAACAAAGAAGGGTTGAAAAACGTGCTGCATATTGCCATGTCTCTGAAACTGGCTTTACATGTTACAGTGCAATTCTGCAATCCTATTTAGATCTGCCAACAACTTTGTAACGTGAAGATCTGCTTAACTGAGTACAAAAATTGAATGCTTGTTTAGGAAGATGTTTGCAAATCTACTGGTGCCCGTAGGCATGTTATGGGTTCTATAATGGAAAAATTTAGGAAGGAATTTGGGCTACCCAGTTTTATCTAAATGAGCAAGACACATGATAACATGTGAAAGTGAAAAAGTAATGTACCACCAAGAAAATGATCTCATTTATTCCTAATGAACCACCAAAATAAAAGGCACCTTTAAACTAATCACAGAAGCACAGATGTCATTTCCGAAATGCTTCTGTGAAATCAAAGCTTTTTCAACTACTGTGTATTGCATGGCAATGTAAAATAAACTGTTAAAACAGTTGTAAATGTCTGTACATATTTTTTAGAACTTGTGGATGTTCTGTGATGTGAAAATTGCTTTTTTTAAAAAGTAATAAGAATTATTTTTGTGTAAAACAAATTGCACTGAGTAATGCATGTCTGTATGGTTTACTGATATTGCTCCCCGTGAAAAATAAATAATAAAAAAAAATTAAAAATGAAAGTGATTGTTATGTTATATAGTCCTGAGATAGGTACATTTTCCTGATGTATGCATAAAGGTTGTGCGGTTTAACCAGTGGTGTATTTAGGTTTTGCGCTGCCCTAGGCAACACAAAATTTGCCCCCCGGAGAGAGCCTGCAATTGACCAACAACACCCTTAGACCCCCCACCCACCCGAGAGAGCCTTCCACTACCACCGCCCCCATACACCGGCCACTCACTTCCCAGTGAAAGAGAAAGACATTCACCTTCACAGCTCTGGACATCCCTGGGAACGAGAGTCAAGCAGCCCACAGCCTCTCTCAGATCCCACCTGTCCCCAAGCCGCATGTATCCCCTCTTCCGTCCCTTCTTCCAGGAGGGCGGTGCTGGCCCCCTGAAAAATGCCGCCCTAGGCAAAGGCTTTGTGGTAAATACGCCTCTGGGTTTAACCACAATTTGTAAACATTGTGTATGCAACTGTGGGCAGTACAGTGGCTAAATGGTTAGCACTAGGGTCACTAGTTTGAATCCCAACCATGGCACCACCTACCTGGAGTTTGCATGCTCTCCCTGTGCCTGAGTGGGTTTCCTCCCACACCCCAAAGACATGCTGGTAGGTATGTTAATTGGATCCTGTCTAAATGGCCTTAGTATGTGTATGTATGAATGTAAGTTAGGGATCTTAGATTTTACACTCCTTGAAGGTTAGGGACTGATGTGAATGTACAATATATATATATATATATATATATATATATGTAAAGCACTGCATAAATTGAAAGCACTATATAAGTACCTATAAGAAATAAATAAATCATATACAGGGCTTTGTTTCAGGGGGGACACAGTTCTGGCACATCCAGCACTGAATGTATGCAATGGCAAGGGGTGCTGGGGTGTGCTGAAAGGTCTATTGATGCCTGCTAGGGGATCTATTTTCACTGAAGGGGATCTATTTTTGCATGGTGGACTATTGTTGTTGGGGAGGTATAATGTTACTGGGGGGAGGGGGGAATTGTTGCTGGAATAGATCTACTATTGAGGGAGCGGTCTGTTGTTGCTGGCTGTTGGGAGAGTATATTAATCCTGGTTGTAGAGAGATCTACTGTTTCTGCTGTGGGGTCTGTCATTGCTGGGGTAGTAATGTGTTGCAGGGATGCATTGTTGCTAGGGAATCTATTGTTTTTTTGGGGGGTGTCTATTTCTTCTGGCTTCAGGGGATTCATTTTACTGCTTTTCTTGTTATCATTAACAGATTCTATACCAGATACTTAGCACCACAAAATTATACTTGACTCTGTATTCTCTAAAAAGAGCAGCAGTTGGAGGTGGGTAGGGGGTAGAACCAAGGGACACTGCTTGTAGGTGGGTAAGGGGTAGAACCAAGGGACACTGCTTGTAGGTGGGTAGGGGGTAGAATCAAGGGACACTGCTTGTAGGTGGGTAGGGGGTAGAACCAAGGGACACTTCTTGGAGGTGGGTAGGGGGTAGAACCAAGGGACACTGCTTGTAGGGGGTAGAACCAAGGGACAATGCTTGGAGGTGGGTAGGGGGTAGAACCAAGGGACAATGCTTGGAGGTGGGTAGGGGGTAGAACCAAGGGACACTTCTTGGAGGTGGGTAGGGGGTAGAACCAAGGGACACTGCTTGGAGGAGGGTAGGGGGCGGAGACAAGGGGTGACTTAGAAGAGGGGAGTTCCTGCACTTATTCTATGAGAAAAAAAACTGTGGTCATACAGTGCCTTGAAAAAGTCTTCATACCCCTTGACATTTTCAACATTTTGTCATGTTACCACCAAAAACGTAAATGTATTTTATTGGGATTTGATGTGATAGACCAACATAAAGTGGCACATAATTATGAAGTGACTGGAAAATGATAAATGGTTTTCAAAATTTTTTACAAATAAATATGTGAAAAATTTGTATTCAGCCCCCCTGAATCAATACTTTGCAGCTACTGACTTCTGGCCAGTCACAGAGGGGGTGCTGTTTTAAAGGGCTAGAGTAGGGGGTAGCTCAGTGTACAAGCAATGCATCTACACACAAGCAGCCAGACCCCCTGTGGTCCCCAATGATTTATCCAGTGTTTCCTGGTGCTTTCCTGTACTGCCTCTGTGCTCCTAGTCTGTGATTTCCTATGCGACAGGTTCACATCGCCGAGGTTTCACCCGGTGCATTTTTTGGAAAGGGTCAGGGACTTTTTAAAATGCAAAACATTGCGTTTTTGGTTCTATAGACTTCAATGGAGAAAAAAAAGTCCACTTTAACCAAAAAAAAAGAAGCTGAACAAAATGCAAAATGCGGTAAAAGCGCATCAAAAACGCGTTTAGAAAAACGCGAAACAAACTGCAAACAGCACTGGAAAAAGCATCAAATGCAAAATGCGTATATGTGAACGGAGCCTTAGATCCTGCACCTTGGCCCTTTTCAGAGCTCTTACCATGCGAGCAACTGACCGAGTTCTCAGTATCCAATCAGCTGCTATACCAATTCCTGGTCAGCCACTCTGCCCCTAGTGGCAGCGGGTGTCCTAATCCCTGACACGGTTTCTTTTTTAAGTATCTGTGATACTCTTCAGTCATTTTATGATTCACCCACCCCCGCCCCACTGTGTAGCCAATGAATTGTAGACTATTGCTGTGGATGGTAATAGGAGTCTGGCTAAATCGTCTATTTCTTGGAGACCTTAAGCCCTGGTTCACACTGATGCGTTGTGGAATTCGCAGCGTTTTCTGTGCGAATTCTGCACCGCATCACAATCGCACCCTGTTCATGCGAACCACTGTGGGTGTGTATGTTAAGTTAACAAGACCCGCAAAACCCGGTGCGATGTGCAGAATCAGATTGCATAGGTATGAATACCCATTCTAGTGCGGACCCAAAAAAGGGTCCTGCATCTTTGTGGTGCGGGTGCATTGCGATTAGAGCCATACAAAATGCATGACTCCAATCGCACCGCACTTAAATCACATGTGATTTGCACAGCAATGCGGTGCGGTTCCTGTGCGAATCACATGCGATATACCACAATGCATATATGTGAACCCAGGCTAAAAGGTTCGTTCACCTTTACTAAAAATCTGCTTATGCAAGTACCCAGGGCGGACTGACAACTCATGGGGCCCCCCGGGCAATAGGGGATCATGCGGCCCCTGTGTCCTTGCCCAAACTGAAAAAAGCCTATGAAAAAGGTACCAGGGGCATCTCATGGGGCCCCCTACTGACCCCGGGCCCTCTGGCAGTTTCCCTGAGTTTCCAAGTGGTCAGTCCCCCCCTGGTGGTGCCTGTAGACAAAAACAATCTGTGCAGCTTTCACCGAACTTAAATTGAGATACTTACTAAAGCCTGGTCAAAAAACTCTCAGAGATGGCATCAACTTGTCCTGCTTTGTTGCAAGGATGTTGCTAAGCCACTCCCAGCCGAATCATTCAAATGCCCTAGCATGCATTCTCTCTCTTTCTCCTATTGTAGTAGCTCTGAGCTCAGCAATACTGCAAAGGAAGAGATAGTGGACTGCATGTGTAGCAGTTTGAGAACTCACTCCTGTGATGGTGGAGATGAGCAGTAGTAGCTGGGAGTGTCTTAGCAACATCCTAGCAACAGGGCAGGCTAGGATGATGCCATCTCTGAGAGTTTTCCAGCCAGGATCTGGGTAGTATGTAAATGGCCTACACCTGTCAGGCTCCGCCCAACGGGATCTCTAGTGGTCCACGGCACGGGGTTTCCCAGGACGCGGAGTCTAAGTCCCAGTCTGCCTTTTCACCAGGGCCCCTGATGGTGGGGATGGACTTGGTGCAAGACTGAAACCAGGTCGCGTCCCTGGGCACCCCCGGCGGCGGCAGAGGGGTCCCGCTGAGGGTATGTGCCCGGGTTGAGCCTGCTGTGAAGGGGACGACAGATCCCGATCCGAGCGGGATGGATGGGATGACAGATCCCGATCCGAGCGGGATGGATGGGCAACTATCAGGAGTAGGCGAGGTCAGACTAGCCGGGTCGGTATTGTGCGGGCAGCGTGGTACAGGGGGAGTAAGCGGAGAATGGTCGGGGTCACAAGCCAGGTTCAGCAGGTAGCGGGCAGTGTGGTACAGAGGGTCAGGCAGAGGGATGGTCAGGAACGAGCCGGGGTCAGAGCAGGAGAAGGTCAGCATAAACAGAACAGGCAGAGTTTGGCAACAAGGAAGCGTACTTACAGGACAGGAACAAGACCTTGCGGCAACTTGGAGATGCACAGGGCAGCTTTAAATAGAGGGCCCTGCTCTCCCATTGGTGCGGCCGCGATCGCTACTGCGCATGCGCGGCCGCCACGATCGCCGAGGACTCTGCGCTCGCCGGCTGGGACGGATCGGCGGTCTGCGCATGCGCGCGCCGCCAAGGACCCGGGATCCCTGACAACACCTATAGAAGAATAAGGCAGCAGACAGAAATTACACTTAGGCTGGCCATACATTATACATTTTTCTTGAGATTTTAGGTTTAGATTTACCAAAAATATGAGGTCAAAACTAACAACACTTTCAATTGTATCCAATTAGGCAAGCCCTTGCACTACATAGTTGAAGGTAAATCTAAAGGAAATTGGGCAGAAATTGGACAGAAAATTGTATAGTGTATGCCTAATGCCCCGTACATATGATAAACAAATCGTATGGAAATTGTCGTATGAGGACCGATCGTCTGACAATCGGATTGTTAGTATACAGCTTTTGAGAGCCGATCACAACAATTCGTGCGACAATATCCGAAGGGACAAGCGCAAAAATTTTTCTCGTACAATATCAGATCGTACGATTTTCGTTTATTCAGTACAGTAGTCATCCGAAATTGGACAGAAAATTGTATAGTGTATGACCAACCTTAGTGCTCTGGACTGAGACAAGTACACACTATAGGGGTTGATTTACTAAAGGCAAATAGGCTATACACTGTAAATGCACCAGAAGTGCACTTCAAGTGCATTGCCAGTGCAGTTGCTTTAGAACTGAAGCTCTGAAATGAGGTGAAGTCATATGCAAGCAAAAATGATGTTTTTTTAATTTTCCTTGTATGTTCCCCTCAAATCTAGAGCAACTGTACTTTGAGTGCACTTGGAGTGAATTTTCAGTGCACAGCCTATTTGCCTTTAGTAAATCAACCCCTATATGTGGGATATGCTTTGTTCATATTTAATGTCTGAGGTTTACAACTGCTTTAAGGTTTGTGGTCTCAGCAAGCCAATGTAGGCATTCGCCAGATCAGATTCTTTGTAGTCATAATGCACTATCTTGCCTTTGAACGTAGGTCAGCTGGATTCAAAAGGTCAATAATGGTCAATAATGGGGCTTTTAGGTAGCTCCAGTCCCCTCACTATAAAAGAGTGAGGCCAACAGCATCCATATTTACTATGTGCTTTAGCTGTGATAGGGAAAGCATAGGCAATGAACCTGCAAATGACATTGGGTTAAAATAACGTGCAGAGAGTATCGGCACTGGAAGGTCTGTTAAAGTAGATGGAAGCCTTTACTGAATGTAATACAGGTATCATAATACCTCATAGAATTGGGAGGCATCCACTATACTGCTACCAGGCTTCATGCGTTTTTTTATACAGGGCATATTTCCTAATTATTGCTGGCTACAGTTGTGTTTTTTTACCTTTTTTAACCACTTGCCCTCCAGAGGACCAGACCATTTTTTGTGTTACGGCGCTGCGTTACTTTAACTACTTGCCAACCGCAGATAGCCGAATGACGGCTACACTGCGGCCGGCCAGTTCTGGGAGGGCGTCATATGACGTCCTCCCAGAATGTGCTCTCCTGCGCTCCCCCAGGGGCGCACACCCGGCAATCTCCGTGATCGCTGTGTCCTACGGACACAGCTGATCACGTGATGTGGTAAAAGGCCAATCACAGCGGCCTTTTACCACGTGATCAGCCGTGTCCAATGACACGCTGATCACCGGGAAATGCAATTGCTGGTTCTCGGCTGCACTTTCTTCACGCTGTCAGAGCGCGAGGAAAGGTCTGCCGAGAACCGGCAGTTGTCAGAGCAGGGATCGGCACTGATCATCAGGGCACTGATGATCAGTGCCCTGATGATCGGTGCCTAACAGTGCCACCCACCAGTTCTGCCCACCTGTGCCCAGCAGTGGACCCACCTGTGCCCAGCAGTGCCACCTACCTGTGCCCAGAAGTGCCACCTACATGTGCCCAGCAGTGCCACCCACCTGTGCCCAGCAGTGCCACCCAGCAGTGCCACCTTCCTGTGCCCAGAAGGGCCACCTACATGTGCCCAGCAGTGCCACCCACCTGTGCCGAGCAGTGCCACCCAGCAGTGCCACCTACCTGTGCCCAGAAGTGCCACCTACATGTGCCCAGCAGTGCCACCCACCTGTGCCCACCCACCTGTGCCAACAAGTGCCACCCACCAGTGCCCACCAGTGCCACCCACCAGTGCCCATCAATGCAGTGCTGCTAGTCAGTGCCACCAGTCAGTGCCCAGCAGTTGCGCCAGTCAATGCCTAGCAGTGCTGCCAGTCAGTGCCCAGCAGTGATGCCAGTAAGTGCCACCTATCAGTGTTGTCCATCAGTACCCATCATCAGTGCCACCTATCAGTGCTGCCTATCCGTGCCACCTCATTAGTGCTGCCTATCAGTGCCGCCTATCCATACCACCTCATTAGTGCTGCCTATTAATGCCACCTATCAGTGCCACCTCATTAGTGCTGCCTATCAGTGCCACCTATCAGTGCCCATCAGTGCTGCCTATTAGTGCCCATCAGTGCCGCCTATCAGTGCCCATCAGTGCTGCCTATCAGTGCCCATCAGTGCTGCCTCATCAATGCACATCAGTGAAGGAGAAAAATTACCTGTTTGCAAAATTTTATAATAGAAACAAAGAAAACATTTTTTTTAAAATTTTTTGCATTTTTTTTGTTTATAGCGCAAAAAGAAAGCTCTATTTGTGAGGAAAAAAATGATACAAATTTCATATGGGTACAATCTTGCATGAGCGCGCAATTGTCAATCAAAGTGCGACAGCGCTGAAAGCTGAAAATTGGCCTGGTAAAGAAGGGGGTATAAGTGCCCGGTAGGCAAGTGGTTAACTGACAATTGCGTGGTCATGCAACGCTGCACCCAAATGAAATTTACGTCCTTTTTTCCCACGAATAGAGTTTTCTTTTGGTGGTATTTGATCACCTGTGCAAAAATCATTCTTAGGTCCGATTTTCGGCCGAAAAATCGGTCAAATTTTGATCCATGTATGGCCGGACTAAGGAAGTCAACTGCAGTTAGAATGCTTTTGTCAATGGACTCTGAACTTCTGCCTATAGTACCAATGCACTTACTTGACCAGTTCTACCGTGATTACTGCTTTAGCTGCTACATGTGCATATTCTAGATGTATTATTTTTCTCCTTGATCATGAGATATACCTGAGCTACTGTTGTTGAGATGTTTTCTTAACTGTTTATGTTGAGCCGGGGAATGCCCAGAGGCTCTGTTTTATAACTTTTCATACAAACTTTAATAAACACAATTTATTAAAAAAAAAAGAACTCTGAACTTATGTCATAGACACAGGCCTATCAACACATGCCATTTCTTTGGCATGACTTGCTGTCAGGAACCATAAACCAGGTGGAGACAGAAAGTACAGTTAAAAAGACACTTTTAATGAAATAGCAAAAATAACACAGTTCAGGAATATAGTAAAAAAACAAAAGCCAGGGTTAGGAAGCCAGAGCAGGTAATCAGAGAAGCTGGGGTCAGGAAATCAGAAGTCAGCATACTTGGGAGCAAAAATCAGGAACAGGAATCAGAAGAAACGTCAGCCAGACCGAGTTGTACACAGAAACCCAGGCAGGAACACACTGGAGAGCAAGGATGAAATGAGCTAAGCTTCTAAAAGAGCAAAAATTGGCTGGCTGTAGGCTGGACTAATGAGGCAGGTAATGGTTTCCAGGTGAGTCACTGTGGAGACCACGAGTGGCTGGTATTTAACCGACACCTGAGTAGCTTCTGAAAGAAAAGAGCTGCTTGTTAAGTAGCAGGAGCCCAGCCCTGACACTTGCAAACATTAGACTGAGCTACCTTCACTGGAGTACAAGCTAAACTGGCCAATGAGATAAATTTGTTTTTATAGCTATTTTACAAACTACTAATTAACAGGAACAACACTCCATGTACTCTGAGTCTTTTGCTGTAACTGTTTTTTTTCTGCAAAGGCTGCTGTTCTAGAGTCTCTTGTGATGAATAACATAGAAATGTCAAGATTAAAAGCTGCAATCAGCAGACATTAACCCATGATTCAGCCATGAATTCCTAATCCATAGTAGCTGTAATTACATTCTGATCCCGGCAAGAAACATATTTACAGATCTGCCTTCTTTTAACTCTAATCTCTTTAGAAATTCAGATAATCACGGGCTATGGACACAAATTACATGAAAACTGGACATTAAACAAAGACTGTTATTTATAAACATGTACAAATCCTCAAGTGCAGAGATTAGGAAAATTAGGTAAGGTTTTGACAAAAGTACTGACGTCTGTTTTGCAGAACGGGAGGTTAGTTATAGAAAGGCGTACTGGAGACTGTTCCGAGCTGCATTTATTTTTTATGCTGGCCAAAACAATTGAGTACTGTCCGTGATACTTTTTTATTTGCACTAACATACAATTTTGAGGACAAGCTTTCGGGATATGTCCCCTTCTTCAAAATCCAAGCAGTACTGTACAAATCACAAAGTTTCAGCAGAACGTTAGAATGTTAGTGCAAATGAAAAAAGTATCACAGACAGTACTCAATTTTTTTTTGTCGCAAATGCACTAATACGGCTACAATCACCTCAAGTAAAATGGAAGATTATGCTGGCCAACAAACATTAGCCAACAGTTTGATTATACATACAATATCTGCATTAAACATGGATGCATAAACATGCGCACTCCCATTGCCTGAGCATGCATATTTATGCACAGAGAAGACACAACACACACACTTTAGACCAAATAATGCAATTTATAAGATCCGTGTTTTCTCACACCTGCGGATGCCCATGGACCTTGTAAACTCATCAGCCAACTCAAAAAGTATTGGCAACAGTCATCTAAAATTAAAGAATACATTATTCTGCACATATAGACCAGCGTTTCTCAACCTTTTTATCCAAGAGGAACCCTTGAAATAATGTTCAGGTTTTGGGGAACCCCTGGAAAAACCAATTCCTTGGTAGCCAGGAGAAGAATACCCCCCTTACAGACAGCTAGAAATATCATTGGTGTTATGCAGATGGCTGTGCCAAGCAGAATTGTCCTTGGGACTATGAAGGTGCCATCACATGGGAGCTCAATCAGCCAGGGTCATGGATAAGGGGGTACCACCAATCCTCCTATATGGGGCCCAGGCCAGAAGAGGGTCCCAGGCAGCTGGGATAATTGAATGTGGGAAGGGAGGGTAATCAGCACCAATTACTGCAACCGATCCCCTGTATGTTTTTCCTGCAGCAGCTGAGAGCTGGATTCTTCCCCTCTCCCTGCCAGCTGCTGCAGAGATAGTCATACAGGAGATCGGTTCCAGTAATTGCCCCCCCCCCCCTGCACCCATCACCCTCCCTGTTCACCATACGTTGCCTCTGCTGCCCAGGCCCCCCCCCCCCCCCCCGTGTGCCCCCACCCCCTGCAGTGCTGCCAGCTTCCCTCCTCTGCTTCCCTCTGGCAGCTGCAAGCACTCAATAGAATCCTTCAGAATGGAGAGTGGGGGAATGGTCTGGTAAATATGTCACGTTTACCAGCCCCTTTCTTTCCTGAATGAACACAATGAGTGATTGGTACCGATCACTCAGTGTATTAATTCATAACTGAAGCATCATTTTTGGGGGTTTTGTTTAGAGGGGGCCCTATCAGGTCAGCTGTATGGGACCCTGTGGTTTCTAACAGCAGCCCTGCAATCAGCCACAGCCCACAGAACCCCTTGCAATCTTTGAAGGAATCCTGGTTGATAATACAGCAGATTACAGTGTCAAGTATATTGTTTACCTCCCTTTGTGAAAACTTAAAGTGGCTGTAAATTATTATATATATCCAGAATAGAGACTGTCCATAGGTGATGCACAGAGATTAAACAAATCCTTCTATATAAGTTGTACCTGTTTATCTGCACTATTCTTTTCTCGACATCTGTTCAAAGGGCTGAATTTATAAAGCGTGTCTGAGAGTTCAGAAAAAAGAGGTCAGAGTGCTGGAGTTACACTCTGCAGAGCTCAGTACGGAGAGCTCTGAATGCTGATTGGAGGAACAGCACACAGGAACAGAGCTGAGGCTAACAGCTGCTGGAGGTCCCTCCCCTGTCACCATTTTTCTCTTGGTGTCAGGAAAACTTGTCAGAGGTGACCCATGCTTATAGAAGAGGAGTGAAGCAGCAGACAGAAATCACATTTAGTGCTCTTAATTGGGATAAATACACACTATAGAGGGATGTGCTTTGTTCATAATTAATGTCTGATGTTTACATTAGGTGTATAAACCATGGTATGCTGTTTTTTGCAGTCTGCACTTATGGACAATCATGCTAACAGGAGTATAAATGTTCAAGTTCTGTTGATATGTACAGTATTGATTATACCAAATTTTTAACCCTGTATACCATTAGTTGTACAGTTGTTAATATTTTTGGAAAAAAATCAAGAACAAAATATGTTTTAAAAAAAAAAGATAATGGGGCTTATCTACTGAAGTATAATACTCGCCTCTGTTCATTTCAAATAGCCAATCAGATTTAAGGAAAGACTGTGTGCCTTTTTTACTTCTAAATTGCTTGTTAAAAGTGAAACTCCATTTTTTTTTTATACCTAACTTTTTTAGGATGTCTTCATGTCATTCACATGCAGGGTCCTTCTCGCCTATTCTCCAACCATAAATGGTGCAGAGAACCCCACTGACGTAGTGATGTCAGCACCGTTCTCTGCTTAATTATACTGTGAGTGCAGGAAGACATGGCGTGAAAAATAGAATATACCTGACTTGATCGCAGTACTGATCCTGTGTCTCTGTCTGAGGCCTGCTGTGCAGAACCTTACAGAAAGTAGCTAATAGAAAGCCAAAAGCAATTACTTACACTAAATGAATAAAAAAATACATGGAGCCATTTTAATGAATACTTAACTAGTGTAAAGTGAACTTAAAACCAAACCTTTCATTTTCATTTAATTTCCTATTTCTGTCTGAGTCTACATTAGGTGGATACTTTCTCTATATTTGTCCTGGTGACTACCATCACTGGGAATGAAAGCGAGGGAAAAAAACAAAACTTTTGATTTGCCAGCAGAGCAGATAATAAGGGGGTAAAGCATCACGGGGAAACATTGTTTCAGTGGTGATTGCCTAAGAGGGCATTTTCTTTACAGCAGAGAAACTGTTACTTTTGTCTTAAAACAGGAAGTAAAGGAAAGTCTCCCTAATGCTATGTGTCAGACACAAGGCCTGCAGGTCAAATATGGCCTGCCAGGCCATTTCAAGTGGCCTTCGCACCGAGGGGTTTATTTTCAGCTTGGAAGTGGCAGAGCTTTGTTCCACCACCTCTGGCTCTTGCCCTCTGCCCCTCACTCACCACTCTCATTTGTAAATACAGAAGCTTTCTGTGTTTACAAGGACAGCTTTCATCTTGGCTTTCGTGGCTCTCACAGATCCTGCCAGGCCATTTCATGTGGCCTTTGCACCGAGGGGTTTATTTTCAGCTTGGAAGTGGCAGAGCTTTGTTCCACCACCTCCGGCTCTTGCCCTCTGCCCCTCACTCACCACTCTCACTTGTAAATACAGAAGCTTTCTGTGTTTACAAGGACAGCTTTCATCTTGGCTTTCGTGGCTCTCACAGATCCCTGCCTGCCCTGCTCGCACAGGCACGGTGGGGACAGCCAACCAATGACTGTCCCCACCGTGCCAACCAATGACTTCCCTACAAGTTAGAGAAAGAGGCGGAGCCTTCTACACTTCCGGGAGATACTAGAGCTAGAGCAGATAGGTGAGAGGCATTAAAGCTTTGGGGGGGTATAGATGAGGGCTGTGGAGGGAGATGTGTGCAGAGGTGAGGAATAGAGGAATAGGGGGAGGGGTGCAGAGGTCAGAGTGGAGGAGGAGCGGTGAATGGGAGATGTGGACAGGCTGTGAAACAGAGCTGAACCCTGCACTCTGTATGTAGCTCACTCCCCAACCCTGCACTCTGTACTCAGTGCACCCCCAAACTCTGAACTCTGTACATAGGGCACTCTTGAACTCTGCACTCTGTATGTAGCACACCCCTGAAGACTGCACCCTGTAAATAGGGCACTCCTGAAGTCTTCACCCTGTAAATAGGGCACTCCTGAAGTCTGCACCCTGTACATAGGGCACTTCTGAACTCTGCACTCTGTAAGCACCACACCCCTGAAGTCTGCACTCTGTACATAGGGCACTCCTGAACTCTGCACTCTGTAAGTAGCAAACCCCTGAAGTCGCACTCTGTACATAGGGCACTCCTGAACTCTATACTCTGTATGTAGCACACCCCTGAAATCTTAACTCTGTACATAGGGCACTCCTGAACTCTGCACTCTGTATGTAGCACACCCCTGAAGTCTGCACCCTGTGCATAGGGCACTCCTGAAGTCTGCACTCTGTAAGCACCACACTCCTGAAGTCTGCACTCTGTACATAGGGCACTCCTGAACTCTGCACTCTGTATGTAGCACACCCCTGAAGTCTGCACCCTGTGCATAGGGCACTCCTGAACTCTGCACTCTGTAAGCAGCACACCCCTGATGCCTGCAGTCTCTACATAGGGCACTCCTGAACTCTATACTCTGTAAGTAGCACACCCCTGACGCCTGCAGTCTGTACATAGGGCAGTCCTGAACTCTGCCCTCTGTAAGTAGCACACCCCTGAAGTCTGCACTCTGTACATAGGGCACTCCTGAACTCTATACTCTGTATGTAGCACACCCCTGAAGTCTGAACTCTGTACATAGGGCACTCCTGAACTCTGCACTCTGTATGTAGCACACCCCTGAAGTCTGCACCCTGTACATAGGACACTCCTGAAGTCTGCACTCTGTAAGCACCACACTCCTGAAGTCTGCACTCTGTACATAGGGCACTCCTGAACTCTGCACTCTGTAAGCAGCACACCCCTGATGCCTGCAGTCTGTACATAGGGCACTCCTGAACTCTATACTCTGTAAGCAGCACACCCCTGACGCCTGCGGTCTGTACACAGGGCAGTCCTGAACTCTGCCCTCTGTAAGTAGCACACCCCTGAAGTCTGAACTCTGTACATAGGACACTCCTGAACTCTGCACTCTGTATGTAGCACACTTCTAAAGTCTGAACTCTGTACATAGGACACTCCTGAACTCTGCACTCTGTATGTAGCACACCCCTGAAGTCTGAACTCTGTACATAGGACACTCCTGAACTCTGCACTCTGTATGTAGCACACTCCTAAAGTCTGAACTCTGTACATAGGACACTCCTGAACTCTGCACTCTGTATGTAGCACACCCCTGAAGTCTGAACTCTGTACATAGGACACTCCTGAACTCTGCACTCTGTATGTAGCACACTCCTAAAGTCTGCACTCTGTACGTAGTGCACTCCTGAACTCTGCACTATGTACGTAGCGCACTCCTGAACTCGGCACTCTGTACGTAGCGCACTCCTAAACCATGCATTTTGTACGTAACACTCCTGAACTCTGCATGCCGTATACATCTGAACTCTGTACTATATACATAGTGCACTCCTGAGCTGTGCATACATAGTCTTACAGATAAAACCGCCCTTTAAGGGCAACCATTATGCTGATTCAGCCTGCAATAAATTGAGTTAGCAGACGAAGAGTCCTGATCTGTATAAATGTTGCAGGCTAGTGATTCAGAAAGCATCAAAGCCCACCAGATCATCCTAACTGACTGAGGAAAGCATTGGAAGGTTTCATAATTCTCAAACACGGGTTTCCAGGATAGTGCACCCACTGACCAAGCAAAAGCCCTAAAATGAAGTATTAATTGTAATTGGCATTGCTGTATTGCTGATCCCTGCCTGGTGCTGCCTTATGTGAATTCACTGGCCAATAATGTTCTCAGAGGAGCTTTACTGCATAGGCCTGTATGTGTGGGTGACAGGTGAACTTTAAAGACTCTACAAAAAAGAACTGTATTTACATATGACCTCTGAAATACATGGAATTCTTTTCATATGCCATATGGACTTGTTTTTCCCCCTCGCTGAAGCTACTTGCCTTTGCCAACATTAAGAGAGCCGGGGATATGTTCTATCAGCTCTCCAGTATATAAAGCTTAGTACATTTTTTTCTCTGCGCAATACTTTAGTGATGAGTTATTTTCTTTTAATAATAGAGAAAAATATAAAGGAGAAATTATACTTTAATGGACGCAGGGATATATACTACATATCGGGAAGCCTGACCACAATTGATTTTGCAGTACTTAGTAATAAGCTGGAGCTTCTACTATTATCTCTTTTGGAATCTCAGAACTCCAAACCCAGGGATTTGGGTATGCTGATGCAGCTGTTTTGGATTTTAATTTTTTTTAGATTTTGGAGATTATGCAGGTACAGTGAGACACCAGGAATTGCAGCAGTATAGGCAAGAATATCTGTTTTCTGGATTCCCTAAGAGATAAAATTGATGAGTGATTCAGAATACCAGCATCTATCACAGGTTTAATGCATTCAGGAAGAAATGAAGAGGTTAGGGAAAGCTTAATATGTGGTCCAGCAATGTGAACCCTGTGGGCACAGTGGCACTTTTCCTTTATCAGATTCTATTACTGAAAAAGTCACAGTTTATAAAGCCAACATAGCGAATAACTTGAAAACCCGTGTCATCGAACCATTGAGAGATTTCCTTGGACTTCCTGTTCAACAGATGAACAGGAAGATGGGAGATTTCTTCAGAGCAAGTGGGAAATTTCCTCTTGAACAATTGTTACCAGAACTCTTTGGAAGAATTTCCTTTATTTCTTGTACCAGTGACAACAATAAGGTGTTGGATTTCCCATCACTTTTTGACAATGGTGACCAGGACAGATAGAGAGGTAATTCTCCCTAGCATGTGCTCAGGCAGAAAAAAAAACCTGACTGTTTTCCTTGGCCTCTTGAACTAAGTTTGGATTGTATAATCATTGGATGGAATTGTGGCAAACTTGCTCATCCTTGTTGGAGCAGAGTCCCCCTTTTCCACTCTCTTTTTCGTGTTCTGTCTGTTTATTTGAGGCATTCCTCAGCCTCATTCCTACCCTCCTCCCTTCCTGAGAGGCAAACGTTATCTCCTGGCAGATGGCGTGGAACAACCAGGAAGACATGAGAGTTGAGACAGGCCTTCTACTAAAGTGTAACTTTTGTCACCCAAAACGGCGTAAGCCCATACATTATCAAACTGACCAGAGTAAATGCACATTCCTCAGGTCAACTGTATGGTTCATGTCATGGGATATGAAGCTGGTAGTTTAGTTTAGAGTTCCCCAATGACCACTCCCAAAACGTGTAGCCAGAGCCCCTCCCCTTGAGAGGGACTTTCAAGAGAGTTAGAGCTTGTCACACACACACAGATCTCCGAGGTAACATCGAAACAGAGGAGATCAAAGAACCTTTCTGCTCTGCATCTTGGATTTGCAAACCCAGGCATATGGGCAAGTAACTTAACCCTGTAATCTTCTTCCTAATTATCTCTTTGCTGTGTCTTTATATACATATATATATATTTTTGTGACATCTCTTGGTAAATATTTTAGCGCACCTGTTTTGACCCTGTTAGAAATAAATCTTTCTTTCTGAAAGTGCTAAACTGTTTCTAAGCGCTTACTTGCAATTCACGAATCCCTGCCTTTGAAGAGACGCTACTGTTTGTTATATCTCTGTATAGCAGGTCCGCGGGCCGTGCTATATAGATCAATATTTGAATCATTATAGTGTATTTTTGATAATGGGAGTTTCCCAGTCTCCGACAAAAGTGATGGTGGCAGTAGAAGGGTTAGTTGCGTAATTAACCCGACCCAGTAACAAGCGCATTCAGGCTGCAGGCACAGATTGTAGACCATTAGCTGGGCAATCGCTGTGTAGGGTGCAGCTGGGTGGGGCCTTGTTAAGCACGTCACACCGCGGTTTTGGATCGGACGGCCCTTCGGTCACGAGTTTGGTGAGAAGGTCTGGGGTCTGACGCCGTGGGCGTGACGTATTACTGTTAGTCGCGGCTGTGCGATTGTCGCCTGTTGGTGGCGGCGACCGTGGGCCGTGACAGGAATCACAAACATTATGACTGGCCCTTATACATCCTATTTATTTTCTGTGTGGCTCTCACTGCTCAGATTTAGGCACTACTCTGCTAGCACTGATACAATTCACTAGACCCCAATATTCCTGATAGTCTGTCTACATCTATGGTACTTCCCTACAGAAAAAAAATTATTATTTAACTTTAGTTGCTCACATTGGCTGTTGTTGTTTTCGACCTTCGGAATAAACATGGTCTACTCAATTCATCATTCTATAGTTTTTTTCGACATTATGCACAGTCTCTAATGAGAGACCTTATCTTTGCCCTCCCGACTCCATTTAAGAGAACCTGTACAGAAGGATCATCAATAAATGCAATGATCTCTGATATCTATTAGATCCTGGCTACTATAATGGTGGAACCATTTTCTAAACATTGTTATATGTTGAAATGGGAAGCATTGCTGGGCTTTGAACTCTCATTAGAGGTCTGGCGGGTGCTTTGGTTGCAAGCCCATAAAAGCTTCATGTGCAAGGTTTATAAAATGCTTGTAAGATTTTACTCTTGTGGTATCATACCCCTGAGCAGGGGCAGACTGACCATTTGGAAACTCGGGCACTGCCCGAGGGCCCAGGGTCAGTAGGGGGCCCCATGAGATGCCCTGGTACCTTTTTCATAGGCTTTTTTGAGTTTGGGCAAGGACACAGGAGCCCCATGATCCCCTATTGCCCGGGGGCCCCATGAGTTGTCAGTCCGCCCCTGAGTTCCTACATACTATTTCTCCTTCCATTCTCGATAGGTGTTGGAGATGTGACTCGGCGGTAGGATCTCTGTTCCACAATTTATGGACGTGCCCAAGAATTACACCTTTCTGGGAAGAGGTTAACTTGCTCCTTTCCAAGGTAGTTATCATGCCTATCCACCTTGATCCGCTGATGTATCTTTTGAGCATCCCTGTTGTGGGAGCTAGGGAAAAATCTAAAGAAACTAATGACACACATCCCCCAATGCTTTCTTCCCATCTACAGCAGGTTAAGGAAGTGAGTTCTATGGAATACCTACTGCTAGACTGCGTAATAATCTAGCTACGTTTACTGCTGTATGGGATACCTGGGATGACTACTTAGCCCTTAATGCACCTTTATTATCTTGAGTTATGGCATGCTGAGTGGCTTCTTTCTGGAGTCTGGTACCCCTCTTGATACATTCCATCCCTCTTTTGTACAATGATGTTGCATTGTATTGGTACCATGCATTACTTTTTTTGACTTGTTCTTGTATTGCATGTTTATGTGTCAGCTGGCCCGCTTTGGGATCACTGATGTGGCTTCGGAGCAGGTCACCCTAGCTGCTGTTTTCATTGCTTGGGAATAAATTTTTTTGCTATCTCATGTGCAATCTAATGCTGCAGTAATTTCTGTTACCAATGGAATGCCTTTTCCATTCTTTTTTTCTCTGTAAAACTTGAAAATTCCTCTTTAAATAAACAGAGGCCATAAACAAAAAAAAACCTTCCAGTTTTAACTCTTTGACATTCAGGCCTTAAAAACACTTTAAATAACAAGAGAAAATAAACTGCAAACAACAGTACAAATGAAGAGTAATAAATCTCAATTTACAGAATAGAAATAGAGTAATCATGGGAATAAAACAGCCAAGGAAAGAAATGTGAATACAATGTAATAATCAAATGATCAGCACATTAAAAAATGAAGGTAGACATTACAGTTACAATACAATTTGGTATAAGAGGAAACAGAAGGTCCTGCTCCTTAGAGCTTACAATCTAAGGCGGTCATCATGGGAATGGTTATTAGGCCAGATCCAACAACTATATTGAATATAAATTTTTTTTTAATTTAACACTAAATAGCAGTAAAAAATGAAGACAAATTATTTACTTATTACAAAGGCAATAAAAGTGCTAAGTGTTGGCTCTTTTAAAAAAATTTCAATACAAATTGTTATAGGCGAAAAAATATCAATAATATTTATTGAAAACATCCTGATCACCTTTCCAAAGAGTATAAGGCCATGCCAAAATTAATTTTACAATGCTGATTAAAGTAAAACACAACAGATAAGAATAGTTACAGAAAACTGCAACAAAAACTGAGTGTGATATGAAAGTGCATGTTAGCTAGTTGAGAAAAATCCATTGTGGCCCCCTCCCTTGGTATGTGCATGTGCTTCTTTTGCGCGGCAGGGGCGGACTGACAACTCATGGGGCCCCCCGGGAATAGGGGATCATGGGGCCCCTGTGTCCTTGCCCACACTCAAACCACACCCAAAAAAGCCTAAGAAAGGTGCCATGGGCATCTCATGGGGCCCCCTACTGACCCTGGGCCCTCGGGCAGTGCCCAAGTGCCCGAATGGTCAGTCCGCCCCTTGCTCGATGTGTTTGTATTTGTAAAACCAAACCTTTCTTTAAGTTTTAGAAGGAGTAAAAAAGGGGTAAAACAGCTATCAGGCTATTTTTTGTTGCCTGTGTCCCGCCAGGGAGATTGCACTTTATTTCCTGTCCTTTGAGACTCAACAGAAAATGAGAGTAAATCTCTTCAAATGAATGGAATTGTCATCACTGTCATAGGAGCAAATGTCCCCATTCCATGTCCCCATTCCATCACATCTTGCTGTAATGACAACTCACATTTTTAATTTTCACTCACTTTCTGTCTCAGTAACAATGGTCACCAGTAGAGATGAGCGAATCGAACCAGGCGAACCGGAATTCGATACGAATTTCAGGAAAAATTCGATTCGCGGCGAATCCGAATATTTGCTTACTTCGGGTGCGCGAATCGGATTTTTCCCGATCAGCCGGCAAAAGTGTCCCTGCAGAGAGCTCCGCTATTTCTGACAGTTCTCTGACAGAAGGAACACATGTACAGCGGTTGAAACATTGTATCTATTAGTTTCCATTTAGGATACAGATGTTTCAACCGCTGTACATGTGAAGAAGCTGTCAGAGAACTGTCAGAAATAGAGGAACTCTGCACATACACTTTTTGCCGGTTTGGAATTCTTATTTTCATCCTACTTCTTCTTCTTCTTCTTCTTCTTCATCCTCATCCTCAGAAGAAGAAGAAGAGGATGAGGATGAGGATGAAGAAGAAGAAGAAGAAGTAGGATGAAAATAAGAATAATTCCAAGCCGGCAAAAAGTGTATGTGCAGAGTTCCTCTATTCTGCAGATACACTTAGAGGAGCTCTGCTGATACACTTAGAGGAGCTCTGCAGATACACTTTTTGCCGGCTTGGAATTAATCTTATTTTCATCCTACTTCTTCTTCTTCTTCTTCTTCATCCTCATCCTCAGAAGAAGAAGAAGAGGATGAGGATGAAGAAGAAGAAGAAGAAGTAGGATGAAAATAAGAATAATTCCAAGCCGGCAAAAAGTGTATCTGCAGAGCTCCTCTAAGTGTATCTGCAGAATGTCATTTATGGAAACAAATAGATACAATGTTTCAACCGCTGTATGGAGTGAATGTCACAGAACTGTCAGAAATAGACAGAAACTGTCACAGAACTGTCCTTCTTCTCATCCTTCTCCTTCTTCTCATCCTTCTTCTCATCCTTCTTCTCATCCTTCTCCTTCTTCTCATCCTTCTCCTTCTCCTCCTTCTCCTTCTCCTTCTCCTTCTCCTTCTTCTCATCCTTCTCCTTCTTCTCATCCTTCTCCTTCTTCTCATCCTTCTCCTTCTTCTCATCCTTCTCCTTCTCCTTCTTCTCATCCTTCTCCTTCTCCTTCTCCTTCCTCATCTCCAAGGGCATTTAAATTAAAGGTACAGTGTTCTGCACTAATTTAAAGGCTCTCTGAAGCCTAGAAACCCTTTTTATAAGTTAACTTCGTAGCGAATTAATTCGCATCGAATCGAATTTCTTCCTGGAATTCGCCGAATCAGCCGAATCGAATTTTTGAAAAATTCGCTCATCTCTAGTCACCAGGACAAATTAAAGGTAAAAATTTAAAAATGCCTTTACATGCGCTATACAGGTTACGAGGGGTCAGTTTTATTCTGCATGGTTCATTAAAATATTTGCATAACTCAGGGTCACCCAAAAATCTATTGGACAACAATATAATAAAAATGTGTCAATCTATATATAGCTTTAAGAAGAACTGCTTAGGGTAAGTACAGTAAGTAAGAGGGGCTTTGTGGTTGGCTGAATTTGGCGTCAAAGCATAAGTCCCTAACCCCGGTCTGGTCCTTTTAGAACATTGTCCCTCCTGCTGAGGCTGAACCCTCTGCCCTGCTGCTTGTCAGAGGCCTTCGCACAGCATTCCTGGCCGATTAATTATTATCCGCAAAGGAAGAAATGTCCACACAGATGTAGTTCCACTGAACTTTACTGTCGGTTCAGGAAATGGCATAACAGCCACATCACAAGGACATATATTCCGGAGTCACTTGACATTACGCAGGCAATCACATTTAGTGGATGATTCGCAGTAGTCAAAAGTGAATACATATGCAGCATCTCAGCAGCCATCTCCCTTAAAGTCCCTCCTCTATCCGGGTCATTAGTACTCACAGGACTGTTATCTCTGTAGTCACCTCCTCACTAGGTACATCTCTTCCAGATCTTCCTGAGTCTTCTGCTTCTGGAGGACGTCGGATGACGAAACGTGCAGGGCGGGGTTTTCGGAGGTGACGTCACCATGTAGTAAGGGGGAGCTCGCAGTAAATGCAGTGACCGGAGTCTACCTTTATAACATATGCTGATTATACTAGTGTCAGTTATGACCCTCAGTAATGTGAGTGTGATGTGGATTTTTTAAAATAGAATAAAGTATTTTAAATGGTTTTACACTTTTGAGGTTCCTTTTTCTTTCCTTCTAAGCGGTTCCATGTATGAGGAGTGTCAAGCTAAGAGGTTATAGGAGTCATTGACATTGCTGCAGATAGTTGCTCCCAGAGCCAATGCACAGTAGCTGGTTTGTAATTTGACCAGCCTGGAGCTCTGGCGAGTTTATTCAATTCGCTTGTTGGTGGATACACACGGTGTGGTGGTTATTCGAAACACAAGGATCAAAATACATAGATACACATTTAATTTGAAGGACTTTTTTCTTGCATCACGTTATGCTATGGACTATTAAGTTTTATATATATATATATATATATATATATATAGTTTTTTGTACATATACAGTAATTACTGTTATATGTAATTTTTTGCACAAATTTGCACATTTATGTTTTAGAATGTACGATGGGGGGTGTTATATGATCGGTCACATTTATAAAAATATGTTGATATTGGTTTGACATACATAATATTTTTACAGGGTTTTGCATATAGCACTTTGTTTGTTTTTGTATTTTTTGCACTTGAATATAGTGACAGTCTGTACATCTATAATATAAGTATAGTAATAGGGTGTTAGGGAGCGCTGTTCTAATTTTTTCATTGACATCCCTCCCAGGGACCCTCCAGAGAAGCAGCCTCAAACAGGCCTAGCTCAAATGGCCTTTTTCAATCAACCCTAGCCCCTACTTCCATAAGGGACAGAAAGACTACAGCCAGCTCCTCCTCCTGGCCTTCTGCCCTGTCCAAAGCTTATTTGTGCTGGTTACCAGGGCTGCTTTTAGGAACCACGGGGCCCCCTACAGCCAACCTGACAGGGCCCCCCAAAGAAAACACAGTTTACTATGATTCAATTATGAATGAACACAATGAGTGTACCGATCAATCATTGTGTTCATTTAAAAAAGGAAGGGGCTGGGAAATGTGACATATTTACTGGACCCTTCCCCTACTCTTCATTGTGAAGGATCCTATTGTGTGGATGCAGCTGCCAGTGGAAAGGAAAGGAGGGAATATGGCAGCACTATGGGGGTGGGGGGCACACAGGGGGGGCAGGGCAGCAGGGGTAAACATATGGTGGAAAGGGATGGTGAAGGGTGTGGCAGGGAGGCAATTACTGGAAACGATCTCCTGTATGTCTCTCTGTGCAGCAGCTGAAAGCCAGCGGGAGAGAGAGAAGAAGCCAGCTTTCAGCTGCTGCAGAGAGAGCCATATAGGGGATTGGCTCCAGTAATTTCCCCCCCACTGTGCCAATCACCCTCCCTGGCTACATATGATTTACCCAGCTGCCTGGGCCCCCCTTGCTGGCCTGGGCCCCGTACAGGAGGACTGGTGGTACCCCCTTATCCACAGCCCTGCTGGTTACATCCACATAGGTGTGGGGTGTTTAGCTCCTATATCCCAAGTGTGTGTGTGCGCTCCTCCCTAACTATATGTGGGATCTGACTCACCCATGACATCACTGCAGGAGGGCTGCACATAAAAGAAGCCTAGCACCTGATGACACTGTCTGCTATAACCAGAAACGTTTTTGGTACAGAGCCACCTAGTAGCAAAATGGCTAACTGCACCTGCCTACATGCAGCTCAGGGCAAAAAAAAGTGTAGAAGGGTTAATAAAGTATATGTAAACTCCAACAATTAACTTCTATTATTTGCTCCTTTTTTGGTCTAATAAATATACCATTAAAAGCATTTTGTATATCCGTTTTATAAGTTTAAAACAATACTTGTTGATCTTGTCATAAGTTCAGAATTGTCCTGTGTCATGTGCCCCCTCTTTGTTCTTATCTTGGACTGCAAGTCAATTAGTCCCTATGTTATGGATAAGAAGAAAGTGATGGTGGCTCAGTAGTTAAGCAAATGACAATGGGCAGGGCTGACACCATTCAATCCATGAAAATGCTCTGTGTTGTCAGCCCACAAACTGGAAATTTAGAGTTGAATGCATTGTTTGGCCACTATGAGAGTTCAGACAGTTACACTTGTTATGTAATCTGAGGACTCTTCCTGTCTCATGAATCTTGTCTCAAGATATGCTATTGGGGTGGCATGGGGAAATTTCGTAGACCCGTAATCCCAAATTTGCATCACTACAATTTACCAAATTTAATACCTTCAGTATTTAAACTGATTACACATTTTGTTCTGAAAATTAGTATCACTCTGCAAGGAGCAATTTGGTGAAAAATACAAAGATGTGAACTTCTGATTAATGTCAGATCTAATGAAATATCTCTCTCTAATAACAGGAGGCATGAATTGTTTTTAGGGATAATGAGCCATATCTATAATTTTTTTTCCTCTTTTGTATTTAAATTCCAAACCCGGCTGCTTCCTGTGAAAAACTGCGTTTAATTGGCTCCCGGCTAAAAGAGTTGTTTCCAAATCTTGAGTCATCAATGTCATCTTCTGAGATGGATTTGTAGAAGCACTGGCATATTTTGTTGTAAAATAAATAAGGGGAGTTAATGAGTGAGCGAAGCAGCATGGCTTTAAGCCTTCCTGCTGGTATTACGACAAATCTCGGCTCGGCGCTGCGCTTTCGGGGTTATTCACAGCCATACAAACAAGTTAGCTGGTTCACTGATCAAATAACTGACAGTTCTGAAAATTCCTCTCTACAAACATTTGCCTCTGTGTAACATCTATTCTCTAGTATTTAATTTAATCATATTGGACTGGCATATGAAAATTACAATGCAAGGTAGTTGGCCTTCTCTGACACAGATATTTTTCTATCTTTTTAAAGCAAATCTTGAAGTGTGAGCTATTTTAAACATCAGGAACTATTAAGTTTATACATTTCAAAACAACCTATGAAAAAGTCTCCAATGCTGAGGAGCAGGAAACACCAGCCTCTTCGAATGTGACTACAGCCGAGTGCCGAGGCCAGAGCTGAGGCAAGGAAAATTTTAACAGGATTACATTACAGCTGATTAGGGGTAAGTAAGAGGTGAAACCAAACACAATTACTTATAAATGTTAGGTGATCTCAGCATGTCCCTCTGCTCGAAAGCTATCCTTATCCTCTGCAAGAGCCCAGGAGCCTGCTCTCGCTCCATGTTGCACACAAACTTCAAGGCAGTAGGTCGCATTTGACATCTTAAAAATATAGTTAGCTTTACTTAGCAAGAAAATCGCATACAGTGCAGAGACCTTCCGCCTGAGTCCATCCTCAACACATTAGACCCTTAGGAGGGCCGAAACGCGTCGGCCGGTGACCTCATGTTTTTGCTTGCTCAAAAAGCATACTTATAAATATGTTTCATTTATAGTTGCTCGTAAGCTGGTACTGACATTGTGAAAATCAGGAAATGCACCGAAACAGTAACCAAAATTTGTTGTAACAATATTATTATTATACAGGATTTATATAGCACCAACAGTTTGCTCAGCGCTTTACAATATAACGGGAGACAATACAGCAACAATACAGTTCAATACAAGAGGGTTAGGAGCAGGGGCGGACTGACAACTCATGGGGCTCCCGGGCAATAGGGGATCATGGGGTACCCTGTCCTCACCCACACCCAAAAAAGCCTATAAAAAAGGTACCAGGGGCATCTCATGGGGCCCCCTACTGACCCCGGGCCCTCGGGCAGTGCCCGAGTGCTCAAATGGTCAGTCCGCCCATGGTTAGGAGGGCCTTGCTCCTTGGAGCTTACAATCTAAGAATTGCCACAATTGATTTATGAATGTAGATATTTTCAGGGTGTAATCTTTGGGTGTGACAGATCTACCTTCACACCTACTGAACCTTCTTTTTCGCTGCAGCCTCTGATGTGGCCGCCTCTCAGGCCTGTGCATCGACCCTGCCCTGGCTAATGCCCCGTACACACGATAAGAAAATTGTACTAAAAATTTAGCGGAAACACTGATCGAACGATTTTCTCTTCGTTGATTAGGATGTTTTAACTGATAACAATATTGTGAACGAAAAAATCTGGTTAAATTAAACACTAGAGAATAGATGTTACACAGAGGCAAATGTTTGTAGAGAGGAATTTTCAGAACTGTCAGTGAAAAATTTTGTCGTTTCGCATATGAAGGACCGATTTTCTATGTGGTGGTATGACGGCTGTACTAAAAAAAAATCTATCAAGCGCTATCACGCATGAGCGGAGACAGATGACACGGATGTTTATGTCCAAGGAATCTTCGTAAACACGAACGAAAAATCCAAATGTTAACAGTAAATTGGCCTAATGAGATAATGAAACCAGAATTCTGCAGATTATATTTTATGTATCACTATTTATGTATATAGGTCATGTAATAAACTATGTTATACTCATTGCTGATCATTGTTGTGTATCGCTCGTTCTGGCCGGAAGGTTGTGGCTACAAGGTCACATGCACACCGCATCACTTCCACTTGTATAGAAGACGTCAACACTACGTATTGCCTGACTAACGATTTTTTTAGATTGGTTAAGGTGGGCCACGATTTCCACCAACGAACAAATGCCTCTCGGTCATCGGATGACCGATTGGTCGATTTTCTTCCCACCTTTAGCCATTAGTCATGTGCTGTCTGCCAACGACAACAATCATTATTCAGGAGGGACCACTAATTGGCAAGCTTTGTCTAATGACAGCCCTCAGTTAACTTTGGCTAAGTATACAAATAAACCTCAGTAGCAATTATTCTGGCAGTCCGGATTCCTCTTTTCTCCAGCACAAGTGAGCTTTTTATGTACGGATCTCCAGTATATTAGTGTAATTCAAGCCACCATCAGGGCAGTGAAATCATTACTCCAATAGGGGGCATTGGCCTTAAAAATGTCAGGAATGGACTCACCACAGGTGGTGCTGGGGCTCACCTGCCTTGTGGGCTGCAGCATCAGTGCTGGCCAGCGGGTGCTCTCAGCAGCCAGAATCTCACTCCTGCAGTCAAGCCATCACCTGAGGCTGATTGCAGGAGGTGTATTTAAGCAGGACCAGGCCTGCAATCCGTGCCTTAGTGTTTGTTCCCATGAGGCCCTGTACCTGCATCCTGTCTGCTTCCTGTCTGATCGAGACTCTGCTAGAACTCTGCCTGCACTGACCGCGGCTATTCCTGACCACTCTCCTGCCTGCACCTTTGTACCTTGTCTGCCCGTTAGTTACCGACCCGGCCTGCCTGACTACGCTTGTGTTCCCGCACATATTGTGATCTGTTGGAGGTTTGGTTTTTGCACTGTGTGTCTGGATGTACTGTATAGTCTTTAATAAATGATATTATTTTACACCATACTTGAAGCCAGCGTTTCCCTGTGTCAATGCACACATCACTGGTCATACCCGGATCCCTGACAAAATCTGTCAGGATGGGGCTTGGCCATGCAGAACTTATGTCCCCTGTCATGGAGAAAAGGTTGCAGTCAATGGTAGACTAATTGAGTGGGACAGAACTGGATGCTTTGACAATTTTAAGACAGGAAATTAAATGAGTCTCTGGCTAACAGTTTTTTTAGGAAATCTGACCTTTAGATCAACAAAGAATCTAGTAACTATTTCAAGAACATGAACTCTTCAGAATCAGGAACCAAGTATCAAAGGTGCAATGTTAAGTTTAAAGTAGATCTAAAGTTACTGTATTTTCCGGCGTATGAGGCGACTGGGTGTATAAGACGACCCCCTAATTTTCCAGTTAAAACATAAGTTTTGGGCTATACTCCCCGTATAAGACTACCCCCCTTCCGAGGCAACACTATTTAAAAACATCAGATTTTTTAATTGAAATCATAAGTTCATGAATGACATCTTGTGAAACATTTGTAATACATTCATCATATGGATCAAATTCCAAATCAAATGGTTACCGCTGGATGTGCGGTAATACGGTAGCTTCGGCTACATACAGTATACAGTATATATACAGCCCGCTGCATGTGCAGTAATGTACATACAGTATACCGCGCTGAGCAAAGCTGGCTCAAATCAAATGTCCCTATGACAGATTAATCTGTCAGCCCGCTGGATGTGTGGTATATACAGTATACTGAGTATATACCACTGTGGTATATACCAGGGGCGGACTGGCCATTTGGAAACTGGGGCACTGCCCGAGGGCCCGGGGTCAGTAGGGGGCCCCATGAGATGCCCCTGGTACCTTTTTCATAGGCTTTTTTGAGTTTGGGCAAGGACACAGGGGCCCCATGATCCCTATTGCCCAGGGGCCCCATGGGTTGTCAGTCCGCCCCTGGTATATACAGTATACTGAGCCAAGCTGTTTCAAAACGTACCGGTACGTCCCTACTGTAATCAGCCCGCTGGATGTGTGTATATACAGTAGCTGAGGCTACATACAGTATACGCTGGGCCAATCACAGCGAGCGATGTATTCGACTAATGAATACAAAGCCTGCTCGGATTGGCTGAGGTTGTGACATCATCAGCCCACCGCTCTGACTCAGCCAATCCGAGCAGGCTTTGTATTCATTAGTAGAATACATCACTCGCCGTGATTGGCCAGTGTATACTGTATGTAGCCGCAGCTACCGTACATACACGCATCCAGCGGGCTGATTACAGTAGGGACGTACCGGTACGTTTTGAAACCGCTTGGCTCAGCGCAGTATACTGTATATACCGCACATCCAGCAGGCTGACAGATTAATCTGTCATAGTGACATAGTGTTTTGAGCCAGCTTGGCTCAGCATGGTATACTGTATGTACAGTATTACCACACATCCAGCCAGCTTGACCCAAACAAACTCAAGGTTCACATTTTATACCCCGTGTATAAGACGACCCCCAATTTTTGGGGTATATTTTTAAGTATAAAAAGTAGTCTTATACGCCAGAAAATACTGTAATCACGAAAAGCCTATATCATCTTTAACATGTTAACATAATAATATAAGCGGTTTTAAATCTGCAGGTTTAATTAAAATAATATTTGGTGTCATAAAGACCCTTGTTCAGGCACTTTCTGTTATGGGGTGATAACTGTCTCTGAAGTGTGTCCCTGAGTTGCCTCCCTGTCACATGCACCCATTGTGGGGATAACACAGAGTCAGGCAAACACACATTTTACAGGTGTAGCACTACCCCTGTGGGAGTTGCTGAAGATTTGGCTCCCCCTATAGTCCTGCACAGCCTGGCAACATGCATTTTCTCAGACTTGCATTCCAGAGACAGTAAACAGTCCTTCAGCTTTTTTTCTTTTTTTTTAGTTTTATTACGGGTATTGAACATGGATGGGGTTGAGAGGTGTATGGGATGCCCAAGGAACAGTGAACTGAGGGCAAACTCCTTAGCAACTATGTAAAAGTGATAGAAGGGTGCAGAGGTGGACTGACCATTTGAAAACTCAGGCAGTGCCCGAGGGCCTAGGGTCAGTAGGGGGCCCCATGAGATGTCCCTGGTACCTTTTTCATGGGCTTTTTTGAGTTTGGGCAAGGACACAGGGGCCCCATGATCCCCTATTGCTCGGGGGCTCCATGAGTTGTCAGTCCGCCCCTGGAAGGGTGTCTCTTCTTGGAGAGCTCTCCAGTCTCTCCCGACGTACCACCCCAAACCTCAGATAGTTCTCCTCTATCCAGCTGTCTGGAGGGGATCCAGTGCTTGCCACTTAAATATGAAACATTCCTGGGTAAAGAACTAATCAGGTTGCCCGCCAGAGTGCTCTTCTCCCCTTAACTGGCCCAGGGGCTGTAGGATTACTCACTCAGCCTCTTTCCTGTAGGCTGGTGTAGGTAGGTGGCTGCCTTCAAGCCTTCTGCTGGGCTTGTTCCTTTCCTGTCTCCACAGATAGTCCTCCTTTTGGGGATTGGTGAGGCTAAGTGATCCTCCTTTCCAAGTTCCAGTCTGTATGTAGGCCCCTTTCCACTGGGTCCCCTCCCAGGCTCCCGCATCTCAGACTTCCTCGCATCTTCCACCCAAACTCTCCTAGGGTGGAAGAATGAGGTGTGTGCTCTCTATCAAGTAAACATACAGATTTTAGGACATCATCAGAGCATGGTCTTTTCCTTCTTGTGTGTCTCCCATGGAGAGTGAACAGGTTCCCTGGACCTTCCCACCTAGATGTCTGGATCAAGGGAGAATAACCAGCAGCTTGATGTGCCAGGGTTTCAGGTTTCTTTGATCACAGCTTGTCATTTTAGGATTCTTAAAATGTAAAAATTAAAAAAAAAAGCTATTTGATGTCATTTGCCATCATGAGATAGCATGTAGCTGTAGATAATTGGCCTGAGATAACATGTAATAAGAGGCCCCATGGTTGCTGATGGTGTCATTGAATGTTTAAAAACAGCTCACAATGATTCAGTATAGGTTACTGTGTTTGTACTCCTTTTCAAGAGCACAGCACTGAGCTATACAGATTTCATAATAAATGGATTGAATAGCTCACAGCTAGAGCTTAGGTTTATTTGAAAAAATAACATATTGTGTTTAAAAAAAAAAAAAAGATTCTGTTACATACAAAGCGATATCAAAAGGGTTATGAAGCAGAATATAATCATCATCAGTGGAAAATATGCAACCTTTTCTGTAATTCTCTGACTCAACAAGCTACATAGAGATGGAGCGCTCAACACTGCTCTGTACCTGAACACCACACATAGAAGAGTGACAGCAGAAAAGGAACAAGTGGTCCATTAAATCTTTCAATACTTTTTTACCTTTTTTTCCCGAGTATCGATCTATGTTTGTTCCAAGTATAACTGAATCCACTTACTGTTAACTGACTTACTGGGGTTGGTTTACTAAAACAGGAGGGTGCAAAATCTGGTGCAACGCCGCATAGAAACCAATCAGCTTCCAAGTTGTAGGGCTCATGTACACTGCAGCTGCTAAACTGACGTTAAGGAGCTGTTCAGCATTTTTTTTCAGCAGCCCCTGAACTCCCCCTAATGTTTTCCTATGTGTCCATGTACACATCGTCGTTTACAGGCAGTTGAGTTTACAGTCGTTTTTTTGAACGCACCAAACTTGCAGTCAGAAGTAGATTTTACCAGCGTTTCAAACTCCAAACGCTTGTAAATCCTTGTATACGCGGTTAACCGCATTTATAAGTGTTTAGAAGCTTTTTTTAACTGTTCCATATCCAGATGCTGTCCAGAGGCTTTTTTCATCATCAGAAATGCATGCAAAGCGTTTTCCATGTATTTAAATGGACCCGATACACCAGCGCAATCAGTTCCAGGTTTTGCGTGAAGGAAAAAATGTTAGAACGTGCCGTATTATGCTCATGATGGGATAGTGAATACAACCAGAAAAGACAGGTCATTTCAACACATACTGCTCTCTCTGCTTCTGCTCTCTCTATTCCTCTCAAAATGTCTGAAATAGTTTTTTTACTACTTTTCAGTGCATTCTGGGCATTCAGGAAGGTCTCCTGAGGTTATCTTTTAAAAACACTTCAAACCGCAAATGCACATAAACGGGCATAAACGCGGTATGCAAACGCATCTAAACTGACGTTTTTTAACCTACGTTTTCCGACAGTCAGTTTCCATTGTTCAGAAGAGTTTTCCAAACGCCCCATGTACATGAGCCTTTATTGTCAAAGCTTAATTGAACAAGCTGGAGTTGGAAGCTGATTGGCTACCATTAACAGCTGCACCAGATTTTGCACCCTGCAGTTTTAGTAAATCAACCCTAGTATGTCTGCTGGAAGTCTATTCCAAGCATCAACTACTCTTTTGGTAAAATAATACATATATATAACTCTGGTGTGTCCATAAAACACATACTTACGTGCAGGTCTGCCGTTAGAAACCACAGGGCCCCATACAGCCAACCTGACATATTGTGACATATTTATCAGACCCTTTCCCCAATCTCCATCCTGAAGGATTCTAATGTGTGCCTGCAGCTGCTGGTGGGAAAGAGAGGTGGGAAGCTGGAACTGTGGAGGCCCAGGCTAAGTGAATCAGATATGCACAGGGAGGGTGATCGGCATAGTGGGCGGGGGGGGGCAATTACTGGAACCAATTCCCTGTATGCCTTTCTCTGCAGCAGCTGAAAACCAGTGGGAGAGAGAGGAAAAGAGTTCAACTTTCAGATGCTGCAGAGGGAGCCATACAGGGCATCAGTTCCAGTAATTGCCCTATTACCGTGCTGATCACCCTCCCTGCCCACATCCAATTCACTCAGCTGCCTGGGCCCCCTGCTGGCCTGGGCCCCATATAGGAGGACTGTTGGTACCTCTTTATCCGTGGCCCTGCTTACGTGTCCAGTGAATCCAAACCACCGGTATCCTGTAGTGATCCTCTGTATACTGTTGCACATGCAGTCTTCTTTTCTAATGTCATGGGAAGCCCGCTGTCTCTTCCAGGTTATTGCAGCCACCCCTATGGTGACACGCATGTGGTGCAGCACATCATCAGCTGGCCTCCTGATAACACACCATGGCCCTTGCACACTCGCTATGGGTTGCCCCTAAGCCTCATAGGATGCATGACAAAAATACCAGTGCATCTCAATAAATTAGAATATCATCAAAAAGTTTATTTATTTCAGTAGTTCAATTCAAAAAGCGAAACTCATATACTATATAGATTCATTACACACAAAGTGATATATTTCAAGCATTTATTTCTTTTAATTTTGATAACTATGGCTTACAGCTAGTGAAAACTCAAAATTTATCATCTCAGAAAATTAGAATATTACATAAGACCAATTAAAAAAAAAAAGATTTTTAATACAAAAATGTTGGCTTACTGAAAAGTATGTCCATGTATAGTATAGTATGCACTCAGTAGTTGGTCGGGGCTCCTTTTGCATGAATTACTGCATCAATGCGGCGTGGCATGGAGGTGATCAGCCTGTGGCACTGCTGAGGTGTTATGGAAGCCTAGGTTGCTTTGATAGCAGCTTTCAGCTCATCTGAGTTGTTGGGTCTGGTGTCTCTCATCTTCCTCTTGACAATACCCCACAGATTCTCTATGGGGTTTAGATCAGGAGAGTTTGCTGGTCAATCAAGCACAGTGATACCACGATCGTTAAACCAGATATTGGTACTTTTGGCAGTGTGGGCAGGTGCCAAGTCATGCTGGAAAATGAAATCAGCATCTCCATAAAGCTGGTCAGCAGAGGGAAGCATGAAGTGCTCTAGAATTTCCTGGTAGAGGACTACGCTGACTTTGGCCTTGACAAAACACAGTGGACTAACACCAGCAGATGACATGGCCCCCGAAATCATCATTGACTGTGAAAACTTCACACTGGACCTCATGCAACTTGGATTCTGTGCCTCTCCACTCTTCCTTCAGACTCTGGGACCTTGATTTCCAAATTAAATGCAAAATTTACTTTCATCCCAAAAGAGGACTTTGGACCACTGACCACTGAGCAACAGTCCAGTCCTTTTACTCCTTAGCCCAGGTAAGACGCTTCTGACGTCTTTGATTCAGGAGTGGCTTGACACAAGGACAGTTGTAGCCTATGTCCTGGATAACTCTGTGTGTGGTGGTTCTTGAATGTCAGGGCAGGAGCTGAGGAACGGACAGGCAGGCCTAACAATGTAACGCACTGGCTGACGACAACCACCACCCACAGACCGAAGTCCCTCAGGGCGCGGAGTCTAAGTCCCAGGCTGCCCTTCACCAGGGCCCCTGATGGTGGGGATGGACTTGACGCAGCCAGGAACCAGGTCGCGGCCCCCGAGACACCTCAGCTGCGGTAATGGCCGCCGCCAATGGCGTGTAGCTGGTGGAAGAGACAAAAGAGTAGTCAGACAAGCCGGGGTCAACAACAACAGGACAGAACAGTACAGGACAGCAGACGAGAATCACAGGTCACGAGCCGGGTTCAGCAACAGAGGGTCAGATCAAAGGAGAATACAAAGAATAGTCAAGACAAGCCGAATCAGATACCAGGAGAGTCACGAGAGTCAGAACAGAGTAACAGCAACACAAAGACACAAGACACAAGTGCAAAGAGCATGTGCGGGCCACAGGCTTATATGTCATCAGCCACACCCCTCTGGAGGATGGACCACAGAAACCTGAAGGCATAAAAGGGCTCCCATCATGCACAGCAGAATCCAAGATGGACACCAGCACATGAAGTAACATAACCACAGGGAAAAGGTAGGACCTTGACATTGAAGCACTGACTCACTCTGTGAACAGCCAGCTTCTTTAGCAATGACCTTTTGTGACTTACCCTCCATGTGGAGGGTGTCAGTGACTGTCTTCTGGACAACTGTCAAGTCAGCAGTCTTCCCCATGATTGTGTATGTTACGCTTTGCCCCGCCCTGCCAACTGGGGCTTGATCACAGACTCCTCCTCCTGAAAAAATCTCTGGATATATGAATTGTTTTAATTTTCACCTTTATTTACTAGTTTGTTTACAATGATTAATTGATTTATTTCCATTAGCTGTAATTGTGTATATATATATATACACACACACACACAGTATCTCCCAGAAGTGAGTACACCTCTCACATTTTTGTAAATATTTTATTATAACTTTTCATGTGACTCATTGGACTGAGAGATTAAATTAAAATTTTTGCCTTTTTAAAATGATTTTAGCGATGCACATTTTTTATATTGTATTTCTTATAGCTGTGGGTGATTAACAGCATGTGCTGGCTGGCTTTTGGTTTCTTTTCGTTTGGGTTGCAAGGTGACATTTTTACATATACATTATTAACACATCACCGAAAACATAGCCTTTTGGATATGTGAGCAGTACTGAAAGGGGACCCTGAGCAGTGTTTGCATCAGGAAATAGAAGTATTTCAGTCCTTCCTCATCATTTATCCACCCATATTATCACTTAAAGTATAGCTAAAGGAAAAAGTTTTTTTATCCAGTTTTGGATAGAGTGGAGAGGAATTAAAACCATTGTCAGGTTTTTTTGCTGTCTGTGGCCGTTAGGGAGATTCATCCTCTCTTTTTGTACTGTTTACTGTCCCCAGAACAGGAATAGAGCGGAAATCTTCAAGTGGTGATACCTGTTCCTGAGACTCAGGACACTCCCTTACTTTGAAGGGATTTCCTCTCACTTGCTGTTTTGGTTATAGGACAGGAAGTGAAGGGAAATCGCCCCAGTGGGAAACAGATGGTAAAAATTGATAGTTGTTATATCCCTCCAATTATTCTATGCAAAATGAAAAAAAAAGTTTTGCCTTTAGTTCTACTGTAAATCAGGACTAATACTCTTTTTATTTTGAATGGGAAAATGGAAGAATTGATTATAACCCCTATCTGTTTTTCGCCATTTGGGAGATTTCCCTTTACTTCCTTTCCCATAGCCAAAAGATTAAGTGAGAAGAAATAACCACTGGGGGGGGGGGCACCAGAACCAATGTCGCGACTGGAAGATTTCCCCTCTATTTCTCTATTTCTGTTCTGGTGACAGCTCAAAATTTGGGATAACACATTCACTCTAGGTGACACCAGGACAAATAGGGAACATGAATCCCACTAACATGGACAAAGACAGCAATAAAAACCTGGCAAGTGTTCTAATCCTTCTCCACTCTATCCAAAAATAAACAAAGTTTTGGCTTTAAATTTACTAAGTGTAGAATCACTTTAAAGCGGAGCTCCACCCAAAAGGGAAGTTCCACTTTAAGCC
The DNA here is from genome assembly GCF_062004578.1 of Staurois parvus. Taxonomy (NCBI): domain Eukaryota; kingdom Metazoa; phylum Chordata; class Amphibia; order Anura; family Ranidae; genus Staurois; species Staurois parvus. The sequence continues at coordinate 1,028,787 of NW_028318294.1, read as the reverse complement.
TTTGTCCCTCGCTCCCCATTAAGGATTGGCACCTTTGGGGAGCGGGTACCCAAATTTGTCAGGAACCCGATCCCACTTCCGCTGCGATCACCTAGGCGATCAGAAGTGGAAGTTGTCCTCCCCTCTCCCTCCCCGTAGTCTTCTGGGACACGTGACAGGTCCCAGAAGACTACAGGGCCATTCACAAAGCGCAGTGCTTCACGCGCATGCGCAGTGGGCACCCGGATGTGAAGCCGCAAGCTGTCACAGCTGGGTGCCCACACTAAAGATGCCGGCACCAGGGAGAGAACATGACTGGTGAAACCAGCAGTGGTGAAGACACTGCTGAATCGAGGGACAGGTAAGTGGCTGTATTTTAAGTCAGCAGCTACAGTTTTTGTAGCTGCCGACTTTTATTTATTTTTTTTTTAGGTGGAACTCCGCTTTAAGTACTTCTCTAAAAATCGCAAACACTTGACTATAGAAAGAAATGTACCATATAAAAGAGAAACTCATATACCTGGTGGTTAGAAAAATCAATAGAATGCAACAAAGGAGATATGTAGTATACATAAGCTATGAAGCTTCCTTTTAACTCATTTTAAAACATACTTTCTTCTGACATGCTGTGATGTGCTAGCAAATATAATAGGTCGCCATGCTGTTCCCTGGCCAGATCCCTATACTTTTATGTGACTGTTTTTCTATGTGACTGTATTTCATCTGTCTTCTTGCTTTTGGGCCAGAAAAAACCTTGATGTAGGACCCAGCTCTATTCGGAAATGTTTCTAACAGCAAATCCTATCAAGAAGATTTATTTCAGGTGATCCCTCCTCCCCCATGACTGGATACAGCTAATACTTTGAAGCATGGAATGCCTTATTTCAAACTAGCAAATTTAAGGGGAAACTACAATCAAGTTTTTATTTTGCAAGTTTTATTTATTTTTATATGGTTTACAACTGTAATTGATTTATGTCATTTCGTCTGTTTGTATAAACGTTATAAATATACATTAAATACATGGTGCGCCCATGTCTCTGTTTAAACCACTTGTCCACCACTGCCAGTTGTAGTTTTGATAGATTTGGTACCCCACTGTAGTACCCTGATTGCAAAGTGCAGTTGCTGACTTGTGAAATATATGTAGTAATATTATTTATTAATAAATAATAAGTATTATTATTATTATTCACCCAGTTAATATTTGCTCAAAATATGTTCCCAAAATTTGTCAGAAATCACCCATCAGTTTAATTTACTCTGTTTATTATGAAGGCAGCTGATGGGAGAATCTTACAAAATTTAATGTTGCCAAGTCCAATGTTATTCAAATGTTTAAAGTGCAGTAGGAGTTATTTTCTTATTTCTGGATGAATCCTTTGGGTGAGAGTTTTGTTAAATGATGGGAATGTTTTTTTTATTTAACTCCAGATATTAGCTTTCCATGGTGGTGAAAATAAGCATTTTAGTATTTTTTAGCTAATATCTACCTTTCCAAGAACAGCAATGTGCAACAGTGTTTGTTCTAGTGCTGGCAAATGTTAAACCTTGGTCGCCTTGCTGAACATGGTACATGTTACACTTACTGTATATTTAAGGTGTAACATGTAACATGTTCAACATCCGCCCCCTCTCCTCCTGATCCCCCCTCCTCTCCCTGTGACAGCGGGTGATGGATCTTCTCCCAGCACCCGCTGTCACAATTTGAAAAGAGCGTGGCCATGTGGGGCTCTGCCACACAGCTGCATCATTCGTTCACAGTTTCCTGTGACTGAATAGACAAGTACCATCAGGCATTGCAGCTGATGGCATGTAGTTCTCAATGAACTACGAGGTTGCTGATGAGCGCTCTCATCTGTCATTTATTGTTCCTGCCATTCAGTAACTGCCTGTCAATATGCGGTATGGGCAGACAGCTTACTAAGAGTCTGCAGGATCCTGCTGTACAGGCTGCATAAATAAATGTAAATTTTTTTTACCTGCAAAAAAATGTGCATTTATTGTTTTTTTTTTTTCAAAAGGTGAATTTAGCCTTTACATTTGCCACATTGGGCACAGTTGCATATGCCCAGGGAGTCCCCTGTGACAACATTGCACATATTTGGATTTAGTGCCCCTATTCCCCAACCTTTTGCCAACACCCCCTCAACTCGTCCCAGTGTTTTTGGGGGTGGGGGTTCAAATTTTCATACTGTATGTATATACAGTATCTAGATATACAGGGCTTTTTTCAGTGGGAACGCAGGGGAATGCACCTCCAGCACTGAATATATGTAATGGCCAGGGGTGCTGGAGGGTCTATTGATGCTGGCTTCTGGGAGATCTATTGTCGCTGGGTGGTCTGTTTTGTTGTTGGAGGGTTGTCTTCTGTTGTTGAGAGGCATCTACTGTTGAGGGAGGGGTCTATTGATACTGGCTGCTGGGGGATCTATAGTTGCTGGGAGGGTGTCTTCCTTTGCTGGGGGATCTATTGTTGCTGGGAGGGTGTCTTCCTTTGCTGGGGGATCTATTGTTGTTGGGGGGATATTGTTGCTGAGGTGTATTTTGTTGCGGGGAGTGTCTTTCTTTGTTGGGGCATCTGTTGTTGCTGGGGAGTATTTTGTTACTGGGGCTGGTCTATTGTTGCTGGCTGCACCTCAAAATGATACTTGATTGTGTAGTCTCTAAAAAGTAATGGGAGGTGGGTAGGGTGAGGAACTAAGGGACAGTGCTTGGAGGGTGGGTAGGGGGCAGGAACAAGAGGTGACTAAGAAGGGGGGACAGATAGATAGATAGATAGATAGATAGATAGATAGATAGACAGACAGATATACACTCACACCCTTTAGATTGTAAGCTCCATGAGCAAGGCCCTCCTATTCCTTCTGTATTTAACTGTATTGTAATTGTACTGTCCCCCTTTATATTGTAAAGCACTGCGTAAACTGTTGATGCTACATAAATCCTATATAATAATAATAATAATAATAATAATAATAATAATAAACGGTGGAAGTGCTGAACCTGTATTAAAAGGTTCAGTGCTCTCATGGATGGAACAAGCCACAACTCCAAATAAGGAGCAATTTAAAATACACATTTATTCACTGCAAACCAGTAAATAGTTTGAGCAAGGCAAAAAAATGGACGAATGTTGGGTGAATGTCAGATCTAATAAACATTCGTTCAGTGAAAAATAGGAGGAATCATACAGTAATGCACTTATTTTTCTGGATCTTGTTTGATAAAATTTTTGCAAAGACAAATCTTCTCTTCCATGGGTGAATGGGGGGAAATGGACAAAACCACTATGATAAACAGAATGAATGTGAAAAATGGAATCGGAGCTGAAAAATCGGCAAATCTGTGGGTATAGGATAACTTTTTTTTTTTTTATATGGTTGAACTGGATGGACTTTTGTCTTTTTTCAGCCAGACTAACTATGTAACTGTAAATCTTGGATGAAATTAAAGATCAATACCCCATAGTGCATATGTGACTATATTTAGTAGACAATATATGTGTATGTATGTAATGTGTTTATGCATAACACACACAGGCACTTATGTGTAGAAGACAATAGCAATACGATATACACGAGTGGGCTGTTTCCTAGAACATATATTATACTGTTAGTCTTGTTTTTTGACTTTCATGGCATTCATCAGCCTACAGAAACAGATGGACGCGTTTTTCTGCCACAAACTGGGAACGCGTGCTGAAGTAATTGGAACCAGACACTGCTTTATACACAATCACCCATTATGAGCCTGCCTATGAAATTTCCAGTAAATGACTTGACAGAGGAAACAATTGTGCAACTCAACCAAGGATAATTTCTAGTGAAGAGAGTCATAAGAAAAATACATAACAGAGATTTTATATATATATATATATATATATATATATATATATATATATATATATACATACATATACATATACATATACACACATATACATACATACATTCACCCACTTTAAAAAATGTAGATAACTCACATGCAGTAGTCTTTGCCATAACTTATCAGTTAGACACATCCATGTTCCTGCACAGCAAGGACAATCTGTGTATGAAACACATCAGTTTCATTCCACCCATACATGATATTTTAGTTATCAGAGGGATCTGATGGGCTGAGTTAACCCCTGATTTTAAGCATTTGTTTTGGATACCCCCACCAGTGAAATCTTTCTCCATTTTTCAATTTTTGTTCCTGGGTGGCCTTGTCCATTTTTGCATGTACTGGCTCTTCCTATTGCCTTTTCCATTATATAAAAAAAAAAAAGTTCAGCTGTGAAAGTAGTAACTTCTCATAATAGCCACAGAGTGCAGGCCAGGAATTTAAAGTGTATCCAAACCTAAGAACAGAAATTGATAATATTGCAGCTTACTGGTTCTTAGATGTGGTGACTGCAAACATTTTCTCTTTATTTTAGGCTCATAATCCTACCTTTAATGTGCTTCTTGTCCTAGGGCAGGGGTCTGCAACTTTTAAGACATAAAGAGCCACTTGGACCCGTTTCCGAAGGGAAAAAAAAGACTGGGAGCCGCAAAACCATTGCAACATTTAAAACAAATCCGACACTGCATATATTGTTTCTTACCTTAATGCTATATACAGGATCGTGCAGTTAGCTTCATCCCCCATATAGTAATTCATCCCCCATAGTAATTCATCCCCCATATAGTAATTCATCCCCCATAGTAATTCATCCCCCATATAGTAATTCATCCCCCATAGTAATTCATCCCCCATATAGTAATTCATCCCCCATATAGTAATTCATTCCCCATATAGTAATTAATCCCTCATATAGTAATTCATCCCCCATAGTAATTCATCCCCCCTATAGTAATTCATCCCCCATATAGTAATTCATCCCCCATATAGTAATTCATCCCCCATATAGTAATTCATCCCCCATAGTAATTCATCCCCCATATAGTAATTCATCCCCCATAGTAATTCATCCCCCATAGTAATTCATCCCCCATAGTAATTCATCCCCCATAGTAATTCATCCCCCATGTAGTAATTAATTCCCCATATGGTCTCAATTCACTTACCTTTGCTCCGCGCGTTCCTCTTGCTGTGTTCCCGCGCTGTGTTCCGGTCTTCAGGGCGGACTGTGAGAGGAGAGGAGTTCGTCACGCTGCCCCGCCTACATCCTGGCTGCCCCGCCTACATCCTGACAGCCAATGTTCCACGCTCCGCGGGCCGGATTAAAAGAGTCCTGACTTTTGAGGCGGCCGCCCGAGAGGAGGGAGGGGAGCGGGCGCCCGGCACACAGAAGAGCCGCATGTGGCTTGCGATCCGCGGCTTGCCGACCACTGAAACCCTATTGCCTGTCACCTGGTGGGCAGTGTGCTCCGGAGCTGCAGCAAAGATGAAAAAGAGCCGCATGCGGCTCTAGAGCCGCGGGTTGCCGACACCTGTCCTAGGGTGACAACTCTACTGAGCAGTGTTGTCACCCCAGTAAAGGGAGTGTTAGGTCTATTTATCATTGTGTTAGGACTACATAATGCCTCTCTCTCTTCTGTATAATAGGGGGTAGTGTTTTGTAGTCCATAAAGATAGCAGGGTCACATCAAAAGGGAGCAAATAAGATTTATTGTTAGAATTTACCTACATATATTAATGTGAATGTCAAAGCAAAATTTAAAAAAACATATTTCATATATCTGAGTAGCTGATGCAATACTCTGTAGGCCTGAATGCAAAAAAATAATAAATGCTCATTTTCTTATATCACTGTGGGTGCATTTATTTTTTTTTTAAAGGTCAACTATGTATTAATCACTCGCCCTCTAGAGGATTTACCCCCCCCCTTCCTGACCAGGCCATTTTTTGCGATACAGCACTACATTAATTTAATTGACAATTGCACGGTCATGCAACGCTGCACCCAAATTAAATTGATGTCCTTTGTTTCCCCACAAATGGAGCTCTCTTTAGGTGGTATTTGATCACCTCTGCATTTTTTATTTTTTGCGCTATAAACTAAAAAAGACCGACAATTTTGAGAAAAAAAATATTAATAAATTTAGGCCAAAATGTATTCTGCTCCATGTCTTTGCTGAAAAAGAATCCCAACATGTGTAAATTAATTGGTTTATGTGAAAGTTATAGCATCTACAAATGGCGGTATAGATAATGGGATTTTTTTTTCTACTAGTAATGGTGCAGATCAGAGACTTATAGCGGGACTGCTGCGGACATTCTGACACTGAGGGGAACTGACTTGGTGTCACTGACACCAATACAGTGATCAGTGCTAATTTCGTCATACATTTAGGCCAAAATGTATTCTGTGACATGTCTTTGCTAAAAAAAATCCCAATATGTGTAAATGAATTGGTTTACGTGAAAGTTATAGCGTTTACAAATGGCGGTATAGATAATGGGATTTTTTTTTCTACTAGTAATAGCGGCGATCAGCAACTTTTAGCAAGACTGCGGCAGACATTCTAACACTGGGGTGGACTAACTTGGTGTCACTTACACCCCAGTGACACCAATACAGTGATCAATGCTGAAAGAAAAAAAAAAAAAAAAAGCACTGACACTGTACTAATGGCACTGGGCAGGAAGGGGTTAATGTGAGGGGCGATCAAAGGGTTAACTGTGTGCTAGGAGTGTTTTACTAGGGGGCGAGGGTTGTGTTTTTTACTGTAAGAACACTGATCAGGATGGCAGTGTGCTCGAGCTGACAGGAAGGAAGATTGTTTGTAAACAAAACAATCTTCCTCCCCATCGGAGATGATCAGTAACAGGGGCAGACTGACAACTCATGAGGCTCCCGGGCAATCGGGGATCATGGGGCCCCTGTGTCCTCGCCCACACTCAAAAAAGTGAAAAGGTACCAGGGACATCTCATAGGGCCCCTTACTGACCTGGGCCCTCAGGCAATGCCCGAGTGCCTGAATGGTCAGTCCACCCCTGCTCGGTAATCACCGGGCGACGGTGGGTAATTACCGTCCGGGACCCAGTGATTGGCATCTGTGGCAACAAATGGCGGCACGGGTAGGGCGCAAGTGTGCCCCCTACCTGGAAATGCAAAATCACGTATACAGTGATTACAGTATACAGTACAGGTGTTGATTTGGGGAGCCATGTCATCTGCTGGTGTTGGTCCACTGTGCTTCATTAAGTCCAGGGTCAACGCAGCCGTCTACCAGGAGATTTTGGAGCACTTCATGCTTCCTTCCGCAGTTGAGCTTTATGGGGATGCTGACTTCATTTTCCAGCAGGACTTGGCACCTGCCCACACTGCCAAAAGCACCAAAACCTGGTTCAATGACCGTGGGATTACTGTGCTTGATTGGCCAGCAAACTCGCTTGACCTGAACCCCATAGAGAATATATGGGGCATTACAAGAGAAAGATGAGAGACATGAGACCGAACAATGCAGAAGAGCTGAAGGCCGCTATTGAAGCATCCTGGTCTTCCATAACACCTCAGCAGTGCCACAGGATGATAGCTTCCATGCCACGCCGCATTGAGGCAGTAATTGCTGCAAAAGGGGCCCAAACCAAGTACTGAGTACATATGCATGCTTATACTTTTCAGAGATCCGATATTGTTCTATGTACAATCCTTGTTTTATTGATTGCATGTAATATTCTAATTTTCTGAGATTGTGGATTTGGGGTTTTCATGAGCTGTAAGCCATAATTATCACAATTATGACAAATCACGGCTCGGACTATCTTGCTTTGCATGTAATGAGTCTATCTCATATATTAGTTTCACCTTTTAAGTTGCATTACTGAAATAAATGAACTTTTGCATGATATTCTAATTTTTGGTGTTTCACCTGTATATACGTGATTCTGTGCTCAGGTGCCACCCTGAAACAGTATATCTGCTATAGTGCGGTCTTTAAGCATTTAAAAATACATTTAAATGATGTAATAATAGTTACAGAGTTGCATTAATTTGTGTCTTTTATACCTGCCTGGAGTTCAGTTTTGACTTTGTACACATGGTGCTGGGTTTTCCTATGCAATATTCAGGAGGAATATATTAAACCATAAAACATAAGGCACTGATCATGAAGAATTTGCTATTATTGTGAGGAAAGATAGGTAGACACTCAGATTTTATAGAGTTGCACAGAAAGCATACGGTACCAGTCTGTGCAATGCTATAAACCCTCTCACCTATCCTGTACTTCAAAGTCTGAGGAATGCATGAATCGCCATGCTTACCTAAGAATGCATAAATGTTACTCTCTGAAAACAAATATAGACACTTACAAGTTGTAGCAATCTAACCACAAAAAAGTAAAAGGAAACCCGTAGTGAAAGAAGTACAGGAGGCTTTTCTAACATTCTTCTGAAAATGCTAGCTGGCAGACAGCCTTTGGCATCAACACGGATACAAATAAACAGACATCAGATAAAAGGTAAAATCCTGAACTGAAAACATGTTATGAGTCACTTTTTCATAAACTAGCCATACACGGCTTGATTTTCTCTTGTTCAGCGTTGTCACCCTAGAACAGGAAATGTGTTGGTGCTACACCACACCTCCCTCTTCCATATCTGCATACAATACAGGGGAAGTGTTCTGTAGTCCAGATCTGATAACATTGTTTGAGAATTCAGTGCATCGGTGTCACTACAGGACATTAGAAAACATACCGGATTTATGACAGGATCGACAGGTTATTTTGTGCTTATTAAACAGTTCTAACAAACTGATTTCAATGGCATATTTACAAGTTAAAAGCAAGCAAAGAAGAAAGGTTCATTGTTAGGGTTCACAAAAACGTTATAATGTATCTAAAAACCAAAACTTTTTTTTTTTTGCCAAAAAAGTTTTATGACTTCTGTTATAGTGACACTCAGGCTACATTCACACCAGCGATTGCAGCGGCAGAAATCTTTGCATTCCTGTTGTGGCTCTGAACAGCTAGTTGCAGCTGCCGACCCCATTTACTATAACAGGTCGTTGTTGGCTGCAGCAATTTGTGGCTCTGCACGGCCAGCGGCTGCCTGCAGTAATCGCTTCTGGATGACTACAAAGAGTATTCAGTGGCGATCAACGCAGGTAATTGCTAAGTGTGTGGATGGCCTCAAATATCTGCGACTGCTGGTGACCTGTCATTATAGTGAATGGGTAGCCATACCTATCAAATCAGAGCCACAGCAGGAAGAAGATTCCTGCTGCTGAAATTTGCACTGGCCTAAATAATCAGTGTGAATGTAGTCTAAAGGTTATTTTTTTTTCTTTAAAATAAAAAACATGCTATATTTACTATTTAATATCAATCAAATGCACAGAGCGGCCCTTTACCTCCTCTTTGGTGGTCCCCCATTGGTGTTGCCCACCCCATCTTCCTCTGAGTGCCCCCTTAGCAAGCCCGGTGCTAAGGGGGCACCCAAGGGCATGTACTTCTGAGCTGGGCTGTGTGTATCAATAGACACACACAACACCAGCAAGGCACACCCCCTGCTCCCTTTTCACAGTTTGACTGACAGCAGCAGGAACCTATGGATCCTGCTGTCCTTAGTGTCTCCTGTGAGACCAGAAAGAGAGGCAAGTAGTGTTGAAGATGGGACAGTGCTGGGGCGGTGAGAGGGTCTGGTTAGTGTTTAGGGAGGGGGTGGGTAGTACAGTTAGTGTGGCCTTTTACCTGGCTCACTGCAGTGTTGGGCTGTGGAGGGAGCAGCTGGCTCAGGTTCTCAGCAGCTCACTGAGAGCCTGAGCCAGGTGCTGCTCCAGACTCTGGTCTGGATCCGAACTTTAAAGTCAGGATCTTTCCCCACCCTGCACCAGCTAAGTGGTGTCAGCCCCCTGTCAGCTGCAAATGGGTCACAAGAGTGCAAAACAAACTGCACTCCTGTGATCCACAGAAGTACAGCCAAAAGAGCTTTGGCTGTATTTCTCCTTTAATAAAGAAAGTGAATAATAGCGCCTATGGTCCAAATAAAAATTATATAACTCACTTATAGTGTACCAGCTGCAAAAAAAAATCACCATAAATAAAGTGTAACAATTAATGCAATAAATAATTTTGCGCTAGTATATATAAATATATAAAGTTCAAATCATAAGTCCAGAATAAAAATACCAATACCACAAAAAAATGTGCAAAAAACTTTTGTGCAAAGAAAGAGTCTAAATATAAAAATAAAAAAACACCACCAAAAAACCTTAATATGATGGCAGGTCATCCATAAATATATTTTCAGAAACGAAATTCTGCAGCCCACCGATCCTCATAGAACAAATAACAAAATGAACGAAGCTTTTCAAATTATCGGAAATCCACTTCTCCAAAAGACAGAAACCACCTTCAATTGTATCCAAGGAGGAAGATGCCAGGCACTCGAGAAAAACAGAGAGACTTCATGGTGCAATATTATAAAAACCAATTCCTTTATTAGGTACTCATTGCACTTACTCAAGAGGTGTCCCAGCCGACACCAGCATCAACAGCATAGCAGCAATCGCATAAAAATGAGCCTAGCTACTCAGCACATGCGCAGTAGCTGGCAGCCAAACGTAATGACGTCACATCAATCAAGCTCCTCCCTACGCGTTTCGTCATCGACGTCCTCACGGAGCTCACGGAGGCTCCGTGAGGACGTCGATGACGAAACGCGTAGGGCGGAGCTTGATTGATGTGACGTCATTACGTTTGGCTGCCAGCTACTACGCATGTGCTGAGTAGCTAGGCTCGTTTTTATGCGATTGCTGCTATGCTGTTGATGCTGGTGTCGGCTGGGACACCTCTTGAGTAAGTGCAATGAGTACCTAATAAAGGAATTGGTTTTTATAATATTGCACCATGAAGTCTCTCTGTTTTTCTCGAGTGCCTGGCATCTTCCTCCTTGGATACAATTGAAGGTGGTTTCTGTCTTTTGGAGAAGTGGATTTCCGATAATTTGAAAAGCTTTGTTCATTTTGTTATTTGTTCTATGAGGATCGGTGGGCTGCAGAATTTCGTTTCTGAAAATATATTTATGGATGACCTGCCATCATATTATCAAGGTTTTTTGGTGGTGTTTTTTTATTTTTATATTTAGACACTTTCTTTGCACAAAAGTTTTTTGCACATTTTTTTGTGGTATTGGTATTTTTATTCTGGACTTATGATTTGAACTTTATATATTTATATATACTAGCGCAAAATTATTTATTGCATTAATTTCTCCTTTAATGCAGGGAATGCATTAAAGTGGAGTTCCACCTAAAAAAAACAAAACAAAACAAAAAAAAAAAAACTGTAGCTGCTGACTTTTAAAATACAGCCACTTACCTGTCCCTCGGTCCATCGGTGTCCTCACCACCTCTGGTTTCACCGGCTGTATTCTCTCCCTGGTGCCCTCATCTTCAGTGTGGGCACCCGGCTGTGACAGCTTGTGGCTTCACAGCCGGGTGCCCACTGCGCATTGGCGAGAAGCGTTGCACTTTGTGAATGACCCCGTAGTCTTTTGGGACCTGTCACATGTCCCAGAAGACTATAGGGGGGGGAGGACAACTTTCTTTTCTGATCGCCTAGGCGATCACAGCGGAAGTGGGTACCCGCTCCCCAAAAGGTGCCAATCCTAAATGGGAAGCGGGGGGACAAAAGACTTAAAGCGGAATGTCCCCTTTTGGGTGGAGCTCCGCTTTAAAACACATAAAAAAAAAACAACCCACACACATAACAAAAAACACAAAAAAGCTTTAGAACCACTTTAAGTTTTTATTCCTGTCTGTATTCCAGCTAGTGCTAGGAATAGAGGGGGGAATCTTATTCCACTGACAGCTGTCTAATGCAAACCTTTAGTTTAGATACAGTTTAAAGTGGTTATAAAGGCTCAAGTTTAAAAAACAAAACAAAACAAAAAAAAAATCTGCCTTTACAATGACGTTAAGGGAATCATAAGTGAAAACATTATTTTGCACCTTGAAAGCCATGCTGTGGATCCATTCGGAGGTGTACAGATCTGATCACGCTGCATCTCTTGTCCTACAATAGGAAACTAAACAGCGCTGTGATAAGAATCTTGTTACGGCCAGATCATTTGGCTCCATAATAAATTCTAAATTGCATGTAACAACAAATATTGAGTGGGAAGGGCCATATGATTCAAACATGACTGACTGGCTACAATTAGATAACTGAAAGTTGTAATGTTTTTGTGCCTGAATCCTGTCCAAGACTAGACTGTTATCCAGCATGAATTCTTGGATAACGATGTGCTTGACGTCCAGTAATGAAAAGATTAGAACATTTGTGACATCCTCTCAGCCACTGGTATAATCTGAGAGATACAATGTTACAGACTATAAAAATAAATAGGAATACCCTTTCTCAACCTTTTTAACCCAGAGGAATCCTGGAAATAATTTTCAGGTCTCAGGGAAACCCTGCAAAAAAACAATTTAGTGAGAGTCAGTGGAAAAAAAAAATGTTCCTTACCTTGGTGGCCAGTGAGAATGCCCCCCTTATAGTGATGATATAGTGATGATCAGAATGCCATCCTTGCAGACAGCTAAAAAGATCATTGGGCTCATGCTGATGGCAATCCCAACTGTTGTTGACCCAGGAATAGGGGCGGACTGACAACTCATGGGGCCCCCGGGCAATAGGGGATCATGGGGCCCCTGTGTCCTTGCCCAAACTCAAAAAAGCCTATGAAAAAGGTACCAGGCAGGGGGGGACTGACAACTCATGGGGCCCCCAGGCAATAGGGGATCATGGGGCCCCTGTGTCCTTGCCCAAACTCAAAAAAAGCCTATGAAAAAGGTACCAGGGGCATCTCATGGGGCCCCCTACTGACCCTGGGCCCTTGGGCAGTGCCCAAGTTTCCAAATGGTCAGTCCGCCCCTGCCCAGGAACGATGCAGGCACCATCATATGGGAGGAAAATCAGTCACAGCTCAAGGCACACATATAAAAAGGATAAGGATTCTCTGTCCTATATGCCCACATCCTCAAATACATGAAAAACAGAAAAATTCTTGTAGCAACAGATTTTTTCTGTGCATATAGAAAATGGTACCAAAATGTAATCTCATAAAATCATAACATTCATTATAGAAATATTAAAGTGTTATATCTTCAAAGATTAAAGGGTAAGATATTCATGCAAGAATCCAAATCAGTTCTGGAGTTCAATCCTGCCATCCATATACGGCAGCGGTCTCCAAACTGGGGTCCAGGGGCCAGTTGTGGCCCTTTGCTTGCCTTTATCTGGCCCTTGTGGTATTATTCCTCCTACTGACATTATTAATGAGGCATAATTACTGCCACTGACACCAACAATGGACCATACAGTCATGGCCAAATATATTGGCACCCCTGCATTTCTGTCAGCTAATGCACCCCTTCAACCAGAAAATCGTTGCAATTGCAAAGGGTTTAGACATTCCCATGCTTATTTCTTTTGTTTGTATTGGTATGACATAAAAAAGTGTAGAAACAGAAAGCCAAATCTGACACATTCCACACAATACCCCAGAAAAGGACTGGACAAAATTATTTGTACCCTCAACCGCACACCCCTTGGAAAAAAATAACTGAAATCAATTGCTTCCTGTAACCCAGTGGTTCTCAACCTTTCTAATGCCGCGACCCCTTAATACAGTTCCTCATGTTGTGGTGACCCCCAACCATAAAATTATTTTCATTGCTACTTCATAACTGTAATTTTGCAGTGGGAGGAGTAGTGCCATGTCATTGGTGTCAGTGGAAGGAGTAGTGCCCCATCACTGATGTCAGTGGGATGAATAGTGCCCCATTGTTGGTATCAGTGGGAGGAATAGTGCCCCGTCACTGATGTCAGTGGGAGGAATAGTGCCCCATCGTTGGTGTCAGTGGGAGGAGTAGTGCCCCATCGTTGGTGTCAGTGGGAGGAGTAGTGCCCCATCGTTGGTGTCAGTGGGAGGAGTAGTGCCCCATCGTTGGTGTCAGTGGGAGGAGTAGTGCCCCATCGTTGGTGTCAGTGGGAGGAGTAGTGCCCCATCGTTGGTGTCAGTGGGAGGAGTAGTGCCCCATCGTTGGTGTCAGTGGGAGGAGTAGTGCCCCATCGTTGGTGTCAGTGGGAGGAGTAGTGCCCCATCGTTGGTGTCAGTGGGAGGAGTAGTGCCCCATCGTTGGTGTCAGTGGGAGGAGTAGTGCCCCATCGTTGGTGTCAGTGGGAGGAGTAGTGCCCCATCGTTGGTGTCAGTGGGAGGAGTAGTGCCCCATCGTTGGTGTCAGTGGGAGGAGTAGTGCCCCATCGTTGGTGTCAGTGGGAGGAGTAGTGCCCCATCGTTGGTGTCAGTGGGAGGAGTAGTGCCCCATCGTTGGTGTCAGTGGGAGGAGTAGTGCCCCATCGTTGGTGTCAGTGGGAGGAGTAGTGCCCCATCGTTGGTGTCAGTGGGAGGAGTAGTGCCCCATCGTTGGTGTCAGTGGGAGGAGTAGTGCCCCATCGTTGGTGTCAGTGGGAGGAGTAGTGCCCCATCGTTGGTGTCAGTGGGAGGAGTAGTGCCCCATCGTTGGTGTCAGTGGGAGGAGTAGTGCCGCATCGTTGGTGTCAGTGGGGGGAGTAGTGCCCCATCACTGGTGTCAGTGGGGGGAGTAGTGCCCCATCACTGGTGTCAGTGGGAGGAGTAGTGCTCCATCACTGGTGTCAGTGGGAGGAGTAGTGCCACATCATTGGTGTCAGTGGGAGGAGTAGTGCCCCATCATTGGTGTCAGTGGGAGGAGTAGTGCCCCATCATTGGTGTCAGTGGGAGGAGTAGTGCCCCATCATTGGTGTCAGTGGGGGGAGTAGTGCCCCATCATTGGTGTCAGTGGGGGGAGTAGTGCCCCATCATTGGTGTCAGTGGGGGGAGTAGTGCTCCATCACTGGTGTCAGTGGGGGGAGTAGTGCCCCATCACTGGTGTCAGTGAGAGGAGTAGTGCCCCATCACTGGTGTCAGTGGGAGGAATAGTGCCACATCATTGGTGTCAGTGGGAGGAATAGTGCCCCATCATTGGTGTCAGTGGGGGGAGTAGTGCCCCATCATTGGTGTCAGTGGGGGGAGTAGTGCCCCATCATTGGTGTCAGTGGGGGGAGTAGTGCCCCATCATTGGTGTCAGTGGGGGGAGTAGTGCCCCATCATTGGTGTCAGTGGGGGGAGTAGTGCCCCATCATTGGTGTCAGTGGGAGGAATAGTGCCCCATCACTGGTGTCAGTGGGGGGAGTAGTGCCCCATCACTGGTGTCAGTGGGAGTAGTGCCCCATCACTGGTGTCAGTGGGAGGAATAGTGCCACATCATTGGTGTCAGTGGGAGGAATAGTGCCCCATCATTGGTGTCAGTGGGAGGAATAGTGCCCCATCATTGGTGTCAGTGTGGTGGAGGGGAGAATAGTGCCCCATCATTGGGGTCAGGGGGGGGGGGGAAATAGTGTCCCATCGTTGGTGTCAGTGGGGGGAGGAATAGTGCCCCATCATTGGTGTCAGTGGGAGGAATAGTGCCCCATCATTGATGTCAGTGTGGTGGAGGGGAGAATAGTGCCCCATCATTGGGGTCGGGGGGGGGGAAATAGTGCCCCATCGTTGGTGTCAGTGGGGGGAAGAATAGTGCCCCATCGTTGGTGTCAGTGGGGGGAGGAATACTGCCCCATCGTTGGTGTCAGTGGGGGAGGAATACTGCCCCATCGTTGGTGTCAGTGGGGGGAGGAATACTGCCCCATCGTTGGTGTCAGTGGGGGGAGGAATAGTGCCCCATCGTTGGTGTCAGTGGGGGGAGGAATAGTGCCCCATCGTTGGTGTCAGTGGGGGGAGGAATAGTGCCCCATCGTTGGTGTCAGTGGGGGGAGGAATAGTGCCCCATCGTTGGTGTCAGTGGGGGGAGGAATAGTGCCCCATCGTTGGTGTCAGTGGGGGGAGGAATAGTGCCCCATCGTTGGTGTCAGTGGGGGGAGGAATAGTGCCCCATCGTTGGTGTCAGTGGGGGGAGGAATAGTGCCCCATCGTTGGTGTCAGTGGGGGGAGGAGTAGTGCCCCATCGTTGGTGTCAGTGGGGGGAGGAATAGTGCCCCATCGTTGGTATTAGTGACACAAATGATGGGGCACTATTCCTCCCACTGACACCAATGATACTTACCTTGCTGACCCCTGCTCCAGCCTGGGCTCGCTCTCTCACTTACCTGTCAGCTGTCTTCCTTCTCTGGCCGCTCGCCTCTTCACTCGCTCCCTCGGTCTTCTTTGATGTCCGCGCGCTGCCGCTTGGCTCCTCCTCTCCAAGCTCCACCTCCTCGCCGGTGATTGGCCGCCTGTGTGCCTCTCCTGAGCTACAGTTCCGGTGGCCAATCAGCGGCGAGGAGGCGGAGCTGCTGAGCGATCTTGGAGGTGTGGCCGGGTGACAGCAGCGTATCATCCCGCCCACACATCGCCGGAGACTGCAGCGGTGTCTCGGTTCCTAAGACCATCGGAAATATGTGTTTTCCGATGGTCTTAGGCGACCCCTGGGAAATGGTCGTTCGACCCCCAAAGGGGTCGCGACCCCCAGGTTGAGAACCGCTGCTGTAACCAATGAGTTTCTTCCACCTCGCTACAGGAATTTTGGACCACTCTTCTTTCCCCAACTGCTCCAGGTGTCTCAGATTGGAAGGGTTTCTTTTCCCAACTGCTGTTCTGAGATCTCTCCACAGGTGCTCTATGGGATGGAGATCTGGACTCATTGCTGGCCAGTTCTGTACTCTCCAGTGCTTTGCCTGAAACCATTTCTGGGAGCTTTTTGATCTGTGCTTTGGGTGATTGTCCTGATGTAAGACCCATGACCCCTGATGGAGACCCAGCTTTCTGACACTGGGCCCTACATTGCATCCCACAGTTATTTGGTAGTCCTCAGATTTCATAATGCCATGCACTCGGTCAAGACATCCAGTGCCTGAAGCAGCAAAGCAACCCCAAAACATCAGTGAACCTCCACCATGTTTGACTGTATTCTTTTCTTTAAAGGCTTCATTTCTTTTTCTGAAAACAGTAGAATGATGGGCTTTACCAAAAAGCTGTAAGTTTGTTTCGTCTGTCCACAGCACAGTCTCCCAAAATCATTTTTTCTTCCTCAGGCAAGTTTTGGCAAACTCCAATCTGGCTTGTTTATGTTTCTATGTCAGCAGTGGGGTCCTCCTGGGTCCCTTTTAATTTAGATGGTGATGTATAATAAAAGCTGACACAGTTGTACCCTGTGCCTGAATTTGTCTGCAAATTGACCAAGGTTTTCTATCCATCATTCAATCTTTCGTTGCAATCTTTGATCAATTTTTCTCTTTTGTCCACGTTCAGGGAGATTAGCTACAGTGCCACAGTGGACATGGGACATTATGATCTCTAGAGATGGACTTGTAACCTTGAGATTGTCCATGCTTTTCCACAATTACTGTTCTCAAATCCTCAAACAATTCTTTGCTGCTCTTTATCTTCTCCATGCTCCATGTGGCACACAACAAAAAGGTTGAGTAAATTTTTCACAATCTTAACTGGTTGCCAGTGTGATTTCTTTATTGTCAGCACCTGTTAACTGATACAGGTGAGTTTAATTACACTTAACCCCACAGTGGCCAATGCAGGCCATAGACGGGGAGAAAAACAACCGATTTTTCTTTTAAAAAACGAAAATCGGTCGTTCAAGCGGTCGACGTTACCAGCAATGGTAAAAAAAATCGGCCGATTTTCATCCCGTCTACAGCAAAAAGTGTCCCTGCAGAGAGCTCTGCTATTTCTTTGACAGTTCTTTGACATTTATAGCGGTTGCAACAATGTATCTATTTGTATCCATTTAGGATACAGATGTTTTATTCGGAAACAAATAGATACATTGTTGCAACCGCTATAAATGTCAAGGAACTGTCAAAGAAATAGCGCAGCTCTCTGCAGGGACACTTTTTGCCGGACTGGAATTCCTCTTATTTTTCATCCTTCTTCTTCCTCTTCTTCTTCTTCTTCTTCATCATCATCCTCTTCTTCTTCTTCTTCTTCTTCATCCTCTTCTTCTTCTTCTTCATCATCATCCTCCTCTTCTTCTTCTTCTTCTTCTTCATCATCATCCTCTTCTTCTTCACCATCATCATCCTCTTCTTCTTCTTTATAACCATCATCCTCTTCTTCTCCTTCTTCATCATCATCATCATCATCCTCTTCTTCTTCTTCTTCTTCATCATCATCCTCTTCTTCTTCTTCATCATCATCATCCTCTTCTTCTTCTTCTTCATCATCATCCTCTTCTTCTCCTTCTTCATCATCATCATCATCATCCTCTTGTTCTTCATCATCATCCTCCTCCTTCTTCTTCTTCTTCTTCATCATCATCATCCTCTTCTTCTTCTTCATCATCATCCTCTTCTTCTCCTTCTTCATCATCATCATCATCATCCTCTTGTTCTTCATCATCATCCTCCTTCTTCTTTTTCTTCTTCTTCATCATCATCATCATCATCATACTCTTCTTCTTCTTCATCATCATCATCATCCTCTTCTTCTTCTTCTTCATCATCATCATCCTCTTCTTCTTCTTCTTCTTCATCACCATCCTCTTCTTCTTCTTCATCATCATCCTCTTCTTCTTCAACCTCATCATCATCCTCATCTTCTTCTTCATCATCATCATCATCCTCATCTTCTTCTTCATCATCATCATCCTCTTCTTCTTCTTCATCCTCTTCTTCTTTTTCTTCTTCTACTTTTTCTTCTTCATCAGCATCCTTTTCTTCTTCTGCTGCTTCATCATCATCCTCTTCTTCTTCTTCATCATCATCATCATCATCCTCTTCTTCTTCTTCATCATCATCCTCTTCTTCATCATCATCATCATCATCATCCTCTTCTTCTTCTTCATCATTATCATCATCCTCTTCTTCTTCTTCATCCTCTTCTTCTTCCTCTTCTTCTTTTTCTTCTTTTTGTCTTCCTCTTGCAGGTCACTGCTCATGCGCAGATTTTTTATCGGTAAAAAATCGGCCGATTTGCCCATCATTGCCGCAAAAATCGGCCGATTTTTTTTCCAACTTTACCGATAAAAAAAATTTGCCAAAATACCGAAAAACGGCCGAATAGCCCACTAACGATCCGAAAATCGGCCGATTTTATTTTCGGCCGAAAAATCGGCCGATTTTCGACCCATCTATGGCCTGCATAAGGCTGGCCATACATATTACAATTTTCTGCCCAATTTTCTTTAGATTTACCGTCAACTATGTAGTGCAAGGGCCAACCAAATTTGATACAATTGAAAGTGTTGTTTAGGTTTGACCTCATATTATATAGTTTTTGGTAAATCTAAAGCAAAATTCTCAAGAAAATTGTATAGTGTATGGCCAGCCTAAGGCTGGCCATACATTATACAATTATCTTCCAATTTTCTGCCCAATTTCCTTTAGATTTACCTTCAACCGTGTAGTGCAAGGGCCTGCCTAATTGGATACAACTGAAAGTGTTGTTTAGGTTTGTCCTCCTATTATATGGTTTTTGGTAAAGCTAAACTAAAAATCTCCAGATAATTTTATAATGTATGGCCAGCCAAAGGCTAGGTTCACACCTATGCAGGTTGCGTTTGAGCCATTTCTGCATTGCGTTTTGCGTTGCATTTTGCATTTTTGCTGCCATTTGTGTTGGTTTTTTTCATTTTTAAATTTTTTTTTCTTGTTGCTAGGCAGATTTAAAACACAAAACACATCAAAAACACCACAAAAACGCAGCAAAAACGCAATACATGCTTTTCTGCAGCATTTCCATTGAAGTCTATAGAACCAAAAACGCAACTTTTTGCATTCAAAAAAGTCCTTGACCCTTTTAAAAAAATGCATCGGGTGAAAACGTTCAAAGGTGAACATGTCCCATAGGAAATCATGTTAAATGGACAGTACCGCGTTTCTGCGAAACGTTGCAGAAAACGCATAGCTGTGAACCTGCGGTAAATAGTTAGCACAACTATGTAAAAATATACCATGCCTTGATTTTGTCTTCAACATCTACAGTATATTAACAGACCAGCACCTATACACAGTACACTAATCTCCCCCTATACACTTCGTCAGTAACACTCTCAATGCTTTCCCTATCCTATTTTCCTGTCATATGAAGGAAATTGTCATTATGGCTTCTGTGATCTCACTCTTTTTATATTGGTGGGGGGGGGGGCTGACTTATCCAAAAGCCCCACTATTGACCCTTCTAAGTCACCTGACCAGGGATTCCGAAAGCAGATATCCAGCAAGGATGACCAGATCAGTGGGCTGTACCTTAAGAAATCAGGAACCAGGCTGAGTAAAGTCAAATGAAGTTTATTAACATAAATATCACTCTTACAACACCCATAAACCATGCAAAGTGACAAAATAAATATGAAAGTGCAGCAACCCAAACAATAACATTAACTTACTATATACAAGGTGGTATCAAAAAGTTTCAAGACTAGTTTTGTAACACACCAACAGATGGCAGCACAAGGCTGCATGCACAGTCACAGGGAGCACTGACCTCCACAAGTCAGTGTGCCAAAAGACATCGTCCTAAATACATCAGAAGCTGTGCAGCTGGTGCTATTCTGCCCACGTGTGAGACCATGTCTGCTATTTCATCATGAACAGCAAGTTAGAACAAAAAATCAAACGTAAACTTCTGTGTAAAACTGGGCAAATCTGCCACAAAAATGTTTGACATGATTCGGCAAGTTTACGGCGATGCTGCAATGAGTCGTTCGAGGTGATTTGAGTGGCATGTGTGCTGTAGCCTCCCTAGCGGTCTGATTATGTCAGTATTTCTGTGCTCAAAGCGGCACATTTTTTTGCATGGAAATATGTAGTTTTTCTATTGTAGGCCTGTAATTTTTTAGGAATAACTCACTGAAATCTGTCCGAACAAGAGTCTAGTAAACATCCCGGTTATGATAAAATTTTAAACACGAAATCATAAAGTATAATTTAATAAATAATCATAAAAAATAATAATATAATAATAATAATAATAAATTTAATTCAATATTATAATCAAATCAAAAACACTGAAATTTGAAATATAGCGCCAAGTTCGCACATCACTGAGCAAAGTCGCAAAATCGTTTTCAGTGTCTGATGACGAATTTCCCCGCAAATCATTATCACTCAATTCTGCAAGTGGTTCTGATTTACTATCGCTGTTCTCTAGCTGGTTTAAAATCGCTTTTGATCTAAAGGGACACTTTTTGGACACCATGGACTTTTCTCAGTTTCCAGGCAGAAAGAACAGTAAAAATGCAGGCAGGGCACAGGACAAAGCACTCGGGAAAAAATGTATGTGAAATGGTTTGATACAGTAATGTTATACTATGTGATTTTAGTGTATTTAATGAATGTCACTTTTTGACATTTTTAAATTTCCCGCCAGTTTTGTCCCCGTATGTCCTGACGTCGCAGGGAATGGAATCCGGAAGACAGATGCCAGCATCAGCCGGAAGACATTGCCGGGGACACTGCAGGAGGGACATCGCGGGAGCGCAGGACAAGGTAAGTGCAGAAGGGATCCCGGAGCAACGCTGCAGGGTATTCCCGAGTGTAGCTCGGGGTTACCGCTTGTGGTGCTGAAACCTTACCCCGAGCCACACTCGGGAATACCGCCAGGGAGGTTAAGAGCGGAAGAACATCACTGGAAGATGATGAGAGATCAGGAAGACCTTCAACAAGCTCACCCTCCGAAAATGTCAAAACCATTAGGCAACTTGTGCATGATTATCATCACAGAACAATCCATAACATTGCTGCTATTGTCAATGTGTCATACGAAACAGTCCAGGCAATCCTCACGTGCAAGTTGAACATGCCCCATGTTGCTGCCAAGTTCATCCCAGGAGCAGAAAGAACACCGCATCGAAGTCTGCCAAGAACTCCAACCACATACCATGGATGACCATCCTTCATATTGAGGATCATTACCGGTGACGAAACTTGAGTGTACACGTTTCACACAGGATTCGTATTTGCTCCTTGTTATAACTTGCTGTACATGATGAAATAGCAGACGTGGTAACGACTGTGGTCAGAATAGCACCAATTGCACAGCTCCCGATATAGGACAATGGATTTTGGCACACTGACTTATGAAGGTCAGTGCTCCCTGTGACTGTGCACACAGCCTTGTTCTGCCATCTGTCTGCAAAACTAGTCTCAAAACTTTTTGATACCACCTCATACAAGTGGAGGGAGCACACATAAGAAGGGCAAGGTCAGGACTGACAGGAAACAAAAGTGGTAGGGAGCAAGATACTGGGAGAGCTGGATGCAGGGAGCAGGGTACAGGGAGTAGGTCACAGGAACAAGTCTCAGGGTCAGGTACAGGAACAGGGATCAGGAACAAGGATCAGGCTCAGGCAGGGACACGGCTTGCAGAAAGTACACTGAAGCACTGACCCTAGGTTCACACTCATGCGGTGCGGTACATCGCATTTGATTCGCACAGGAGCCGCACCGCATTCCTGTGCGAATCACGTGCGAATTGTATGCAGTGCGATTTAAGCCATACATTATGTATGGCTCAAATTGCACCGCAAACACACCAAAAAGGTGCAGGATCCTTTTTTGGGTCCGCACTAGAATCGGATCGCATGGGTATTCACACCTCTGTGATCCGATTCTGCACATCGCACAGTGTTTTGCGGACCGATTTCGGGGTGTTGTTCACTTAACATATACACCCGCAGTGGTTCGCATGAACGGGGTGCGATTCTGATGCGGTGCGGAATTCGCACAGAAAACATATCAGTGTGAACCAGGGGCGGACTGACCATTTGGAAACTCGGGCACTGCCCGAGGGCCCGGGGTCAGTAGGGGGCCCCATGAGATGCCTCGGTACCTTTTTCATAGGCTTTTTTGAGTTTGGGCAAGGACACAGGGGCCCCATGATCCCCTATTGCCCGGGGGCCCCATGAGTTGTCAGTCTGCCCCTGGTGTGAACCCAGGCTGAACTTCAGACAAAGGAAGGATTATACTGTATACCTCCCAGCAGCTCAAGTCAGGTGCAGCCTAATTACCTGGACAGCCCAGCTGCTGGGAGACAACCGCTGGTGACCACCGGAACTGCGTCCTTCGACTCTGGAAACAACAGTGCCACCAGCAGGGGACCCAAGTAATGACACCTGGGTACAAGAAAGTCCACACTATGGCACTGTAGCACGCAGGGGTACTTGAGAAGCTGGACAGGTGATGTAAAATGGTATCATCAAGTCACTGCCCTCTCTGGGAATCTTGAAAACATAGACAAAACAAACAAAGGTTACAAAGGCCTTGTGCATTAATGTCTTCATTTATTAGATACAAAGAAATAAGTACATCCTTACAAAAGCCAAGGAGTATAGGCATAGTACAAAAACATGGAAACTGATAGGAGAGCCAAAAGCATAACACGCAGAATCTTCACGTGCGTCCACTACTGCTGATGCGTTTCAAGGGACATGCCCTCTTCATCAGAGCAAAACTCTGCTTTGATAAATAGGCCATGTCCCTCGATACACGCTGGGAGAACACAGTGATTATTACTACTGGCAATAATCGCATGCTACGATTGGACAACTGAGTGTCAGTAGCAATTGTAGAGATGACATTCTGCAGTAGTTGCTACAGGCAACAGTGAGGCACAGGTTGCCCCCCCCCCCCCCTTTGAGCATTGTGGTCCAAAGAGAGTCACTAGGCCCAGCTGGTGCCAGGCAACTAAGCATTTGTAATCCACTGGATTGCAGGCCATTCTCTGGACAATGACAAGCATGAACACGTGGCACACAGACTATAGCCAGGGGCGTATATAAGACAAGGCACTTGCCTAGGGTGGCAGTTTTCAGGAGGGCAGCACCTATATTTGGCAATCGTACCAACTCAAGATGTGTACTTAAAGAGTATTCACTTTAGTTTCCTTTTAACCATAATTATAATTAAACATAAATACGTATTTTGTAATTAAAAAGCTAATTGGCAAAAGACAATCATATCAAGGAGATAAGAAAAGGATATAAAAATGTTGCAAATGATGCAATCAGCTCATTGCTGAATCACTGAAGTCAAGAATGAAAGTCTCACACTACACTGCTTTGTTTTTAGAACAGATTATAGGAAAGTGGTTTGCTGTGTCTAATATTAGATGTTTAATAATATCCATGATCAAAAGCAACAAATTGATGAACTCCAATACCTTCCGTTCTGAGGAGCCTGCAGACTAACTGCAGCATTCTGACACCCATACTTTCAGCAAATTTTATAGCGGCTTTATTTTGGCATTCTATTGTTATGTGTAATCATTTTTTGTATGTGCAATTATATGTACAGTTATTTGTGCCAGAATTAAATTATTGTAATTAACGTAATATTCGTGTAATCCAATCTACCATAAGATGAATCTTATGTTAGTCCGAATGAAAAAAAAATAGAGGGCCCACTCACACTTTGCTGTATTTGTGCATTGCGGAAACCCACTTGTGTTAACACTTGTCATGTCACGCAGTAACGTGTGTTGTGTTAAGGACCAAAAACCATACATGTAGTAATTTTTCGAATGCAGCACACCACGGTGCATGGTTGCACGTAATCTATGTTATCTACACCACGTTATCTGCACGTTATCTACACCACGTTGTGGTGTGCTGTAATGCATGTGCGCCAGAACTGTGTTGCCTGAATGAATGGCACTGCAATGCCCTAATGCCGAATGGTTATCGCAATGCACAGCATCGCAAGATTGTGTTTTGGCCCCCAGGGAAGGTTCAGATCAGGCTGGTCTGCTGAGATGCATTAAATGAATGCACATTAAAGTGGTTGTAAATCTAGAAGGTTTTTCACCTCAATGCATTCTATGCATTAAAGTATAATTAAACACCTTGTAAAACAACCCATACTTTGTACGGACCTGATAGCAGGGGGTGTCAGGCCAGGTTCCCATATGTGCAGCTGTGCGGGCCGTGATTTGCGTGGGCACGAGAGCCCATTTATTTGAATGGACTCCCGTGTCACAGGACACGCAGCGAAGTCCCTGCACTTCTTCTGATATCGCAGTCCGCACGGGAACTGAAATTCCAAATACGGTCGCGATTTTACAGTGCGAACGGCTTGCCAATAGAATTAATGGCACCCGCCCACAGGTCCAACATTCCTCTGTGTGGGTGGTGCAGCTGCAGGTATTTGTGAGGGTCCCACAGTGCGCCACCCACACAGATGTGAATCAAGCCTTACACACAATTCTGTGGCTGCAGCCACCAGGATTGTGTGTAAAACTGACAAGCAGACTCCTGCCTGTCAGGTGGAAGTAGTTGGGTGGCTGCGCTGCAGACCGATTGCTTCCATACACCCCCCAGTAGTGGCGCCCCCCACACGTGTGCTCCAACCTTGTATTCCAGGCTCCACTTGCCCATCTGCAGGTCCGACGCTGACATGGCAGGTGCTGGTGGGTTTAGGGGAGGGAGGAGAGCGGACACGTTTCCGCTCTCCTTCCCTTCTTGCTGTGACCTGGAAAACAACATGTATGACGTCACTTCTGGGTCACCCCTGTCACTATTCTAGCCAGGGAAGTAATCTAATGCAATGTGATCTAAATTGCAATACATTCAGTGGATCCCAGAGGAGACATGCATGTCTCATTAAGAAAACCTGTCACCTAAAAATCATCATAGTGGGACTTTGTGTTCCCTATGTGATTAAAAAAAAAAAGAAAGTAAAAGAAAAAATGTTTTTTAATTGCAAAAAAATAAATTTACACCCAAGCACTTAACATTCCCCCACCCAAAAAAAATGTTGAGACCCCCCCCCCAACCCCACATATATACACATGCGAACGTATGGGGCTTTTGAAGCGTCGCCTATGGAAACTATAGGGTACTGAAGTTTGTCGCCATTTCATGGGCGCACACAAATTTAAGAATTGACATGTTGGGTATCTATTTACTTGGTGCAACCTCGTCTTCTATCATTTACCAAAAATGTGGGTCATTTATTGCATTTGTTTTCATTAAAATTCACTTTAGTGTGTTTTTACTGAAATGTTGCTTTTCTTAGACCTTTGTGGTAATATGGTGTGACACAAAATTGGCACTACTACTATTTTATTCTCTAGGGCAGTGGTTACTAAATGGCAGATTGTGGTCTGTGGACAGCCCCAGCAGCGCCGCTGCCCGGACTGCCAGCCCGCAATGACAGATCGGCCACTGCGCAGGGCAGTCATCATGGCACCCTGCCCCTTTCAGCTCACTGTCTGTCCAGGTCCAGCTCCCTGCCTGTACACTACTGTCCAACAAGGATCCTGGCACAGCTCCTGTCTGCCCTCAAGGTAGGGTGTAGTCTTACAGGGGCACTCTGATGGGCACATTGAATGCTAAGGTGCACTCTGATGGGCACAACATAGAATGTGCCCATCAGAGTGCCCCTTAACATAAAATGTATCCATCAGAGTGCCCCTTAATATAAATGTGCCCATCAGAGTGAGCCTTAACATAAAATGTGTCCATCAGCATGCCCCTTATTTTATGTTAAGGGGCACTCTGCCGGGCACATTTAAAGGTAAGGTGCACTCTGATGGGCACAACATAGAATGTGCCCATCAGAGAGCCCCTTAACATAAAATGTATCCATCAGAGTGCCCCTTAATATAAATGTGCCCATCAGAGTGCCCCTTAATATAAATGTGCCCATCAGAGTGCCCGTAACATAAAATGTGTCCATCAGCGTGCCCCTTATTTTATGTTAAGGGGCACTATGATGAGCACATTTTATGTTCAGGGGCACTCCGATGAACATATTTTATGTTAAGGGGCACTCTACAGGGTCCATTTTATGTTAAGGGGGCACAAATGGGCACATACTGTGGAATGGGTCACTCTGATGGGCCCATGTGATGTAAAGGGGCACTCTGATGGGGAATATGATATAAAGGGGTACTTTGAGTGTAAGGGGCACTCTGACGGCAATACCTGATGTAAGGTGGCACTGTGATGGGCACACCTAATATGATGAGAATAAATTATGTAAAGTTGCACTCTGATGGCGATACCTAATGTAAGGGGGCATGCTGATGGGTACACCTTATTCGGACCTCGGCTAGAAGAAATTTTTAATGACTGGACCTCCTTGAATTTTAATTCAATATTCCTGCTCTAGGTTGTCTGCTTTCAGAAAATATATAATGTATTTTGGGGGGTTTTGTGTCATTATCAGGCCTGGTTTTTAAACATGTGTGCAAAAAAATGTGAAAACACCTCTGGTAGCGAAAAGACTAAAATAGAAGATTAAACATTTGTCTATAGATATTTTAAAAAAACATACATTCTTTTTTGCCCTTTTTTTAATGTGATCATATTCCCTCTGTTCTCAGCTGCATGAGAGCTGGGGGAGGAGAAATAAGAGCACACTGATCTTCCAGTTCACACTGAGCTCCAGAAATTACCACACTGTGCTCTCATGTCTAGCATGGTCAGTTTTTGATAGGAAAGCAGAGGTACTAGCAGGGACATCAGGGATTTCACATAAAGGAAGCAATACAAAGAGAACAGAATAGTGTTTCACACAAGTACTTGGTACAGCAGGCACATATCAAGAATAAGAAATGTTGGATTTACATGTTCTTTAAGGTAAAAAGCCTTCTGTGTTCTCCTCTCCTTACAGCCCCCCTTATACTTACCTGAGCCGATTTCAATCCAGCGTTGCGCATGAAAGCAGCTGCTTTCTCTACTCTCTTTCTCCTCATTGGCTCAGGGACAACAGTGAGAGCCATTGGCTCCTGCTGCTGTCAACACAGCCAGTGGGGAGAGAGCCGGGGGCAGCGCTGAGCCTTGCTCTTTGTGTCAATGAACACATAGAGTGCAGCTCAGAAGCGAGCCCGTACAAGTGCCCTCATAGCAAGTGGCTTGCCATGGGGGCACTCGGCAGGGGGGGGGGAAGAATCAGGAGCGCTAGTGGGGGACCCAAGAAGAGGATCAGGGCTGCTCTCTGTAAAACCATTGGAAAGAGCAGGTAAGTATGCCATGCTTGTTATTTTTAAAAAAAAATCATTTACAACAAAAAAAGAAGAGAGGAAAAAAGAAGAAAGAAAGAAAGAAAGAAAGAAAGAAAGAAAGAAAGAAAGAGGAAAGAAGGAAAGGAAAGAAGAAAGGAAGAAGGAAAGAAGGAAAGAAAGAGAGAGAGAGAGAGAGAGAGAGAGAGAGAGAGAGAGAGAGAGAGAGAGAGAGAGAATGAAGATAGAAAGCAAAGAGAAAAACAGAAAGGAAGAAGGAAAGATAAGGAGAGAGGGGGGGAGAGAGGGAGGGGGGGGAGAGAGGGGGGCGAGGAGAGAGAGAGAGAGGGGGTGAGAGAGAGGGGGTTGAGAGAGAAATATGGTGATAGAGAATTAAGATAGAGAGAGCACAGAGAAAAACAGAAAGGAAGAAGGAAGGAAGGAAAGAGAGAAAAAGAAAGAAAGAAAGAAAGAAAGAAAGAGAGAGAGAGAGAGAGAGAGAGAGAGAGAGAGAGAGAGAGAGAGAATGAAGATGGAAAGCAAAGAGAAAAACAGAAAGGAAGAAGGAAAGATAAGGAGAGAGAGAGAGAGAGAGAGAGAGAGGGGGGGGGGTGAGAGAGAGGGGGTTGAGAGAGAAATATGGTGATAGAGAATTAAGATAGAGAGCGCACAGAGAAAAGCAGAAAGAAAGAAGGAAGGAAGGAAAGAGAAAAAGAAAGAAAGAAAGAAAGAAAGAAAGAAAGAAAGAAAGAAAGAAAGAAAAAGAAAGAGAGAAATATGGTGATAGAGAATGAAGATAGAGAGAAAGCTAAGAGAAAAACAGAAAGGAAGAAGGAAAGACAGAAAAAGAAAGAAAGAAAGAAAGAAAGAAAGAAAGAAAGAAAGAAAGAAAGAAAGAAAGAAAGAAAGAAAGGGTGAGAGAGAAATATGGTGATAGAGAGAGAATGAAGATAAGAGAGAGAGCAAAGAGAAAAACAGAAAGGAAGAAGGAAAGATGAGAAAGGGGGAGTTAAACTGAGAAGAGAGAGAGGCAGAGAAAGAGAGAGAGAGAGAAAAAAAACAGGACAGAAAGAGAAAGCAATAGGAAAGGGGTGGAGAAAAAGAAAAGGAAGAAAAGAAGAGGAGGTGAAGCGGCGGCAGGTGAGAGTGGTGATGGTCTGCAGTGACCACGGTGTGAATTGTGGGTGCATTACAGATCGGGGAGTCGGGGTGATTGTGGGTGGAGCAGTGAAGTGTATACAATCGGCTGGTATCGGAGATTCTTACTATATTCCCACCCAGAGGGAGGAGAGAGGCGCTCAGTGCTCATAGACGGGCTATGGGAAGGCAGAGGCATTGCTGAGTGCCGGGGACATGACCTGGAAGCCGGGACTTCCATAGACTGACACATAGAGGGGCTGACAACTGTTGCAGAGGGATCGGGACGTGGAGCGGACTCCTCCTGGCTCACACTCGGCTCTTCACGCTGATACATCGCTGCTGGCAGATCAGTGCGGAGCGGCACCCGGAGAGGAGCGTCCTGTGAGCCCTTCCAGCTGGGGGCGCTGTCTCACATGGAATTGTGCGGAGTGTGCGCGTAGAGTCGCCCGTCGTGCAGAGTGAGTAAACTTGCGCCGTGCTCCGTATAATGTGTGCGGGGGATCGGAGGCTGTACATGTGCGGTACACCGTCCGGGGGCTCTGTGTGTTGCCGCATCCAGCATGGTGTGCACTGTGTTGTATTGCTGTAAACCGGTGTGCTCGGTATGTGTGGACATAGGCTGATCACAGTGACATCGGTGCTATAGGATGGACTGATCTCTGGGTAATGAGTCACATTGGATGAGTTTAGTTGGGATTTGTATATTCCTGGAGGTCAGGCTGGCAATGTCATCAGCTGTCATCAGGATGTCATCAGCTGTCATTCTGGAGTTGTTGGTTGTTTTCTTCCTTTTTGATTGTCATCAGTCCCATTGGGGGGGGGGGGGGTATGGGGTACCCTGCGTACCTGGACTGGGGACCCACTAGGCAGTACCTGTAGCATGTCCTCTGCTCTCTAGGTTGTAGTGACACACAGGCAGCCCCCAGCTCAGGCATTATATAATCAATGAGTCCCATGTAAATCTACAGTGCTGATCATTCTGCCATATGGCACTTGGCTGTGCCATGCTATGCTGTTATGGTGATCTGACTTTTTATCTCTGTGTTTCTGTCTGGGGAATATATATATATATATATATGTATCTGCACTGTGTGATTCTATAGGGGCCATGCTGTGCACACGTGTCCCATACATAGTGCAGTACAAGGAGCCCCTTGTCTTCCATGCCTTGCAATGCCCCAGCTGTGTACACGCCATACATCCTCTGTGTATAGTAGGGCCCCCCCCCCCCCCGGTGACACCTGTGTGCTTTGATGTGCTGCATGTGTTCCGTCTACCACCTAACTGCTGGTCGCCAACGACATTTCACAGCCGGAAAGCGTTCACAAGCTCGTTTATGGTGCTTGTTTTCTTCTGTACAAATTTCTAGGCGTATAAAAACCGCAAAACCGAAAATTTTATATTTTGCATTTAATGGGTGCTTGGTGTGGTGGCCGCTAGAGAGGAGTGCAGACGTCCTGCAAACGTATCTTTAGCTGAAATTCGAACTTGCGCTCTTTTTAATCTCCATTGAGCTGCGGGCCATTCCCATCTTGCAGCACATGTAAAGAAACAGGCAGGATGTGAGTCGGGAGTGAAGTGGCCCACAGTTTAGGGTCATTGAAAAAAAAAAAAAGAGTACGAGTCGGAGTTTGGCTAGAGATGAGTTCAGAGGCTCATCTACTGTATAGTGGTTGTGTTTTAGTTTTCTTTTTTTCTTCTTTTGCTTTATTTTTACTGGCTGAGCCGGCAAATAATGCACTTCCTGTCCCTGGGTGGCTACGTAACCCCTTCACCGCATCTGTGGAGGGAGCAATGGTTGTTACCCAAAGCTGCTCACCTGATATGGACTATAAACAGGTCCTTATTGCTTAATTTCCATTACATAGGGGGTTAATCAAGTGGTAATTCACAGAAGATCGCTAGCAAGGAAGATAACCATTAGTGCAGCTCACATGACTGTTGGACTTGCAGAATCCCGAGGCTAATACTTACCTACCCCCCTTTAAACACCACCACCCCTTCAAAAACCTTCCCTCTCCCCAAATAAACACGCAACTCACTTTTGGTGTAAAACCGGCCATAGCAGCCATTTATTTAACATAACTCAACATAATATTTTATTACATTACCACCCGGGTCCGAGGTCTCTGAAGGCACCATTACTCCCATCACCAACTCGGCTGTATCTATTACTCAATGAAAGGCCCCCAGCCGCTACTACACCGCCTCGGGGACAATAATACTGTTACTTAACCCAGATACAGCCAAATTAACTCCCACATTACCAATATGACCTTTTATTGGGAAGGGACACCCATACCTACGATGGGCCCAACCCATAATTCCTCAACTTGTCACTCCACCACCGCCTTCAAAGACCCATCGACCCCTGCCAGCTGCCATGACAAACGAACAAACACTTCAGGACACAACAGCTATCCTGAACCGTGAACAAACGCCATGAACCCACATAAAACAAACACCACGAACAACCACCAAACAACAAAAACAACACCAGAACAAACACAATGACAAAACTATAACCAACACAACAAACAGAAGACAAACCAACTTCAGGGCGGGAGGGCGGGAGAAACCACCTCCGTGATGGCACAAGCTCCGACTGACTCCGACAAGACACAACCCCCCAATTCAAAACCTGCAAGACCACCCACAATGCTGCCTACACCAATCAAGTAAGTAACCACCCCCCATCCCCATTTCCTTGCCAATACTCCACCCAAATTACACTCTCTGCCTCGTCTGCACGCCCCAGTCATGCTGGCCCTCCCTTATACTTCGCTCAGTCCAGGCCCTGACTTGACTGTTGGACTTGCAGAATCCCGAGGCTAATACTTACCTACCCCCTTTAAACACCACCACCCCTTCAAAAACCTTCCCTCTCCCCAAATAAACACGCAACTCACTTTTGGTGTAAAACCGGCCATAGCAGCCATTTATTTAACATAACTCAACATAATATTTTATTACATTACCACCCGGGTCCGAGGTCTCTGAAGGCACCATTACTCCCATCACCAACTCGGCTGTATCTATTACTCAATGAAAGGCCCCCAGCCGCTACTACACCGCCTCGGGGACAATAATACTGTTACTTAACCCAGATACAGCCAAATTAACTCCCACATTACCAATATGACCTTTTATTGGGAAGGGACACCCATACCTACGATGGGCCCAACCCATAATTCCTCAACTTGTCACTCCACCACCGCCTTCAAAGACCCATCGACCCCTGCCACAGCACACGAGTGTGAACCCTTACACTCGTGTAGCCCGCCACACACGTAATCCACGCTGGATACCATCCTGCAGGCCCAAGGACCACAGATCAATCCCAACTGCATTAAGATGCACCCCATCCGAGCGCAAATATCGCCAGGACTCCTCCTCCAACTCCCTATGACGGACTGCTAGGCCACCATTCCTCACCACAAAACGCGCCACCTCCTTATTCACCTTAACTCGAGCCCTATTAATTTTTTCAACGGAGCGGGCCATCCGCCAATAAGCACGGGCCACTATATCCGACCATACCAGCACTGTGCCCGGGAAAAAGGACCGAATCCGCAAAAAATCAAACTTAATGTCCCGGATAACCTCCCGCATGGAGCGCAACCCGAGATCATTACCCCCCACATGCAATACCAAAACATCGGGAGGCCGGTCCAAACGGGAATAGTGATGAATTTCCGGGACCACCCTGGACCACAACATTCCCGGCACTCCAAGCCAACGAAGCCTAGCCT
The DNA here is from genome assembly GCF_062004578.1 of Staurois parvus. Taxonomy (NCBI): domain Eukaryota; kingdom Metazoa; phylum Chordata; class Amphibia; order Anura; family Ranidae; genus Staurois; species Staurois parvus. The sequence continues at coordinate 996,022 of NW_028318294.1, read as the reverse complement.
CCCCCTCTCAAATCCCAGTTGCCGACCCTCTGGACGAACATCCGCCCTCTTAGCCCCCCAAAAAACATATGAATGGCCCAAGATCCATACCAAGCAGCCTTCGGAACCTGCAAAGAAACACACAAAAGAAGGGAGGAGGTAGAACCTTCACCACAAAGGCCCCCACAAAACAAACAAAAAAAAAACACAGAGGTAACAAAATACAAGTACCACAGAGACCAACACAACAACACCAAAAACTTTTTTTTTTTTTTTTTTTAACTCACAAGAACTGAGGACGCACATACAACTTGAACCTATCCGAATCCCACCGCCCAATCCGACGAACCACTTGATCACCTAAACCCCAGCGGGCGGCCTCCGTAGCTGCCCCAATGCGAAACGAATGAGACGAGTAATGTTCCACACCCAACCCGGCAGACTGCAAACACCGTTTAAACACTGCCCCAAATTGGAATCGAGACAGAGCCATCCCATTCGTATGCAAAAAGAAAACCCCAGGAAGGTCAGGTCTCACCTCGAGAAATTCCCTAACCGCCCGTACCGGACAAATCCGAGAACTCGGAATCTCAGCCAATTCCACCCAGGTACCCCGACCCAAACGGTCCGTTTTTTGACTTGCGCAGAAAAATTCGCACCCCACTACCCAACAAGACCACCTCATCTACGGCCAAACCACCCTCGCCCCACTTAGTCCGACTCACCAACTCCCCAACCCGAAATGCCCCAAAAAATGCCAGCACAAAAGCCGCACGGAACAAAATCGCCTCATACAACGAGGAACAAATACAATCCAACTGGCCAACCACCACTTGAAGAACCTCAAAAGACACCGGCCGTCTAGAATCAGGGATGGAACGGCCCTTCCTGTACCCCCGCATAGCCTGCCGAACAAGGAAATCCTTTGTCACGTCACGACCCCCCGCCAGTTTGAAATGAAAAGCCAACCCCGCCAGCTTGCGAGACATCAAAGTCGCGGAAACACCCCTTTCAAAATTCCTGCCGATGAAATAAAGCAGGAGGCATAGGGCATCATCCACCCCTAAACCACCCCCCACCTCACTCACCAGCTCCAGCCATTCCCGCCACACCTTCTCATAGAAAACCCAAGTGGACGCGCAAACCGACGTCTGAATCAAGGCCGCTGAAGAGGCAAGGCAATGCTCCACAAGTGATCTGGACAATCGATACCGCGTTGCTCCGCTTCTGGTGCCAACCGACGGAATCGATCCCACTGAAAACGAGATAGAGCATCAGCAATGGAGTTATCCACGCCCGGAACATGTACAGCCGAAATAAAACAATTGAGACCCAAACAGTCCAAAACCAACCGCTGCAACATACGAACCACCGGCCGAGACGTGGCCGAAACACGGTTAATGGCATGAACCACGCTCAAATTATCACAATGAAAACGAATTCGTTTATTCCGGAAAACAGCACTCCACAAAGAAACAGCTAAAACGATGGGGAAAAGCTCCAGTAATGTCAGATTACGCAACAGACCTTCCTCCCGCCATTGCAAAGGCCACGAACCCGCACACCACTGACCCTGAAAATAGGCCCCAAAACCGGCCGAGCCCGCCGCATCCGTAAAGAGTTCCAAATCAAAATTGGACACGACCCCATCCAACCAAAGTGATCTTCCATTATAGGAATCGAGAAACGACCTCCATACCCCCAAATCATCCCGTAGCTCACCTCGCAGCCGAACCCTGTGATGCGGGGCCGCCACACCAGCCGTGGCCGCCGCCAAACGCCTGGAAAATATACGCCCCATGGGCATGATGCGACAAGCAAAATTTAACTTGCCTAGTAACGACTGCAAGTCCCGAAGCCGAATCTTCCTGCACTGACCCACCGAACTCACCAACCCCCGGAGCTCCCTCAATTTATCCTGCGGCAAACGACATTCCATGGCTTCAGTATCAACAATAATTCCCAAGAAACACAATTCCGTTGTCGGACCCACCGTCTTATCCGAAGCCAAAGGAACGCCAAAATGCTCAAACACATGTTCCACCGTGCTCAGTAGCGACGCACAAATGGAACTACCCGGAGGGCCAATACACAAAAAATCATCCAAATAATGGATGACAGATGCGAGCCCAGAAACATCCCTAACCGCCCATTCAAGAAAAGAACTAAAAGTCTCAAATAGAGAACAAGAAATGGCGCAGCCCATAGGCAAGCAACGATCAACAAATATGCACCCCTCCCATTTGCAACCCAGCAATCGGAGACAACTAGGATGCACCGGCAAAAGGCGAAACGCCGCCTCAATATCAGTTTTTGCCAACAGGGCACCCCGACCAAACCGCCGCACCCATGAAATCGCCGCGTCAAAAGAAGTGTAGGAAACAGAACACAAACCTGGGTCAATAGCATCATTGACCGAACCCCCCCGCGGATGAGACAGGTGATGAATGAGTCTATATTTATTAGGCTCTTTTTTGGGAACAACACCCAGCGGCGAAATTACCAAATTAGGCATAGGGGGGTCCACAAACGGGCCAGCCATGCGGCCCAAGGACACCTCCTTGTCAATTTTTGCCCTAATAACCTCCGGATGCAACCGCGCCGACTTCAAATTATCCGCCGCTGGAGGAACTACCGCCAGTAGACAGGGGATCAAAAAACCTTCCGAAAAACCCCGCCGCAACAGGGTCGCCGCCGCCTGATCAGGGTACCGCTTTAAAAACGGCAACATCCTTCCTACCCTCACCGGCGACTTCCCTTTTTCCAGTGTCACCACCTCTCCCCCGCCCTTGCTTGAAACACCGGGACAATGTATGGGCCCCCCCACAACCCGAGCACTCATGACGGAATCGGCAGCCGGATCCAAACCTGCACGATCCCTCATTAAACTGCCAGCAATAGCCCTTTCTAAGCACGGCCGGCTGCGCAACCGTGGCTGCACTTCCGGCCCCCCCCTGAAAGGGATGAGCCGTGGTCCTCACGGGAGTCATGAGTTTCATCCACAGCCCGATATCTTTATGGTCCCACCGCAAAGATGGCCTAACCGCCATACGCTGACGAAACTGCTCGTCATAACGTAACCACGCGATGCCCCCATAAACCCTCTGAGCTTCCCCTATGGCATCCAAGTAACAAAAAAGTGGGGAACAATGCTCAGGCGACTTCTCTCCAATAACGCTTGCCAAAATGGCAAATGCCTGAAGCCAATTAGAGAACGAGCGGGGAATCAACCGATATCGCCGCTTTTCTTCCTCCTCCCTCTTACCCTCATCTGGCCGAACTTTATCTAAGTTGAATTTCTCCAACGGTAATAAAGAAAATATTTCCACATACTCGCCCCCCCAAATGCGCTCCTTCACCTCCGGCTTCAGATGAGCCCCCAAGGGCCCCTCGAAGCACACATAAACCTCGCATTTTGCAGCGTCTGCCAAACGCACACCAACACACCCCGTAACCCCTTTATCTCCGCCGTCAACCCCAGCGTGATCCGCCGCCGCTTCACCCCTCAGAGCCTCAGAACCAGAGCTAACAGAACCCACCACCGCCGAACGCACTGCGGCCGCGACTCCAGAGACCTGCGGCCCAGCCACCGTAAACACCTGCGGGGGAACCCCAGCAGCTTCGTATCTACCACCCCCGGGGCCGACACCGCTCCCTGATGCCGCACCTAGCATTCCCGACCAAGCAGCCAAAGGTGGCGCCGAAGTCCTAGCGACCAACCCCGCCTCACAACGTGCCAACACTTCCCTGAAGCCGGACAACATCATACCGACAACACCATCAGCCCCCGGGGAACCCTCCAAAGACCCCACGTTAAGCCCTGCAGCCCCAAACCCCCTCTCCGCCAAAACAGAAACGCCACTCCCCTGGTCCCGAAACCCCTCAAACAGAGAGACTAAAGAAGACAAAGAAACAGCCCCTGAATTTAACTCACCAGGCTGCAGTCGTTCGCCGGGACCCACAGCCGCCAATCCAGAGCCAGGCAGAGATGAATGGACCGCATCTTCCTCAGAACCGCTGAGCTCCCCTTCGGATCTTCGCTCCGCATCCACCGGATCCCAGGCCGCACCAGGCCTCGCTCCGGGCTCTTCACCGGCTCCTGGGTCCGGTCGGCACACTGAACGGCTGGCAGCATCCACCGCACCAGAGCCCAGAGCCGCCCGATCATTCCTCCCACGCTGGGCTCGCTGGGAAGCAGCCGAAGCCCCAACCGACAGGGGGCCTTCTCCTGCTCCTGAAGCATTGCGGCGCAGAGGGGTGACCTCAGCACCCCCCGCCCCCCCTCGAGAGGCTCGCTGGGCCACCAAGACACGCCCAGCAGCCGCAGGCTGAGCTCCAGCAGAAGGTCTCCTCCCAGCTCCCGAGCCCAGCTGGCGCCCGGGAGTGACGTCATCAGGCCCCGCCCACCTCTCGCTCCGCACCGCCGACTTCAGGGAGGCCCGCTGGGCGGCAGAGGGGAGCCCAGCAGCCGCAGGCCGGTGAGGGAGACGTGGATCCCCGGCTCCAAAGCCCGGGCCTAAAACAGGGGCCATGTCATCACCGGCTGCCGGCCCAGAGCTCCGAGCCGCTAAGCCCCGCCCACTGCGTGCTCGAACCGCACGCAAAGATGGCCCCGACCTCGTGGTCCCGGCCTGTGACGAGGCGGCACCCTCCTGGGCCCGCCGTGAATCCGGAGAGCCCGATCCTCTGCTCCTAGGGGACGCTGACCCAGTCCCCGCTGAAGGCCGCCCGCCACTCCTCCCACGCCGGGCTGCCACCGCTGTAGGCCCGGAGCCTGCAGGGCCAGCCGCATGGTCCAGATTAAGAGGTGAGTTGGCTGGGGAGCGGGTGGTGGTAGATGTGCTCCTGCCAGGGGTCCGCCAGCGACGAGGATTCCTCCCAGCCCTCCCCGGAGAAGCAGGCCGACGCTTCACCGGCGGAGCTGGAGGGTCCCCTAAGGGGCTCCCAGAACGGCGCAGAACCCTAGCTGTCACCTCTGGGCTAAAGCGCACCGGAGGCACAGACCGCCGAGCACGTGTGCGCCCAGTAGAAGGGCCTGGTGACGCGGGCCTGGGGCCTTGCAGCATGTCTGACAGCCTCTCCCTTAACCACCCTGAGCCATTGGCTTCAGCTGCCGCCCGCAATTGGGATAGCATCCCGTCCAAGTCACTCATGGCCTAGTATTTGTTTCCCGCCGCAGGTACCAGCAAAAGAAGAAACCACCTCCGTGATGGCACAAGCTCCGACTGACTCCGACAAGACACAACCCCCCAATTCAAAACCTGCAAGACCACCCACAATGCTGCCTACACCAATCAAGTAAGTAACCACCCCCCATCCCCATTTCCTTGCCAATACTCCACCCAAATTACACTCTCTGCCTCGTCTGCACGCCCCAGTCATGCTGGCCCTCCCTTATACTTCGCTCAGTCCAGGCCCTGACTGGAAGTAAGACGGACACCGCATTTCTGCCATGATCAAACTGGAGGTGATCTTGGGCCCCCTCTGAACTCATCTCTAACCCAAACTTCTGCTTTTTTGTACTCATACTCAGCCTCATACACACAATGACATTATCAGACAAATGATCATCCATTTTTATTTTGCATGCTAGTCATATATTGAAAACAAAAAGGTTACTCAACTTACGAAAATTCTCGTACAATAGAATGAAATTTCAGAAGTGATGTAATGTGTTGTGTTGTATTTTTGGCCGAAAAACTGTATCGATTACACGAAAATTGTACAATCTGGTATCATACAAGAAACATTTTTGTGTTTGTCCCTTCAGATAATTTCAGATGAACTGTCTTGATCGGCTGTCGAAAGCTGTGTACTAATGATCGGATTATCGCATGATCACTTTGAAAACTGTATTTTGCGTACGATTTTCTGATCGTGTGTACGAAGTTTAATGTGCTGCAGACCAGTTCACATTCAGAGTTCAAGCAAGAGATAAGTTCAGATCTCTAATTATTATTATTATACAGGATTTATATAGCGCCAACAGTTTGCTCAGCGGTTTACAATATAACGGGAGACAATACAGTTCAATACAAGAGGGATAGGAGGGCCCTGCTCCTTGGAGCTTACAATCTAGGAGGGAGGGCTAATGATCAGGTATTTTCTATACTTAGCCAGAAAATGAGAGAAAACTAATGCAGACACCACATCACACCAAGGACTGTGAGCTGCAATATGTTACATTTTGTTTTTGGTTTTACCCTTTAAAGGAAAGTCATGCTGGAGGAAATAACCAGCCTTCCATCTAAGGCACACCTGTCAAACTGGTGGCCCTCCAGCTGTTGCCAAACTACAAGTCCCATGAGGCATTGCAAGATTTGACAGTTACAAGCATGACTCCCAAAGGCAGAGGCATGATGGGATTTGTAGTTTCGCAACAGCTGTAAGGCCACGAGTTTGATACCCCTGATCTAAGGCTTCATGTACACTAGCAGCTGCTAAACTTGAGTTTAGGAGCTTTTGGCATTTTTCTTGCCAAAGCTCTTAGGCCCCATGTACACGGGACATTTCTGAACGATGGAAACTGACGGCTGGAAAACGTAGGTTAAAAAACATCTGTTTAGATGCGTTTGCATTATGCATTTATGCGTGTTTATGAACGTTTGTGTTTAGAAGCGTTTTTTAAGATAAGCACAGGAGAACCTCCCAAATGCCCAGAATGCACTAAAAAGTGGTAAATTATTAACTATTTCAGACTGTTTCAGAGAAATACAGAGAGTAGAAGCAGAGACAGCAGTATGTGTTGAGATTATTAGGTGTGAGTTGCTCATTGACATTTCTTTTGTTTCCAAGGGTGGGAAAGGTGTCTGGTGGAGGGAGTCATTAAGGCCACCTGGCAGGGGGTCTTTGTGAGGCAATTGAGGTGTGAATGGTCATTAACATATCTTTTGTTTATATGGGTGGGAGAGGTCTGAGGTGTGAATTGGTCATTCCAATGTGTGACAAGCTTGGTAGAAACATCCTGTGTACAGTGTTTTGTCCAGCTGAGTACATTGAAAACGCTTTACATGCATTTATCAAGATGAAAAAAGGCTCTGGACAGCATTGGGAACTGGAAGAGTTAAAAAAAAATGTTCAAACGCTTATAAACGCGTTTTGCCACGTTTACAAGTGTTTTGCGTTTGAAACGCTGATAAAATCGACTGCTGAACGCAAGTTTTCTGCATTCATAAAAATGACTGTAAACTTAAATGCTTGTAAATGACTGTAAACGAAGATGTGTACATGGACACATAGGAAAACATTAGGGAGAGTTCAGGGGCTGCTGAAAAAAAACCCTTGAACATCTTCTAAACGTGAGTTTATCAGCTGCAGTGTACATGAGCCATTAATCTCAACTCCATAAAAGCCTATGTATCCATGTACGCATATGCTTTTAGCAGAGTTTAAGAGCTGCTGCATTTAGGTGAAGTTGAACCTCCCTCTCCTGAATGTGAAAGAATCGCGTTCAGGAGAGGAATGTTTTGACTGCCGACCGGGGGAAAACACAAAACGAGGTAAAAACGCAGCAAAACGTGACATCCACGGTACCATGTTTTTGCCGGGATTTGCGTTTCCCTGCGGCTGGCGGTCAGAGTAGGCTCATGTACATGAAACCTGAAAGTTTCCCATGTTCAGCTATCATGTTAATCCAAAGTACTCAAAAGTGGAGTAATGTCTACTAACACACGATGAGAAAACAGGACAAAAATACAGTTTTTGGAGCCATTGTCTCATAATCTGATCGTTCGTACACAGCTTTCGAGAGCCAATAGCGACAGTTTATGCGAAAATATCTGAAGGGACAAGCATGAACAGTTTCTCGTATGATATCAGAACAAACGTTTTTGTTTAATCAGTGCAGTATTCGCCCAAGACCTAGTGACCAAGACCGCGCATGCTCAGAAATGAAAGAATACAATTCATTACATCACTTCTAAACTTGTATTCTGTTTTACGAGATTTTTCCTCTTCATTTTTGATATGAGAGTAGCATGCCAAAATAAAAGGATAGTCATTGGTCTGATATTCTCATTGCATGTATCAGGCTTAAGGCTAGGTTCACACTGTTACAGATGTGGGACAGCATGTAAATTGCACGTTGTCCCGCACCCGCTGCCAAAATGTGCTGCTCTTATGCAGACGCTCCCGGGTGCCATTAGTGGTTAATGGCAGCCCTACACATCGGAAAATGCAGTGCATTTTTGAGTGCATCAAACCGTATGGGACCTGCACCCGCATGTCATGTTAGGGCACAGCAGCTGTGTCTATATAGCCCCATGTTCCAATTGACAACAATGGGACGTCAGCACTGGGATGCATCCAACGTAGGTGCATCCTCATGGCAGGAAAAAGATGACCCTGCATAGGGCACGCATATCATTGGGGACCTACAAGGAAATGTAATAAGACAGATCTATTCATATCAGCTGGTACATTCAATACAACACAAGAAAGAGGAAAACGAAAAAGGGCAAATTGTAATACCCAAGCAGCCAGTCAGAATTCATCTTGCACTAGTGTGCTGTAATGCAAATCTTCACTCCCTTTTTCTTATTGCTCCTCCCCCTCCTTTCATGAAATCACAGATATTTTTTTTTTCATACCTTCATCTTTCTTACTCAGTCGAAAATGATGTCCCCTCCTGCCCAAAGCCTCATGGGATACTCACATCGCACATCCCAGAAGGCTTTGTTCAATCTACACCACACTGCACATGTGTCCAGCAATCTACACCGAATTGCGCATGTGTCCCAGCAGGTCATCAGAGGGCAGTCTGCAAGAAGATGCCTGCCCGAGGCCTTCCGCTATACTTACGTCAAGCATCTCAGGAGGCTTTGTTCAATCTACACCACACTGCGCAGGCAACCAGCAATCTACACCGAATTGCGCATGTGTCCCAGCAGGTCATCAGAGCACAGTCTGCAAGAAGATGCCTGCCCGAGGCCTTCCGCTATACTCGCATCACGCATCTCAGGAGGCTTTGGGGCAATGTACACTGTGCATGTTCTGCGCAATCTACACCAAATTGCACATGTGCTCCAGCGTGTCATCAGAAGGCAGTCTGCAAGAAGATGCCTGCCCGAGGCCTTCCGCTATACTTGCGTCAAGCATCTCAGGAGGCTTTGTTCAATCTACACCACACTGCGCATGCAACCAGCAATCTACACCGAATTGCGCATGTGTCCCAGCAGGTCATCAGAGGGCAGTCTGCAAGAAGATGCCTGCCCGAGGTCTTCGGCTATACTCGCATCACGCATCTCAGGAGGCTTTGGGGCAATGTACACTGTGCATGCAACCAGCAATCTACACCGAACTGCGCATGTGTCCCAGCAGGTCATCAGAGGGCAGTCTGCTATACTCGCATCACGCATCTCAGGAGGCTTTGGGGCAATGTACACTGTGCATGTTCTGCGCAATCTACACCAAATTGCACATGTGCTCCAGCGTGTCATCAGAAGGCAGTCTGCAAGAAGATGCCTGCCCGAGGCCTTCCGCTATACTTACGTCAAGCATCTCAGGAGGCTTTTTTCAATCTACACCACACTGCGCATGCATCCAGCAATCTACTCCAAATTGCACATGTGTCCCAGCAGGTCATCAGAGGGCAGTCTGCAAGAAGATGCCTGCCCGAGGCCTTCCGCTATACTCGCATCATGCATCTCAGGAGGCTTTGGGGCAATGTATACTGCGCATGTTCTGCGCAATCTACACCACACTGCGCATGAGCCGCAGCACATCATCAAGGCATAGGCTGCAAGAAACAGGAAGAAACAGCTGGTCCCCTGATGACATATGAAGAAAAGATGACAGCAGGAGACTGGTCCTAGCTGGACATGTATGTTCTTAGGGGTGTGAAATTCCAAGGGAAATTCTGATTGTTTAGGGTGGGCTACTGCACTCTTTTTTTTTTTTCTATGTTCTTTGTTTCTTTTATTGGAGAAACCACTGGTGGCTAGTCTACAAGGGAACTCTTTCTCTTATTGCACTTCTACAGTGCTCACAACGTTTTTAGTAAGAATTAAAGCAGAACTTCACTTTCTCAATCAACATTGACTATTTGTAATCCTGTTGCTATTAGCATTAGTAAATAGACAGGAAGGTATATTATTTTTACTTATTTTAAACTTTTTTACACTTCTTCAGTTACTTCCTGGTTTCTAGGCCTAGGCAACTGATATTATGCATAAAAAGAGTCTACAAGTGGGGAAGAGGGGCTAAGCACGCCCTACTGCCTGCATGCCCGAGCTAAGGGCAGATGGATTCCAGGAAGTAAATGCTACATGAATCATCTACCCTTACTCAAGATGGCCATGGCCAGAAATGCTTGGGTGTTTTTCAATGTGATTTCTAAGCAAAATAAAGACATGGATGGATGAGGGAGTTTGTTTTAAATATTAAAAATGAATAAATAGCGTTTTTGGTTTGTGGTGCTCAGATTCAGTGTAGTTCCCCATTAATGTTATCTAAGGTGTATATTGACTTACACATGAGCATAGAGATAGTTCCCAATGCGCTTTAGTCCAATTTACCATTCAGGCTAGATTCACACCTCCATGTTCCTGCAGGCCACGTTTTGCGCGGGCACGAGAGCCCGTTCATTTGAATGGACTCCCGTGCCCCGGGACATGCAGCAAATAAGTCCCTGCACTTCTATGGAAAACGGCACCACCCGCACAGATGTGAACCCATGTACAAACTGTCTTCTGCAGGTTTTCTGTATTTCCAGTTGAGTGCAATGAAAGGTGACAAGCACTGGGCCTTGTATGAGAAGCATTTGAAAGAACTGGGATATACATGGCACCAGTTATTTATCCTGGACTGGTCAGAAATGGAAAAACATTTGGTTGCCATGCCTAAGGGTTCTTTAAAGTGACCTGGTCTTGAGAGACATACGGGGGCTGCCACTGAAGGCTTCATTCTCCAAAAATGTCTTACAAACTATAGACGAAGGTCTATAACGTTTGCCATACACTGTTGACTAACCCCAATCACATAAATATCTGCAAGGTGCTTCTCAACCTAAACCAGAGGATATTGCAGAATGCCCATTAACTCTGATTGCAAAAAACGTTTAACAAAGTCTAGAAGGCTTGCGCTAGATGAGGTCAAATCCAGGCTTCACTGGACCTTAAATTGGCAGTTCCCCCTAGAATTACTCTATGAACATTAAACAGCCATATAACACATGCACACCTGCCAACAGTCCCGGATTGGGCGGGACTTTCCTGCATTTTCACCCTTGTCCCTCGGTTCTGGTGTACAGGGGCTTTGTCCCGCATTACTCCATTCTTTATATACCAACTTCCAGCTGAGCAGGACCTGCAGCAGTGTGAACATCTAGCACAGCCAGGGATTGGCAGGCAAGCCAGCAAGGCTTGCAGCCACAATGAGAGAGAGCGTTCAGCTGTCAATTCCAACCTGTGATGTTGGGGATAATGGGCAGGACCGATGTGTTTCAGGGGCTCTGTCCCCTTTGTCAATCAAGCACTGCATAGACAAATAGCCGGCATTGATACATTGCTGGCCAGGGAAGATGATGACAAGGCGCAGGACTAATTGGAACTACTGCATGTGCACCCGCAGCGGTGTGTAATAAACCTGAATTATACACCGCTGCAGGTGCACATGCAGAATTTCCAATTGGTCCTGCCACTTGCCACCTTTTTTCCTGTTTGCACTGTTTAAATGCCGTCCGTTTTTCATATGAATAGGTTATTTTTAAAAGGGAGCAGAGCCCCTGAAACACATACCGGCTCCACCGATCCCCAATATCACAGGTTGGACTTGACAGCTGCATGTTCTCTCATTGAAGCCTTACCCTCCCGCCAGCTTGTTCACCAATCCCTGACTGTGCTAGATGTTCACACTGCTGCAGATCCTGCTTGGCTGCACTCATTTGTTTTCCATCTGATGTCGGAATTCTTTCCTCGGCTCCTGTATGCTGTTAATCAAGATTTTAGAAAATAAGTGTATGTTTAATTGGTGTCTTTACGGTTTAACTAACTTCTGAACCTTGCACTCTTTATGTAATGCATCCCTGAATCCTGCACTCTGTATGAAACGCACCCCTGAATCCTGCACTCTGTATGAAACGCACCCCTGAATCCTGCACTCTTTATGTAACGCACCCCTGAATCCTGCACTCTGTGCATAAAGCATCCCTGAATCCTGCACTCTGTATGAAACGCATCCCTGAATCCTGCACTCTGTATGAAACGCACCCCTGAATCCTGCACTCTGTACATAAAGCACTCCTGAATCCTGCACTCTGTATGAAACGCACTCCTGAATCCTGCACTCTGTATGAAACGCACTCCTGAATCCTGCACTCTGTATGAAATGCACTCCTGAATCCTGCACTCTTTATGTAACTCACCCCTGAATCCTGCACTCTGTATGAAACACACCCCTGAATCCTGCACTCTGTACATAAAGCATCCCTAAATTCTGCACTCTGTATGAAACGCACCCCTGAATCCTGCACTCTGTACATAAAGCATCCCTGAATCCTGCACTCTGTACATAAAGCACCCCTGAATCCTGCACTCTGTATGAAACGCACCCCTGAATCCTGCACTCTGTATGAAACGCACCCCTGAATCCTGCACTCTGTACATAAAGCATCCATGAATCCTACACTCTGTATGAAACGCACCCCTAAATCCTGCACTCTGTATAAAACGCACCCCTAAATCCTGCACTCTGTATGAAACGCACCCCTGAATCCTGCACTCTGTATGAAACGCACCCCTGAATCCTGCACTCTGTATAAAACGCACCCCTAAATCCTGCACTCTGTATGAAACGCACCCCTAAATCCTGCACTCTGTATAAAACGCACCCCTAAATCCTGCACTCTGTATGAAACGCACCCCTAAATCCTGCACTCTGTATGAAACGCACCCCTGAATCCTGCACTCTGTATGAAATGCATCCCTGAATCCTGCACTCTGTATATAAAGCACTCCTGAATCCTGCACTCTGTATGAAACGCACCCCTGAATCCTGCACTCTGTATGAAACGCACCCCTGAATCCTGCACTCTGTATGAAACGCACCCCTGAATCCTGCACTCTGTATGAAACACACCCCTGAATCCTGCACTCTGTACATAATGCATCCATAAATCCTGCACTCTGTATGAAACGCACCCCTGAATCCTGCACTCTGTACATAAAGCATCCCTGAATCCTGCACTCTGTACATAAAGCACCCCTGAATCCTGCACTCTGTATGAAACGCACCCCTGAATCCTGCACTCTGTATGAAACGCACCCCTGAATCCTGCACTCTGTGCATAAAGCATTCCTGAATCCTGCACTCTGTACATAAAGCATCCCTGAATCCTGCACTCTGTATGAAACGCACCCCTAAATCCTGCACTCTGTATGAAACGCACCTCTGAATCCTGCACTCTGTATGAAACGCACTCCTGAATCCTGCACTCTGTATGAAACGCACCCCTGAATCCTGCACTCTGTATGAAACGCACCCCTGAATCCTGCACTCTGTATGAAATGCATCCCTGAATCCTGCACTCTGTATGAAACGCACCCCTGAATCCTGCACTCTGTATGAAACGCACCCCTGAATCCTGCACTCTGTACATAAAGCACCCCTGAATCCTGCACTCTGTACATAAAGCATCCCTGAATCCTGCACTCTGTATGAAACGCACCCCTAAATCCTGCACTCTGTATGAAACGCACCCCTGAATCCTGCACTCTGTATGAAACGCACCCCTGAATCCTGCACTCTGTATGAAACGCACCCCTGAATCCTGCACTCTGTATGAAACGCAATCCTGCACTCTGTGCATAATGCATTCCTGAATCCTTCCAGACTGGACCAATCAGGATGCGCAGCATGACTCGCATGCGTAGTGGGCACCCGGCTGTGAAGCTGTGACAGCTTGGTGCCCACAGTTGAGATGCCGGCGCCGTGGAGGACAGAAGGAGAGAAGGGATGGCGTGGGTAAGAACATCGCTGGACTCTGGGACAGGTAAGTGTGTGTTTATTAAAAGTCAGCAGCTACAGTTTTTGTAGCTGCTGACTGTTAATAAACACAAAACATCTGGAACTTCACTTAAGCCCCCGGTCACATGCGATTTGCATGCCATGCGACTTGAAATTCGTATGCCAAGTCGCACCCTATTGTCCACCATTAGAGCGGTCATATTGGTGCGGTTCTGACTTGGTCGGAGCCGTACCAATTTCTAAAGTAGTGCATGCACTACTTTTGTTGCGATTTGCATAGACATCTGTGTCAGATGTCTTGCAAATCTCAATGAAATCTGCAGGTCACCCTATTTTGAAATTGTGCGACTGCACTGTAAGTCGCATGATTTCAAAATTGGCTTTGATGTGACCGGGGTGTTAACGTCCATTATACTGCATTTTTGCCAAGACTCAGTGTGCTAAAATTCTTAATAAAGACACTTCTGTGCCATGGCTCCTGAATTATTTCAATCACCATTAGGCTGCATTCACACTGGTGATTTATGTCAATGTGAATCTTAGCAGCAAGAATCTATTGATTCCTGCTGTAGCTCTCAGCTGGTAGGTGCAGCTACCGGCACCGTTGACTATAATGACAGGTTGCCGGCGGCCAACGGCTATTTGTAGCTTTCTGCACATCCAGTGGCCACCACAGGTAATTGTTGGCTGTGAGGAGTACACCTGCGACCACTGGTGACCTGTCATTATAGTAAATAGCCTCCCCTAGCCACTCATAGCCGCAGCGGGAATCAGAAGATTCCTGCCACTACAAATTGCACCAACCTAAATCGTAAGTGTGAATGTAACCTTACACACCGGTCACATCAAAGCCGATTTTTTTTTTAAATTGTGCGACTTACAGTGAAGTCGGATGATTTCAAATTCGGGTGACTTGCCAATTTGAGGTGCAATTTGCAAGACATCTGACACAGATCTCTATGCAAATCGCACCAAAAGTAGTGCATGCACTAGTTTAGAAATTGGTGTGGCTCAGACCAAGTCGGAACCGCACCGATATGACCGCTCTAATAGCAGACAATAGGGTGCAACATGGCATACGATTTGCAAGTCACATGGCATGCAAATTGCATGCCAAGTTGCACTTGATGTGACCGGGGTGTTAGTGTTCTGCTCTACCCAAACCACTGTCAAACAAAGCCTTACAAATAAAAGTATATCTAACCACATCCAATGCCTATTCTGAAAAATAAAAGATATATTCTGTTTAGGACTACAGTAGTTTTAAGGTGTGAAACAAGACACCTCTTAAACCAGCATTTCTCAACCTTTTCAACGCAGAGGAACCCTTGACATAACTTTCCGGGCTCAGGGAACCGCTGCTAAAAATGACTTTATCTACACTTCATGATACATTAGTGTGGTGGTCAGTGGGAAGAATGCTATTAAACACTTGTGGTCAATGGGAAGAATTACCCCCTTACAGATTGCTAAATAGATCAATGGTGTCAATAGGAACTTACCTGAGAGGCAAAAATTGCTGATTGCTCATGGAACCCTTGGCAGCTTTTGGAGGAACCCAACCTCTAGAGCACAGGTGTCAAACTGGTGGCCCTCCAGCTGTTGCCAAACTACAAGTCCCATGAGGCATTGTGAGAGTGACAGTTACAAGCATGACTTCCAAAGGTAGAGGCATGATGGGACTTGTAGCTTTGCAACAGCTGGAGGGAAGCCAATTTGACACCCCTGCGCTGGAGGAACCCAACCTCAAGAGGAACCCTAAGGTTCCACGGGACCCTGGTTGAGAAACCCTGTGCTAAACCAAAAAAATCTTCTGGGACTCAAAAAATGAAAGAGTAAAACAGGGTCTGGGACTGAAATAGTTAGGGAGTGATAAGCCATACAGTATTCTTTGTGAATTTGACTTTTAGACTACAAATGCGACAAAAATCAATAATGTTATGTGTGGGTATAACATTCAGTTGATCCGTGAGGTAATGCCTTCAGGGAATTGAAATCATTTTAATTTAATGTGTAAAAAAAAAAAAGAAAAAGCCAACAACACACACTAGCGAAAACTCTGCATGCACTGCGTGTTTTTGGAATCAACACTATAGAGCCCCGCGGTTTCCCAAGACGGTGTTACATATGACAAATTTGGAAACCGCAGCTAAACAGCAGTGTCCCTGGAAATGATGCTAGCTAGTCTGATGATGTCTTAAAATAGGCTTCAGGATATGAATGCGTTTTTATTGTGACGGCAGTCGTTTTTGTTTTTTTTTATTTTTCCTTTTCCCTTGTCCGCTTCAGTTTGAACTTCACACCTCAAGCACAAATGTGACAGCAGAAAATAATGCAAGTTAATGGCAGTTATGGAAGCATCGCTGTACAGAGTGTTTAGGTGACTGGCAGCTTATGACGCACGGTGTGGATGTGATGTGGAGCCTACAGCATTGTCATAGCGCTGCCGATTATGTGCCGGTTGACCCCGGAGAAGCTGATGCTGCTCTGTGATAAACAGAAGATATTATGTAAATCAGACAAAGGGGATAATTCAGTACAAGGGAACCTCGGTGCACTTTTCTGCCATCCATGGAAAAATAAACAGAATTGCGCTATTTTTGTGCCTTGAATACACACCATCTGGGGATCTTGTAAAGCCACCTTCTGCTTCACAGAAACCTAAGGGGTACTGGGGGAGATGTTGATACTTTAGAACCTATTGTGCCAGGAAGAGGTTGGCAAGCAGTTTGCACATTTACTGGATTAATTCCATTTCATGAGCATATTTAGCGCCAGAAATCTGTCCTAGTTCAACGCAGATGTTACAAATCGAAAGAAAATGAACAGTAAAATTTACAGTGAATTTCACATTTCTTGGCATGCCAAATGATCACTAGAGTTCTGTGTTGGTGCCTAGTGTTTACTCCGACGTGCTGTGAATTTCTATACTAACTTTGGATGGTTACCCCCAAGTATATCTCCTGATTATCATCTGTGCCATCAGAGATGTGTACTGCTTTATCTCTCCCTAAACCATGAGGCCCAACCTGCAACCCTGAAACCTCCAGAAGTTTTGGTGGGAGCAGCGATTTGTAAAGCAGTCATAGCAGGATCTCTAGATGTCCCAGCCTTTCACTCTTTTCTGTCTCCAAACTCCAACCAAACCTATAGCATGTCCACAGTCCCTGTAGTACAACCTTTCTCAGCTAGGATTCATCCAATGGTTGCTAGGGGTTCCCTGCAATG
The DNA here is from genome assembly GCF_062004578.1 of Staurois parvus. Classification (NCBI taxonomy): domain Eukaryota; kingdom Metazoa; phylum Chordata; class Amphibia; order Anura; family Ranidae; genus Staurois; species Staurois parvus. The sequence continues at coordinate 978,853 of NW_028318294.1, read as the reverse complement.
AGAAATGTTTGTCTCTTGGATAAGTAATCACTAACACCAGTGGTCACCACTTAAAGTGTTTGTAAACCTTAGACATGAAATATGATCAAAGCATATCCTCTATAGTGTGTGCTTCTTTCAATCCAGAGCACTTAGTGTCGTTTCTATTTGCTGCCTCGTTCCTCTGCTGTCAGCATGAATCACATCTGAGGAGTTTTCCTGACACCAAGAGAAAAATGGTGACAGAGTAGGGCACAGCCTGTGATTGACAGCCTCATTTTTTGTGGGGGGGGGGGGGTGCTTCCCTCCAATGAGCTCTCAGAGCTCTCCTCACTGTTGTTACTTCAGCTTCCCACCCCCTGCTTTTCAGAGGTGAAAGATCCTGGGTAAATTCTGCAGTTTGAATGGATATGGTAGATAGACAGGTACTACTAATGAAGGAGGATTTGTTTCATCTCTGTGTATCACCTGAGGCCAGTCACTTCACTGGGTATATATGAGGGTTTACAACCACTTTAAAGGACATTCTTCCCACTGACCACCATCATATCATACACACTCACTTTATTAGGTACACCTATTGAATTGCTTGGTAACACAAATTGTTAATCAGCCAATCATATGGCATCAACTCAGTGCATTTAGGCATCTAGACGTGGAGAAGACGACTTGCTGAAGTTCAAACTGAGCATCATAATAGGGAAGAAAGGGGGTTTAAGCGACTTTGAACGTTTCATGGTTGTTGGTGGCAGACGGGCTGGTCTGAGTATTTAAAAAAACTGCTGATCTCCTGGGATTTACACATACAACCATCTCTAGGGATTACACAGAATGGTCTGAAAAAGAGAAAATATCCAGTGAGTGGCAGTTGTGTGGACGAAAATGCCTTGTTGATGTCAGAGGTCAGAGGAGAATGGGCAGACTGGTTTGAGATGATAGAAAGGCAACAGTACCTCAAATAACCACTCGTTACAACCAAGGTATGCAGATTACCATCTCTGAATGCACAACACATCAAACCTTGAAGAAGATGAGCTACAGTAGCCGAAGACCACCCCGAGTACCACTGCTGTCAGCTAAGAATAGGAAAGGAAGGCTAAAATTCACACAGGCTCACCAAAATTAGACAATAGAAGATTTGAAAACCATTTCCTGGTCTTGACTTTAGCTGCGACATTCAGATGTTAGGGTCGGAATTTGGAGTAAACGACATGGATCCATCCTGCCTTGCATCAATGGTTCAGGCTGGTGGTGGTGGTGTAATGGTGTGGGGGATATTTTCTTGTCACACTTTAGTACCAACTGAGCATTGTTTAAATGCCACAACCTACCTGAGTATTGTTGCTGACCATGTCCATCCCTTTATGACTCCAGTGTCCCCATCTTCTGATGGCTCCTTCCAGCAGGATAATGCACCTTGTCACAAAGCTCAAATCATCTCAAACTGTTTTCTTGAACATGACAGTGAGTTCACTTGTACTCCAATGGCCTCCACAGGCACCAAATCTCAATCCAATAGAGCACCTTTTGGATGTGGTGGAACAGGAGATTCACATCATGGATGTGCAGCCGATAAATCTGCAACAAAGCTGGATTTGGTGTGAACCAGGGTTAAATGGACTGGGCCCATAGCTACCAAAGAATCACCTTTTCCTATGGGTCTGGTGTAAATTGAATTACACCTGTGCTAATATCACACCTTCATACCAAATCTGGTCAGGTCCGGCTTCACTTCATTCATACTAAATCCAGTCAGTTCCGGCATCACTTCACTTTACACCAAATCTAATCAGTTCTGGCATCACTTCACCTCACTTCACACCAAATCCAGTCATTTCTTACATCACTTCACACCAAATCCAATCAGTTCCGGCATCACTTCACCTCACTTCACACCAAACCCAGTCAATTCCAGCATCACTTCACCTCACTTCACACGAAATCCAGTCAGTTCCGGCGTCACTTCACCTCACTTCACACCAAATCCAATCAGTTCTGGCATCACTTCACCTCACTTCACACCAAATCCAGTCAGATCCGGCATCACTTCACTTCACACCAAATCTAATCAGTTCTGGCATCACTTCACCTCACTTCACACCAAATCCAGTCAGTTCTGGCATCACTTCACACCAAATCCAATCAGTTCTGGCATCACTTCACCTCACTTCACACCAAATCCAGTCAATTTCAGCATCACTTCACTTCACTTCACACCAAATCCAGTCAGATCCGGCATCACTTCACTTCACATCAAATCCAGTCAGATCCGGCATCACTTCACTTCACACCAATTCTAATCGGTTCTGGTATCACTTCACCTCACTTCACACCAAAACCAGTCAATTTCAGCATCACTTCACCTCACTTCACACCAAATCCAGTCAGATCCGACATCACTTCACTGCACTTTACACCATAGCCAATGAGGCCCGGTATCACATCAGTTCACACTGTAGGCTAGGTTCACACTTGTGTGCAGTTGTTGTGGGTGAGGGACAGCGTGTAAATCACAGCTGTTCCCACACCTGCAGCCAAACCGCACTGCTCTTTTGCAGTTGCACGCGGCTGCCATTGATTCTTAATGGGACCCAGACGCATATGAAAACACAGCTCCTTTTCGGTTGCGGGAAATCGCATGGTGCAAAAGCACCATGCGATTTCCCTGTGGCTGTGTTTTAAGAAAGGCACAGGAACCTTTTTCCTGCATGATAAAGCAGGTCCAGCAGCCCACTCAAATGAATGGGCTGCTGCGCCCACGCAAACGCGGCGTTCAGAGCCAATAGATGTGAACCTAGCCTTAGTCAGAGCCATACCTGGGAACATTTCAATGTCCGTTGATCTTGAACAAGGGGTGGGACAAGTGGCAAAGCGAACAGTGGTGCCTGTAGCGAACTGACCTAGATGTAATAGTTGCAATGCACTTTGTGTAGTAGCTTTGTCTGCCACAGTGAATTGAAGCACATATTATGCCATAGAGAAATATGGGGCTAACAGCGTTGAAGGAAACGTCGACAAAGTCAATGAGAGAAAAAAAACTGCCCCAGCGTCTGTGGGAGGAAAAGTTGCCCCTGTGTTTAGTGGTGTCACAACACGAAGGAAAACATGGCCCTGTGTTGATGGTGTCACTGGAATCCCTTTACCCATGCTTCAAAATATAGTCAATCAGGCCCAGCATTACTTCACCTCACACTTTAGCCAGTCAGTTCCTGAACCCTCTACCTCACCTAAAATGTTATGACCACACTACGACGTTAAAAAGTCAGGCATGGAACCGTTCCACTTCACACTTTAGTCAGACTCGGCATCACTTCACCTCACTTCACAATGTAGCCAGTCAGGCCCATCATGCCATATTCTCTGAATAGTTGAAGGAAAAGAATAGAGTGGTTTGTAAAAAAATATTCTAGTTTGCTACTAATCTTGCAAAGCAGGATTTACTTGAGCTGCCAGTAGCACTAGGAAACATTTCTATTTTAGGTTTTTACAATAGTACATTTTTTGCATATTTGTATACATATTTTGTTACCATCCATGAGATCATGAATTGGTCTTCAGGAGTCGTGATGTACATGAAGAACTGCAGTGCCAGAGTACAAGTCTCCTTAGATGAACAATTATAATACTACAAAAGAAGGAATCTAAAAACCACTTTGTAGGCCGTGTGTTATTGGCTTTTTATTTTGGTTTGTCATGCTTTATTGGTTTATTAACACATAAAGGAGTAAAGTAGTAACCAAAGGTGGGTGAAAAATGTGTAGTGTGTGCTATTAGGATTTGTACATGTTTGGGAAAGAAGAAGGTCCAGCGTCTCTTCACCAGCCCTATCTGATTTCAACATGCATTTTGCGTCTGCCATTGTAATAAATACAGGAAAATGACCATTGGATCATGCCTATTGATCTGTGAAGCCCAAGAGGAGAATGCTAGGAATGTTGAGGGACAATAATGGGAGGAGATAGATGGATAAAAGAGGAGATAAAGTGACAATATTGTGATTTAAAATGGGTGTTTATATAGTGAATAAGAGCGTTATAATTTGGGTGGCCTTTTGTCATTTGGTCATGCAACTTTGAGCAATAAATTTAGTACACATTTTTGTCTACCTGTTGAATGTCGGGCAGAATCCTACCAGGCTATCCATGTTCACCCGTTTTTGTTTTGATTGTGGTGAATGCCATCCAAGTATACCAGGTTGTCTGGAATTGTACAAGTATTTCCTGTTTGGAGTATTAAATGGATTCCTGGATGCAGGGTGGATTTAATTTATAATAAATTGTATAATAAATATTGTATAATATAAATAATTGTATAATAAATACTGTATATTAATAATAATTTAAATCAAACTGATTTAAATCACGATTTAAATCACTAGTCAGTAAGGCTTGATTTAAATCCTAGTTTTCTACATAAAGACTAATTCTTGCTGGTATAACTTTAATATGCAAGTAGATGAAGATTTTTAGAATAACAACTTTTCATATTAGTTTTTTTATCCCCAGTTTAATAGGTTAATCATTCATATTTGGACAACTATTCTGTTGTACTTAGGAAGGAGAAAAATAATCATTACCTTAATAATAACAATTTAAATAGATTTATTCAACTGAAACAATAACATTCCAGCATATGTGATTTGCTTAAACAAACATCCATGTTTGTTAACTAATTTGGCTAAACAAAATATATATATTTTAAGAAACTTAGACTGTCAGCCCCTTCCTCCTCACACTTAGTTTCACTTTCTTCTTGTGCAGATCTATTCCACTCCAAACAATCAGAAAAATATTGTTTCTATTCTATTCACTGAACTTCTTGAAATTTAGCACTGAAGGGGTCGATTCTGTATTCATAGGTTTGTAGAAGTTAGGATTAAGGTCTTTTTCTTAACTCTGTTCATGTTATAACATTTTTGCTGTGAAGAAGAGGCATGTGATCTCCTCTGAGTCAAATTCAGTTTTGAGAACTTCAAAAGTAAACCAAGCATCTGTGATAATATCTTGTAGGCAGAGAAACTGCCCAATAATCTTACAAAAACCTCTGGAAGAGCATGACATTGTGAATGGATTAATGGAATTTATTCACCAAAAAAATTAAACATATACAGCCTTATTCTACATAATTAAAAAACTAATCTTTATTTCATGATGGAATAACCTTTGGATGGTAATATATTTTCCTCAAAAAGCATTTTATTTAAAAAAATCCGATTTAAATCCAAAAAATCTGATTTAAATAAAAAAAATCTGATTTAAATAAAAAAAATCAGATTTTTAAAAAAAAAAAATCATTGATTTTTTATCCACCCTGCCTGGATGTAACCTCCATAATCGGCCTATTACTGTCGTGTTGGTACTGCCATCGACCTCCAATGTCATAGCATTATGGTATTGACAACATTTATAAGATGTCTCAGGAGGTTTTTTTGTGGCGCTCACTGTGGGGCCAGTCTCAATTAGCAACAGATATGTTGTAGGATTGTAGGGGATCTTATTTTCTGTGATTTGTGCTAGCAAGAAGATTACCTATCTCTAACTTTTTTCACGTCTGGACAGAACCAAAATATATGCATCAGAAATTCCATGGCTTTGTGGCATCTCCAGCATGTTGGTGGACTTGTGGATTGATCCTGTGTGAATCACAGGTGTTCTATACCAAAAAGAAGAAAAGATTTTGAAGATTTTGAGTATGGGTGCTTTAGGCGTATTTATGCGTTTATTATTCAGATATCTCGCCATTATTGGCAAATACATATTTTGTGCTTCAGACCAAAAAAAAGTGAAAATATACCACATCAGCAATAGTGTAGTGAACCAATGGATCAGGCACAAGAAGAAGGCCTGGCTGGCTCCTCGGTATAGTACACTTCCCAGATAGATGTCAGGCCTTGCTGCCTTCTTCAAATTGGGGGGGATTCTCGGAACTAAACGACAAAGGAACAAGAAGGGAGCACCAGTCTTGTGTATTACTCTAGACACCATTTATTGGTAAACTGAGCCGAAAGTTTGGGCGTCTCATACCCCCCCCCCCCCCCCCGCCTTCTGAGACACTTCACAGATGCCAGAAAACTGCAGGATCATTCACAAAGTGCAGCATGCTTCGTGCATGAGCAGTAGGAAACCAGCTGTGAAGCCGCAAGGCTTCACTGACGGTTTCCCTTACTTAACCGCTTCCCGACCGCCCTATAACAGAACTACTGCTACAGGGTGGCAGGGTTGCGGGTTGCGCAAAATCACACACACACACACACACACGTATATACTGGGTCCCGGCCGGTGATTCCCAGCCGGCACCTGACGATCGCCGAGGAACACTAACTGGGGAGAGACCTATATGTAAACAATAGAGATATTTCCCCTGTCCGCTCCAGCACACTGCTGTGTATGACTCTGCATAGCAGAGCCATACAAAGCAGTGTGCTTACATAGTAGAGCACAGCACACAGACAACATAGTAAAACGCACACAGTTAACCCTTTGATCGCCCCAGATGTTAACCCCTTCCTGCCCAGTGTCATTAGTACAGTGTCAGTGTTTTTTATTAGCACTGATCACTGTATAAGTGTCACTGGGGGTGTCAGTGACAGCTCCCCCCCCCCCCCCGTGCCAGAATGCCAGCCGCAGTTCCGCTATAAGTCGCTGATCTCTGCCATTACTAGTATAAAAAAAAAATTCCAGTATCTATACCGCCATTTGTAGATGCTTTAACTTTCAGGTAAACCAATTAATTTACATGTATTGGGATTTTTTTTTTAGCAAAGACAAGTAGCAGAATACATTTTGGCCTAAATTCATGAAGAAATTAGATTGTTTTACATTTTTTTACTGGATGTGTTTAATAGCAAAAAATCTAAAATATTGTTCTTTTTTTCTCAAAATTGTCGGTCCTTTTTTGTTTATAGCGCAAAAAATAAAAAAATGACAGGCGATCAAATACCACTGAAAAAAAGCTCCATTTGTGGGGAAAAAAAAAGGACATAAATTTAATTTGGGTGCAGCGATGACCCCATGTCCTCACAATTGTCAATTAACGTAACGCAGTGCCGTATTGCAAAAAATGGAATGCTCAGGAAAGGCAAGTGGTTAAGATGCCAGCACACTGAAGCCGAATGAAGAATTGGCTCGGGTGAAGATATCCCTGGATCCGTGGACAGGTAAGTGTCCTTTTATATTAAAAGTTATCAGCTTCAATATTTGCAGCTGCTGACTTTTAATTTTTTGGGGTGAGCCTGGAGCTCCGCTTCAATCCGTTCACAAGCCTGCTGGTTCAGCAATGTTATTTTCTCATACATACATAACTTTTGTTAGTATTATTTTACTAATAAATGGCCTAAAGTGATGCACAAGACTAATTCCCCCTTCTTGATCTTTGCCATACTTTTTGCTGTTTTAGTGCACTTACCTTGAAGTCAGTAAATTCAGTTTTAAACTGCAGTTTTACTCTTCCCTCTGCTGCCATACGTGATGCATAGAAAGCTGTCATTCGCATTTTTTAGCATTTGCTAGAGGTTTTTTTTTTACCAAAAAAAAGTTTTTTTTGTTCAAAAAAGTCCAAAAACGCTGGTTTGCCGTGATTTACTGCGTTTTATCACGATTTGCTGCGTTTTTCAGCGTTAGAACGTTTTTACAGCTAAAAAAAACTCCTCTAGAAACTCACTAGTTGTGGGGGTTTTTTTTCCAGCCAAAAAACATTGATTGCAGTCTGTGTGCATGGACATATAGGATAACATGCTGGGGGGGTTTACTGGCTGTAGAAAAAAATGTCAAAAGCCAAAAACAGCCGCTGTAAAAACATCCAGTGTGCATGAGGACGTAGCAGGAGACAGACCGAGTCAGCTGCAATTTGTTTTGTATTATACCGGCTTACCAACCAAAAGCTAGATTGTAGGCAGAATAAAGTACAGAGTGGTATACATAATAACTAGTGAACCTTTTTTTTTCCTGGACAAAGGGTGTATATCGCCCCGAGGCAACAGAATCTGTGAATCAGCAGAATGCTGTAACATAAGTCTGGGTGTGTCTTGTTATTTTTTCAGTCAAATACATTAATTTATTCAAATACACTTCGTCTTCTAATCATAGCAACTACTACAACAGAATAGTGGCACAACGCAATTTCTGCATTAACCCTTACAGGACAGGTTGTTTAGGCTTTGGATATGCTTTCCATTTTTCAGAAGCCGGCAAATGTAACATAAAGCTAGGCTTACACTTGACTGCTGAGGAGCCTAGGCTTAGGGTACATTCGGCGATTAGGGCCAGTGCGAATCGTAGAGGCAGGAATCTTTTGATTTTCAATGACAAGTCACCGGTGGCCACAGCTTTTTACAGCTCTCCGTACAGCCAGCGGCTACCTGTGGCGTTTTCTGCGTGACACACAAAATGTACCCCTAGCCACTTAGAGCCACGGCAGGAATTTCTGATTCCTGCCACTAAAATTCTCATCAGCCCTAATCGCCAGTGCAAATGTAGCCTAAAATCCACGGTTACCAGTAAACTTGTCCAAAGATGACATGTAGACATATTACACTAGATAGGGCAAGGCCACAGCTTTGGAAAGAAAAGAAAGGAGAAGGGGCGCACCATCTCCTAGATTGTAAGCTCCCAGGATCAGGGCCCTCCTAATCCTCTTGTATTGAACTGTATTGTTGCTGTATTGTCTCCCGTTATATTGTAAAGCGCTGAGCAAACTGTTGGCGCTATATAAATCCTGTATAATAATAATCTAAGTGTAGCCTGTACTAATAATTGGAATAGATTAGGACAATGTTTCTCAACCTTTTTTGATTCAAGACATTAAAATTACGGACAATCCCAATGCACCCTTTCAGATTATGGACAGTCGAGGCACCCCATTCGAAAATGTGAAAAACTATTATAATAGTTTTAAATAATGCAGCAACATCCACACATGTAGGATACCCAACATTAGAGGTGAATTCTTCCAAAGCACACTGGTACAGACTAGTATTCCAGTGTTTCTCTTCTTCCTCAGTTTTTCTCCATCACTGAGCTAATGTGACCCCAGTGCTGATAGAGAGGGGCAGGGGAAGGTAAAATTAGGATGCTGTGCAGGCAGCTGACATCCACCTTATCAACTGATGATGTCATTGGTTGTCAGGACATCGGCAGCTAGAAGGTCGTAATGGTGCACAATGAAAACCTGTGGCTTTGTGTAACTAAAAGAAAGGCTTGTTCAACCTGCTGGCTTGTATACAAGTTTTGGGCAATTTGTAGACTTTTTGCCAAGGCACCCCTGTAGAAACCTCAAGGCACACCAGGGTGCCTGGGCTCCCTGGTTGAGAAAGGCTGAATTAGGATGAATGCACTCCCTTTTGAGTCTGCATCAGCAGTTGAACGTAGCCCTCTGAGAGATGCAGAGATTGGCAGGGAAGCGGTTGGATGGTAGATAAATAGGATCACTGCTGTGCATGCGAACACAAGCTGTCACCCAGTGCTTCCAGTTCCCCGAGGTCCTCGACTGGATTGGCTGCATTCAGAAGTGGAAGGCATAATCTTAGCACGCCCAAGGGGGCATGGTTATGCATTTCGGGGCTTCACCCATTTGCCACGCTAATCAAGGCCACAGCTTCATTTGAAATTTCCAACATAAAACACTTAAACAGTGCCATTCACAGTTATAGAGCGGGGACGTTTGAACATTAACTTAGTCTAAAAGACCTGCCTTTACCATGAATACCAGGCAGGCATTAGATTGACCCAACTTTCACTCAAGGGCATAGCCCTTTAAGGCAACATTTAACACTGGCAAGGTCAAAAAACAAGTTGCAGTTCCTCAGGTTTTAATGGAGTTCAGGTTTGGCCCCTTCACCACGTGTCTAGGTAGCCAGTTATTTTAGAGCCACTTTATCTTGTTGCATATGTCCACACCCATTATTGAGCCATGCCCCCATTAGTCAAGGCTCCCTTTCGCTATGAGCTCAAGGGGTCTTCATTGCAATTGCATCCTTCCAACAGCACAGTATACAGAGAGTGGAGCAGCGTGCTGATGTCATTGCATTCCTGCGTTCCCGGAAGTGTGGGCGGTATGTGTATTTTGCCAGCTAAGAGTGTTTTACATTGTGCAACTTCTATTTGAACAATAAGTGTGATTTTAATCTTTAATAAATGGTATACACTATGGGAATGCTTTTGTTCTTATATTTTTATATGAGCATATAGGAGATATTACCGTTGTGATTGACCAGTTCCTCTTGGAGAACATCTATAGTGGTGGTCCCTATTACAGTTGACGCATAAAAGCTTTTGTGACCTTTCTTTAATCAGAAGGTCACTTACAGTTGGTAAGCGCGCATTCTTATTATCCATGTGGTGGTCTTCACTTCACTACTGGATTGAGCAGAACGGTGATGGACCTTCACCTATAACCAAATAAACACTTGGAAATATTAATTCACTTATTTGGACTTTAAGCAATTATTGGTATTTTTATTATGTATTAATGAGCACAATTATATTTATGGTCTGAAAGGTATTTTTTTGATACTTAGAATTTGTTTGAGTATTGCACGGCTTAATTGACCATCATAGAGTGCAGCAATTCAGGGTATGTAACATATAGGACTCACTTATAGGTGTGGATGTTGTTGCCACACCTCTCAAAAGTGGCTCATGGTTGATGGCTTTTTAGCCCTCAAAATACTGACCCACCATGCTGCAACCGGTTATGGCACAGCCCCATGCACTTGATGTCACCTCATATTTGCCACGCTTTCTCTTAGCCACTGATTGCACAAGGCCACATGCTGATTCCCCCACAGACCTACTGGACAATAAGGTTCCATGCACACTGGGCATTTTGGTAATGCTGGTAATGTTAGCTGTGTAAAGTCATGTTACAAAAATTTGAGTTTTTCAGCTTTTTAAAATTGTTTTTGCATTAGCACTTGGCGGCGTTTTTCTGCTTTTTTTTTTCCATGTTTATGTTTTTTCCATTTTTGTTTTGGTCAAAAAAAGTCCAAAAATGCCGGTGTGCAGCGTTTTACCGCATTTTTCAGCATTACAGTGTTTTTTCAGCTAAAAAACTCCTCTAGAAACCCACTAGTCCTGTTTTTTTTTTCCAGCCAAAAAACATCCCTGCTAAAAAAATGTTGACACATAGGATAACATGCTGGGGAGTTTACTGGCTGTAGAAAAAACTGTCAAAAGCCAAAAACGGCAGCTGTTAAAACGTCCAGTGTGCATGAGGACTAAGCATGATGGTGGCAATCCTTGTTGCCCATTTGTGGAGTGGCAGCTGAACTGGTTTCTACTGTACTCTACTGGACTCTCTTGCTTAGCAGCTTAGAGTCACAGATTTGTTTTGAATAGTGCTGGCCCTCCACAATATGGCATGGACATGAGCAGTCCATTGTTTTCTGTAAAAAGTGTTGTCTGCCACCATATTGCCAAGAATTCCATACATACTGTATGTACGCATACCATACTGCGGAGAACAGATTTGGATTATACCTAGAATGGATAAAAGGAATTGATAATGTGCCAAAAAAAAAGGCATCAATTCTATGTAAGCCTGGTTCACACTGAATACTTTGAAATGGTGCGATTTCAAGTGAAATACAAAGTCAGATGTCAATACAACTTCAGGTGTGACTTGTAAGGCATCTGTGCGACTTCATGCACAGATGTTTGTCTAAGTCACACCTGAAATCACCAAAAGTAGTACAGGAGTTACTTTTTAGATCAATGTGAACAGGGGCGAAATCAGACACATATACTGCACAGGTCCATATAAAAAAACAAGCTGGCGTTATTCCCCACAGACGTAGCTCTCACTGGCTGGGAGCACTGAAATTTTTTCCCTTTTAAAATATTTTAATTTAAAATATTTTTCAAATAATAACTATAATATAACATAATAAACAAAAATATATTTTAAAATAATAAAAAAGTGATATTGGGCTAAGCAAATTGCAAACGATTATTAGGAATATTGTGAAAGTAATGTATTTATTAGCAGATATATTACAACCCCAATATTTTGACACAAGGTTGTGTCATTACATACCCGCATCCAAAATATTATATCCAAACAACCAAGATTTGTAGCAGAGGACATGTAGATCATGGCACCACATGAGAAAGATTTAATCATAAAAACATCACAAATGTTAAAATACATAAAGCACCACATCCTATACTAAAACATAGGGTTCAGATATATATCCACATGACCACAAAGTGGAAAGAAACACATTCTACATAACCCGATGCGTTTCGGATAATCTTCACCAGGAGAAAATGTGGATGAGGTCTAGAAGTACAACATATGGTAATGAATGGCACATTTGATTGTGTATTTCATAATACAAAAACATTTTTTAATAACAAAGTTCTCAATACTTACGCGGTAGAACCCAATCATTTAAACATACAGGGTGTGTATGTGTGTATGCCTTTAGGCATGGCAGATATTTGCGACATCCCTTGTTCAAGATCTGCGTGCTTCTCAGTCCTTTATGGGTCTTCTGTGCTCCCCTCTGGAAATGATCGTCCACTCTTAGTGGTCTTTAGGAAATATACTGTATATATAGTAAGTGTGTATGTATATATATATTTCCTAAAGACCACTAAGAGTGGACGATCATTTCCAGATGGGAGCACAGAAGACCCATAAAGGACTGAGAAGCACCCAGATCTTGAACAAGGGATGTCGCAAATATCTGCCATGCCTAAAGGTGTTATAAACATTGTATGATAAAAAAACATATCAGCTATGAAAAATAGGGTATATTTTTGTATACTGTAGGTGTATAAGAGCAAACACTAGTTACCCAAAGGGGACTATGTAGCTCCAATTTCACAGAAAATGGGGAATTCACAAGGAATCCAAAAGGAGGACAGGGGTCTGCATTGTAGGATCTGTCCTCCTCTTGGATTCCATGTGAATTGTCAGCTGTTGGAGCTACATATATAGTCCCCTTCGGATAACTAGAGTTTGCACTTATTTACATATAAATACAGTACATATACCCTTTTTTAATAACTGATAAGTTTGTAAAGGATCTACATGCCCTATAAAGTCCTCTGCTACAAATATTGGTTGTTAAAATGGTACATTTTATCAGTTCAAAGATTTGATATGTTTTCTTTTTTTTGTTCTATTGTGAATAAAATATGGGTTTATGTTATTTGCAGATCATAGCATTCTGTTTTATGTAGATTTTACACATTTTTGAAATTGGGGTTGTAGTTGGTGTTAAAACTTTTTAAAGCGGTATTAAAGCCAAAAACAATAATGTAATAATGTAATATATTGTAGCTTACAAATGCTCAGATGTGGTGGCTGCATTGGTTTTCTTTTTCTAGGCTTTTTCCCTTGGTAATCTGGTTAGTAACGCACCTCCTGTATTAGAGTGCCTTATTCTGGATGAAGTAGTACAGGGGCACCTTGTGTATTTCAATTATTTTTATTTAGTAAACATTTCAACAAGACTTGAGCAACAAGACATGCCCACACAGGGGCTATCATTGGCACATAAAAAGGTAAAGAAATCATGCTCTAACAACAGAGCAAAAGCTGCGCCCACGAAGGGCTATCAATGGCACATAAATTACCAAAAACAGTAAGGGCTCATGTACACTGCAGCTGATAAATTCACATTTAGGATCTGTTCAGCTGGTTTTTCAGCATCCCCTGAACTCACCCTAATGTTTTCCTATGTGTCCATGTACACATCGTCGTTTACAGGCAGTTGAGTTTACAGTCATTTTTTTGAACGCAGAAAACTTCCGTTCAGCCGTAGATTTTATCAGCGTTTCAAACGCAAAACGCTTGTAAACGTGGCTAACCGCATTTATAGTTGTTTGCGTTTTGAAAATGTGTGTTTGCACAGCCCCACTGCAAGGGAGGATTTTATAATTCTTGGAGTTGGGTTTTAGGCTCCATGTACACTGCAGCTGATAAACTCAAATTTAGGAGCTTTTCTGCGTTTTTTTTCAGCAGCCCCTGAACTCTCCCCAATGTTTTCCTATGTGTCCATGTACACTATGTCATTTACAGGCAGTTGAGTTTACAGTTGTTTTTTTAACGCAACAAACTTGCGTTCAGGAGTAGATTTTATCAGTGTTTCAAACGCCAAGCGCTTGTAAACGCGGCTAACCGCATTTTTAAGCGTTTGGATTTTTTTTTTAACTCTTCCATTTCCAGATGCTGTCCAGATCATGATTTTTCATCATGAGAAATGCATGCAAAGCATTTTCCCGGTACTCAAATGGACCTGGTACACCATACTTCGAGGTTTTGCATGAAAAAAATGTTAGACACTGCTGCAATAATGTCTGCACAGAAATGAGCTGGAACACATCCAAACAGCACAAAAAAAATTAAAAAAAGACAGCAAATCTCAACAAATACTGCTCTCTCTGCTCCTGCTCTCTCCATTTCTCTTAAAATGTCTGAAATAGTAAATTTTTTACTGTTTTTCAGTGTTTTCTTGGCATTTTGGAAGGTCTCCTGAGGTTATCTTAAAAAAACGCTTCTAAATGCAAACGCTCAAAAAAGCGCATAAACACAGTATGCAAACGCAGCTAAACAGACTTTTTTTTAATCTACGTTTTTAATCTACGTTTTCCAGCAGTCAGGTTGGGGCCTAATATAACACGGACAGTAGCTCAAACCAAAGGCAGCTATCCATCTCCTCATGAAAGACAAACAAAAATAGAAAGGAAAAAGGAGTAGAAAAGGACAAGACCAGGAGCTGGGGTCCAGGAACGCCAATATCTAACAACATCACAAACCCAGACTAGCTGGGAGGAGTGTGGGAAAGGCATAGTACAGGGGCACCTTTGTACAGTAACATTGTCAATATGGGGGAGGGGAGTGTTAGATGAACTAGCAGATTTAAATACACTAAACTAATTAACTCTAAGCTTCAGCTAATATTTTAGAAGCAGTTACACCAAACAGTTATTTTTCCTTTTGAAAAACAACAGACTTACTGGACAGATCACCCTAAAAAGCCTAAAAAAATTAATGCAGCCATCATGCCTAAGAATTGGTACGGTGCAATATAATACTGGTTTGCTTTTGGTTTTTATACTGCTTTAAACTATGTCTTTTTACTTTTGTCTTGTCTAAGGTACAGAATATTGGAATGCAAAAAGGTAGATGATTAGTGGAAAAAGCCTTTGTAAACTTTGCTACTTCCTGTTATGTAAACTTTGCTACTTCCTGTTATGTAAACCAAATTGCTGTATAAATTAAAATGCGTGTAAACTCTAACAACGAACTTCTCCTTTTTGCCTTCTTGATAAATACACCCTTAAAAGCTTAAGACTTCATGCACACGAGCATTTGTTATAAGCTCAAAAAACACTAGAAAAAAAGCTGGATGAAAAATGCTGATAATAGCATTTTTGTGCTGTCTTGTAGTAGAGTTTCAATAGCGTTTAGGAGCGATCACATTTTATTAATGCTTTTTTTAGTACATGTAGAAAAAAAAAGCTGGATGAAGAATGCTGATAATAGCATTTTTGTGCTGGCTTGTAGTAGAGTTTCAATACCGTTTAGAATCATTTAAGAGCGATCACATTTTATTAACGCTTTTTTTAGTAAATGTAGAGAAAAAAGCTGTTTGGAGCGTTAATGCTTTCAAAAACTCTTAACAGAAAAAATGTTTTCTGCTCCTAAATGTTGAAGCTTGAAAAATGCTACTAGCCTAAAATAGTACACATAGGATAGCACTATTTAGCTTCTAGGAGCAGAATAAAATGCTGATAACAGCTTTTAGAAGCTTAAAAAAAAAAAAAAAAAAAATGTAAAAATTACCTGTGGCTGATGCCAGAAATTCAGATATGTCCTGTCCTGCATTATCTCAATAAATGCAATCAGCTCTCCTAGATCTTATCTTGGATTTAGACCCAAGCTGGGCATGCAAACAGATTTTTTTTTTTTCATCCATCCTGTGGGCTGAATGGAAAATATCTAACATTCCTCCATCCTCACTAAACTGTGAATGCAGGAATCCCCCACTGCAGCTATTGCATTCTGACAACTGTCAAAATATTCCAACAGTGCCTGCAGCTAAGGCTCCATGCACACGGGTTTTTTTGATAACGCTGGTAACGTTAGCTGTATAAAGTCATGTTAAAAATGTGAGGGTTTTTTTAGCGTTTTTGTATTAGCATTTAGTGGCGTTTTCCCACATTTGCATTTCTTAGTGTTTTTTTTTTGTTTTGTTTTTTGGGGGGTTTTTTTCTACCAAATTTTTTTTTTGTCAAAAAAAGTCCAAAAACGCTGGTTTGTGGCATTTTACTGTGTTTTGCTATGTTAGAACATTTTTACAGCTAAAAAACTCCTCTAGAAACCCACTAGTTCTGGGGTTTTTTTCCAGCCAAAAACGTCCCAGCCAAAAAACACTGATTACAGTCTATGTGTGCATGGACACATAAGATAACATGCTGGGGGGGTTTACTGACTGCAGAAAAAAAACATTAAAAGCCAAAAACAGCTGCTATAAAAACGTCCACTGTGCATGAGGACTTATTGGAAAAAACAATCAGTATGATACTATACATGCCTATGCTATTCAGTAATACACTGGTTGTTGGATTGTACAACCTAGTTATCTGGAAATAATGATATGGCTAGAAAAATGGATGCCATTGAGTGTCTGTTGAAAAATCAGAAATGCTTCAGCACTCCAACATCATACCACTCTGTTCTTGATTGGGTAAGGGTTGCTCAGTGACACCCTTCAGAGCAGCTATTCTCAAGCCTTTTCATATGGAGGAAAAGGCTTGAGAATAGCCTGTTCCTGCCGAATCGGCTGAATTTTGATCCCTCTATATGTATAAAGCAAACATGCAGCGCTCCTATCAATGGTATAAAGCAAATACAAATGAAGACATTTATTCTGCTCCTAGAAGCTAGTAGCATTTTTCAAGCTTCAACATTTAGGAGCAGAAAAAGTTTTTTTCTGTTAAGAGTTTTTGGAAGCATGAACGCTCCAAACAGCTTTTTTCTCTACATGTACTAAAAAAAGTGTTAATTAAATGTGATCGCACCATTGATAGGAGCGCTGCATGTTTGCTTTATACATATATGTCATCCTAAGAGGTTTTCTGAGGTTTACCTTTTCTTGCTAGCTGCTCCATTACACAGATCTAGCGCTCGTTTCTTCTAGATATTTGTTTGATCCATCTATGGCCGGCTTTACATTACTCTCCTACATTAGCAGCAACACTGAAAGATGATTATTATTATACAGGATTTATATAGCGCCAACAGTTTGCTCAGCGCTGTACATTATAATGGGAGACAGTACAGTAACAATACGATTCAATACACGAGGGGTTCGAGGGCCCTGCTCCTTGGAGCTTACAGTCTAGGAGGGAGGGGATAGTGGTACAGGAGGAAATAGCTGTGGGGGATGGAGTGGTAGGAAGAGTGGAGGAGTTCAGTAATTAGCTGAGGGCGGGGTAGGCTTCCCTAAAGAGATAGGTTTTCAGAGTGCACCTAAAGGTGAGGAGAGTAGGTGATAGTCTGATGGATTGGGGTAGGGAGTTCCAGAGGATGGGGGAATCCCTGGAGAAGTCCTGGAGACGGGCATGAGAGGAGGAGACCAGAGAACTAATAGCCATCCTTCAGTGATCTATAACAACAACAAAGTCCCAGGACTGATCCACTATAACTGCTTGTGAATAGAAGCTCAACTAAAGTGTCTCTTATGTTACTCAGTCTTGCTGCAATTGAAGGCATGCCAACGGGGGGGTTTCTTCTTTTTCTGCTTACCTTCAATGTTAGTAACGGTGGTAGAATACTCAGCATATAATGCAAGTTATGATTACCTGCATAATGTTTTGACTGTAATATTCAGCAACAGTTCTGGGCATAACGATGTATTTACAAGCTTTTTATAGACTCGCCCCCTCCCTGATTTAGAATTGCGTGGTGTCATTTTGATTGGACAAGCTCTATCTAGTAAACAGGAGTATGGAAGACTAATGCATAACACCAATTGTGGAGTCTCTGTATGTACGATAGAGGCCATGTGGCTTTAGATAACACAGACATGCATGGAAGTGACAGTGTTAACATTCCTCATGCTGGCCGCAAAACAAAAGTATCTTGTGGATTCCTATGTACATTGAATTTGTTAAAGGGAGACTGTCATGGTTTTTGCTGTTTTATTTTCATTTTTTTTTTTTTTTGAAGCTCGCAAATTGATAAACTAAATTAATGTATAATTTTTAAATTAGAAACAAATATATATATTATAATAATAATAAAATTATTATAATACAGTATTTATATAGCGCCAACAGTTTGCTCAGCGCTTTACAATATAACAGGAGACAATACAGCAACAATACAGTTCAATACAAGAGGGATAGGAGGGCCTGATCCTGGGAGCTTACAATCTAAAAGTATACATATTTCAGGTACTTATATAGTGCTGTCAATTTACACAGCGCTTTACATATATGTTGTACATTCACATCAGTCCCTAACCCTCAAGTAGTGGTGTCTGCGTCAGTGATTTCCAGTAGTATCAGCCAAGTATGGTATATACATAGGTCCAAACTGGATAAATGTAACTATTTGTTTTATTTATTACAGATGCTCATATAGTGCTTTACACACACACACACACACACACTTGACATCAGTCCCTAACCCTCAAGGGGCGTACAATCTAAGGCCCCTAACTCCCATTCATACATACACATACTAGGGACAATTTAGACAGGATCCAGTTAACCTACCAGCATGTCTTTGGAGTGTGGGAGGAAACCGGAGTACCCAGAGAAAACCCACGCAGGCACAAGGAAAACATGCAAACTACAGGCAGGTGGTGCCGTGTCTGGGATTCGAACCAACGACCCTAGTACTGCCAGGCAGAATATATAGCTCTTTCTTTTATAAATAAGGGCAGTGAAATGGCCCAATAAACCCCCATTCAATGAATTGGAGGGGGGGGCGGGGGTAGAAGATGTTGGTTTTGACTGATAGATCATGTGACAGGGCTATTCTTTATCCAGCAGTCTTCATGCATGCACTTGTTGACTTATTCTGCAGAATCTGGAATCTGTTGCCACACTGTGCTGTATAAAATGCCAATTATTTTTAGTTACCCATATGGAAGAAAAATATATTTGAAATATATTTTAAAAATTTTCTTCCCAAATATATTGACATATATTTGAAATGCTACAATTTTGGTCATATTCAATATATTTCAAAATGTATTTTTTTAAATTAAAAATAAATATATATATATAGATATATATATATAATGTGTGTGTATGTATATATATATATATATATATATATATATATATATATATATATATATATATATATATATATATATATATTATATAGCATGTTGAAATGCATATTTATTACAAAAATATATGAAAAATATTTTTCTTTAAAAATACAAATCTAGATTTTTGGAATGCATTTACAAATATATGTTAAGATGACTTTTATATGTTAAAAAAAATCTGAAGAATATATTTTAAAAATATATATATTTAAAAATATTTTTCATACATATTGTAATATATAAAAAAAACGCATCTCAACATAGTATGTGTATATGTGTGTATATATATATATATATATATATATATATATATATATATATAATGTGTGTGTGTATATATATATATATATATATATATTTGTGTGTGTATATCTACATTACACAGTGGTCCGTCAACTTAATTGTGGGTTAGAAACTGAAGAGATGTAATAAAGAGAAAGATACTACGCCCAGATGGATTCCCCCATGGAGACCGACTGATGGTACTCCTGTCCAAAGTGTCTTCCCAACACTGAAGCAACTTGAAATTAAGGAGTGACGTGCCAGCAACTTGTCCTTCTGAAGAATTACTTTATTACATTGTGTAAAGTGTACAGGTCAAACTAACTTACGCGTTTCAGCAATAAGCCTTAATCATAGCCATAAAAATCCAGTTCAGGACAATAAGCACCATGGACAGGAAGAGGGTCTTTTTTGTACTCTGTTATCTGTTGCATATACATGCTGTGTCCTGAACTGTGTTTTTATGGCTTTGATTAAGGCCTGGTGCTGAAACATGTAAGCTAGGTTTCCCTGTACACTCCAGTTGATGTAATAAAGTAATTCTTCGGAAGGACGAGTTGAAGAGATGTAATGGCTTCAATATTAAGCAGTCTGTGGAAATATACATATGAGCTATATATTTAGGTAAGAAAAAGAAAGGGCTGGAGTGGAGTGGGTTAGAAAGGGTAGGGGGAAAGTTGAAAGTTAAGGGAGACAGGGAGGTTGGTAACGGTGCATTGAAGGGGGGCAGCCAAGGAAATGTTGAGTGGCAAGCGTATCTAAAGCTCTGAAGGGGACCCTTAAAGGTCCAGTAAGCGGTGGTCGAAATTCGTAGGGAGGAGGGTCTTCATCCAGGGGTCCCATGTTTTACGGAATTTAGAAATACTATTGTAAAGACGTACAGTCAGCTTTTTAATATATACAGTCCAATGAATTTGGGGGCGTAACTTCTGAAAACGGATAGATTGCGTAAGCCAAGTTTTTGCCATGCCTTGTTTTGCGGCTGTTAGAACGTGAGTCATTAAAGCGAATCAAGATTTGGAAAGCTACACAGGTTTGCAATTAAGTAAGGCTTTTGATGGGTTCATTATGAGAGTTTGTTGGAAAAGAGTATGTAGGAGTTGGCATATTCGCCGCCAGAAGTGTGTCCACCAGGTATGCAGAATGGAGCCAATTTCGCCGCAGCCACGAAAACAGTGTGAAGATAAATCTATAGAGACATGCACCAACCTAGTGGGAGCCATGTACCACCTGAGAAGCACTTTTTGTAGTTGGTTTCTACTGCTGTTGCATTGCAAGACCATGATTTTGTGGTGGCCCAGATCTGGTCACATTGTGCTTGGTCCAATGTGCACTGTAGGTCCTCTTCCTATTTTGAGACGTATTTAAGTGTAGAAGGTGTCCGCTTATGCAGGCCATAGACGGTTCGTTTATCGGCCGAATAACAAAAAATCGGTCCTTACAAAAATCGTCCGTTTTTCGTAAATTTTCCAGCATGACCGATAAAAGAAACGAGGAGGAACCGTGAAAATCGGCCGATGACATTGCCCCGCTAACGGTGCGAATATCGGCCGATTATTCTTTCGGACAAAAATTTGGCCGATAAACAAACCGTCTATGGCCTGCATTAGCTGTTAGAGAATTATACATTAAAGAAATCATTCCTGCCTTTAGTGTGGGTCATTTCTGCATTTAGATTCCAAGAGGGTGAACAGGGGCGGACTGACAACTCATGGGGCCCCCGGGCAACAGGGGATCATGGGGCCCCTGTGTCCTTGCCCAGACTCAAAAAAGCCTATGAAAAAGGTACCAGGGGTATCTCATGGGGCCCCCTACTGACTCCGGGCCCTCGGGCAGTGCCCGAGTTTCCAAATGGTCAGTCCGCCCCTGAGGGTGAAGGATAATGGACTCCCATCAAGCTGGACGGTGGAAAAATACGTAACGCTTGATTTGCAGATATCGAAATAACTCTGACTACTGTAAATGCGGTGATGTTTGCAGGTCTGCAATGGATTTGAAACCCCTTGGGGTCAGTAGGGTCTGTAAACAGGTCACTAACAGTGAAATTTGAATACATAAGCCACCAGAAAGTTAAGTATATATACTCTTCTTTTAGATGCCATGTGTGATCCTAATGATTAATGAATAGATAACTGCATTAACTGATTTTTTTTTTTTTTAGAACTGTTTGGGGGTCATATAGAATGATTTCTGTTTCCTCCTACTATTCATTTTATTTTTGCTTCCACTCATAGCAACCAATCCTAAATCCGTTATTTCTATTTCAGTATTGACTGAAGAATTACCAGCAGTGATTGGCATATTTGGTTAGCATGCTGGTCTTTGCATCATATTGCAGAATAAAACCTAGAGCGATATGTTTGTGTATGTGTCGGTAACTGGAAAGCTTGCATTTCAGGTAAGGGGGAGTTAAAACTGACAGAAATGTCACATTATGTGCTGGCAAGGTCGTTTTTGTTTTTCTTCCTTTTTTTTTTTTTTTTAAACTGTGAATTAGGAACCTGGATGAAGGATTTGAGAGTGAGAAATCTCAAATAAAATCAGTGTGAAATTATTATACAAGTCAAAGGTTATATGAAAGGGGCACTGTGAAAGACAAATCCCGAGGGCCATGAATTATGCTATGATTCATTAGCTGTGTATTCATTTTATTGGATGCATTGGCAAATTCCTGTTTTTACTGCTGCAGATTTTGTAACAGGTCACTAGACAGTATGTGTGAAGAGATATTTGTTTTCCCTGTAATGTGGATCACGGGCAGAGCATCTTACACACAGTGACAGCACACTGACCGCATGTTCCATTTGCAGACATCTTGCTACATTTGTAGTCTACAGTTGGCTTTTGGGCTCATATGAATGTATGCCTAATCAGATCTTACTAGGATGCGGTTGGCTAGCATTGGGGTGATTACTTCGCTTGGCAAATAAGGTGAAGCTTTGTTCATGTTTGATATCCAATTATGTGCAAGGAAAATAGTACAAAAAAAAGTTTTTCTTTGTTCCTTGCACATGATTGGATGATGGTAAAAAACAACTTCACCTAATTCACTAAAATAAGTGAACTTTTGGTCTGCGAAGTGATCATACGTGTTAAAAAATGAACATGGTACATTGCCAACCCATTTTTGTATGTGGTCCAATCTGTTCTTTGTAATATCTGGGTCTAGTTGCCATTGCATCCACTGTTATTGTGTGATTTTATGTATCATGATTTTTTTTTTTTTACCTCAATTATTTGTGGACATTTTACAGTGAAGTGACCTCTCCAGTGCTGGTTTCTTTGTAGAGGAGAAATTGGCAACAATGGTTGCAGATCTTACTATGGAGAAGCCATTATTTGCTGTCCCTCCTCTACACTGGGAGCTGATCATGTGACCAGACTGGAGTGACTTTTTATTTTTTTTAATTTCAGGTACTTATATAGCGCTGTCAATTTACTCAGCGCTTTACATATATATATTGTACACTCACATCAGTCCCTAACCCTCAAGGGGTGTACAATCTGAGGTCCCTAACTTACATACATACTAGGGACAATTTAGACAGGAGCCAATTAACCTAGTAGCATGTCTTTGGAGTGTGGGAGGAAACTGGAGCACCTGGAGGAAACCCACGCAGGCACAGGGAGAACATGCAAACTCCAGGCAGAAGGTGCCGTGGCTGGGATTTGAGTCAACGACCCTAGTACTGCCAGGCGGAAGTGCTAACCATTTAGCCACTGTGCTGTTCCTTCAGGATAGGTAAGTATGCATATATATGGGGGCTGGAGTAGATTTAGGCGTAGTTTAGATTTTGACTTGTCTTCCACTTTAAAGCATGTTGCATGCAACATGTTCTGACGCATGTCTTAACACTGCAAAATAGAGTGAACAGGGTCTTAGGGGTGACTTTTCCTATCCTTTTTTTCTCTTTATCCTGTTTGATAAATGAATACAGGCGTACTACGGTTTAGGAATTTAATTCGTTCTGCAGGACTTTTCGTATTGCAAAAAATTTGTAAATCGAAACGCGGTTTCCCATAGAAATGCATTGAAAATCAA
The DNA here is from genome assembly GCF_062004578.1 of Staurois parvus. Classification (NCBI taxonomy): domain Eukaryota; kingdom Metazoa; phylum Chordata; class Amphibia; order Anura; family Ranidae; genus Staurois; species Staurois parvus. The sequence goes on along the minus strand of NW_028318294.1, from coordinate 955,253 downwards.
CTAATCCGTTCCAGAGGTCAGAAAAAAGTCTATCTGTTGAAAACTCTTTATAAAGTGCACTTTAGAGGCATAAATACTGTACAGGGACATGATAAAAAAATTATTCGTAAATGCATTGAAAACCAATTAATCTGTTCCGGAGGTCAGAAAAAAGTAAAAAAAGTCTATCTGTTGAAAAATCTTTATAAAGTGCACTTTAAAGGCATAAATACTGTACAGGGACATGATTAAGAAAAAATTCATAAATGTAATGAAAACCAATTAATCTGTTCGTATTGCGAAAAAAATTTGTAAACCGAGGCATTATTTTCATTCGTAAACCAAAAATTCCGTTAACCAAGGCATTCGTAAACTGAGGTATGCCTGTAGTTTCTTTTACAATATTCATTCTGTGCTTGTTTTAACCGCTTGCCGACCCGCTGCAGTGTTTTTACTCCGGCAGGATGGCACCTGTACGCACAGCGCCGTCTTTTACCATCGCTGTGCAAAACAGGTAGGGGGCGCGCGCCCGCCCTACCCGTCCGATCGTGGCAGTGGGTGTCCATCACCAGCTCCTGCCGGGTGCCGGCGATTACAAGTAATCAGTGACAGATAGCACTGCTGCATTGTTTACATTGCAGCTCTGCTATCTGTCAATTCAGAGCACGCTAAAACCTGAGAGAAAACTTTATCTCTAGGGATCAGCGTGTTCCTGTGAAGTACACACCTCCGCCCACTAGTAAAACACTCCCCTCACACAGTTAACCCTTTCATTACCTAATAAAAGTTAACCCCTTCCTCCTCCGTGCTATTAGTACAGTGTCGGTGGCTTTTTTTTTGCACTGATCACTGTATTGGTGTCACTGGGGATGTCAGTGACCCCAAGTCAGTTCCCCCCCAGTGTCAAAATGTCTGCCGCAGTCCCGCCATAAGTCGCTGATCACTGTCATAAATCGCTGATCACCGCCATAAGTCGCTGATTGCCGCCATTATTAGTATAATAGAAAAAAAAATCCCAGTATCTTTCCTGCCATTTGTAGACGCTATAACTTTCACGTAAACCAATTAATTTACACGTATTGGGATTTTTATTTAAGCAGACATGTCGCAGAATACATTTTGGCAGAAATTTATGACTAAATTTGATTTTTACATTTTTTTACTGGACATGTTTTATAGCAAAAAGTCCAAAATATTGGGGTTTTTTTTCTGAAAATTGTCAGCCTTTTTTTATAGCGCAAAAAATAAAAAACGCACAGGCGATCAAATACCACCGAAAGAAAGCTCAATTTGTGGGAAAAAAAAGGATGTAAATTTCATTTATGTACCATATTGCATGACCGCGCAATTGTCCGTTAAACTAGCGCAGTGCTGTACAGCAAAACAATTACGTAAATTGCAGTATCTATACCATAGTTTGTAGATGCTATAACTTCCACACAAAGCAATCAATATACACTTATTGGGATTTTTTTTACCAAAAACATGTATCGGAATACATTTTGGCCTAAATTTATAACTAACTTTGAGTTTACTATATATTTTTTATAGCTCAAAGTAAAAAATATTGTTTTTCTTCAAAATTTTTGGTCTTTTTTTGTTTATAGCGTGAAAAATAAAAAGCGCACAGGTGATCAAATACCACCGAACGAAAGCTCTATTTGTGTGAGAAAAAGGACGTAAATTTCGTTTGGGTGCAGCTTTGCATGACTGCGCAATTACACTGTTCAACAAGTAAAAAGTTTTGGGCATAAAATTAGCTAATCTTACATAATTTTGGGGTGCTGAAAACGAAAATGACCCTAAAAAATGTTGATTGGCTCTAGTTTCCATGATATATTCACCCATCTAATGACGTAAGCCATTCAAAATTATGATGCAACTTCAGTTGCATATTGCGCAATTGATACTGGTGACCAATAGAAAATTGCATGTATACTGAGATGATGCAATATTAGCCTTTAATTGCATCACTTCACTGCATAAAAGCTGCAGTATCTGTAGCTGATTGTAGTTCGACAGCGTCTTTACATTTCGTTTTATGCTTATATAGGCTACTCAGTAATGCCTCGAACTTGTGTGAATAAAGCAGATAATTTCTGCTATATCTGCGGTGAAATAACTTTTATCTCACAAAAAGGAGGATAACAGGAATGATTAAGAAAGCCTACAACTTGTATTTTGGCTGCAAGATAGGAGACCAGGACAAGAGCTGGGCACCACATATATGCTGCAATTCTTGTGGGACGGCACTGGAGCAATGGTTGAATGGAAAAAAGGCATCTATGCCTTTCGCTGTGCCAATGATTTGGAGAGAGCCAACAGATCATGTTAGTAATTGTTACTTTTGTATGGTGCCTCCAATTGTAAAAGGGCTAAATAAGAAGAAAACGTTATCTGTGCACTATCCAAATATTCCATCGGCAATACATCCAGTTCCTCATGGAGAGGGGCTACCAATTCCTAAAGCACCAGAATCCTTCGTGGTTGAGTCAAGTGAGGAAGAACCTGAAGCGTGTAGTCACGTGCAGTTGTAAGAGATAGCCCTTTCCTCGAATACAAGAGAAAAGCCAAGAGAAGCAAAACCGACACAAACTGAAGACAAAACTAGTGAGAATCCTAAGTATTAAAATGATTCAACTTAGCTTATGGCTATAATTTTTCTTGGTAATCCTATGCAATATATTATGCCATTTAGGCTTTGTTATGTAGTCAATATCACTTGCTTTATATTTGTGGAAAGAAATCTATCTATATAATTATTGTGCATTATGTAGTCATTACGCCTATAGTAGAAAACTTTCCGTTTACAGAAAAACTAGAGCCAATTGACAAATTTCATTGTTATATTTGAACTCAGAATGTGAAATTCATTAAGAAATGGATCCTTTTGTTTCCAAAACTGGCAAAAAATAAAAATTTGTTGAACAGTGTTATCAGTTGAATTAGTGCAGCGCCAAGTAGCAAAAAGAGGCCTGGTCAGTAAGGGGGGTAAATCCTCAGGAGGACAAGTGGTTATACCTTCTACAGATCCTATTGGCCAAACAACACTCTCTGGCCTCTACTACTGTTCTGACCCTTATAAATTGTGTATGAAACACATTGTTGTAAAGGCCGATTTACATGGCCAATTCATGTGAGTGAGGCCTTTAAAAGCATGTGCATTTAAAATTTCTTGAAAATTTGACTACATCAGGAGGAGTCAAGCTGGTCATATGCTGATCAGCGTTTGGCCAAATCAGACAGATTTCTATCAGTGTGTGGCAGTCGGATTATTTGATTATCTGCCGAAGGGACATGGACAATTTTTCCGAGCCAGCCTCTGATTGGTGTATTCTGACAGGGGTGGGTGCAGCTGTCAGAATATAAGATCCCAGCAGGGGGTCTTTTTCCATCCACTTTTTTCAGTGATTGAATGAAAAACAACAGTGCATGGGCACCTTCATTTCCTAAGCACAGCCCCCTCCCTCCATGCATGTCATAGCCCTTTGGGAGTGTCCAATTTTTGTCTGTGCTGGTCTAGCTCCTATACCTCACTTACCTCCCTACATAACCTTTAAGCTAGGTTCACACTTTAGCTTCTTGAATTGTTCTTGGAGCATTCTTTTATGCACTGTACATGTGTTTTTCTGGATGTTTTCACATTTGAGTGTGTTTGTTTTAACTGATGGATATCTAGTCACTCGGAGAAGATGTGGCAAGAAATCACTAATAGAATATGCATTGCGTGCAGTTTTAGGCATTTTTCTCCCATTGAAGTCTACAGAGACCAAAGACATGCAACTCTGCTCCAGAGAAGCTTTCATACTTTTTTGAGCAACAAGCATCAAGCCACTCAACACTCAGGTGTGAACAGACACATTGAATATAATGAGTGTCTTGATGTTCAGCATTGAAGCGCTTTGGGAAATTTGCTTTAAATTGCTCAGGTGTGACCTGGACATTTATGTAGCTGCTGGGGGAAGAGCAAAGGGGACAGCTTTGAGTCTGCTGGGGCTGCTGACATCGGGACTTTTGGATGTCTATGATAGGGAGGCTGTTACAGGTAAATAACATGCATAAAGTATGTCAAATGTATACATAGCCTTAAAGAGAAAGAAACATCCCTTAATCACCACACATTAACAAAGCCTGAGTATATACTTAATGAAAGCGGCTTTAGCCTGCCTCCATCCTGCCATGCCCTCGACGTGTTTCGTCCCGCTATTGGGGCTTTGTCATGGAGATGAGGATTCAATGTGGCAGGGAGAATGTATGTATTATGAGCCGCTGTGAGAACAAAGGAATAAACAACCATCAGCTGACTACTAAGAGGGGCATTAACGGTTCACCATTCATACCCCTATTAGTACTCAACTGATGGCTGTTTATTCCTTTGTTCTCACAGCGGCTCATGATGCATAAATTCTCCCTGCTACATTGAATCTCCACCTCTATGACAAAGTCCAGGGGGTGGGGCAAAATGCATCAGGGGTGTGGCCTTTATGAAGCCAGGCTAAAGCCTCTTTCATTCAGCATATACATGGGCTTTGTTGGTGCGCGGTGATTGGGGAAGAGGTTTCTTTCTCTTGGCTGCATGCTTTGAGCCAACACGGGCTCTTTCCAAGCCAGCACCCTCTTCCTTTTATGTGAGTCACTAGAATCAACGATGGGAGCCTTGAGAAGCATCCTAGTTTATGGGCACTTAGGGGGTTATTTAATAAAACTGGAAACTGCAAAATCTGGTTCAGCTCTGCACAGAAACCAATCAGCTTCCAGGTTTTATTGGCAAAGCTAATTGAACAAGCTGAAGTTAGAAGCTGATTGGCTACCATGCACAGCTGCACCAGATTTTGAGTGCTCCAGTTATAGTAAGCCCTGGCTCACACTGCAGCGGTGCGGGTAATCCCATGTGATTCGCACAGGAACCGCCCCGCATTCTTGTACAAATCACATGCGATTTGTATGCAGTGCGATTAGAGCCATACATTTTGTATGGCTCTATTCGCACTGCACCTGTACCAAAAAGGTGCAGAACCCTTTTTTCGTCCACACTAGAATTGGATTGCATAGGTGTTCACACATATGTGATCTGATTCTGCACATCGCACCACGTTTCGCGGACCAAAGTGGGGGTTTTGTTAACTAACGCATCTGCTCGTGTGAACGGGGTGCGATTGTGATGCGCTGCGGAATTCGCACTGAAACCACTGTACATTCCGCACCACATCAGTGTGAACCTGGGCTTAACCTGCCCCATAAAGCCTTATTGGAAGACTTTTTTTTTTAAATAAACGGTCCCAGAGACAGGGTCTTTTTAAAGTGAAAAACCAGCCAGTTATTTTCTTTTTTTTTTTTTTTGGTTATAGTGTTCCATTTTTGTGACACCATGATTTGCACATTTTGATGTAATGACGTAGTGACAAACACAGGGCTGTGTTCTGATGAAATGCCACATTCTGACATGCTGTCAGCCCATGTACCTTGACAGTGATGCATTGGGACAGGTGACGTAGGGATTTATTTACGAAAGCTGGAGAATGCAAAATCAGGCTGACTTCTGCATAATGCAGGCCATAGATGGGAATAAAATCGGCCGCTTTTCGGATCGTTAGTGGTTTAATAGGTCGGCCATTTTTTGTTTTTTTGGCAGATTTTTTTTATCGGTAAAGTTTGAAAAAAATCGGCCGATTATCACGGCAATGATGGGCAAATCAGCCGATCTTTTTACCGATTTAAAAAATCTGCGCATGAGCAATGACCTGCAAGAGGAAGACAAAAAGAAGAAGAAAAAGAAGAAGAAGAGGATGAAGTAGAAGAAGAAGAGAAAGAAGAGGAAGATGAAGAAGAAGAGGAAGAGGAAGATGAAGAAGAGGAAGATGAGGAAGAGGATGAAGAAGAGGATGAATATGAAGAAGAGGATGAATATGAAGAAGAGGATGAAGAAGAAGATGAAGAAGATGAAGAAGAAGAGGATGAAGAAGAAGAGGAAGAAGAAGAAGAGGAAGAAGAAGAGGAAGAAGGAGAAGTAGAAGAGGAAGAAGAGGAAGAGGAGGAAGAAGAAGAGGATGAAGAAGAGGAAGAAGATGATGAAGAAGAGGAAGGGGAATAAGAAGAAGATGATGAAGAAGATGATGAAGAAGAAGAGGATGAAGAGGAAGAGGAAGAAGAAGAAGAGGAAGAGGATGAAGAAGAAGAGGAAGCAGAAGATGAAGAGGATGAAGAAGAAGAGGAAGAAGAGGAAGAGGAAGAAGAGGAAGAGGAGGAAGAAGAAGAGGAAGAGGAAGAAGAAGAAGATGATGAAGAAGAGGAAGAAGATGATGAAGAAGAAGAAGAGGATGAAGAGGAAGAAGAAGATGGGGAAGAGGATGAAGAAGAAGAGGAAGCAGAAGATGAAGAGGATGAAGAAGAAGAAGATGAAGAGGATGAAGAAGAAGAGGATGAAGAAGAATTCCAGTCCGGCAAAAAGTGTCCCTGCAGAGAGCTCTGCTATTTCTTTGACAGTTCTTTGACATTTATAGCGGCTGCAAAAATGTATCTATTTGTTTCCGAATAAAAACATCTGTATCCGAAATGGATACAAATAGATACAATGTTGCAGCCGCTATAAATGTCAAAGAACTTTCAAAGAAATAGCAGAGCTCTCTGCAGAGACACTTTTTGCCTGCTGTAGACTGGATGAAAATCAGCCGATTTCTTTTACCGTTCCTGGTAACGTCGGCCGATTGAACGACCGATTTTTCGTTTTTTTTAAAGAAAATCGGCCGGTTTTCTCCCCATCTATGGCCTGCATAAAACCCAATCAGCTTCCAGGTTTTATTGCAAAATCTTAATTAAACAAGCTGATTGGTTTCTATGCAGAAGTGAGCCTGATTTTGCATTCTCCAGCTTTTAGTAAATAAGCCCCATAGTGACTAGTAGTCTCTTCTGATGTATTGACAGCCAATGCACTGTGATAGTGACCTGCCCATCACACAGCATTTACTACTTGTTATGCATTTTATGTTTCTTTGAAATGTATTCTGTAGCAGACATAAACTGAATCATCTTTCTTTTTTTTTTCTTCTATATATATTTATTGCTCGTCTACATCTGTACATCTCTGGTGTTCAACGAATGGGTTTTCTAGTATATATTAATAGTCAAAACGTGTAATGCTCTCATTTCAAAGCAAACAAAAATCGCAATATTTTACTTGATCACTGACTGGCACCTTAGCCTTTTGATGACTTCATGATTGCCGTGATGTCACTGCCTTGAGAAGTGGCAGCTGCACCCACCACAGTTGCCTAGTAACCATGGCTCATATTATATGGACATCTTGTTCTTATTCATTTAGATGTGTGTGTGTATGAGAGAGTATGGCGTGGAACAATTCCCAGTGTCCAAAGCTGTGCTCTGAATTGCCTGCATATGAATCAGATCTAAACATATGCTCATTATCTCGTAATAACAAATTACTACTACATTCACTGCTTGTAGACTTATTTACCTTTTTTATAGATACAAACGTAAACACGCGCATTAAAACTCACGCAGTCATGGCTTGTGCCTTGATTTACCTTTCCTGCAGTGATCATTAAAGAGTTTTTGCAAAAGCACTATCCAAATTATTGCAAATAAAAAATAAATGTCCTGTGCCATTATAGAATAAAGATGAATTTCGGGCTAAGCAAACAGAGATTTGTGTATTTCTACCAGATCTGTGCAGTAATCCAGCATTACTCATTGTCACTGTGCAGGAGCTTCCAGTATTAAAGACCGGTCACTGCTGCGCTCTCTCCTTGTGCAGGGTGACTGGTCTTGTCTCCGCCCCCTCCTGTAGTTCAGTGCAGGTAGCCTGTAGTGGGTGGACTTGCTGGGCCCCTCCCATAGCCCTGACCTCTGCACAGGATAGGTGCAGCACCGTAATGATACCACTGCTCCGTTTACAAGGTAATAACTTGATTCACAAAAGAATTTTGATGATTATTATTATACAGGATTTATATAGCGCCAACAGTACTTACCTTTTAAAGTCTCCTTTTCACTTTATGAGGATTATGAAGGATTGGCCACTGGAATGGTTTAAAGATTGGAAGTGGTTATTAACTGACTAAGGATATCCTGATAAGCTTGTCAGTACTTCCTGAGGGTAATTATTTAATCGCACTAGTTGGAGGTGATCACAGATTGCTCACCATATGAATTGGAGCGTTCACTAATTTAACTGGTGTGTTTATTTTATTTTTTATGTATTGAGTTTTTTTATTAATATATATATATATATATATATAATTTATTTTTTCCACTTTTTGTTGTAGTGTACACGAAATGCTGTTTTGCATGATTCACGTTTTTTCCCACAGATGAATCGATTTATTTTGGTGCACTTGTCCATTACTTGCACGGATATTGTATTTATACACGTTTAAGGTATTTATATGTAGAAGGTAATACACTATTATAGTTTAATTTTTTTGAAGTTCACGAAGAGTGATATGAGGATTGGAAGCTCAACACATTGGATTAAGAAAGTTTCTTTGGACTATTGATTGATTGGACTTATATTTGGGACATTTATTATTATTATTTATTATTATACAGTAATTATATAGCGCCAACAGTTTGCTCAGCACTTTACAATGTAACGGGAGACAATACAGCAACAATACAGTTCAATACAAGAAGGATAGGAGGGACTGATCCTGGGAGCTTACAATCTAGGAGATTATACATATGTACAATATTTTTACATCTATAACTGGGTCTCACTCCATTTTGTTTCAATTTCAAAATGCTATGGTTTTCTAAAACTTCCAAAAAATTCTAAATTTTCTTGGTATGGCAACAATATCTGTGGCACCAAGTCAAGGGGAGAGGAAGTGAGGGGAAATTTCACAGAACAGCCAATAAAATCCAGGAATTTTCACCCTATCCTACTCTGTTAATAATTTTAAAAAAGGATTTTCCACTGGGGTTGGGCAACAATACATTTCAATACAAGAGGGATAGGAGGGCCCTGCTCCTTGGAGTTTACAATCTAGGATGCTGGTGGATTTATATTTTGTGGCTATTGAGGTTTATATTTAAAAGCTAAACATAAAATACAGCACCGAAGGCTTGTGCATGTTTGCATATGCCTTTTCACTGACCTTCAGCTCTATATTCGATTTATTTTTTATGTTTAATTTGAGACTTTGCTTTATATACATTAGCAGTTGGCAGTAAAACACTTATGCAGGCCATACATGGTTCAAATTCCGAACGATTTTTCGTCCAAAAATCGAAACGTCCTTCTGTAATCCAATGGTGCCACCAATGATTTCGAAAATCGGTCGGTTTCCACGAATTTTCCAACATTCCCCATAAACGAAATGGGGAGGAACCACGAAAATCGGCCAATGCCATTGCCCCACTAACAGAGCGAAAATCGTCCGATTATTTGTACGAAAATCGTTCGGAATTCAAACCATGTGTGGCCTGCATTAGGGTTGTTTTATTTAGTTACTTCAGACCATAGAGCAGAAGGGTATGTTGATTGTTTTGATTTTTAAAAGCTAATGCAGGCCATAGATGGGTCAAAAATCGGCCGATTTCTCTGCCAAAAATAAAATCGGCCGTTTTTCGGATAGTTAGTGGGTTAATTGTTCGGCTGTTTTTCGGTATTTTGGCAGATTTTTTTCATCGGTAAAGTTGTAAAAAGATCGGTCGATTTTTGCCGATCAGACGATTTTCGCGGGCAAATTGGCCGATCTTTTTACCGATAAAAAATCTGCGCATGAGCAGTGACCTGCAAGAGGAAGACAAAAAGAAGAAGATGATGAAGAAGAGGATGAAGAAGAGGAGAAAGTAGAGGATGAAGAAGAAGAGGATGAAGAAGAAGAAGAGGATGAAGAAGAAGAAGATGATGAAGAGGAGGATGATGAAGAAGAAAAGGATGAAGAAGAAGAGGATGAAGAAGAAGAAGAAGAGGATAAAAGAAGAAGAAGAGGACGAAGAGGAGGATGATGAAGAAGAAGAGGATGAAGAAGAAGAAGAAGAAGAGGATGAAGAAGAAGAAGAATTCCAGTCTGGCAAAAAGTGTCCCTGCAGAGAGCTCCGCTATTTCTTTGACAGTGCTTTGTCATTTATAGCGGTTGCAAAAATGTATCTATTTGTTTCCGAATAAAAACATCTGTATTCAAAATGGATACAAATAGATACATTGTTGCAGCCACTATAAATGTCAAAGAACTGTCAAAGAAATAGCGGAGCTCTCTGCAGGGACACTTTTTGCCGGCTGTAGATGGGATGAAAATCGTCCGTTTTTTTTTTACCATTCCTGGTAACGTCAGCCACTTGAACGACCGATTTTTCGTTTTTTTAAAGAAAAATCGGCTGGTTTTCTCCCCATCTATGGCCTGCATAAGTCTATCTTTCTGTTTCATGGTACGTCCATTTTTAGGATGTATTGGGAAGCATGGTCACAGTTTGCAGCCCTCTATCCCCAAACCCTCCGCCCCCTATCTTTACAGAATCTGGGGATCTGTTCCCTGTCTGCCCCTATTAGAATCTGTGAATTAAAAAAAAAATGCAGTCCCATCTGGCACCACATAGTTCTCAATGGAGCACATGTGCGGTGACCTCACCACACTTGTAGTCCATTGATACATCCTCCAGCCCCCTAGCTGAAGGTCTGTAACCGAGTACAGACCTGAGCTGGAGAAAGAGTCTGCAGGAGCCATAGCATTGCACATGTGATCTACTGATCATAGTTGCAGGAACAATAATAAACGCACATTTTTTTATTTTTTACAATATGTGTTCATTTATAATTTTTTGCAAAAGATGAAAATAGCCTGTAGCCCTGGTTCACATATATGCGGTTCGGTACATCGCATGTGATTTGCAAAGGAACCGCACAAGTCTCAGGGTCAGGTACAGGTACAGGAATCAGGCTCAGGCAGGGACATGGCTTGCAGGAAGAACACTGAAGCACTGACGCTAGGTTCACACTCATGCGGTGTGGTACACCGCATGTCATTTGCATCGCATTCCTGTGCAAATCACATGCGATTTGTGTGCGGTGTGATTTGAGCCATACATTATGTATGGCTCATATCGCACCGCATCCGCACCAAAAAGGTGCAGGACCCTTTTTTGGGTCCGCACTAGAATCAGATTGCATGGGAATTCACACCTATGCGATCCTATTCTGCACATCACACTGTGTTTCGCGGACCGATTTCGGGGTGTTGTTACCTTAACATACACACCCGCAGTGGTTCGCATGAATGGGGTGCAATTCTGATGTGGTGCAGAATTCGCGCAAAAAAATGCTGCGAATTCTGCACCGCATCAGTGTGAACCCGGGCTAAAATACAGTTCTTGTGTCGAATTCAGCTTTAACATTGGAACCCATAGGTGTATGTTAGGCTCCATGTACACGAGACACTTCTGAACAATGGAAACTGACTGCTGGAAAACGTAGGTTAAAAATCGTCTATTTAGCCGCATTTGCATACCGCGTTTATGCATGTTTGAGTGTTTGCATTTAGAAGCGTTTTTTAAAGATAAGCTCAGGAGACCTTCCAAAATGCCTGGAATGCACTGAAAAACAGTAAAAAATTAACTATTTCAGACATTTTGAGAGAAGCAGAGAGAGAGCAGAAGCAAATAGAGCAGTATGTGTTGAGATTAGCTCTTTTTTTTCTGTGGTGTTTGGATGTGTTCCAGCTCATTTCTGTGTAGAAATTATTGCAGCAGTGTCTAACATATTTTCTTTCATGCAAAACCTCAATGTGTGGTGTACCAGGTCCATTTGAGTCCCGGGAAAACTCTTTGCATGCATTTTTCATGATGAAAAAAGGCTCTGGACAGCATCTGGAAATGGAAGAGTTAAAAAAAATTTCCAAACGCTTATAAAGCCACATTTACAAGCGTTTGGCGTTTGAAATGCTGATAACATCTACTCCTGAACGCAAGTTTGGTGCATTCAAAAAAACGACTGTGAACTCAACAGCCTTTAAACAATGATGTGTACATGGACACATAGGAAAACATTAGGGAGAGTTCTGGGGCTGCTGAAAAAAACGCAGAAAAGCTCCTAAACGTGAGTTTATCAGCTGCAGTGTACATGGAGCCTTATGCAGGGCGTGTGATGCAGGGATGATGTCAGCTGCTGAGAGATGTTATCATATGTGCAGCCCTGGCCATACGTTTTGAGAATGACACAAATATTAATTTTCACAAAGTCTGCTGCTTCAGTGTTTTTAGATGTTTTTGTCAGATGTTACTATGGTATAGTGAAGTATAATGACAAGCATTTCATTAGTGTCAAAGGCTTTCATTGACAATTACATTAACTTTATGCAAAGAGTCAATATTTGCAGTGTTGACCCTTCTTTTTCAGGACCTCTGCAATTCCCTCGGGCATGCTGTCAATCAACTTCTGGGCCATGTCCTGACTGATGGCAGCTCATTCTTGTATAATCAATGCTTGGACTTTGTCAGAATTTGTGGGTTTTTTTTGTTCACCCGCTTCTTGAGGATTGACCACAAGTTCTCAATGAGATTGAGGTCTGGGGAGTGTACTGGCCATGGACCCAAAATTTCGAGGTTTTGTTTCCCAAGCCTCTTAGTTATCACTTTTTCCTTTTGGCAAGGTGCTCCATCATGCTGGGAAAGGCACTGTTCATCACTAAGCTGTTCTTGGATGGTTGGGAGAAGTTGCTCTTGGAGGATGTTTTTGTACCATTCTTTGCTCATGGTTGTGTTCTCAGGCAGAATTGTGAGTGATCCCACTCCCTTGGCTGAGAAGAAACCCCACACATGAATGGTCTCTGGATGCTTTACTGTGGCATGACACAGGACTGAAGGTAACGCTCATATTTTCTTCTCCAGACCAGGTTTTTTTTCGGATGCCCCAAACAATCAAAGGGGATCCATCAGAGAAAATGAGTTTCCCCCAGTCCTCAGCAGTCCAATACCTGTACCTTTTGCAGAATATCATTCTGTCCCTGATGTTTTTCCTGGAGACAAGTGGCTTCTTTGCTGCTCTTCTTGACACCAGGCCATCCTCCAAAAGTCTTCTCCTCACTGTGTGTGCGGATGTACTCACACCTACCTGCTGCCATTCCTGAGCAAGCTCTACACTGGTGGTGCCCAGATCCCACAGCTGAATCAACTTTAGGAGATGGCCCTGGCGCTTGTTGGACTTTCTTGGGCGCCCTGAAGCCTTCTTCACAACAATTGGACCTCTCTCCTTGAAGTTCTTGATGATCCGATAAATGGTTGATTTAGTAGCAGCAATATCCTCACCTATGAATCCCATTTTGTGCAAAGCAATGATGACTGCATGTGTTTCCAGGTAAGTTAATATTTGTGTCATCCTCAAAACTTTTGGCCAAGGCCATAGCTGTACAGTTCATTTGAGTTTGAGCTTTTCAGCCTATTGACATTTTCTGTACAGTAGGATTTTCAGTGGTCCATGTGTGTTTTGTAATATTAAGCAGCTTAGTAGTAAGCCTAGACCCTGTTCACCACTACGTGATTTTCAAAGCCCGATTTTGCGTGCCCCATAGGGCCTGCCCTTTCACTTGAATGGGCTGCCTTATGTGCAATTGTTGCCTGAAAAGAAGCTCCTGCTCTTTTTTGAGTGACAAGCTTCATGTGATTTTTAAAGGCACGGTTCACTGCTCAATCCTGTTGTACAACAATCGCGGCAGAATTGCATCACGTTTTGGGATTGTTGAAGGATAATGGCACACAAACGCGCATCGCACATGGTACAGATATTGCTGCGCGATTCCAAAACACGAAGTGTAAATAACACCTTATATGTCTATGTATGTAGCTGTAGAGTTCAGTTGAGTTTGAGCTTCACAAGGTTGTTCCCTGCAGTATTTGGGGAGTTCTGTGAGTTTCCTTACCTTTTTTTCACACCCTTCTTTGGAAAAGCTGCCAAGAAATTTTAGTATAGCCGCTGCCCACAGGTTCTGGTCCAGTGCTCTTGTTTAAATTGGAAGTAGTCATAGATTTAGAAGGCTACGATACTGGCTACTGCAAACTTCTGCCCCGTACACACGATAAGAAAATCGTATGAAAAATTTCACGGAGCCATTGATCGAACGATTTTCTCTACGTTGATGAGCAGGATGTTTTAACCGATAACGATATTGTGAACGAAAAAATCCGGTTGAACAACAGTGAAAAATGTCGTTTCGCATACGAACGACTGATTTTCTATCGGGTGGTATGACGGTCGTACGAAAAAAATCTATCAAGCACTATCACGCATGAGCGGAAACAGAAGATGACCCGGATGTTTATGTCCAAGGAATCTTCATAAACACAAACGAAAAATCCAAATGTTAAACGTAGATTGGCCTAATGAGATAATGAAAGCAGAATTCTGCAGATTATATTTTATGTATCACTATTTATGTATATAGGTCATGTAATAAATTATATTATACTCATTGCTGGTCATTGTTGTGTATATCGCTCGTTCTGGCCGGAAGGGCGTGGCTACAAGGTCACATGCACACTACATCACTTCCATTTGTCTTCTACCTATGTATTGCCCGACGAACGATTTTTTTGATTGGTTAATGTGGACCAGGATTTCGACCAACGAACGAACGTCTCTCAGTCATCGGATGACCGATCGGTTGATTTTCTAACCGTGTATTCTTACCTTAAGGCTGCATGTACACAGGATGTTTGGAAAACACTTTTGAATGATGGAAACTGACTGCTGGAAAACGTAGGTTAAAAAAAGTCTGTTTAGCCGCGCTTGCATACCGCGTTTATGAGTGTTTGCGTTTAGAAGCTTTTTTTAAAGATAACCTCAGGAGACCTTCCAAAATGCACTGAAAAACAGAAAAATATTGACTGTTTTAGACATTTTGAGAGAAATAGAGAGAGCAGAAGCAGAGAGAGCAGTATTTGTTGATTAGCTGTCTTTTTTTTTTTTTTTTGTGTGGTGTTTGGATGTGTTCCAGCTCATTTCTGTGCAGAAATTATTGCAGCAGTGCATATTTTCTTTCATGCGAAACCTCAAAGTATGGTGTACCAGGTCAATTTGAGTACCGGGAAAATGCTTTGCATGCATTTTTCATGATCAGAAAAAGGCTCTGCAAAGCATCTGTAAATGGAAGAGTTAAAAAAAAAATCCAAACGCTTATAAATGTGGTTAGAAATGTGGTTACAAGCGCTTGGCGTTTGAAACGCTGATAAAATCTACTCCTGAACGCAAGTTTGTTGCGTTAAAAAAACAACTGTAAACTCAACTGCCTGTAAATGACATAGTGTACATGGACACATAGGAAAACATTGGGGAGAGTTCAGGGGCTGCTGAAAAAAAAACGCAGAAAAGCTCCTAAACTTGAGTTTATCAGCTGCAGTGTACATGGAGCCTAAAACCCAACTCCAAGAATTATAAAATCCTCCCTTACAGTGGGGCTGTGCAAACACTGCAAGGGTTAACTGCATGTTTAATTAAGGGGAGAGCTTTTGCAATTTTAACTTACCTGATCCTCTGCACGTCCAGCAGAGGGCACTCCCACACACATAAATGTTGGACTGTCCCTGAGCAGCATCAGATGCTAGGGACCCTGCATTGGCCTTGATGATATCAGGACCTTGGATCACTGGAGCATTGGGGAGAAGGTCTAGCAGCATGGAGGATGGAGTAAGTAGATAATTTTTTAATGTATCCTGTACCTAAATAAGCAATTAAGCCTCGCGATCTGGATGCAGTCCCACTGGAAAGCAATGTTTTATGGAGTTGAGCTTTAAATAACCGAAGGCACAACAACTGTACAGAAAAAGGGGGATTTCTCTGCTGCTTTCCCTGTGAAGGCCAGGAGTAATAAAACTTAGATTACATGTTTCTTCTCAAATACTGTACATAACTTTCCTTTAACCAGGTCATATAAAAATGTTATTTACTTGGTGACCTCTTCTATCTGCCAGATAATTTCCCAACAGTCTGTTTCAATAGGCCTTGTGGCAGGAAGCCGGGTTTGTGCAGGAAACTGAAAACCTGCCAAATGTCCAAATATGCATTACAAATATAGTAGCTAATATCAGATTCAACATGACGTTCATACTTTGCATAATAGATGTAGAAGTTGTTCCGGAGTTCACAAATATATCTAATTTGACTAAGAAATGAATTAAATATTTCTCTGACACAATGCTTTATTCTAGAATATGCAAGGATTTAATACACTTAAAGTGTTACTAAACCCACAACGGTAAAATCAGTCTGTATATGCAGTAAAGCATGCTTGTTATACCCACTGTGGAACCTAAGTGGTTAATCCTCTGCATTGTTTAAAAATGAAGTTTGATCCTGACTTCTCTGATCCTCCCCTTCTTCCAGTGTCTCCCTCTTATCTCCTGATAAGACATATGTGTGGATTCAATCTGCACATGCTCAGTTTGGTGTGTAGAGAGGTGTTTTTTTTTTTATCTTGGGAGAGTGCATGTGATCAGCACAGGGCAAATCAGCACTGTCCAGACAGAGGTTAGGGGTTCTGCATCCTCCTAGAGCAGAAAGAAAACTCCTCCTACAAGCTTTAACCTGTACTCTGCTGAAAACTGCTAGAAGTCAACTGCTGATGAGAAAAGGTATATAGTAGTTTATAGCTACTAAAATAATTGCATTTCCATGTTCTTGGGAGAGTGCATGTGATCAGCACAGGGCCAATCAGCACTGTCCAGAGCAGAGAGAAAACTCCTCCTACAAGCTTTAACATGTGCTCTGCTGAACACTGATAGAAGTCATAAGACTTCTTTAACTGCTGATGAGAAAAGGTATTTAGCAGTTTATATTTACTAAAAATAATTGCTTTTCCATGTTGTGTGTACTGTGGGAGACCAGATAGAATGAATGTTGGGTCCTGGGTTTAGTAACACTTGAAAGCGATTCTAAAGGTTCAGGTTTTTTTTTTTTGCGCAAAATAACAAACATGTTTATATTTACCTACTGTGTGTAGTGGTTTTGCACAGAGCAGCCTGGATCCTCCTCTTCTCGGGTCCCCGCAGGCTCTCCTGGCCCCTTCTTCTTGTCAGGTGCCCCACAGCAAGCAGCTTGCTATGGGGGCACCCGCTGCTCAGTGTGTTCATTCACATTGGCTGACAGGCTGTGATTGGCCGCAGTGGGAGCCAATGGCTCCCACTTGCTGTCTCAGACAATGAGGAGGCAGAGACCCGGGACAACCAAAGCTGTCATTCACATTGCTGGATCACGATGAGGTTCAGGTAAGTATTGAGAGGGCTGGGGGCACTGCTGCACACAGAAGATTGTATACCTTCATGCATAGAATGCATGACGGTAAAAAACCTTCAGCCTTTACAACCACTTTAATTAAAAGAAAAAAAATCAACATGGCGCCAATCACACTGAGTGGCGCTAGGGTTGCCACCTTTTCTTCAAGCCAAACCCGAACATTTTAGCGGCAAACGGCAATTTTTTTTTGTAGTATGCACTGTGCATATATTTTGTGTTTAAATACAATTTCTAATCATATGGAGTTATTCACAACTTTCCAAATGAATTGCTGTAGAAAGACCCTATGGGAGGAGATTTACTAAAACTGGAGCACTCAGAATCTGGTGCAGCTGTGTAAAAAGGCTGTTTGATCCTGTCTTCTCTGATCCTCCACTTCTTCCAGTGCCCCCCCCCCCTTATCTCCTGATAAGACATATCATGTGGAGACACTCTGTACATGCTCGGTTTAGTGTGTATGGCTAAAGCGTTTTTTTGTTTTCTTGGGAGAGTGGGAGAGGGCATGTGATCTGCACAGGGCCAATCAGCACTGTCCAGACAGAAGTCAGGTGTCCTGCATCCTCCTAGAACAGAATGAAAACTCCTTCAAGCTGTAACCAGTGCTCTGCTGGACACTGATAGAAGTCACAAGACTGCTCTAACTGCTGATGATAAAAGGTATTTAGTAGTTTATATTTACGAACATTTTAGCGGCAAACGGCAATTTTTTTTTGTAGTATGCACTGTGCATATATTTTGTGTTTAAATACCATTTCTAATCATATGGAGTTATTCACAACTTTCCAAAAGAATTGCTGTAGAAAGACACTATGGGGGGAGATTTACTAAAACGGGAGCACTCAGAATCTGGTTTAGCTGTGTATGGCAGCCAATCAGCTTCTAACTTTAGCTTGTTCAGTTAAGCTTTGAAAATAAATTGTGGAAGCTGATTGGTTTCTATGCAGAGTTGCACCAGATTTTGCACTCTCCAGTTTTAGTAAATAACCCCCTATTTTTGGTTTAAAAAACTGATTGGCTACAGCTGATCATCAGGGCACAGCTATAAAATCCTGCTGTAGCCAGAGTCAGCGCAGATCAGCAGGCAGCGAATACATGCGCACCCCTAACCCAGAACTGGATGGATGACGTACATGTAAGTTATCCAGCCTGCTCGTGCCAACTGCCTTCAGTAAATGTACTACTGGGGGGGGGGGGAATTCGTTCATATAAGTATAGAGGGAGGTTGCGCTGCATTTTGAAAATTAAATTTCTTTTTAGTTTTTTTGAGGTGTGGGATATCAGCACCCCCCCCCCTTAAAGACCCCCATTAGATCAGAGTCCTCTTCTATAAGCGAACCCCCCTTAGAGACCAGCCGAGATAAAGGGACTCTGATCTAATGATGTGCACCACATTACATTCAGTGTAGTACAGGGAATCTCAAAAAAGAGAACGTGTCACCAAAAACAATCACATAGGGGACATTTTGTCCCGTATGTGATTTAAAAAAAAAAAAAAAAAGTTTGTGTTTTTTTTTTTTCTCCAAAATGGAAGTTACACCCAAGCATATAACACCCCCACATTTTTTCAAGGCCCCCCACCCCACGCACAAACGTAAAAGCGCCTACGCATGAAAACGTGGATTGCCATACACATATTACATATCACCGCACATGCCAGAATGAGAGCAATAATTCCAGCACCAGACCTCCTCCATACACAATACTGATGACCTATAAGGGGCTTTAAAAGTGTCACCTATAGAAAATATATTGTGCTAAACTTTGTTGCTGTTTCATGAGCGCATGCAAATTTAAGGTTTGACATGTTGGATATCTATTTACTCGCTGCAACCTCGTCTTTTATATTTTACAAACAAATTGGATCATTTATTGCTTTTTGTGCCCTAAATTTAACTTGAGTGTATTTTTTTACAGAAATTTTGTGTTTCCCAGACCTTTGTGATAATATCATGTGACATAAAACATTGGAACTACCGCTATTTTATTCTCTAGGATCTCTGATTTCAGAAAATATATCATGTTTGGGGAGTTTGTCATCTTCAGGCCTAAAATGATTTTTTAACATGCGCAAATAACGCAAAAACAGCTCTGGCAGCAAAATGGATAAAGGATAAGCCGGATACTCCCCTTTCCTGACAAGCAGCCAATCGGTGCTCACTACACTGCAAGGTCTCTCCCCTCCCTGCTAGTCCCCGGGTGCGGTGCAAGAGACAGGCAGGGAGGGGAGGAGGAGGTAAACAGCGCAATGTTAAAAATATTTAATTTATTTTAGGTACTTGTATAGCGCTGTCAATTTATGCAGCACTTTACATATTCACATCAGTCCCTAACCCTCAAGGGGTGTACAATCTAAGGTCCCTAACTCACTTTCATACATACACATACTAGGGCCAATTTAGACAGGATCCAATTAACCTACCAGCATGTCTTTGGAGTGTGGGAGGAAACCAGAGTACCTGGAGGAAACCCATGCAGGCACAGGGAGAACATGCAAACTCCAGGCAGGAGCTGCCACAGCTGGGATTTGAACCAACAACCCTAGTACTGCTAGACTGAAGTGCTAACCATTTAGCCACTGTGCTACCCTCAAACATTAAAGTCACTTTTTAAACATTTAAGTCACCATAAAGCCCCTTTTGTTTTTAAAAGCCCTGGACATTACTTAAAGCAGATTTAAATACGGTTTTGGTTAAAATTTATGTTTTTTTATCAGGACAAATATATTGTCATGAGCGAAAAGTAGATTGGGACACTGATTTAGTCCCTGGACAAGTTTCAAAAATTTCCACACCCCTGTTATTGTTCTAGTGTTCAAACCAGAAAATGCAAAAAAAGGCAAAAAAAAAAGAAAAAATACTCCAAAATCCAATAAACACAATCACTCTCAAATGTGAATCCAAGCTAAGTGTTTTTCATGATATACTTAGTCTAAATTGCTGACGATTGTTGTACATTTTGTATTTCTGTTGCTTTTGGTTCCTTGTAAGTATTATTACCCCTCTGACGCCTGAATTTCCGTAGGTTATATGAGTGCTTCTTTAAATCGTGTAGTTGAACGGCACAAAGAGTCTCTGGTCAGTTTGTAATGAAGAATATCCCAAACTCTTATTTTGGTCTAGTTGCAGCTATCATTTCGGTAAAATTGTTATATTGGAACTGGAGCAGCTTTTAGCCCCTCTCCTTTTTTTTTTTTTGACTTTCCATTAACCTTGCAGACGCCAACAGCTCCGCACTCCTCTGCCCCTCGCGTATCCGCTTTGTTCGTGTTTTCTTTTGAAAATATCATGCTCTTTGCACATTGCTGGCGCTGTGGAAGATGTTTGCTTTGCTGTTTTGCCATTTTATTCCCTCATACCTTTTTTAATAAATCTGCCTCTTGTAATGAAAGGAAGGAGGGGGGGCACAGAACTGAAAATGTCATTTCTATCAATGTGTGGCTTTAAAATAATACATGCGATCTTTTGTTTTAAGGCAGAGATCTGACCTTGATATTATTCTTGTTTCCACTGTAAAATACCAAACAATACCAGAAATTGCAATGTTCAGTTATAAAGTGACACTGTTACACAAAAAAAAAGAAACATTTTAATACCGGTGCCAACCAGCATTTGACACTTCTGGGTGTCTTGTTGGCCACGCATCTCTGCTCTACCCTGAGCCAAATTTTGAGATGCCCTGGGCATATTCGTGAGGGCGCCACATCCTGATCATATTATAAATCATTTTATCCTAAACCCAAAATGGACTTTTGAGATGCCCCAGAAAAAGCCACACCATTACAAAGTTAAAAATTGGGAAGGGTGGTACACAACCCTTTAGGCCTCTTTCACATGGGCGTCCCATATGTCCGTTCTTTCATCTGTCCGTTTACGGATGAAAAATGGAAACCCATGTATTTCTATGGATTAGCGGATATAAACGGATGATCATCTGTGTACATCCGTTAATGTCCGTAAATGTTAAAATCAGTTTTTTTTTGAACGGAAGAAAAATAAGGTTTTAAAAATATTTGGAATGGACAGAAGAACGGATGAAAACTGATGGAAAAAAACGGATGTAAACTGATGAAGAGAAACCGGATGTAAACTGATGAAGAGAAACCGGATGTAATCCGATGAAGAGAAACCGGATGTAAACTGATGACAAAAACGGATGTAAACTGATGAAAAAAACCGGATGTAAACTGATGAAAAAAAAACGGATGTAAACTGATGAAAAAAAAATGGATGTAAACTGATGAAAAAAAAACCCGGATGTAAACTGATGGAAAAAAAAGGATGTAAACTGATGGAAAAAAAAAGGATGTGAACTGATGAAAAAAAAGGATGTAAACTGATGAAAAAAGAGGATGTAAACTGATGAAAGAAAAACAGATGTAAACTGATGAAAGAAAAGGATGTAGACTGATGAAATAAAAGGGATGTAAACTGATGAAAAAAAAAGGGATGTAAACTGATGAAAAAAAAGGGATGTAAACTGATGAAATAAAATGGATGTAAACTGATGAAAAAAAAACCTGGATGTAAACTGATGAAATAAAACGGATGTAAACTGATTAAATAAAAAGGATGTAAACTGATGAAATAAAACGGATGTAAACTGATGAAAGAAAAAGGATGTAAACTGATGAAAGAAAAAACGGATGTAAACTGATGAAAAAAAATCGGATGTAAACTGATCCGTTTTTGCTTGAAAAAAATGTGACTGAACTGATGACCCCATAGGGCAGAATGGAGTCTCACTGGTCAAACCTCTGGGACAGCAGATCGGCAAGAGGCAGGTATCCCCGACATACAAATGATGGCAGCATATAGGGATCCTGAGGCAAACAAACCAGGGAACAAGGTAAAATAGTGGCCATTATTGGTGTCAGTGGGATGAAGAGTGCCCCATTATTGGTGTCAGTGGGATGAAGAGTGCCCCATCAGTGGTGTCAATGGGATGAAGAGTGCCCCATCAGTGGTTTCAATGGGATGAAGAGTGCCCCATCAGTGCTGTCAATGGGATGAAGAGTGCCCCATCAGTAGTGTCAATGGGATGAAGAGTGTCAATGGGATGAAGAGTGCCCCATCATTGGTGTCAGTGGGATGAAGAATGCCCCATCATTATCAGTGGGAAGAAGAGTGCCCGATTAATGGCGTCACAGGGAGAAATTATGCCCCATTGTTGTCAGTGGAAGGAATAGTGATCCACCATTGAATACTGGGAGTGGGGGGAATTATTCCCCACTGTTGGTGTCAGTTGAAGGTATGGTGCCTCATGTTTGGTGTCAGTAGGTGGAACAGTACCTCATATCAGTGGGAGGAATGGTGCCCCAAGGGCCAGATAGAGGCAAGGAAAGGGCCGCATCTGGCCCGAGGGCCACAGTTTGGAGACCACTGCACTATATTATAGATTCCCAGGGGGCTACCCAGAGAGGACAAGGGACAAATACTATGATATCACCCAACACAGAAGGGCCAAGAAGAAAAAGTCTTCCTAGAATATAAACTAAAAATAGGCCAATACACTGCTAAGAACAGGGGTCCACAAAGGAAATCCAAAGAGAAGGGGTTAGAAAAAGCCCCAACAAATATCCCTTTTACATGCAGGGAATATATGTAATGTCATACCTTCAGAGTGCTAGAAAATGTCCTCCCCTTTAGACATGTGCAGAACTAAAATTACTAATTTGTTTCATTTAGTTTTTGTTTTGTTTCATTTATTTGTTTTTGGCCGGATTCAAATTTTGGTTCTATTCTATTTGAAATTCGAAAGACAGTTTATATTATTTGTTTCATTCTATTTAATTTTTTTCTATTCAATTCTTTTATTTTCTATTCTATCCTGTCCCTTTTATGTTCTATTCTTTTCTATTCTCTTATTTTTTATTTGTTTTTATTCTATTTCTTTGTTTTCTATTCTATTTTATGCTATTCTTTTTCTGTTCTATTCTATTCTGTTGTGTTGTACTCTATTCTAGTCTGTTTTCATTCCATTTTTTTCTAGTCTTTATTTTATTTTCTATTCTATTTTATTCTTTTTTTATTCTGTTTTATTCTAGTCTTTTCTGTTCTATTATATTCTGTTCTGTTTTACTGTATTCTTTTCTGTTCTAATCTATTCTATTTTGTTTTATTCTATTCTTTTCTTTTTGAAATTCAAATTTCAAAAGACAACTATATTCCAACACTAATACACATAGTCTTTGAAGGAAATCAGCAATATGTTTATAATTTGAATTTATTTTAGAATTCGATTTGCTTTCAAATTCGATTTGATTTCTGGACACAGTTTCGTTATTTTGGATTTGTTTAAATTACTATTGTATTTCAGAAATTCGGATGCATCTGAATATTGAACATTTTGTCCAAATTCTGATTCAGAAAGAAACAAACCGCACATGTCTACTCCCCTTGTGCAGGCATCCCTGCTGCAACTTCTCCCACCCCCAGGATTCATCATCTCTGCCCCTATTGGAGCGCGCTGTGCCGGCAATTTTGCCGCTGTCTGATGTTACTTCTGACCAGGCGCTGCTGGAGTGCGACCTTTTCACATTTGTGCACTGTATTTCCATGCATCACTAAAAGTGCTTTTTTGGTGCATCAACCCTCTTTTTTGTATTATTATTATTATTGTTATTATTATACAGGATTTATATAGCGCCAACAGTTTTTTCAGCACTTTCAGTTCCTTGGAGCTTACAATCTAAGAGACATTAGACTTCAGTGGTGGCGCAGATAAAAATCGGCATCAAAAACGATGGAAAAAGCATGAAAACACAAAAGTCTGCACTTGTAAGTGTTGTTAGCCCCCCCCCCCTCCCCCCAGTCACATCAAGCCCGACTTTGAAATTGTGCGACTTACAGTGAAGTCGTCTGATTTCAAAGTCGGGTGACCTGCCGATTTTAGGTGCGGTTTGCAAGACATCTGACACAGATGTCTATGCAAATCGCACCAAAAGTAGTGCATGTACTGCTTTAGAAATCAGTACGGCTCCAACCAAGTCGGAACCGCACCGATATGACCGCTGGAATTGTGGACAATAGGATGCGACTTGGCATCTGATTTCTTTAGAAGAAGTAAGAAAGTGACGAAACGCGTCGGGGAACATGACGCCTGACGCACTCACGCCAAACCGAAAGTGTCGGCGTGGCCATTTTGGAAATTGTAAAACGTTTTTTCCTGAACCAAGAAAACACTGAGGCTGCTCTGTTTCACACAAGAGTCGATTTCAACATACTCTAATGTAAGATACATAATAAATGTCTTTATGCTTTAAAATACTTACCTTTTAAAGTCTCCTTTTTACTTTATGAGGATTATGAAGGATTGGCCACTGGAATGATTTAAAGATTGGAAGTGGTTATTAACTGACTAAGGATATCCTGATAAGCTTGTCATTACTTCCTGAGGGTAATTATTTAATCGCACTAGTTGGAGGTGATCACAGATTGCTCACCATATGAATTGGAGTGTTCACTAATTTAACTGGTATGTTTATTTTATTTTTTATGTATTGAGTTTTTATATTAATATATATATATATATAATTTATTTTTCCACTTTTTGTTGTAGTGTACACGAAATGCTGTTTTGCATGATTCACGTTTTTTCCCACAGTTGAATCGATTTATTTTGGTGCACTTGTCCATTACTTGCACGGATATTGTATTTATACACGTTTAAGGTATTTATATACAGAAGGTAATACACTATTATAGTTTAATTTTTTTGAAGTTCACGAAGAGTGATATGAGTATTGGAAGGTCAACACATTGGATTAAGAAAGTTTCTTTGGACTATTGATTGATTGGACTTATATTTGGGACATTTATTATTTATTATTATTATTTATTATTATACAGGATTTATATAGCGCCAACAGTTTGCTCAGCGCTTTACAATTTAATGGGAGACAATACAGCAACAATACAGTTCAATACAAGAAGGATAGGAGGGCCTGATCCTTGGAGCTTACAATCTAGGAGTTTATTTTATTTATTTTTATAATTTTTTTTTTTTTATTTGTTTTGGGAATATTTTGATGGGGCTGGAATAGGATTTATTTGTATTAAGGATTTGATTTATGAGTTTTGACAGGTGGAGAAAAAGGTTGATTATAATTAAATCTCCTGATAAGTTGCACCCAGTGCGACCGGGGTGTTTAAAGTACTTTTTCACAGTCTTTTGTTTAAAGCGGAACTAAACTCTCATAATCAACATTGTGGAAATTCACTTTCTCAATTAACATTGACTATTTTTAATCCTCATGCTGCTAGCCTTAGAAAATAGGGAAAGTATATCATATTTATTTGTTTTAACCTTTTTTTTTGTTTTCTTTTTTTTTTTTTAATTTCTTCACTTACTTCCTGGTTTCTGGCCTCAGCAAATTGTGTCATATATCCCAGGAGTCTTCAGGAGGGGAGGAGGGTTTTTCTTGGCTAAGCACACCTTCCTGCTTGCATGACTGAGCTAAGTGCAGATGGATTTGAGGATATAAATGCTACATAAATCATCTGGCCTTACTCAAGACAGCCACAGTCTGAAATGCTGGGGGGGGGGGGGGTTTAAAGTGATTTCTTAACAAAATAAAGCATTGAGACATGGATGGATGGGGGAGTTTTCTTGAATATTAAATATGAATAAATAGTGTTTTCGGATGGGGTGCTCAGCTATAGTTTGGATCCCCCTTTTTTTTTTTTTTGGATGTAACAGTATCACTTTAAAGGAAATCTCTTCCCAAAGTTGATATTTCAGTTTTTAGGGTTGCTGTGAAATTGAATTGGATGTTAGGTTTTATACAATATTTCTGGAGTAGTGCAGTCATGTGAGATCCCTACCAAACAACCTCTAGCTGTACTAACTACTGCAGCTATTAAAAAGTCAAATGAGGGAGTCTCACTTCTTTTGTCTAGTTCAAAGGCCTCCAAACTTTCTAAGCACAGGTCCCGTATACTGTCATTATGGCTTTGGGGGGGGGGGCCGCCTGTGGGAGTAGAAGGTGTTCCAGCATTGGTGGGAATAAACAATACCCCACCATTGGTTTATATGGATGGAATAGTGCTCCATTGTTGATATCAGTGGGAGGAATTGCGCCCCATCAGTGGTTTCAGTGGGAGGAAAAGTGTCTCATCATTGATGTCAGTGGAAGGAATAGTGCCCCACATTGATTTTATTGGGAGGAATAGTGCCCCATCAATGGTTTCAGTGGGAGGAATATTGTTTCATCATTGGTGTCAGTGGGAGGAATATTGTTCCATCATTGGTGTTAGTGGGAGGAATAGTGCCCCATCACTGGTGTCAGTGGAAGGAATAGTGCCCCATCACTGGTGTCAGTGGAAGGAATATTGTTCCATCATTGGTGTCAGTGGGAGGAATAGTGCCCCATCACTGGTGTCAGTGGAAGGAATAGTGCCCCATCAATGGTTTCAGTGGGAGGAATATTGTTCCATCATTCGTGTCAGTGGGAGGAATAGTGCCACTTCATTGGTGTCAGTGGGAGGAATAGTGCCCCATCATTGGTGTCAGTGGGAGGAATAGTGCCCCATCATTGGTGTCAGTGGGAGGAATAGTGCCCCTTCATTGGTGTCAGTGGGAGGAATATTGTTCCATCATTGGTGTCACTGGGAGGAATAGTGCCCCATCATTGGTGTCAGTGGGAGGAATAGTGTCCCATCGTTGGTGTCAGTGGGAGGAATAGTGCCCCATCATTGGTGTCAGTGGGAGGAATAGTGCCCCATCGTTGGTGTCAGTGGGAGGAATAGTGTCCCATCATTGGTGTCAGTGGGAGGAATAGTGCCCCATCATTGATATCAGTGGGAGGAATATTGCCCCATCATTGGTATCAGTGGGAGGAATAGTGCCTATCATTGGTGTCAGTGGGAGGAATAGTGCCCCAAATGTATTTTATTGGGAGGAATAGTTCCCCATCACTGGTGTCCGTGGAAGGAATAGTGCCCCACCAAACCAGACCCATTCAAGTGAATGGGACTGCACCCCACCCACTTTGTACCATTGTGGAATTGTTTTGTGCCCTTTAAGGGTTAACACAGACAGTAAGGAGTCCACATAACACTTCCTCACCGCTGTTCAAATGCCCTTGAAAAGTGATCCACTGCAGATCACTCTTCAGAGGGCAATGCTTGTATAAATGAGCCTGTAATCCAATGCTGTGGTGATAATCTAAAACTAAAATAAACTTTATTGGTGACATTGTCATTCACAGATATCCAAGACATTCCAGCTACACACTTTCCTGACTTTTGCTTCACAACATGCTCATAGCTAATTCTGGGTGATATTTATTTATTTCAGGTACTTATATAGCGCCATCAATGTACGCAGCGCTTTACATATATATTGTACATTCACATCAGTCCCTAACCCTCAAGGGGTGTACAATCTAAGGTCCCTAACTCACATTCATACATACACATACTAGGGACAATTTAGACAGGAGCCAATTCACCTACCAGCATGTCTTTGGAGTGTGGGAGGAAACTGGAGTACCCGGAGGAAACCCACGCAGGCACAGGGAGAACAAGCAAACTCCAGGCAGGTGGTGCTGTGGTTGGGATTTGAACCAATGACCCTAGTACTGCCAGGCGGAAGTGCTAACCACTTAGCCACCGTGCTGCCCATATACTGTATAATCTCCTGTTCAATTTTCCACCAATTACTAATGTGTGGGACTCCCTACAGCTCGGCTCCCATGTCCGCTCTACTTTTACAGCCTTAGCAGTTATGTTTGTGGATTCTTATTAAATCTGCCAAAACTCGGGGCGCGGAAGGCCCCATCAGCATCACTTGGCTTTACAAGCTTTGATTGAAGAACTGAAAGAGGCAGGCAGAACATTGTCAGCCAATCAGACAATTCGATGCGGTCACTGTTTGGGGAATCAGGATAGCCACTGGTTCTGAGTTGAGCAGTTGCCAGGCAACAAGAGAGGGCGTACGCAGAGGAGGGCGGTGGTTGATCTCCGTGGAGGTGAGTTTGGATGCGGCACAAGTGCGAGGGAATCCTTCCATTTAACAGCATTCTGAGGATTGGAGAAGAGAGTTTGGGACCAGGGGCGGACTGACCATTCGAAAACTCGGGCACTGCCTGAGGGCCTGGGGTCAGTAAGGGGCCCCATGAGATGCCCCTGGTAGCTTCCATAGGCTTTTTTGGGTGTGGTTTGAGTGTGGGCGAGGACACAGGGGCCCCATGATCCCCTATTGCCCGGGGGCCCCATGAGTTGTCGGTCCGCCCCTGTTTGGGACAATGTCCTTAGTATGTCCTCGTTCACACAGGGCGCACTACAGCGTACATGCATGTGAGGGCTGTGTTTACTTAGAAACATAGAAAAGTGATGGCAGAAAAAGACAGAGTAGTCCATTGTGTTTTTTTTTTTTTTTGGGGTGGGGAGGGTTTTTTTTTTTGGTTTTTGTCTTTTACTTTTTGTTAACTTTTTGTCTGCGTATAGATCTCTGCTTTTCCCAAGCATGTGTGAAGCTATCTACAGTTGACTGGCTCCCTACCTCTGCTGGAAGTTTAATCCCAGCATCAACCACTCTCAGTAAAATAGTACTTTCTGAGACTGGTTTTGAACTTTCCTCCAGGTAGTTTAAGGTCATGTCCCTGTGTTCTTGATTTTGGTTTCATGTTGAAAATACTGCCATTCTGAACCTTATTCACCCCCTTGACCTGTTTAAAGTGTTACTAAACCCACAACAGTAAAATCAGTCTGTATATGCAGTAAAGCATGCTTGTTATACTCACTGTGGAACCTGAGGGGTTAATCCTCTGCATTGTGTAAAAAGGATGTTTGATCCTGACTTCTCTGATCCTCCCCTTCTTCCAGTGTCTCCCTCTTATCTCCTGATAAGACATATGTATGGATTCACTCTGCACATGCTCAGTTTGGTGTGTTCTGTTAGAGCAGTTTTTGGGTTTTTTTTCTTGGGAGAGTGCATGTGATCAGCACAGGGCCAATCAGCACTGTCCAGAGCAGAAAGAAAAATCCTCCTACAAGCTTTAACATGTGCTCTGCAGAACACTGATAGAAGTCATAAGACTTCTTTAACTGCTGATGAGAAAAGGTATTTAGTAGTTTATATTTACTATAAATAATTGCATTTCCATGTTGTGTGTACTGTGGGAGACCAGATAGAATGAATGTTGGGTCCTGGGTTTAGTAACACTTGAAAGCGATTCTAAAGGTTCAGGTTTTTTTTTTTTTTGCAAAATAACAAACATGTTTATATTTACCTACTGTGTGTAGTGGTTTTGCACAGAGCAGCCCGGATCCTCCTCTTCTCGGGTTCCTGCAGGCTCTCCTGGCCCCTTCTTCCTGTCAGGTGCCCCACAGCAAGCAGCTTGCTATGGGGGCACCCGCTGCTCTGTGTGTCCATTCACATTGGCTGACATGCTGTGATTGACCGCAGTGGGAGCCAATGGCTCCCGCTTGCTGTCTCAGCCAATGAGGAGGCAGAGACCCGGGACAGCCGAAGCTGTCATTCACATTGCTGGATCACGTTCAGGTAAGTATTGAGAGAGCTGGGGGCACTGCTGCACACAGAAGATTTTATACTTTCATGCATAGAATGCATGACAGTAAAAAACCTTCAGCCTTTACAACCACTTTAAGTTAAAAAAAAAAATTCAACATGGCGCCAATCACACTGAGTGGCGCTAGGGTTGCCATCCTTTCTTCAAGCCAAACCTGAACATTTTAGCAGCAAACGGCAATTATTTTTTGCAGTATGCACTGTGCATATATTTTGTGTTTCAAATACCATTTCTAATCATATGGAGTTATTCACAACTTTCCAAATTAGTTGCTGTAGAAAGACCCTATGGGAGGAGATTTACTAAAACTGGAGCACTCAGAATCTGGTACAGCTGTGTAAAAAGGCTGTTTGATCCTTCCTGTCTTCGCTGATCCTCCCCTTCCTCCAGCGTCTCCTCCCCCTTATCTCCTGATAAGACATATCATGTGGAGACACTCTGCACATGCTCAGTTCAGTTTGTATTGCTAAAGAGATTATTTGTTTTCTTGGGAGAGTGGGAGAGGGCATGTGATCAGCACAGGGCCAATCAGCATTGTCCAGACAGAAGTCAGGGGTCCTGCATCCTCCTAGAACAGAATGAAAACTCCTACAAGCTGTAACCAGTGCTCTGCTGGACACTGATAGAAGTCACAAGACAGCTCTAACTGCTGATGATAAAAGGTATTTAGTAGTTTATATTTACTAAAAATATTTACATTTCAATGTTCTGTATACTGTGGAGACCACTTATAGTGAATGCAGGGTCCTGGGAGACCATATATAGTGAATGCAGGGTCCTGGGAGACCGGATATAGTGAATGCAGGGTCTGGGGAGAGCAGATATAGCGAATGCAGGGTCCGGGGAGACCAGATATAGTGAATGCAGGGTCCGGGGAGAGCGGGTATAGTGAATGCAGGGTCCGGGGAGACCAGATATAGCGAATGCAGGGTCCGGGGAGAGCGGGTATAGTGAATGCAGGGGCCGGGGAGACCAGATATAGTGAATGCAGGGTCCGGGGAGACCAGATATAGTGAATGCAGGGTCTGGGAGACCAGATATAGTGAATGCAGGGTCCTGGGAGACCGGATATAGTGAATGCAGGGTCCACGGAGAGCAGATATAGCGAATGCAGGGTCTGGGGAGACCAGATATAGTGATTGCAGGGTCCTGGGAGACCAGATATAATGAATGCAGAGTCCAGGGAGAGCAGATATAGTGAATGCAGGGTCCTGGGAGAGCAGATATAGTGAATGCAGAGTCCAGGGAGAGCAGATATAGCGAATGCAGATTTCGGGGAGAGCAGATATAGTGAATGCACAGTCCAGGGAGAGCAGATATAGTGAATGCAGAGTCCGGGGAGAGCAGATATAGTGAATGCACAGTCCAGGGAGAGCAGATATAGTGAATGCAGAGTCCGGGGAGAGCAGATATAGCGAATGCAGAGTCCGGGGAGAGCAGATATAGCAAATGCAGGGTCCGGGGAGAGCAGATACAGTGAATGCAGAGTCCAGGGAGAGCAGATATAGTGAATGCAGGGTCCGGGGAGAAGAGATATAATGAATGCGGGGTCCTGGGTTTAGTAACACTTTAAAGGTGTCAGTCATGTCTCCCCTTTCCCTTTCCTCCAGACTGTACATGTTAGTACCTGAAGTCGCTCTTGATATGTTTTATCCCTCAGACCTTTCACGGTTTTTGTTCCCGGTCTCTGGACTCGTTCTATCTTATCAATATCTGGGGATGCACAGGTGCCCTGTGCAGCCAGTACCATTGATGACCATTGGGATGCACTAGCCGCACGGACACAGCCGCTACTCCCAATGTCACATCCATGTGGGTGCGGGTGCATGTCCCCAAACTAACAATGTCTGCATTTGGGGCCATACACCTGCCCCCGCATGGATCTCAAATCGGGAGCAGCGTCTGGGTCTGTGCATCTGCTACAACCCATTTGGCACCATTTGGACTCCCTGCATGGAGATGCATGGAATACCTGTACATCCCTGTGTGGGTAAACACCGCACCTGCAAGGGCGTATGCTACTGTAGGCCCCGTGGGAACGAGGCCTATGAGCTAGCTTTTTTAAAAAATGACCCACAATGGATCACCTGAAAGAGAATGTTGCAGGCGCGGTTGACAGGCATTCAACAGGCAATACTGCGGCTTCCTGAATGCCTTTTTCTTTTTTTTTTTTTATTTTGGAGGCCAAATGGGCTTTTTGGATGCGCATGCTGCGCCACAGTCATGTCTAGTGTTTGGCTATCCGTGGCCCCATTCACTTGATAGGGAAATGCAAAGCAAAGCATTGTGGCCATGGCATGTGTACAACCTCATCTGGCTCCCTTTGCAACTTCAAGGGCGATAATAACACAGTTCAGCTGCTTATTTTTAACACCCCCAATGACAACTGGGAACTAACCCTAGGTTTACACCTATGCATTTTCCAGAAATGCAGTACAGTCCATTTAACATGATTTCCTATGGGTCAGATTCACATCTCTGCATTTTCCCCCAGTGAGTTTTTTGGAAAGGGTCAGGGACTTTTTTGAACACAAGTCTAGACTTCAATGGGAACGCTACAGAAAATCATGTATTGCGTTTTTAATGCATTTTTTGCCACGTTTTTGATGCATTTTGTGTTTTTAAAAAAAAATCAAGTGCAAAAACAAAATGCTGAAATGCACAAAAGCAACCTGCATAGGTGTGAACCTAGACTAAAGGTGAACTAACCCTTTAAAATTGATCTGACCACATGGAGTGTGTGGATGGAGTAATCAATTCATTTTCTTCACCTGTCAGGATTTTATTTCTGTTTGTGACGCTTTTATAGAGAGACAAATAGGAATGTCCCCTATCTCTGACCTGTTTGCTGTTATCATTGAGAGTGAATGTGAAAGAAAATCTCAAATTTAAAGTTGTTACCAGAACAGGAATAGAGGGGAAATATTCCAATAGGGACACTAGTTCTGGTGACCCTGTTGTCAGCCAGGGATTCCCTCACTTTGGGGGGATATCTTCTCACTTCCTGTTTTGTCTATAGGGGAAGTCAAGAGAAATCCACCCAATGGGACAAAGATGGGGAAAAAACAAACAAACTGGGGCTCTGACAACTGGCTAGACGTGCAGAACAAAAAAATTAGTTTTGTTTCGGAACGATTCGTTAAGTTACTTGTTCAGTTGTATTCGTAACACAATTCATTTAGTTTAGTGTATTAGTTTTCATCCGGATTTGAATTTATCCAATGTATTCGAAGTATACGAATTTATGTTGAATCTATTTGAATTGAAAATATTAAATCAATCTGAATTCATTGTGAAGAATAGATGGTTCAATTCTATTCGAATTTCGGAAGACGGTTATATTCTTTCTATTTTATTCTATTCTATTCCATTTTCTCCTATTCTAATCTTTTCTATTCTATTTTATTTTCTATTCTGTTCTGTTTTACGCTATCCTATTCTATTCTGTTTTAGTCTATTCTTTTCGAATATCGGAATATGGCTATATTCTGTTTTTTTCTCTCTCTATTTTTTCTATTTTTTTTTTATATTCTTTTCCATTCTGTTCTGTTTTACTTTATTCTTTTCCATTCTGTGTTATTCTATTCTATTCTTTTCTTCACAATTTAAATGACAGAAGATGGCTATATTCTAACACTAATACTCATAGTCTTTGAAGGAAACCGGCACCACCTGCCTGGAGTTTGCATGTTCTCCTTGTGCCTGTGTGGGTTTCCTCTAGGGCAGCGGTTCTCAACCTGGGGGTCGCGACCCCTTTGGGGGTCGAACGACGCTTCCACAGGGGTTGCCTAAGACCATCGGAAAACACATATTTCCGATGGTCTTAGGAACCGAGACACCGCTCCTCGCCGCCGCCGCCGCCACCGCCGTCTCCAGGTGTGGGCGGGATGACATGCCGCCCCTGTCATCTGGACACACCTCGAGATCAATCCTCGCCTGTGATTGGCCGCCGGCACTGTAGCTCAGGCACACAGGCGGCCAATCACCGGCAAGGAGGTGGAGCTTGGAGAGGAGGGGCCGAGCGGCACCGCGAAGATCGAGCGAGTGAAGAGGAGGAGAGCGGCCGGAGAAGGAAGACAGCTGACAGGTAAGTGTCGGTACCATGGGAGAGGGAGGGAGCGAGCGAGCCCAGGCTGGAGCAGGGGTCTGCAAGGTAAGTATCACTGGTGTCAGTGGGAATAGTGCCCCATCATTGGTGTCACTAATACCAATGATGGGGCACTATTCCTCCCACTGACACCAACGATGGGGCACTATTCCTCCCACTGACACCAACGATGGGACACTATTCCTCCCACTGACACCAATGATGGGGCACTATTCCTCCCACTGACACCAACGATGGGGCACTATTCCTCCCACTGACACCAACGATGGGGCACTATTCCTCCCCCCACTGACACCAACAATGAGGCACGATTCCTCCCCCAAATGACACCAACGATGGGGCACTATTCCTCCCCCACTGACACCAAGGATGGGGCACGATTCCTCCCCCCACTGACACCAACGATGGGGCACAATTCCTCCCCCCACTGACACCAACGATGGGGCACAATTCCTCCCCCCACTGACACCAACGATGGGGCACAATTCCTCCCCCCACTGACACCAACGATGGGGCACAATTCCTCCCCCCACTGACACCAAGGATGGAGCACAATTCCTCCCCCCACTGACACCAAGGATGGGGCACTATTCCTCCCCCCACTGACACCAAGGATGGGGCACTATTCCTCCCCCCACTGACACCAATGATGGGGCACTATTCCTCCCCCCACTGACACCAATGATGGGGCACTATTCCCCCCACTGACACCTATGATGGGGCACTATTCCTCCCCCCACTGACACCAAGGATGGGGCACTATTCCTCCCCCCACTGACACCAAGGATGGGGCACTCTTCCCCCCACTGACACCAATGATGGGGCACTATTCCCCCCACTGACACCTATGATGGGGCACTATTCCTCCTCCCACTGACACCTATGATGGGGCACTATTCCTCCCACTGATACCGATGATGAGGCACTATTCCTCCCACTGATACCAATGATGAGGCACTATTCCTCCCACTGATACCAATGATGAGGCACTATTCCTCCCACTGATACCAATGATGGGGCACTATTCCTCCCACTGATACCAATGACGGGGCACTATTCCTCCCACTGACACCAATGATGGGGCACTATTCCTCCCACTGACACCAATGACGGGGCACTATTCCTCCCACTGACACCAATGACGGGGCACTATTCCTCCCACTGACACCAATGACGGGGCACTATTCCTCCCACTGACACCAATGACGGGGCACTATTCCTCAAACGACACCAATGACGGGGCACTATTCCCCCCACTGACACCTATGACGGGGCACTATTCCTGCCCCCACTGACACCTATGACGGGGCACTATTCCTCCCCCCACTGACACCAATGACGGGGCACTATTCCTCCTCCCACTGACACCTATGACGGGGCACTATTCCTCCTCCCACTGATACCAATGATGGGGCACTATTCCTCCCACTGATACCAATGATGAGGCACTATTCCTCCCACTGATACCAATGACGGGGCACTATTCCTCCCACTGACACCAATGACGGGGCACTATTCCTCCCACTGACACCAATGACGGGGCACTATTCCTCCCACTGACACCAATGACGGGGCACTATTCCTCCCACTGACACCAATGACGGGGCACTATTCCTCCCACTGACACCAATGACGGGGCACTATTCCTACCACTGATACCAATGACGGGGCACTATTCCCCCCACTGACACCTATGACGGGGCACTATTCCTCCTCCCACTGACACCTATGACGGGGCACTATTCCTCCCCCCACTGACACCAATGACGGGGCACTATTCCTCCCCCCACTGACACCTATGACGGGGCACTATTCCTCCTCCCACTGATACCAATGATGGGGCACTATTCCTCCCACTGATACCAATGATGGGGCACTATTCCTCCCACTGACACCAATGATGGGACACTATTCCTCACACTGACACCAATGATGGGGCACTATTCCTCCCACTGATACCAATGATGGGGCACTATTCCTCCTCCCACTGATACCAATGATGGGGCACTATTCCTCCTCCCACTGATACCAATGATGGGGCACTATTCCTCCCACTGATACCAATGATGGGGCACTATTCCTACCACTGATACCAATGACGGGGCACTATTCCTCCCACTGACACCAATGACGGGGCACTATTCCTACCACTGATACCAATGACGGGGCACTATTCCTCCCACTGATACCAATGACGGGGCACTATTCCTCCCACTGACACCAATGACGCGGCACTATTCCTCCCACTGACACCAATGACGGGGCACTATTCCTCCCACTGAGACCAATGACGGGGCACTATTCCTCCCACTGACACCAATGACGGGGCACTATTCCTCCCACTGACACCAATGAAGGGGGCACTATTCCTCCCACTGACACCAATGACGGGGCACTATTCCTCCCACTGATACCAATGACGGGGCACTATTCCTCCCACTGATACCAATGATGGGGCACTAGTCCTCCCACTGACACCAATGAAGGGGGCACTATTCCTCCCACTGACAACCAATGACGAGGCACTATTCCTCCCACTGACACCAATGACGGGGCACTATTCCTCCCACTGACACCAATGACGGGGCACTATTCCTCCTACTGACACCAATGACGGGGCACTATTCCTCCCACTGACACCAATGACGGGGCACTATTCCTCCCACTGACACCAATGACGGGGCACTATTCCTCCCACTGATACCAATGATGGGGCACTATTCCTCCCACTGACACCAATGACGTGGCACTATTCCTCCTACTGCAAAATTACAGTTATGAAGTAGCAACGAAAATAATTTTATGGTTGGGGGTCACCACAACATGAGGAACTGTATTAAGGGGTCGCGGCGTTAGAAAGGTTGAGAACCACTGCTCTAGGGACTCCGGTTTCCTCCTACACTACAAAGATATGCTGGTAGGTTAATTGGATCCTGTCTAAATTGGCCCTAGTATATTATGTATGGATGTGAGTTAGGGATCTTAGATTGTTTTCCCCTTGAGGGTTAGGGACTGATGTGAATGTACTATATATTGACTTGATGGCGCTATATAAGTAGCTGAAATAAATCCATACAGTATGTTTATGTTCCTAGATTGTAAGCTCCAAAGAGCAGGGCCCTCAATCCCCTCATGTTTTGCATTGTATTGGTATTGTTCTGTCACATGTTCTGTCCCCCTTTGTAATGTACAGCGTTGAGCGAACTATTGGCGCTTTATAAATACTGTATAATAATAATAATAATGTTTCGAGTTTTGTGTTCGAATTCAGTTTCATTTTCAAATTTGATTCCAATTTCGGACAATATTTTGTTTCATTATTTCAGATTCATTTAAATTTACTATTGCAATTCGGAAATTCGGATACATCCGAATCTCTGAATAACGAAAATTTAATTCAAATTCCGATATGGAAGGCAACAAACTGCACGTGTCTTTATGTGACATCTGAATGATAAGAGTTGGGCTCAGCAACTGAAGGGGCAAGTGCTTATCTTTGACTTGGCTCCTCAAGGACATCCGAATGATTTAATGACGAAAAGAAAAGGAGTTCAGAACGTCAATATCAGAGAGGAAGTCCAGGTCAGGTTCACCTCATTGTAATCACCAGTATTTCAGATGGGATGTAATTGGCTATAAGGAACTTCTTCTGAGCATGAAATGTGAATTGAATTGAAAAGTTCCGCATGCAGAGAGGATAATACAATAAAAGGCGTTCCTTTGACATCTCTATGCTGTTCTTGTCATGTTGTGTGTTTATCTGGGAATTATACTTGGGCTGTCTGAAGTCTTTCTCTTCGTCTATTTAGTTCAATTTTCATGGTTGCCACGGCAACCGGAACATGACCTGTTCATGTAGCCAAGTGTCTGCCATAGCATAGCCTGAGCTTGTCCTGGAGAGAGACCATGCCACATCTAAATATAAACTACTTTCATAGGCTGAAGATTCCTATCTGTTTTATTCCTTTTTTTTTTTTATTTTGTGTCGCGGTTCTAATTCAGAGATAACCTATCGCTCCTGCTGTAGAGATCTAGACGGTTTTCATTAACCACAGGTCAACGTACCATTATGTGATGCCAGCAATATCATTTTTGAGCTAATAAATGATAAAAATCACAATGCAGAAATGAATAATGGAGGATTTGCTTTTAGGAAACAATATGATTCAGTATTCCATTTCAGGTAAGGAGATGGATGCAAATTTCTCATTGCTTGTTTGGGGCAGTGGAACTTTTTTCCTTTGGCACTTACCCGGGTGGCCCTCCACCATGTAGATAAAGACAGATTCAAATAACTGGTAGAGAAGTGGGATATATACATTAGGTTAAGCCGTGGTTCACATATATGCGGCCATGCGGGCCGCGTTTTGTGTGGGCACGAGAGCCCATTGAATGGACTCCCGTGCCCTGTGACACACAGAAAAGAAGTCCCTGCGCTTCTGAAAACGCAGCCCATACAGGAACCTCGGTTCCCAGTATGGTTGCGTGTTCCAGTGCGGGCGGCGTGCCATTAGAACTAATGGCACCCTACGCGGGTCTGCATTTCTCTGTGCAGTTGGTGCGGCTGCGTGGATTTTCATGCGGATCCGCAGCGGCACCACCCGCACAGATGTGAACCTAGCCTGAATGAACACAACGAACCTTAAAGCGGAGTTCCACTCGACCTATCAAAAAATAAAAGTCAGCAGCTACAAAAACTGTAGCTGCTGACTTTTAAAAAACAGCCACTTACCTGTCCCTCGGTCCCATAGTGTGTCCCCTGCAGCCCGTTTCACTGGCCGTCCTGTATTCCAGGAGGCCGGCATCTTCAGTGTGGGACCCGGCTGTGACAGCTTGCGGCTTCACAGCCGGGTACCCACTGCACATGTGCGAGTAGCGCTGCGCTTCGTGAATGGTCCCAGAGTCTTCTGGGACTTGTCACATGTCCCAAAAGACTACAGGGAGGGAGGAAGGACACCTTACGTTTCCAATCGCCTAGGCAATCAGACCGGAAGTGGGAGCAGGTACCTGTCAAATTCGGGTACCCACTCCCCAAAAGTGCCAATCCTTAATGGGGAGTGGGGGAAGAGTCCTTAAAGTGGAACTTCCCCTTTTGGGTGGAGCTCCGCTTTAAGCTCTGGTTTACACTGATACAGTGCGGAATTCACAGCATTTTCTGTGCAAATTCCGCAACGCATCAGAATCGCACCCCGTTCATGCGAACCGCTGTGGGTGTGTATGTTAAGTTAACAACACCCCGAAAACGGTCCGCAAAACGCGGTGCGATGTGCAGAATCAGATCATATAGGTGCGAATACCCATGCGATCTAATTCTACTGCGGACCCAAAAAAGGGTCCTGCACCTTTTTGTTGTGGGTTCAGTGCGATTAGAGCCATACAAAATATATGGCTCCAATCGCACCGCACACAAATCGCATGTGATTCGCACAGGAATGCAGTGCAGTTCCTGCGCAAATGACATGTGATATACCGCACCGCATATATGTGAACCCACGCTCAAGGGTTCGTTCACGTTTACCAAATACCTGCCTATGCAGATAAGGGGTGTCTGTAGATTAAAAACAAGTGTAGCGCTACCCCCTTAGGAGTCGCTGAGTTATTTTCCGGCTCCCTGTTGCTTTGGACCCCTCTATCAAAAATCCCCAACTCCTGCTGACAGCACAGTACTCCTATCACCAGAAAATAAACTCGCACACAGATTACAGTGAACTGATATGATGTTTATATTAACCACTTGCCCTCTTGAGGATTTACACCCACCCCCCCTTCCTGACCAGGCCATTTTGTGTGTTACGACGCAACTTCATGTGATATCTAATGGCCTACACCTATAGCAAGGGCGTTATTCATCTTTAGTCAGAGCTGCACTGTTTGTTTTTATCTACAAACACCCCTTACCTGCATATGCAGTTTTTTTAAACATTTTTTTGTAAAGGTGAACTAGTCCTTTAAAGGCCTCCCACCGCCATATAAGAAAATGACGGGCGCAAGGCAATTCTCTCGTTCTGGGAAGACGTCATATCACGTCCTCCCACTCTTACGGGGCCGTGCAGCGCTGCGATTGATGGTGTGCTGTGTCCCTGGGACACAGTGGACCTCCGATCAATGGAAAATGCCGATGACGTCGACTCTGTTATGTGATCAGCTGTGTCCAATCACAGCTGATTGCATGTAAATAAGGAAATGCCGGTTATCGGCATTCCTCTCCTCATGAGCTGTCATGCTGACGGCTTGTGAGGAGAGGATAGCCGATAATTGGCATTCCTCAGAGGGGACATGTACACTGATCATCAGGGCACTGATGATCAGTTTGCCCTGATGATCAGTGTAGCCCCATCAGAGCCACCTGTCAGTGTCCATAAATGCCACCTGTCATTGCCCATCAATGCCACCTGCCAGTGCACATCAGTGCCACATCAATGCCACATATCAGTGCCTACCAGTGTACATCAATGCCACATATCAGTGCCCATCTGAGCTGCTTTTCGGTGCCAGTCAGTGCCGCCTATCAATGCCACCTATCAGTGCCACCTATCAGTGCCATATGTGAGTGCTGCCTTTCAGTGCCCATCAATGATGCCTGTCAGTGCCACCTACCAGTGCCGCCTATCAGTGCCCATCAGTGCAGCCTATCAGTGCCCATAACTGTAGCGCATTAGCACACATTAGTGAAGGAGAAAAATCCCTTATTTACAATATTTTATAACTGAAACTAAGAAAACATTTTTTTTCTTACAAAATTTTCAGTTTTTGGTTTGTTTAGCAAAAAATAAAAAACCCAGATGTGATTAAATACCACCAAAAGAAAGCTTGATCTGTCTAAAAAAAAAAAAATTATAAAAATTTCATATGAGTACAATGTTGCATGACCGCGCAATTGTCATTCAAAGTGTGACAGCGCTGAAAGCTGAATATTGGCCTGGGCAGGAAGGGGGTATAAATGCCCGGTAGGCAAGTGGTTAAGACAACAGTGGGAAAAATGGGGTCTTATTTTCTCCTTTTGATAAACTCATTTGGTGGTGGCGTAAGCGGGTCCAGTGTGTGCCTTCACCCAACACTTTTCAACCCCCCATTTCTTGTATTTCATTTATTTCTTTGGCTTTATGCATGTGGACATTTTCAGGCATAAAATTCCTGGTGTATTCTCGCGCCTGGTGTCGCAGGTACAGCTGACCATAGAAGTGAATGGTTGTATGCTCCTGTACACCTGTAAGCGCAGATGCTTCTATGTGTCGGCATTTGCCTGTGCATACAAATATGACATATTTCCTGACCATAGGAGTTTTGTATTTGGGAAATGCATTGTGTGCGCATGCGTCGGTAAGCACTGATGTACAGAAGTTGTAGATTTTCCCCTCCACCACATTCATTCTGCACTTTTCTCTCACCTTTACTTAACCCCCTAAACCTCCACTTATATTTCTTCTTTCAACTCCTTCCCCAATACTCATCTTATTCCAAAAACCTTTATACTGTATATTAGAGTTCTTATTAATCAAATATCCCTGAGGGTGTGGATATGACCTCTTTGAAATATAACAAAAAATCCTTA
This sequence comes from Staurois parvus, assembly GCF_062004578.1. Classification (NCBI taxonomy): domain Eukaryota; kingdom Metazoa; phylum Chordata; class Amphibia; order Anura; family Ranidae; genus Staurois; species Staurois parvus. The sequence continues at coordinate 913,843 of NW_028318294.1, read as the reverse complement.
ACTATTTTCATTAGCTAACAGTTGGGGTGATTTATTAAGACATTTCTGACACATTTCCAGTGGTGTGAAGGTAGTTGGAAGCCTTGTGCCCAAGTCATAAAAACCCATGCCATATTTGTATTGTTAGTGTAGACATAGTTACATAGTTAGTCTGGCTGACAAAAGTCCATCCAGTTCAACCATTAAATAAAAAAGTTATAATCCTATAACCACAGTTGATCCAGAGGAAGGCAAAAAAAACCCAGCAAAGCATGATCCAATTTGCTCCTGCAGGGAAAAAAATCCTTCCTGATCCCCCGAGAGGCAATCGGATATTCCCTGGATCAAATTTACCTTTAAATGTTAGTATCCAGTTATATTCTGTGTATCTAAGAAAGAATTTAGGCCTTTTTTAAAGCAATCCACTGAGCTGGCCAGAACCAACTCTTGAGGGAGTCTATTCCACCTTTTCGTGTTTGGAGATTAAATTTCTTTTCCTCCAGACGTAAAGAGTGCATCCTTGTCCTCTGTGATGACCTCAGGATGAATAGCTCTACACCGAGCTCACTATATAAACCACTGATGTATTTATACATGGTGATCATATCCCCCCTTATGTATTATACATGGAGATCATATCCCCCTTATGTATTATACATGGAGATCATATCCCCCCTTATGTATTATACATGGAGATCATATCCCCCCTTATGTATTATACATGGAGATCATATCCCCCTTATGTATTATACATGTTGATCATATCCCCCCGTAATCTCCTCTTCTCAAGAGAGAATAAATTCAGTTCCTCTAATCTTTCCTCATAGCTGATCTCCTCCATGCCTCTTATCAGTTTGGTTGCCCTTCTCTGTACTTTCTCCAGTTTCCCAATGTTCTTTTTGTGAACACATGCAACAAATTTAACTAGTACTTGTATACCATGCAATCTGGTGCAGGCAAAGGCACTGCATTTGTGACTTGCATTTATGGGTGTCATTAAAGCAGAGCTCCACCCAAAAGAGAGTTTCGCTTTGGGTACTGGTCCCCCACTCCCCGTAAGGAATTGGCACTTTTCGGGAGCAGGTACCTGATTTTAACAGGTACCTGCTCTAACTTCAGCTTTGATCACCTAGACGATTGAAAGTGGCATATGACATGTCTCAGGACCATTCACGAGGCGAAGCACTATACGCGCATGTGCAGTGGGCACCCGGCTGTGAAGCGGGCACCAGTTAAGATGCCAGTGCCGGAGAGCGAGGACAGCCGGAAAAACTGGCTGTGGTGAGTACACCACTGGACCAAGGGACAGGGGAGTAGCTGTTTTTGCAGCTGTTTTTATTTTTTCTAGCTTTCACAGAAGCCCCGATTTCAGTTAACATTGACACCCACTGCAGATTTCAAGTGTGTTTTGCATGTGGTGCGGGAAACGTGCACTGAATGCGTGTTTCCCGCACCACTTTCTGGTGTGAACTGACCCCTAAGCAAGAAACATTTTTTGTTTATTCTTTTGTCACCTCTGGTTTCTGCGACACCTAAGACCCCTTTCAGATGAGCAGTCCGATTAGGTCTGCCTGCCCGTTTTTTCAGGTGGATCTGATCAGACCCTCTATCCATCTCTATGAAGCGGTGGATGTAAACAGACTTGTGTCTGTTTACATCCGCCTACTTCCAATCTGATCTGCTAACAACAAATGGAAGGGATCCATTCCCCTTCATCTGGGCAGATCAGATTGGAGGGTAGTTGGGTGTAAGCGGACAGCTGGTCTGTTTACAGTCGACCGCCCAGTCTGGTGTAGATGGACAGGTGGTCTATTTACATCTGACCGCCCATATTTATTATTTATTTCAGGTACTTATGTAGCGCCGTCAATTTACGCAGTGCTTTACATATATATTGTACATTCACATCAGTTCCTAACCCTCAAGGGGTGTACAATCTAGGATCCCTAACTTTCATTCATACATACACATACTAGGATCAGTTTAGACAGGAGCCAATTAACCTACTAGCAGGTCTTTGGAGTGTGAGAGGAAACCGGAGTACCCGGAGGAAAACCATGCAAGCACAGGGAGAACATGCAAACTCCAGACAGGTGGTGCTGTGGTTGGGATTTGAACCAATGATCTTAGTACTGCCAGGCGGAAGTGCTAACCATCTAGCCACTGTGCTGCCCATAGAACAGAGTGGGCTGTGTCCCTGTCCGCTCTGCATAAGCAGAGCTGACATGGACTTGTGATCTGCCCATTCTGTGAGACAGATCCCCCACTGAGCAAAGCGGAGCCCGCCTCCTTGTGAAAGGGTCCTTTCACACAGGGTGGACCCTGGCTGCGATCCTCATGTTCAGCATGGGATCTGTCCACTGATCCCCGCAGAACAGGCGGATGACAGGTCCGTACCTGCTCCACTTATGCAGAGCCGACACAGACACAGCCCGCTCCCCTCCATGGACGGCCAGATCTAAATAGACCACCTGTCCGTCTACGCCAGTGGTTCTCAACCTGTGGGTCGCGACCCCTTTGGGGATCGAACGACCCTTTCACAGGGGTCCCCTAAGACCATCAGAAAACACATATTTCCGATATGTAAAGAGCAGCTACTGTGTAGAAAGCAGCTGCTGTGTTGAAAGCAGCTACTCTGTTAAAAGCAGCTACTGTGTTGAAAGCAGCAGTATTGGAGGTAAAACGACACTCATGAATTATAATTACTGGGTAAATAATTTTATGGTTGGGGGTCACCACAACATGAGGGACTGTATTAAAGGGTCGCGGCATTAGGAAGGTTGAGAACCACTGGTCTACGCCATCCGATCTGCTGGACTGAAGGGGAGCTGATCCCCATTTGTCAGTTTTTGCGGAATAGGATTGGATGTAGGCAGCTGTAAACGGACATGTGTCCGTTTACACCCACCACCCCATAAAAGGAAAATGGAGGTTCTGATCGGGCATGAAAAATGGACAGGTGGACCCAGTCAGAACCTTCTTGTGAAAGGAGCCATGGGGATGTAAAAAAAAAAAATGTTGCAAACTGAACCGAACTGAAGTACAAACTGATGGAAAACTGACCTGAAGATATACAAAAATTTTGTAACTTGAACTGAACTGCAAACTGATGTAAACTGAATTGAACTGAAGACGTATGTGCAAACTGATGTAACCTGAATCCATATTCATTAGTTTATTCTTAGCAAAAAATGTGACTGAACTGATGATGCCTTTGTGAAAGGACCCTTATTGTCAATCAACAGTTACATTGGAGCGCTGAGAATTAATTTCAGGTTGTAATTAGAAAAAGAAAAGTAAAGGTGTGATGCAGGCAGTAATTATGCCCCAAGAAACACCAATGCAAGTTTCCATTCCAGAAAATTACATATTATTGAAGTCTGGATCGTTTTTCCATTGCATCACTTTCCTGATCTGTGAAAAGTCCAGAAGTTGTTCCAAATATAACAGTGTGTCTTTATGTTCCACTGGGAAGAAATGTGTTCTGTGTTCACCAGCCAGAGGTCCCATGAGATGGAGGGTAAGCATGGCACAATTCAAACATTCTAGGGCAAGCTGTGTGGTTTAAACTCCCATTCTTGACTAGGAGTTTTTTTCTCTTTAATTTTCTTTTCTCTTTTCTTTCTCTCTTTTCTATTTTTTTTTTTTATTTATGTCTCAAAACGTTTGTAATATGAATACTTTGAGTGACCAAGCTGACACAGAATTGTGCATTTTCTTTCCCCGTATATGCTGCTGACAGATTTTACAGCTTAAACAGAATAAAAAAAAGAATCAAAAGTCCACAATGAAATGAATCATAGAAGATAATCTTTTTTTTTTTCCCCCTTAATTCAGTTCAACTCAGCTATGATGTAGCAAGCAATGGTCACACACAGGGATTTAAATTTAAACTTCTTGACATTATTGGGAGTTCAAGGCATGACAGCATTTAACAAAATAGGTTTTTATCACAGAAAAGATGATCGTTTTTCTAAACTCCTACCCATTTTACATACAAGTGGTAATTTGTGGCCTTCCTCCATGCTAGGCTTTCCCATCCCGGGTTCTGTTGGACCCATGGGGTTTCGCTAGATGTTGCTAGTGGTTACTTGACAGTATCTGCCGTCCTTAAATTTAGCCAGAACTAGAGTTCTGTTGAACCCTAGGGTTCCTCCAGATGTTGCTAGGGGTTCATTGACAGTGTCTGGCTACTTTTATAATACTCTTTCTCAACCAGGGTTCCCTCGAATGTTAGGGATTCTCTAGATGTTGTTAGGGATTCCTTGATAGTGTCTGCCTTCCTCTACACTAGCCTTTCTCAACTAGGGTTCTGTTGGACCCTAGGGTTCCTCCAGATGTTGCTAAGCGTTCTTTGACAGTGTTTGGCAACCTCTATACCATCTTTTCTCAACTAGGGTTCTGTTTCTCCATATGTTGGAAACGGTTCTTTGACCATGTCTCACTACCTCTATACTAGCCTTTCTCAACTAGGGTTCTGTTGAACTCTAGGGTTCCTCCAGATGTTGCTATTGGTTCTTTTGACAGTGTCTGGCTACCTCTACACTAGCCTTTCTCAACCAGGGTTTCATGGAATGCTAGGGATCCTTCAGGTGTTGCCATGGCTTCCTATTACAATGTTTGCCTTATTCTAACTCCAAATCCTTAGTACTAGTGTAATCCCCTTAGTAATTTCTTAGTTAAGTAATCGCCAATACCAATAATCATGTTAAAATTCTGTAAGGGGAGCAATCCTCAAACTAACTACCAATGTAAGGAGCATTTTTCTCACTGTCTCCTTATGTTTTTATTATTATTATTATTATTATACAGGATTGATATAGCGCCAACAGTTTGCTCAGCGCTTTACAATATAGCGGGAGACAATACAGCAACAATACAGTTCAATACAAGAGGGTTAGAGCTTACAATCCTTGGAGCTTACAATCTAAAGAGGGAAGGGCTAGTGGTACAAAAGGTAGTAACTGTGGGGGATGGACTGGTAAGAGGAGTCGAAGATTCCATTATTAGCTGATGGCAGGATAGGCTTCCCTGAAGAGATAGGTTTTCAAAGATCGCCTAAAAGTGAGCAGAGTAGGTGATAGTCTGATAAATTGGGTTAGAGAGTTTCAGAGGATGGAGGAAGCTCTGGAGGCGTCCTGGAGACGAGTATGGGAGGAGACAAGGGAGCTAGAGAGCAGGAGGTCATGCAAGGAGCGGAGAGTATGGTTTGGGTGGTATTTGGAGACAAGATCGGTGATGTAATTTGGGGCAGAGTTATAAATGGCTTTATATGTTATTGTTTAATATTTTGAATTTTATTCGTTGGGCAATGGAAGCCAGTGGAGGGATTGGCAGAGAGGGGTGGCAGATACCGAACGGTTAGTAAGGTGGATGAGTCTGGCAGCAGCATTCATGATAGACTGAAGAGGGGATAGCCTTCGATGAGGTCGGCCAATGAGGAGGGAGTTACAATGGTCAAGGCGAGATATAACAAGGGAGTGAATAAGTTGCTTAGTGGTTTCCGAGGTTAGGAACGGTCGTATCTTGGAGATGTTGCGGAGGTGAAGTCTACAAGATTTGGACAGTGATTGGATTTGGGGCTGAAAGGACAGATGAGAGTCTAGGATTACACCTAGTACCCTGCCATGAGGGGAGGGACTGATGGTTGTATTATTGGTCTTGATGGAGAAGTCAGGGGAGGGGGCACGGGCTGGAGGAAATACTAAGAGCTCAGTTTTGGAAAGATTGAGTTTGAGGAAGTGGAGTGACATCCATGCTGATATGTCACTTAGTAGGTTAGTAATGCGAGAGGAGACTGAAGGGGTGAGGCGAGGAGTAGAAAGATAGATTTGTGTGTCATCAGTATAGAGATGGTACTTAAAGCCGTGGGAGTTTATCAAGTGACCAAGGGAGGAGGTGTAGATGGAGAAGAGAAGGTGTCCAAGGACAGAACCTTGAGGGACCCCTACAAAAGAGGGAGTGGAGAGGAGGAGCCAGAGTTATAGGTAACGCTGAAGGAGTGCTGCGATAGGTAGGAGGAAAACCAGACGAGAGCAGACTCTCGCAGGCCAAGAGAGTGGAGTTTTTTGAGGAGGAGGCGGCATTCATGTAATGTAATGTAATGGGCGTTCATTCCTCTAACCACCGAGTGTAATAGCACATTCCTCCCACTGAACACCAGTAAAGGAGCCCTTCTCTCATTCAGCACTAATGTGATGTGGCTACTGTACCATGTGCTGTAGATAGAATACATTTTAGCAGGAATTTCCTGAGATGTGAAAATGATTTCAAGGGTACTTCCACTGTAAAAAGGTTGGGTACGTCTGCACGCATAAACACAGTCTGAGAATCAATTTTGTCATATTCTGTAAATGTAGTAACCTCAGACTGTAACTGTTGTTATTTTAAAATAATAAGTCAGCAGAGAACCCACATGGAAGAAAAATATATTTGAAATTCATTTTAAAAATATTCTTCCCAAATATATTGAAATATATTTGAAATGCTTCAATTTGGGCAATATTCAATATATTTCAATAAAAAAACAAAAAAAATATATACTGCATGTTTAAATGCATTTTTTATTACAAAATATATGAAAAATATTTTTAAAAATACATTTCAAATATACTGTATGTCTTTAAAAATACAAATCTACATTTTTGGAATGTATTTACAAATATATGTTAAAATTACTTTTTTATGTGTTAAAATAAATCTGAAGAATATATTTGAAAAATATATATTTTAAATATGTTTTTGTGGAAAATATTCTTCAGATTATTTTTAACATATAAAGTCATTTAACATTCCAAAAATGTAGATTTGTCTTTTTAAAGACAAATCTACATGTATTTTTAAAAATATTTTTCATATATTTTGTAATAAAAACGCATTTCAACATGCAGTGTGTGGGTATGTATGTAATATATATATTGAATATGGCCAAATTTGTAGCATTTCAATAGGCTTCATGTACACGGGACACTTCTGAACGATGGAAAATGACTGCTGGAAAATGTAGGTTAAAAAATATAAAGATAGATGCAATCAGTGAGCGCTTCAAAACAATAGCAGCTATAGCACGAAAGGCAACCAAAAAATAAACCTCATAAATATATGTATAAGAAGTGCAGCGCTGCACTTCTTATACATATATTTAGTAGCTTAAAAAATGTCTGTTTAGCCGCGTTTGCATAGTGCCTTTATTAGCGTTTGCGTTTAAAAGCATTTTTTGAAAGATAACCTCAGGAGACCTTCCAAAATGCCCAGAATGCACTGAAAAACATTGAAAAAGTAACTATTTCAGACATATTGAGAAGAATAGAGAGAGCAGAAGCAGAGCGAGCAGTATTTGTGGAGATTAGCTGTCTTTTTTGTGGGGTTTTTTTTGTGTGGTGTTTGGATGTGTTCCAGCTCATTTCTGTGCAGCAGTGTCTAAATTATTTTCTTTCATGCGAAAACCTCAAAGTATGGTGTACCAGGTCCCTTTGAGTACCGGGAAAAAGCTTTACATGCATTTTTCATGATGGAAAAAGGCTCTGGACATCATCTGGAAATGGAAGAGTTAAAAAATAATTTCAAACTGAAACGCTTATAAATGCATTTAGCCGCATTTACAAGTGTTTGGCGTTTGAAACGCCAGTAAAATCTACTGCTGAACGCATGTTTTCTGCGATCAAAAAAACGACTCTAAACCCAACTGCCTGTAAACGACTGTAGCCTCCCTGGCGGTATTCCCGAGTGTAGCTCGGGGTAAAGTTTCAGTACCACAAGCGGTAACCCCGAGCTACACTCGGGAATACTTTGCAGCGCTGCTCCGGGATCTGTTCTTCTCTTACGTTGTCCTGCGCTCCCGCGATGTCCCCCCTGCATTGTCCCCGGCAATGTCTTTCGGCGGATGCTGGCATCTGTCTTCTGGGTTCCGTCCCCTGCGACGTTGGGACGTACGGGGGACGGAACGGCGGGAAATTTGAAAATGACAAAAAGTGACATTCACTAAAATCACATAGTATTACATTACTGTATCAAAGCATTTCACATACATTTTGTCCCTAATGCTTTGTCCTGTGCACTGCCTACATTTTTACTGTTCTTTCTGTCTGGAAACTGAGAAACGTCCATGGTGTCCAAAAAGTGTCCCTTTAGGTCAAAATCCGTTTTAGACCAGCTAGAGAACAGCGATGGTAAATTAGAACCACTTGCAGAATTGAGTGATAATGATTCGTGGGGAAATTCATCATCAGACACTGAAAACGATTTTGTGACTTTGCTCAGTGATGTGCGAACTTGGCGCTATATTTAAAATTTCAGTGTTTTTGGTTTGATTATATTATTGAATTAAATTTATTTTTATTATATTATTTTTTATGATTAGTATTATATGTATGATTTTGTGTTTCAAATTTTAACATACCCGGGATGTTTACTAGACTGTTGTTCGGACAGATTTCAGTGAGTTATTCCTAAACATTACAGGCTTACAATAAAAAAAATACATATTTCCATGCAAAAAATGTACTGCTTTGAGCACAGAAATATGGACATAATCAGACCGATAGGGAGGTTAAACGATGATGTGTTCATGGACACATAGGAAAACATTAGGGAGAGTTCAGGGGCTGCTAAAAAAAAAAACGCTGAACAGCTCCTGAACGTTGGGTTAGGAGCTGCAGTGTACATGAGCCCTTAGATGTGACACCCGTGCTCAGGAGTACAAATCCCAACCAGACATGATACTGGATACTGTGCATTGTCTCATAATTACCATAAAGAGGACTGTATTGTGTCAAATATACAGTCAGGTCCATAAATATTGGGACATTGACACAATTCTAACATTTTTGGCTCTATACACCACCACAATGGATTTGAAATGAAACAAACAAGATGTGCTTTTACTGCAGACTGTCAGCTTTAATTTGAGGGTATTTACATCCAAATCAGGTGAATGGTGTAGGAATTACAACAGTTTGCATATGTGCCTCCCACTTGTTAAGGGACCAAAAGTAATGGGACAATTGGCTTCTCAGCTGTTCCATGGCCAGGTGTGTGTTATTCCCTCATTATCCCAATTACAATGAGCAGATAAAAGGTCCAGAGTTCATTTCAAGTGTGCTATTTGCATTTGGAATCTGTTGCTGTCAACTCTCAAGATGAGATCCAAAGAGCTGTCACTATCAGTGAAGCAAGCCATCATTAGGCTGAAAAAACAAAACAAACCCATCACAGAGATAGCAAAAACATTAGGCGTGGCCAAAACAACTGTTTGGAACATTCTTAAAAAGAAGGAAGGCACCGGTGAGCTCAGCAACACCAAAAGACCCGGAAGACCACAGAAAACAACTGTGGTGGATGACTGAAGAATTCTTTCCCTGGTGAAGAAAACACCCTTCACAACAGTTGGCCAGATCAAGAACACTCTCCAGGAGGTAGGTGTATGTGTGTCAAAGTCAACAATCAAGAGAAGACTTCACCAGAGTGAATACAGAGGGTTCACCACAAGATGTAAACCATTGGTGAGCCTCAAAAACAGGAAGGTCAGATTAGAGTTTGCCAAGCGACATCTAAAAAAGCCTTCACAGTTCTGGAACAACATCCTATGGACAGATAAGACCAAGATCAACTTGTACCAGAGTGATGGGAAGAGAAGAGTATGGAGAAGGAAAGGAACTGCTCATGATCCTAAGCATACCACCTCATCAGTGAAGCATGGTAGTGGTAGTGTCATGGCGTGGGCATGTATGGCTGCCAATGACAAAAGCAGCAGGATGAATTCTGAAGTGTTTCGGGCAATATTATCTGCTCATATTCAGCCAAATGCTTCAGAACTCATTGGACGCCGCTTAACAGGGCAGATGGACAATGACCCAAAGCATACTGCAAAAGCAACCAAAGAGTTTTTTAAGGGAAAGAAGTGGAATGTTATGCAATGGCCAAGTCAATCACCTGACCTGAATCCGATTGAACATGCATTTCACTTGCTGAAGACAAAACTTAAGGGAAAATGCCCCAAGAACAAGCAGGAACTGAAGACAGTTGCAGTAGAGGCCTGGCAGAGCATCACCAGGGATGAAACCCAGCGTCTGGTGATGTCTATGCATTCCAGACTTCAGGCTGTAATTGACTGCATAGGATTTGCAACCAAGTATTAAAAAGTGAAAGTTTGATTTATAATTCTTATTCTGTCCCATTACTTTTGGTCCCTTAACAAGTGGGAGGCACATATGCAAACTGTTGTAATTCCTACACCGTTCACCTGATTTGGATGTAAACACCCTCAAATTAAAGCTGACAGTCTGCAGTTAAAGCACATCTTGTTCCTTTCATTTCAAATCCATTGTGGTGGTATATAGAGCCAAAAATGTTAGAATTGTGTCAATGTCCCAATATTTATGGACCTGACTGTATACATTACCAGAAAAGCACTTAGCAAGGAAAATAGTATGCAGACGTTTGATGCTCATTGCCATGTAATTTGAATTATGATTAAAATCAATGCCATGCTTTCCCAGCCTGCCAACCCTTTAAGTTTAGTACTTTGATAATGGTGCATAATGAGATATTATATCAGATGTATGCACACAACAGCCTGTAATGTTTGATGCCTCTAGCTCCGGAGAGCAGAGATTGGAGATTAAAGGCAAATAGTAAATTGTTTAATTTGAGCGTGATGAATATCATTTATTGTGCTGGGTTTTGTTAATACTATCTGCATACTATTCCGTTTTCACTACTCAAAGGATCGAATCATTGCTAGAGGTAAATCGGTAAAGTAGGTTGTTCTGTTAACAAAAACGAAAAAAAAACAAAAAACAAAAACAGTGAAAAATGTATCATGTAAAATGCCAGACTTTTAGGAAACCTGTAAGAAAGCTATTATCACTGTTTTCTACTTTTTTTAGTTTATTGGCTTTCAAAGACTTTGGTACTTTCTGAGTCAGTGACCTAATACAGGAAGAACAGGAGGTCAGACTTCACTTTCTGCATGCTTGTTATGAGATAACATTTTGTGGATAGAGGCAGCCATATTCAGAAGAATGTCAGCAATGGCGGCCTTCGCATTTCGCTCATTGTACACTCAACGGCCACTTTATTAGGTACAGCTTTCTAGTACCGGTTTGGACCCCTCTTTGCCTTCAGAACTGCTTTAATTCTTCGTGGCAGAGATTCTACAAGGTGTTGGAGACATTCTCCAGAGATTTTGGTCCATATTGACATGAGTTACTATTGCCTTTCTATCATCTCGAATTAGTCTGCCCATTCTCCTCTGACATTAACAAAGCATTTTTGTCCACACAACTGCCCCTGGATATTTTCTATTTTTTCAGACCATTCTCTGTAAACCATAGAGATGGTTGTGCATGAAAATCCCAGGAGATCAGCAGTTTTTCAAATACTCAGACCAGCCCGTCTGGCACTAACAACCATGCCACGTTCAAAGCCGCTTAAATCCCCTTTCTTCCCCATTCTGATGCTCGGTTTGAACATGCACTCTCTACTCTCATCCTGAGGTAAGTTGAAGCTGCTCTTTTGCAGCTGCCGCTCTCTCTTGTACTTTCAAGGAGGAAGATTTTGGGGTAGGGGGAGCTTTGTACTGGAGAAGCGGGTGACTTTGGGGGGTCAATTTTGGTTGTAAAATGGCTTGTGAGATGAGCAGTCCTGAGTTCTGCACTCTGTACGTAGAGCACTCCTGAATTCTGCACTCTGTACGTAGAGCACTCCTGAATTCTGTACTCTGTACGTAGAGCATTCCTGAATTCTGTACTCTGTACGTAGAGCACTCCTGAATTCTGTACGTAGAGCACTCCTGAATTCTGTACTCTGTACGTAGAGCACTCCTGAATTCTGTACGTAGAGCACTCCTGAATTCTGTACTCTGCACGTAGAGCACTCCTGAATTCTGTACTCTGTACGTAGAGCACTCCTGAATTCTGTACTCTGCACGTAGAGCACTCCTGAATTCTGTACGTAGAGCACTCCTGAATTCTGTACTCTGCACGTAGAGCACTCCTGAATTCTGTACGTAGAGCACTCCTGAATTCTGTACTCTGCACGTAGAGCACTCCTGAATTCTGTACTCTGCACGTAGAGCACTCCTGAATTCTGTACTCTGCACGTAGAGCACTCCTGAATTCTGTACTCTGTACGTAGAGCACTCCTGAATTCTGTACTCTGCATGTAGAGCACTTCTAAATTCTGTACTCTGTACGTAGAGCACTCCTGAATTCTGTACTCTGCACGTAGAGCACTCCTGAATTCTGTACTCTGCACGTAGAGCACTCCTGAATTCTGTACTCTGTACGTAGAGCACTCCTGAATTCTGTACTCTGCATGTAGAGCACTTCTAAATTCTGTACTCTGTACGTAGAGCACTCCTGAATTCTGTACTCTGTACATAGAGCACTCCTGAATTCTGTACTTTGTACGTAGAGCACTCCTGAATTCTGTACGTAGAGCACACCTGAATTCTGTACTTGGTACGTAGAGCACTCCTGAACTCTGCACTCTTTGTACGTAGAGCACTCCTGAACTCTGCACTCTGTACGTAGCGCACTCTTGAACTCGGTACGTAGAGCACTCCTGAACTCTGCACTCTGTACATAGAGCACTCCTGAACTCTGCACTCTGTAGGTAGAGCACTCCTGAACTCTGCACTCTGTAGTTAGAGCACTCTTGAACTCTGCACTCTGTAGGTAGTGCACTCCTGAACTCTGTACGTAGCGCACTCTTGAACTCTGTACATAGAGCACTCCTGAACTCTGCACTCTGTAGGTAGAGCACTCCTGAACTCTGTACGTAGCGCACTCTTGAACTCTGCACTGTGTATGTAGAGCACTCCTGTACTCTTCTCTCTGTACGTAGAGCACTCCTGAACTCTGCACTCTGTATGTAGAGCACTCCTGAACTCTGCACTCTGTACGTAGAGCACTCCTAAACTCTGCACTCTGTACATAGAGCACTCCTGAACTCTGCACTCTGTACGTAGAGCACTCATGAACTCTGCACTCTGTGGGTAGAGCATTCCTAAACTCTGCACTCTGTACGTAGAGCACTCCTGAACTCTGCACTCTGTACGTAGAGCACTCCTGAACTCTGCACTGTGTATGTAGAGCACTCCTGAACTCTGCATTCTGTACGTAGAGCACTCCTGAACTCTGAACTCTGTACGTAGAGCACTCCTGAACTCTGCACTCTGTACGTAGAGCACTCCTGAACTCTGCACTCTGTACGTAGAGCACTTCTGAACTCTGCACTCTGTTCGCAGAGCACTCCTGAACTCTGGACTCTGTACGTAGAGCACTCCTGAACTCTGCACTCTGTACGTAGAGCACTCCTGAACTTTGCACTCTATGTAGAGCACTCCTGGACTCTGCACTCTGTAGGTAGAGCACTCCTGAACTCTGCACTCTGTTCGCAGAGCACTCCTGAACTCTGGACTGTGTACGTAGAGCACTCCTGAACTCTGGACTCTGTACGTAGAGCACTCCTGAACTCTGCACTCTGTACGCAGAACACTCCTGAACTCTGCACTCTGTACGTGGAGCACTCCTGAACTCTGCAGGAGTTGGACCATTGCCTGATTACGTTTGTTTTTTGTGCCCATGCAGTGGGGCTGTACCAGCAATGCACGGGTTAAAAACTTGTTTTGTTCTAGGGGAGAGAACACCAAAGCTATACTCACCTGACCCCCTGACCCACCGATCCTCCCCACACAAGACCGAACCTTTCAGCTCCTATACACAACCCACCCCCGCAGTCCAGCGGTCATGTAAATGGAGTGTCCTTCACGCCATCATGCTCAATGCACACTCCACAGACAGGAGCAGTCCACCGCTGGACCTTGGGGGTACGCAGTTTTCCATAGGATCAGCGGGTCAAGTGAGTATGATTTTAGTCTTCACCCCTACAAAAAACAAGCAGCTGATCCATGCACATCCCCACTGTATGGTAAAAAAAAAATGTAACTGGAGTTCTGCTTTAACAAAACGCTCAATAAAAGCACAGTTGACGAAAAAAAGAAACCTGTTCTGTGAGAAATACAGATGCTGGCCAATGCTAACATCCCCCTGAAAATGCTAGATGCCTGGCAGTCTTTGGCTTTAAAGGATAACTTTACTTTCGTAAAAGTTATATCTTTATTTAGTCCCTGCAGCACCCCCAGGAGTACTAGACTTAGCTGTTCATGTTCTTGCCAGATCCATGCTGATCTGCCGATGGGGAGGCCACGCGGCTGCTGCTGCAAACTTCCCCAGCTGTCCTGTAGTGATTTTTGCATGTGAAAAAATATTAATTCTTAGAAAGTGTTTATCATGCAATCCAATCACAGACCACCTTTCCATAGAATTAAACAGGATTTGTCTGTTAAAGCACAGAAGAAAAGTGCTGGCCTGGAGAGTTTACAGCTGCTGCTATGTGGCACCCTGTGGGCACTACAGTATGGATTTGGAATGAGCCTAGACAGGTGAGTATAATGTCTCATACACATGAGAATATCGGCTGAATGGTCATCAAATTTTTTTGCATGCTAGTCTCATATCGAAAATGAAAAGTTTGCTAAAGTTTCGAAAATTCTCGTATGACAGAATACAATTTTGTAAGTGATGTAATGTATTCTTCTGTTTCCGAGCATGCGTGGTCTTGGTCTCTCAATTTTTTCAGACGAATACTGTTCTGATTTAACAACAATCATTCACTCTGTTATTGTATGAGAACAATTTCCATGCTTGTTCCCTTGGATATTGTTGTATGAACTGTCGTGATCGGCTGTCAAAAGCTGAGTACTAACGTTCGGATTATTGGAAGATCCCTCCAAAAGCGACTTTTGTCATCCGATGGCATAGGACTTGGGGGGTTGCTCTGGAGGAGGAAAATAAATTAGAGTATAACTGTTTAAATCAGGGATAGGCAACCTTAAATAGGTGGAGATTTACCTGAGCAACATGGGAGAAGTCAAAGATCACCGGGCACAGTGTCACCTCCTCACACCTGATTAAAACCTCTAATTGCTGTTCAACCTTGTCACAATCGCACGCATTGCATGGTTTAAATGAGGTGGCGAGGAGGCAATATAATGCATTCTCACCACCTGTCAAACACAATTGGATCACTTTGCAGAGGAACAAGAGCTCTTGTTGCATCCTGCACCCTTAGGGCTGGTTCACATGAAAAGTTTGAGGGTGGTAAAATCCAGCACTTAAGTCCCTACCCCTTTTAGCTGCTGAGGCAGCAGTCAAAGGTGTACACATGCCACAGCAAGAATCACAACCCCTGTTGCTTTTGGTGGGTGCAACTGCCTGTCAGTTGAGACCTATTCAAATAAATAGGGCCACTCTGCAAGTGCCCCGCAACTGCATGCCTCTGCGGGGTCCAAGGGGTTAAAGTAGGTGGTGAGAAAGCAACACAATGCTGCTGTTTAACCCCTTGTTTTCTGTACTGCACAAGGTTTCAGGGCATTTGCAGAGTGGCCTCATTCACTTGAATGGGTCATGATTGGCAGGTGCTACACCCACCAAACATGGCAGGACGTAGGAGCCAGCACTGCAGAGGAAGCATCAACTTATGCGACTCTTGCTCCCTACTACAGCTCCAACTTTACAAGTAGTCCCTCTGCATTGCACTTGATGCTATGGGATGGCGGGTCAGCATGATCTACCAGTCACCTGGCTGAGATCTACTGGTTGCTGACCCCTGGTATAAATGTACAGTGATTCTTTAACCTCTTGCAGACCTTGTAAGGCTTCATGTACACATGAACTCCCCTAGATGCTTAGCTCTCCTGGCAGCAGAAAAATGCTAAACGCGTGTAAACGCAATGCCGCGTTAAGCGCTTAGTTGTTCATTAAATTGATTGGCCACAATATTGACATTAATAAATGCCCAGGCGCTGAAAGCGGCTAGTGTTTAGACGTATTTACATTAATAAATGCCCAGGCGCTGAAAGCGGCTAGTGTTTAGACGTATTTACACGTGTCTTTGCCACGTTTACAATTTTTTTTGCCAAAACTTTCCTCTTCTGGATGCAAGAATTGCGATCAGGAGGGGAATATTTAACTGCCCCTAAACTGTGCTGTTCCTAAACTCAGGTAAAAGCCTATGTATACATGGACACAGACTTTTATTGAGTTGAGTTCAGGAGCTTTGGCAAAAAAAACCTGCCAAAATGCTCCTAAACTCATGTTTAGGAGCAGCAGTGTACATAAGGTCTTATACCACACACATATATCCATGGAGGCCAAGGTTACTGTGCTGAAATCGACCTTCATACTCCTTCCCAGCACAGTAACAGACAGCTCACGGTCTCTGTTTATGATTGGGAGCCGGCTAGCTGGGCTCCAGATCATGTGGACGCTGTGAAAGCCAATCATAGTTATGACGTAATCAGGAAGTCCATATTGGCATGAATACCCAATCAAAGGGCCTCTGGTGGGGTCAGGAAGGGGTAATTAATTTCTGTGAAAGTAAAACAGAAAAATCCAAATTCATGACCTGCATACTTCCTCTGAGCAACTCAAAACCTATTGAAGTCAATGAATCCGCTAGAGAATTAGCATGTTCAGAAGACAAGATCAGCAGTAGTAGGCTATGTACTTTCATAGCAGAGGTTTCTTTAAAAAAGGAAGCCAGCAGCCATATATTAAACGGATTGACAGTATACTGCCATGCAGAGTTAAAATAACCTCCTTAGGAGATAGAAGAGAGGGCATGAGACATCTTCTTGAAATGAGCCCAGGAGCTGTCATTTCCACAGGGACTAATGACCTTGTAAGAGGAGACACTTGTGAAGGAACTATTGTCATGTGGCTGTATGGACAGTGTAGAGAGAGAGGATGTGACATTGTGTACAGGAACTTTACAGCTGCTTAACAATGTCTGCACCTGATTATAATTTGGATTTTAGGATTAGATTAGGATGAAACTGAAGCATCTTCTACTACGCATGACTTTGTCCATGAAGGTTGTCCTTGTCTTCACTGTCCTACTGATGCCTTCCACTATAATTTCATGGTGCTTAGATCTAGAAAATGTTTCCATGGCTGCCTTGTATGTTTGGTATCCTGTTTTATTGCCTATTAGGCTGATCTATGTAAAGCAACTCTGTCAGGTTCTAAAAAAGTACAGCCAGAAATTCCCTGCAAGAGAAGAGGTAGTATCCTTATCTCTCTGGTGCCCCATGTCTCCTACTTCACCTTCAACAATGGTGGAAGAGGTTCATATATTACTTCTTGCAGGTAACTTTTGCCTGTTTTCTTTTCAAACCTGACAGGGTTGGTTCAAAGTTTTACCTGTACCAGCAATAACAATAGAAAATTGAACAAAACATGAGTAGTAAGTATTTTTGTGCTTCATCAGATATTAGTTTCCTGACTGTCAGACCTGCAGCACAGAGCCGAGGAGGAGTTTTGAGATACTTCCCTCAGATCTCTGATGCAGGCCCAACAGGTGGTGAGCTGACCAACAGGCAGGGACAGAAGATGGAAGCTGCAAATTAAAGGAAAAAAATAACATGTGGTCATGGCACCAGGACCCAGGGCACTTATCAATATACACAAGGTAATTTGAGTACATTCTGGAGAGGGAAGGGGGATTTGTGCTGGGGGTAGATTTGTCCTGCGCAGCATTGTATTGGAAGGTAGGTGGAATTTGATTTGGGGAAGGAGTTTGTCTGACTCTCGTGCTTTGTGCATTGTTTATTTTTGACCCCTGTGCTTTGTGTGTTATTTACTCTTGATTCCTGCACTTTTTGTATTACTCCTTCTCTTTGTTCCTTGCATACTCTTTTATTTTTATTTTTTTTTGTGTGTGTGTTTTACTTACTATTGACCACTAGTCTCTGTGCATTACTTACACCTGACCCCTTCTCTGTGGGGTTTATTTAATAAAGATGGTTCACTCAGAATCTCGTGCACCTGTGCATGGTTTCCAAAAATGCAGCAGCTCAAAAAAGCATTGATGTGAAAATGTCCCATAGGAACCCATGTTAAATGGACTGTAGTGCGCTGGTCTGAACCAGGCCTACGTCAAACCATGCACGTTACAGTTCAAAATGGCATGTTTTGTTATTCAGATTCTTACATTGGTCACATATTCTTGTATATTACTTATTCAATATTACCTGATTATTATAGAGCTAATATTGATTTATATATTGATCCTGATATATGGATTGATCAAATATTTGATTTTAACTATGATCCCCGAGGGGAGAACACTATATTGATAAGGAGATGTCCTTATGTTTTTTCAAGCCCTGATGAAGGGGCGGTTTTGGACCAGTTGGAATCTGTTTTGATTGTCCCCCTTGCCTTTATTGAAATAGTCATCTCTGGACCTTTTAGCAGTGGTGTGGCACTTCAGCTAACATTTTTGTTGCATTACACTACAAGCCAAGCAGACCATAGAGATCTCCTGGGGTGTAGAAGCTGCTTTTGTTATTCCGATTCTTACATTGGTCACATGTTCTTGTATATTACTTATTCAATATTACCTAATTTGTATAGAGCGAATATTGATTTATATATTGATCCTGATATATGGATTGATCAAATATTTGATTTTAACTATGATCCCCGAGGGGAGAACACTATATTGATAAGGAGATGTCCTTATGTTTTTTCAAGCCCTGATGAAGGGGCAGTTTTGGACCAGTTGGAATCTGTTTCGATTGTCCCCCTTGCCTTTATTGAAATAGTCATCTCTGGACCTTTTGGCAGTGGTGTAGCACTTCAGCTAATATTTTTGTTGCATTACACTACAAGCCAAGCAGACCATAGAGATCTCCTGGTGTTTAGAAGCTGCTTGCTTTGGGCTGGAGAAGAAATTTAGATCTAACTAGCAAGGAAAACTAACTTTTTACCGTCATGTTGTGGTTCTTGCATAATCGGCATTCTGGTGTGTTAAATTATGGACATCAAAAGAAAAATGCATGATCTAGGCAGCTTTGATTTGGGTGCTTAAATCATGTAGTCTAATGGCTGCAATTACACTCAAACCCACAACTTGATCACTTGACTTTTCTGCCATCCTGCCACCCATGTGAATGAGTCCTAAGTAAATGAACCCCACTGAAATGCAATACCAAGCTATCCAATATTTGATCTCAACATCTGTTCAGAGAGAGACAGTTATACTGAGCCGTAACGCTCCCTCTACTGGCTATTTTACAGTCTCTATATTTAATAAAAAGACCGTATTATGTATGGAGCATGTCTGTAAAATGCGAAAGACACATAAATTACTGTAAGGTAAACACTGCAATAACTTATTAAACTGTGCACTCATTGAAAAAATGTGTTGATTGTGTCAGGATCGGGCTTTAGAGGCTACCAGACCCCAAGTACCCTTTTCCACATATGGTGGACCTGTCCTTGCATTAGGGGATTTTGGAGTATGGTATACCCGATAGTCTACACTCTTCTTGAGAGCGGTATTCTGAAAAATTAAAAAAAAAAAAGGATTACTTAATTTGAAACCCAAGCTCTCTACAAATACTCAGTTTTACCTCCTTGCTTTCATTTCTATAACAGCGAAAGAAGCTCAAGCCAAAGCTTGGTGGTCCTCCACCCCAAGGGTGGGACTGGTGAAGAGTAAAATGGTGTGGTACCTCTTGATTGAATTACATTGCAATTCTTAATGACAAACAACTTAAATTTGAATGGGCCTTGACTCCTTAGATTGAACATTATATACTCAGGGACTTTGATCACTCTCTTCTGACCATCCTCTCTGGATAGCTAGGCAATCTTGGTCACAGATCTGCTTCTACCCACCGCTGGCAATCTGTCCCTCTCAACCCCACTATCACTTTGTCCCTCTCTTTCACCACTCTTTACTTACTCCTACTTTTCTAGTTGGTTATTACATCACAGCTAGAGCGTTTCAACTGACTTTACACTGAAAGGTGCTGAAAAAGTGGATTACAGTAGAGGCTTTCTCAGCCCCAGATGATCGTTGTCTTGTGTATTGATTTTATGCATATACCTTCAGCATCACATATACTAAAATTGGAAAATACCAGTTATGTTTGTTGATCTGACTATTTGTGTCTTGTTTGCTCCTCAGATTGTCGTGCTTTGCTGAAGCCCATGGCGTACACATATAGCACCTCTTCAGCTGGTCCAGTGGGTTCCCAGTACTGCGTCTGTAGAGTGGAACTTTCCATTTCCTGCCAGAACCTCCTTGACCGGGATGTCGCCTCCAAATCCGATCCCTTTTGTGTCTTATTTTTGGAAGTAAATGATAAATGGTCTGAGGTACAGTAATGAACATGTAATTTCAAACCCTGTGAAAGCGCACTGCATTACCTTGCATTGGGGAATTATTGATTATGTTTCACAAAGTGACTTCAGTTCTCAGAAACGAGACTTGGAGCAAGGGCTTTAAGTGGTAATGGTCCGAGGTTTACTGTCCCTTAGGCACGGAAGGTCACCTTCATTTTATGATTCATTTGTTTTTATCTGACAGTTCAGAAAATAGATTTTCTGCTTTTCCATGTTCTGATCACATAAGTGTTCAAGGGAGTTATTTATCTGTCAGTACTCACACATTTAGATTTCTGTTCAACAGAAGAATTGTCTATAATTTTCTCCTTTTTTGGTTTGTGGTTTTAATTTTTTTTAGATGTTCATGAAACAGATATTACTCATTTTTTAGACACTGGAGTCAAAAAAGCAAAAAAGATATCAGTCATATATAAAGATCACTGTCTGCTTATAATACTATTCATACATGCAGAGATCTCTTGTTCGGGTCTCAGGCTGAAGAAGAAAAATCAAATAGGTTCCTCCATCCGAACTAAAGAGCGCATGGAAGGAGGAATCTCCCCTGCCGGCTATAGTACTCAGTCAATTGCAGTGTCCTCAGAATGCAGCCACTGTTTGGCTGAAAATTACCCACCTGACTTCATTGTTTTGTTCAGTTGAGTTTTGTCAAGCTGAGTTTTGCTAACAAAGCTGTCAGTGGCCCAGATTTCGGCTGATTCAGAAATGTAATTTGAGCTGTGTTTGACCAACTCTTGGCACCAAGCCTCTGGTTCCACTGGTGTCCCCAGTGCAGTTTGATTAGAGAGTCAGTGTCCAAAATAGGCATGTAGACTAATTAAAAGATTTATTAGTAGGCATCTCTTTGGTATACAAAAGCCATAGCTTGTCCCTTGAAGAAATGTGTCCAGAGGTATAAAAGAAGAAAGCCAGACTATTGTAAGGTCCCAGATACAAATTATTATTCGTACAGTGAAGGAAATAAGTATTTGATCCCCTGCTGATTTTGAATGTTTGCCTACTCACAAAGAAATGATCAGTCTAAAAATCGAATGGCAGGTGTATTGTAACACTGAGAGACAGAATAGCAACAACAAATTCAAAAGAAATGCATGTCCAACAAATTATGCACTGATTTGCATGTTCATAAGGGAAATAAGTATTTGATCCCCTTCAGAAAACATGACTTAGTACTTGGTGGCAAATCCCTTGTTGGCAATCACAGAGGTCAGACGTTTCCTGTAGTTGGCCACCAGGTTTGCACACATCTCAGGAGGGATTTTGGCCCACTCCTCTTGGCAGATCCTCTCCAAGTCATTAAGGTTTGTTGGCTGACGTTTGGCAACTTGATTTCAGCTCCCTCCACAGATTTTCAATCGGATTAAGGTCTTGGAGCCTGGCTAGGCCACTCTAGGGCCTTAATGTGCTTCCTTTTGAGCTACTCCTTTGTTACCTTGGCCGTGTGTTTTGGGTCATTGTCATGCTGGAACACCCATCCACGACCCATTTTTAATGCCCTGGCTGAGGGAAGAAGGTTCTCACCCAAGATTTGATGGTACATTGCCCAGTCCATCGTCCCTTTGATGTGGTGCAGGTGTCCTGTCTACAAATGGAGAAACAGAAAAAGGGCGCACCGACCTAGTGCATTATCGTTTAAAATAATTTATTGATGAAAAAAAATAGGTATCATACTCACAATGGACATAATAACACAGGCATGTCAAACTGAACAAGATGTATGATCCAAACAACATCGGAGTCCATACGATGGAACCCTGGATGACCAACTGGCTAACGCGTTTCGAGGACACAACTTCTTCCTCAGAGGCTCTGAGGAAAAGCAGAATGTTTCCACCACCATGTTTGACAGTTGGGATGGTGTTCTTGGGGTCATAGGAAGCATTCAACCTCCTCCAAATATGGCGAGTTGAGTTGATGCCAAAGGGCTTGATTTTGGCCTCATCTGACCACAACACTTTCAACTAGTCCTTCTCTGCATCAGGGACCTTGCGGGCACTGCAGGATTTCAATCCTTGTCCGTGTAGTGTGTTACCAATTGTTTTCTTGGTGACTGTGGTCCCAGCTGCCTGGAGATCATTGACAAGATCCTCACGTGTAGTTCTGGGATGATTCCTCACTGTTCTCATGATCATTGACACTCCACGAGGTGAGATCTTGCATGGTGCAACAGACCTAGGGACACTGACAGTTGTTTTATGTTTCTTCCATTTGCGAATGATTGCACCAACTGTTGCCACCTTCTCACCAAGATGCTTGGCAATAGTTTTGTAGCCCAGTCCAGCCTTGTGTAGGTCTACAATCTTGTCCCTGACATCCTTGGACAGCTCTTTGGTCTTTGCCATGGTGGAGAGTTTGAAATCTGATTGTTTGATTGCTCCTGTGGACAGGTGTCTTTTATACAGGTAACAAAATTAGATTAACAGCACTCTCTTTAAGAGACTGCTTCTAATATCAGCTTTTTACCTGTATGAAAGACACCTGGTAGCCAGAAATCCTGCTGAATGATAGGGGATCAAATACTTATTTCCCTCATGAACATGCAAATCAGTGCATAATTTGTTAGACATGCATTTCTTTTGAATTTTTGTTGCTATTCTGTCTCTCGGTGTTACAATACACCTACCATTCGATTTTTAGACTGATCATTTCTTTGTGAGTGGGCAAACATTCAAAATCAGCAGGGGATCAAATATTTATTTCCTTCACTGTGTGTGTGTGTATATATATATATATATATATATATATATAGGTTAATAGCTTGTTTTGTTGACAAGAGGAGAAACAGTTTTACACACTTGATCCTCCGCTCCCTTGGCAGATGACACTCCCCACACTCCGAGGGTGGACTCTCCTTCAGTGTCATCACGTCCAGTGCAGGGATGTGGACCTTGCATTGGTCTTGATATCATCTGGGACCTAGACCACTGTGCGTAGAGGCGGAGGATTGGCTAAGTAGGTTATTTTTTTTTTCCCTCAAAATGAACAATAAACTCATACACTGTAGCCACAGCCCAACTGCAAGATATGATTTCTTAATTGCTTGGAGTTGGGCTTTTAATTTCATTAAAAAAAAAAGAAAAAATTTTGACTTCTTTTGCCCCGGTGAGAAGTCTGACACTTCTGCAGACATGCACAGCCTTGGATTAAGAAAGGTGACAGGTAAGTATTTAGGGATGAAAGAAAATATCAGCTAGTGAAATGTTGTTTTTTTTCCCTTGATGCGGGGAATGCATTTATGTAAAAAAAAAAAAATTTTACTTTAGAACCAACGTAAGCAACAATACTATTAAAAAATAGTTTTTAACAAATTCAAGCGGAGCTCCAGTCATTTTTGAAAAAAACCTTAGACAGCAGCTACAAAACCATTAGCTGCTTGACTTTTAATAAACAGATACTTACCTGTCCCAGGATCCAGCACTGTGCTCGCCCAAGGGGGCGCCGTGTACTGTCTTCGGTCCTCAGTGCCAGCATCTTAGCTGTGGGTACCCAGCTGTGACAGCTTGTGGCTTCACAGCTGGGTGTCCACTGCGCATGCATGAGCCACCTTGTGCACTGTGATTGCTCATGCAGTCTTCTGGGACTTGTTCTGTATCCCAGAAGACTGTTGGGAAGGAGAGAGGGGGGAAGGAGCACTTCCACTCGGATATCCTAGGCCGGGCGGGAGTGGGTACCTATCAAAATCAGGTACCCCTCCAAATGGGAAAGAGTAAAGGGCGGAGGCCCTAAAGTGAAACTTCCCCTTTTGGTTGGAGTTCCGCCGTAAAGTGTTACTAAATCCACAACATTAAAATCAGTAGTTTTTTTAGCTGTTGCATAATTATATGTAATTCTCTAGTTAATTATAAATAAAATGCAATTTTAAATCTTTGTCTTTCAAATGGGACATTCGCAGA
This sequence comes from Staurois parvus, assembly GCF_062004578.1. Taxonomy (NCBI): domain Eukaryota; kingdom Metazoa; phylum Chordata; class Amphibia; order Anura; family Ranidae; genus Staurois; species Staurois parvus. Next base: position 889,710 of record NW_028318294.1, on the reverse strand, counting down.
ACATGCTTATCTTAAGAGTTGGAAGATTCCATTTCATTTACTTATTGCTTTTTCTGTTCTTTAAGGCCCCATTCACACTTGGCAAAACTGTGCCAATTCGAAATTGTGGCAAAATGTGCAATGTGTGTTTCGGTGCCCTTCATTCTGAATAGCACCCCAAACAGTGTGATTTTGCCATAATTGACACTTGTCAAAACACATGAGAATCACGGCAAAACGCTTTAGATTGTACACCCCTTCAGAGTTAGGGGCTGATGTGAATGTACAATAAATATATATATGTGTGTGTGTGTAAAGCGCTGCGTAAATTGACAGCGCTATAAGTACCTGTAATAAATAATGTGTAAAATTGTACCTGGTTCATGGCCAAAATTTGGTCCCTGAACTTCTTTGGAGCAACAAACTCCCATAGGGCAGCCCATTCATTTGAATGACATATGGAAACGCATGTCAATCACAATTTCAAAATCGCTAGTGGGAACCAGCATTCCTGCTATGCGATATGTGAATAGGCCTTCAGTAAAACATTTGCTTTTGCGTATTAGTAGCAATTTAGTCTGTTTGAAGAAATTGGTCACAGAACCATTCGCGCACTGTTCATACTTACAATATATGATACGATTTTTGCATCATAGCACAAGGCACTGACGGACAAAAACAGCATTTTCAGTGCCTGTTCAGACAACTGTGCTGTGTTGCAGTGTGATTTAGGACCCATTCTGATTGGTGTATTACCACGATGTGTAGTGAATTGGGCATTTTACTACGTGTGGCTGCAATGGACGGTAACATGGACCACAGTGTGTTCCGGTACCATTTGTTTTGAATAGCACCCCAATGCACTGTACGGTAGCTGGCAGTGCACAGCATACATAAATTGATTATTTTTTTAATTACAGGTGTTTATAAAGCACCGACAATTTACAGTAAATATTGGAAATATACTACCCTCAAGGAGCTTACAATCTAAGGTCCCTATCTCACATTTATTTATTATGATTTATTTCAGGTACTTATATAGTGCTGTCAATTTACACAGCGCTTTACATATATATTGTACATCCACATCAGTCCCTAACCCTCAATGGGCGTACAATCTAAGGTCCCTAACTCACATTCACATACAAGGGCCAATTTAGACAGGATCCAATTAACCTACCAGCATGTCTTTGGAGTGTGGGAGGAAACCGGAGTATCGGGAGGAAACCCACGCAGGCACAGGGAGAGCATGCAAACTCCAGGCAGGAGGTGTCGTGGCTGGGATTCGAACCAAGGACCCTAGTACTGCCAAGTGGAAGTGCTAACCATTTAGCCACTGTGCTGCCCATCACATAGTAAAGCCAATTTACAGAGAAGACAATTAACCTTACCAGCTTGTCTCTGGAGTTTAGGACGAAACACACAAGAACATGCAAACTCCATGCAGGTAGTGAGATTTGAACTGAGGGCCACAGTCCTGTACGTTGCTAAACGCTAAGCCAACGTGCTGCCAGCAATTGCTTTTTTCTGTTGGCAGCATCTTTCCTGCTAATCCTGCAGAGTATCGATGCCAAAATCAATAGGGTTCAAACACAATAACTGAACAGGGCAAAGAACAGTGTAAAAAATTGAAAAACAAGTTACAAGTCCTAAACTCACATCTCCTATATTTATAACACAAGTAACCTACTTAGCATGTCTAGATTTTGTTTCTGTATAACTGCCTAAAATATAACAATAAAGTGAAAAGGAAACACAAATCTAAGTGCTCAAATGAATGAAGTGTCATACTGTGATATTTCAATAAAGAAAAAAAAAAGTAAACCATGCTTTGTGCTCTAAAAGCATAAGACACTATCGACCAGAACTGCCATTTCTTTACATACTACAATGCTGCGTTTTACCTTGCCGGAAGTGTGAACCAGTCCTTAAAGTGTTACTATACCCACAACAGTAAAATCAGTCTGTATATGCAGTAAAGAATGCTTGTTATACTCACTGTGGAACCTAAGGGGTTAAGCCTCTGTTCTTCCCGAAGTTCAAGCGACCACCTCTTATCTCCTGATAAGAGAGACTGAACCGTAAGTATTTGGCACATGCTCAGTTTGGTGTGGATTGCTAGAGAGGTTTTCTTTTTTTTTGGGAGAGTGCATATGATCAGTACAGGGCCAATCAGCACTGTACAGACAGTGGTCAGGGGTTCTTTATCCTCCTAGAGCAGAAAGAAAACTCCTACAAGCTTTAGCTAGTGCTTGGCAGAACACTGATAGAAGTCACAAGACTGCTCTAACTGCTGATGAGAAAATGTATTTAGCAGTTTATATTTACTAAAATAATTGCATTTCCATGTTGTGTGTACTGTGGGAGACCAGATATATTAAAAATCCATCATTCTGATGTGTAATGTGATTTCATTTTTATTTCTTAAAATTCATCTTAAAGTGATATTAAAGCCTAATTTGTTTTTATCACAATAAAAAAGGTGTTGTTTATACCTGTTCTGTGCAACAATATTGCTCAGAGCAGTGGCTTACCTCCTATTTTCAGGTCCCCACTGGCGCTGTCCACTCCTCCTCTTTTTTGAGTGACCCCACAGCAAGCCATGCTTCCGAGCTGAGCTGTGTGCGTCTATAGACACAGAGCGGCTCAGCCATGAACCCCCCGCCCCCGCTCTCTCCTCCCAATATTTGACTCACAGCTGCTGGTGCTGATGGATTTTTACCATAGGGTTGGAAGGTTTTTATACCAGTACATTCAAAAACACATGCACAGTGTTTTCTATGTATTCCAATGGCCCAAGATCACACCAGTGCAGTTTGTTCCAGTATCATCAACTAAAAAAGAAAATGCAGCATTTTTTTCTGTATAGAAGGTATCTGGAATGCAGAAAAAGGAATAAAAAATGCACCAGAACACATTAGAAAATGCAACCAATACAGGACCAATGCAAGGTCTAGTTGACATGAGCCAGGCATGCAAGCCTGCTGTGCAATAATGGCCAATCAACATAAAAATTAAATAAAACAGGACAGTGATAGGTTAATAGTGCATGACCGCAGGGTCCATATGGTTAGCCAACAAATGTACAGATAATTAGTATGGAGATAGGGGACATGGAAAATGAAATGAAGAAAAGAAGAAGAGTGGGAAGGGGATTTCAGGAAGTAGGTGAAGCATCGCCAAAAGATAGAACACATGCCTTCCTCGTTGGATAGGTAGGGTAGCCATTTACAGGTCTAATAACTGGCGGTCAAAATCCAAAGGCATAAATTTAGTGACCCATGGAGCCGAGGTTTTATGGAAGTTGCACGTGGAATCCGTGAGCTTGGCCATCAACTTATCTTTCATAAGCATCAAGTGTATTTTGGATTTCACTGCCTTGATAGAAAATGCCTTCCTACTTTATTTGTAGTTGTTGAAGTGGTCCCATACATTGGTAGTCATTATTGGTCAGCGGGAGAAGGACGCCAACATTGTTGACCAGTGGGAAAACTATGCCTCCTTATACACTTCCAAAATGATAGTTGATATTAGTTGTTACTGGTGGTTAGAAACTCTTCATTGCTCAAGGAACCCCTATCAATCTCTGTAGGAACCCTAGGGTTTCACGGAGCCCTGGTTGAGAAACCATGCCATATGTTATCGAGAAGAGTACAAGGTAGCCCTGTCCTACAATGACAGATGTGCTCTTCTGTAGATAGAGTACGGTGAGAGAGCACTGTCACCCTAGGACAGGAAATGTGTTACTGGCAGGATCACAAGCTGAATATAACGGTTTGCATTATACTCCAAAATACCTGTACAATTTTGAGAAGCAAATTGACTCAATGTGTACTAGATGTAAGAGAGATCATGGCCATCTCCTTCACAAGCTCTGGAAATGCCCAATGTTAATGCGATACTAGGGTGCAATTGCCAGCATGCTCAATACAGTGCTCTCAATTGACATATGTAGAGACCTTGTATTTTACGCGGAGTTGACCATCTCCAATATAAGCTTTACATCCGGGAACCCGCTATCTATGGACCTCTATTCATAGCTTGGAGGTGGTGGCAACTGCATCGTGCTACGAGTTGGGCCATTTCTTTACCAATTATTCTGGGTCATAGAATGCATGCATGATACTGAAAAATCGTATGACATATCTGATCTGTTCTACCCTGATTGACTTCAACAGATACTGTATTCTGTCTGTACATCTTTGTTCTCGTCACATCTGAAATTAAAACTGTTGATGTGGAAAATTTAAATAAAAGCTGATTGAAACCTGTTCCTGCAGTCACAACCACCCGCACAGAAAAATGCAGGAGCAGTGTATGAGTGCCATTAGTACTAATGGCACTTTGCATGCATTGGAAATTGCGGAACTGGGAACCGCACTGTACATGTGGTTCCCGTGTGGACTACGATATCTGAAATGGTGCATGTCAGGGGTCACAACAGCCCATTTAAAGGAATGGGCTGCTGTTTCCCGTGCAAACTGTAGCCCACAGAGCTGCACAGATGTTACCCTAGTGTAACGACTGGGTAGCTGCAATAAATTACAGTTTTGCACTTAGGTTCTGGTACAGATAACTGCTGTAGGGAAAGGTTTGCTTGTATACCTGGCAATGCCGTTTGGAGCTTTGTAAATATTAAGACTGGCTGGACAGAAATACAAATCCTTTGGCAGGTAAAATAACACCTGTATATGTTTTCCCATTGTGTGATTGCTTGTTTGCCTTGAGTTCTGCTTTAGAGCAACAGATATTTGTTTTTCTTTTGTAGCGGCAGGAGGTACGACCAGCAGGTGTAGCAATGGTGGGGCCAAGCTACACCTCTCTATCCTTTTATAGAAACAGTGAGGTCACAACCCCCTGATGTCTGATTGGGTGCATTTTTTAAATGTTGTCTCCACCAGCAGCATTCATGACATTCGTTGGGTACATTTTTGAAAGAACAACTTGTTCCCGTTATGTTTTACTTCCTGTTGGATAAATGAGGCTATGCGCAGCCTGATAATCTTTTGCGTGGGCAGTTTTTCTTACACAAAATAGTACAGTAAATTAAGACAGCAGGGCCATTTACCCTCACAGTTGTGCTAATTTTATGGTAATTTTTTTGACGGTTTCTTTATGGCAATAAGCGCAGGGAATGGTGACCTTTTAAATCCGTCTCTAATGGAACCCACAGGAGCTTTTATGGGCCTTGCAGAAGTATTTTCTGCTTTAAAAGAAAGCAAAGTGTTTGTAATATGCAGAATGAGAGCTACATAATAACAGTCTTTATGTCTATTTGTGGCGCATTGTCTATGTCACTTGGATTCTACTGTTAAGCCTTTTTTTCCCCTCAGCTTTTCTGTTCTGTTCCCTTGTTAATTGACGTGTCTGTAATGCTAATTTGTTTTATACAATGCAAAAAGTAATTTTTATTAGAGTTGTTCTATATAGTTGCATGTCAGATATAAAAAAAATTATTAAAATGACAATAAATTCAGTTTATAATGCTAAATTACTTCTGATATAATATACTTAAAGTGATTGTAGAGGGAAAAGTTACCTGCTCTATGCAAAGGTTTTGCACAGAGCAGCCCTGATCCTTCTCTTCTCTGGTCTTCCATTGGCACTCCTGGCTCCTCCCTTCTGCTGAGTTCCCCCATAGGAAGCCGCTTGCTATGGGCAACTCATGCAGGCTTATGCTTGAGCCACACTGTGTGTGTCCATTGACACACACAGTGCGGAACAGTCCCGCTTCCTGTTCTCTGCTCACTGGCTGTGATTGATAACAGCAGGAGCCAATGGCTCCCACTGCTATGTCTGAGCCAGTGAGGAGAGAGAAAGAGAGCAGAAATCCTGATCTCATGCACAGCACTGGATCTTCATTAAGCTCAGGTAAGTCTGGGGGGGAGCTGCACACGGATTTGTTTTACTTTAATGCATACAGTGCCAGGGGCGGACTGACAACTCATGGGGCCCCTGGGCAATAGTGGATCATGGGGCCCCTGTGTCCTTGCCCAAACTCAAAAAATCATATGAAAAAGGTACCAGGGGCATCTCATGGGGCCCCCACTGACCCCGGGCCCTGGGGCAGGGCCCGAGTTTCCAAATGGTCAGTCCACCCCTGTACAGTGTATTAAGATAAAAAACCTTCTGACTTTAGAACCACTTTAAAGGTCCACTCCAGCCAAATCGCTAATCCTAGGTTGGAACAAGTATATCAAAACTCTTTGGAATTGAATGTAGATCCATCTAATGTGTTCCATCTATCCCTGCTGTTTAGCTGCACAGACTAAGAATGATGATTCAGTGCCTTTTTTGAAAGTGTGCCACTGGCTGAACTCCTGCCTGCTGTTTGGACTACTTATGAACATCACTCTAATTGTAATGCCCATGATGAGCTTGTCGTCCTCTGTAACACCATCTAAATTTATACCAAAAATGTTTATGTATGATCTCGTTAAAAAAAAAATTTACAGAGGAGTTATACATTGCATACTTTACATGTGGGTATAATCTCCTATTCATATCCCATCATACGTTTTCAACCATATTGTAGTGGGATATTGTATAATAAATATATTAACCTAACACTGTTGATCATTTCCTCAACAATGGCATATTCCAAACTCTATGAAAAGATGAGCTTGGGTAGATCTCCCAATCCGAGACTTCGAATGCTCACCCTCTATTTTAAAGGACTACTGAGATCTTAATGCGGGGTCTTCCTGAATGGAATGCTTTCAAAGCTTTTTCTAGGGGTCACTATATTTCCTCTCTTACTGCAGTAAAAAAGGATCAGGCCTCCACTGTACAAACCCTCCAGGGAAGGGTGAAGGATCAGACTGACTGTTATAACTCTAACCCCAGTGCTGAAAACTTTAATCTGCTTGAATCTACCAAGAGGGAGCTTCATCTGCGCCTAGCTGGGGTTTCCAGACTGAAGTTATATAATTGTAAGCAAACCTTTTTTTGAGCAGGGTGATAAAAATGGTAGATTCTTGGCCATGTTGTCACAACATAAAATACCTATCATGCTGATCCCATAAATTAAAGTTCACAATGGTAGTGTGGTCACATCTTAAGATGACATACTTGAGGAATTTAAAAGGTACCATGATAAGCTATATACCTCTTCCCTACCACCAGACTTTGAAACATCTGGCATGTCCTCCTTATTGGACACCGTTGCCCTTGGCTGGCTTTCGGATGAGGGGAGATCTAGCTTAGTGAGACCAATTTCTGTAAATGAAATTCTAGCAGTAATTCAGTCTTTCTCTACTGGGAGGGCATCCGAATCTGATGGTTTACCCTAAGAATTCTGCAAAACTCATGTGGAACTTTTTGCTCTGAAATTTGCATCATTATTCACCCAATGCCTTGCTTCAGATTGACTTCCCTCCTCCATGAGTGAGGCCCATGTGATCCTTATTTACAACCTATAGGCCAGTTGACTTACTGAATAGTGACCTAAAGATTCTCAGTAAACTTCTCACTTGCAGATTGAACATTCTCTTGCAGTCCGTAGTTGATGCACATCAAACTGGTGTCATGACTCACAAAGCCATGGATATTAACTTACACAGGCTTCTCAAATATATTCATGCCCAACACTCCAAAATGGGTTCTAGAATGATTGTCAGTCTTGAAATAGAGACTGCTTTTGACACCGTGGAATGGCCCTACGTAAGGGAAGTCCTTCGAAGGATGGGGTTTCCCGTATTTTTTTGCGCTGGTTGTATATACTAATATCTCACTGATGTCATTAGATTGGGAGGTTGTTTGTCCTCACCCTTCACTTTACAAAGGGGCACCCAACAGGGCTGCCCTCTCTCTTCAACTCTCTTTGCCACCACCATAGAACCAGTGGCTGAGGCCCTACGTAAAGGAAGTCCTTCGAAGGATGGGGTTTCCCGTACTTTTTATGCGCTGGTTGTATATACCAATGTCCCACGGATGTCATTAGATTGGGAGGTTGTTTGTCCTCACCCTTCACTTTACAAAGGGGCACCCAACAGGGCTGCCCTCTCTCTTCAACTCTCTTTGCCACCACCATAGAACCAGTGGCTGAGGCCTTGCGAGTTTCTCCACTCATTAAGGGCTTAAGGTTATCCTTGCTGGATTAGAAGGTTTCCTTGGGTGCAGACAACCTCCTACTGTTTCTTAATGATGCAGGCCGTTTGTTGGAGGGAGCCCCAAAGACTCTGAATGCATGTTCCTCTATCACAGGACTCAGGATCAGCTGGTCCAAATCTTTGCTGTTCCTGGTTGACCCCGAGTCCTGTCGTTCAGCACTATCGACATTACAGCTACAATGGGTTGAAGAATTTAGATATTTGGGTGTAATTGTATCTGGCAAGGCAACAGATTATGTTCGTCTTAACCTTTTACAGGTGTACCAAGCCACTAAAGCTCAGCTGAAGGCATGGGAGAACTTACCCCTATCTCTTTTAGGCTGAATAAATTTGATAAAGATGAAAATACTTGCAATATTCACTTACCTTTTCAGACCCTTTCCTCAATGGATTCCAAAATAATTTTTTTTACAATTGTACCAACTCTTCTTCTTTGTGGGGCTCTCATCCCGCATGGTACAAATTGGCCAAACTGACGAGACCCACCCCCGGGGGGGCCTTAGCACTGACCTGTCCAATACCTCCACAGTTGACCCCCTCCATGATTACCACTCTAAAGGCATGAAAAATAGGTCTGGCTTGCAAAGCTTTTCAACGCTCTGCTATGGGTCAGAATACTCTGTTGTGCCTTAACGCAACCCCGTCTCAATTTTATACACTACCAGAGCCACAGGCCTGGGCCAAATACAAAATTGCACTTGTATCCCACATTGTAGATAACTGTTCCCTGAGGCTCTTAACCTCACTTTCCTCTGCTTCTAATGTCCCTGCCTGTTATTTTTTACATCTTCAGTTGTCCCATGCTTTCAGCAACCATTTTCCATGCAGTTCCTTAAGGCTGGGGCAATCTGACTTGCTCTGGACTGAATGCTCTAAAGAATCCACTTCAGTATAATCATGTGCTCTTGGTTTCCCTCCCTGATCTCTCTACCCTCAGGCAGCGGTGGTTGTGGCATATTCCAGAGTTAGATGATGACTGGGAAGATATTTGGGATCTTTCCTTTTGTCACTTGGTCTCCTTAAGAGACAGACTCACCCAATTTAACATTGTACATAGAGGTTACTTTACTCTATATCAGCTTCACAAAATGGACACTTTGGCCTCACCAGAATGTTGGCGATTTGCACATTCTCCTGGTGATTTCTCACATCTTCTGGAATTGTCCCGTGATTACCAGCTATTGGGAAGAGGTAATCTCCACTGTCAGTAACATTGCAAAGACCTTTCTGGTACCCTCTGAGTTTCTGTTTACTGGGAATGGTGGAAGAATTGGTCCCCACTGTAGCAGAAAGGACCATATTTCTCCTTTTCTATGCTAGAAAGGCTATTATAATGTCATTGAAGAAAGCTACTGTCCCCTTCTCTTGCCTTTTGGAAACATTAACATTAATATTAATTTACCCATGTATAGAGATACCTATGGAAATAGGGGATGCATGAAGAAATATGATAAAGTATGGCTGAACCACACCAATATTGCCAAATATGTAATATTTGACAACATGCAGAATCCCCAGACCCCATTCCCATTTGCGGCATAACAAGGTCATGCAAGGGAAGCCAGGGGCTAACTGCTCCTCAATTACAGCATATTGTGAGACCCTATGCTGCAAGATGCACAAGACGTGGGCCAGAATGGATATTAGTAGTGCTCTAAAGAGATACAAAATTTGGGGCAATAGTGTCATTTTTTTTTCTTTATTATATCTTTTATTACATTTTCCAATACAAAAATAACACAACCTCATACACGCTCGTTTCACATGTACATAAATTCCATTTTACAGCACATTTTCCTGCCCCTGTCCACCCTCCCACCTAATTACCCCACATCCTGTTGACTAATTTTAATTTCCTCATTCTACTTATCTGTCTATATCTGTGTCCTTTCCCCTTGTCTTCCACTCTCCCTTTCAGATACTCCATCAAAATCTCTCTAGACTATTCCCCTGAGCTCCAGACCAGGTCCATGTATCTTTCAGATGTCTTGAAATCTAACCAACCACTCCACATTTTCCTATATTTTTACATTTTATCCCCTCCATATCATATTGCTCCTCCAACCTATAAATATTTTCAACTCTATTTATCCAATCACTTATTCTTGGTGGCTGTGGAGCCCACCAAAACGTAGGGATCAGGCCCGTAGACGCACTGAATAAGTGATATAGAATCCTGTTTTTGTACAGTTTAACTGAAGGCTCAAAGTTAGAAAATAAACACGTCCACGGGTCTTTCTGTCAGGTGATCCCACAAATTTCCTGAATATAATGGACTATTTCCTTCCAATAATCCTGTATTTTCGGGCAATACCACCATATATGTGCCATTGTTCCCTTTTTCCCACAACCTCTCTAAGATAAAGGTGAAACATCCACTTGCTGTTTATATGCCACACTCAGTGTAACATACCATCTTGCCAAACATTTGTAATTAATTTCCACTGTGCATATTTATCCCCTCATGTGCAACTTTAAATATTTTATTCTTTTGTTGCTCATTCAATTCTGTTCCAAGCTCCTTTTCCCATTTTTCCAAGAACATGGGAGGATCAGTTCCTTCCAGATCCATAAGGTATCCGTATATCCTCGAGGTGGCTTGTTTTGGTGCTATGTTTACATTCAACAATTTCTCAAATGGATGCACATCCTCCGGCGTCCTCAATGGTTGTGGGAGCATTGACACAAAATGTCCTAATTTACAGTACCGCCACTAATCTAATGTGAAAAATAACTTTTCTTTAAATCTTGAAAAGTGTGCAATTTCCCTTTTTTCAAAATATCCTTCAAGCATGCATTTTTATCTTTAATCCATTTACTGGAAATATTTTCCTTTCATGGGGGAATATACTCCGTACCCACCAAGGGAGTCAATACTGAATTATATTTCCATCCCTTTTGCTTATAAATTATATCCCAAACACTTAAAACTTTCTTTTTCAGTGGGCTAGTGTTTACATTCAATATATGAAATTTATGTGGTATCCAAACAATTTTCCCTAACTGTGTCAATAGTGTAATTTTAACTGCTTGAGGTGATTGTAACTGCTGAAATCCTACCCATCCAGGATATGCATAAACTGGACCAGCTCGACATAAGAGAAAACATATGGGCCAGCATCGGAGGATAATTTGCACTATAGACTGCAGAAGGGTGGCTAGTTAATTAATATTTAAATATTTCAGATAATGGTTGAACCATTGGAAAAAAAATGTGGATTGTAGGACTTAAAGTTCTGTCTCATAGAGAAAAATATTGAAAGCTTTAGAGTTATTGCAGTTAACCTCGAGACCTGAAATCCGGGCAAAGCTATCTATAAGGCCTAAGAGCTGGGGGGTTAAGGTGTGCAGGGAGTTTAGAAATAAAAGGACACCATCCACAAACATGCAAAGTTTGTGTTAAGTACCCGCCAACCCAACACCTCTAACATGCTGATTATTAAGAATAAAATGTTCCAGGAGTTCTATCTCCTAGGCGGAGAGTAAATTTGAAAGAGGTCACCTACGTCTAGTCCCTCCTGGCTACTGGGAAAAGGTCTGACTTAAAGCTTGTGTATCATAAAATGTACTGCAGGTAGGGCCAGGAGACCATATCAAATGTCTTTTGTATATCTAAAGATAGAAGTTGACGGGTATGTATAGTGTGCAACAATAGAGTGGCTCGAATATTATCCTGTACCGGTCTCAAGGGAATAAACCCCACCTGATCTTTATGCACCAAAGAGCCAATAAATTGATTAAGTCTGAGAAGAAGAACCTCAGCCAGTAGTTTTATGTCATGATTGAGTAGTGAGGTTGGTAATTGGACCAATGGGAATCATTCATTTTCGTCTTGGGGATCATGGTATTATGGCTGTCAGTCTCCGGGCAAAAAGATTGCATTTTGAGAAGGAAGTTAAAGGAGTTGGCCAATAGAGGTGCCAGATAGTCAGCAAACTTTTGTAGTAGACGGTGGGCAAGCCATCAGGACCAAGTCTTTTATTAGTTTGCATAGATTTAATAGCTTGAAGTACTTTGTTGACAGTAATAGGACTATCCAAGCACACTCTCTGGGAAGTGGATGTTGAAGATAAAGCATACCCCAATTAAGACCTCATCAGCCTGAGCCTAGGAGAAGACTTCTTCAGAGCTGTAAGGTTGGGATAAGTAGTGATTAAATTCCTACAGCACCTTAAATGGGTTACTGGTGTAGATGTCTTGCATTGATTTAAGTCTAATTGTCTTAATGGTTGTGGCCGCATTTTTGCAGTTAAAAGGGCTAGTAAGGTATTGGGTTTATTAGCTTTAACATAAAATGTACAGGGGATGGAAAAAAATGTGGAAACACCACATGAATTGCAGGTGTGAAAGTGACAACGTTTTGCGTTGAAAGTGGAAGTGTGTAACATTCTTTTGCTTCTGCTGTGTAATGAGACATCTAGCTAACAGGTGGGAAGCCTCACTTTCGTCATTCAGTGTGTGCACTGCTAGTAATACGGAGTCATGTCAGAGCTTACGGAGTTTCATAGAGGGCATATTGTTGGTGGCCGCTTAGCTGGTGCCTCTGACTGAAGTTGACAATTTATTTGCAGTATCTAAGGTTATGACTAGAGATGAGCGAATCGAAGTAGGCGAAGTGGAATTCGTTTCGAATATTGGAAAATTTTCGATTCGCGCCGAATCCGAAAAATATCATACTTCGGATGCGCGAATCGAAATTTTTCCTAAAATGGCGGCGACATGTGCGGCGACGGAGCGGGGATGTCTGGGAAGGCGTGCAGACAAGGCGCGCTGACCCATAATGCATTCATTAATGACATGTGATCGCATTAGCCAATCAGCAGCCAGCCAGCCAGCACTGTGTAATGGTCGAGCTATAAATGGTGGCCATTTTAGAATTCTCCATTTGCCTCCAGTCATTCAAGAGAGGCAGACCGCTCTGTATTAGGGACAGAGTTAGGGCCACAGAAACGTTACTTAGGGACAGAGAAACGTTACTTAGGGACAGAGAAACATTACTCAGGGACACAGAATTGTTACTGAGGGCCACAGAATCGTTACTTAGGGACACAGAAACGTTAGTTAGGGCCACAGAATTGTTACTCAGGGACAGACAAAGAATTGTTACTGAGGGCCACAGAATTGTTACTGAGGGCCACAGAAACGTTACTCAGGGACACAGAATTGTTACTGAGGGCCACAGAACTGTTACTTAGGGCCACAGAAACGTTAGTTAGGGCCACAGAATTGTTACTCAGGGACAGACACAGAATTGTTACTGAGGGCCACAGAATTGTTACTGAGGGCCACAGAACCGTTACTTAGGGCCACAGAAACTTTACTCAGGGACACAGAATTGTTACTGAGGGCCACAGAACTGTTACTTAGGGACAGACACAGAATTGTTACTGAGGGCCACAGAAACGGTGCTTAGGGCCACAGAAACGTTACTCAGGGACACAGAATTGTTACTGAGGGCCACAGAACTGTTACTTAGGGCCACAGAACCGTTAGTTAGGGCCACAGAATTGTTACTCAGGGACAGACACAGAATTGTTACTGAGGGCCACAGAATTGTTACTGAGGGCCACAGAACCGTTACTTAGGGCCACAGAATTGTTACTCAGGGACACAGAATTGTTACTGAGGGCCACAGAACCGTTACTTAGGGCCACAGAATTGTTACTCAGGGACAGACACAGAATTGTTACTGAGGGCCACAGAATTGTTACTGAGGGCCATAGAACCGTTACTTAGGGCCACAGAAACGTTACTCAGGGACACAGAATTGTTACTGAGGGCCACAGAACCGTTACTTAGGGCCACAGAATTGTTACTCAGGGACAGACACAGAATTGTTACTGAGGGCCACAGAATTGTTACTGAGGGCCACAGAACCGTTACTTAGGGCCACAGAAACGTTACTCAGGGACACAGAATTGTTACTGAGGGCCACAGAACTGTTACTTAGGGCCACAGAAACGTTAGTTAGGGCCACAGAATTGTTACTCAGGGACAGACACAGAATTGTTACTGAGGGCCAGAGAATTGTTACTGAGGGCCACAGAACCGTTACTTAGGGCCACAGAAACTTTACTCAGGGACACAGAATTGTTACTGAGGGCCACAGAACTGTTACTTAGGGCCACAGAATTGTTACTCAGGGACAGACACAGAATTGTTACTGAGGGCCACAGAATTGTTACTGAGGGCCACAGAACCGTTACTTAGGGCCACAGAAACGTTACTCAGGGACACAGAATTGTTACTTAGGGCCACAGAACTGTTACTTAGGGCCACAGAAACGTTAGTTAGGGCCACAGAATTGTTACTCAGGGACAGACACAGAATTGTTACTGAGGGCCACAGAAACGGTGCTTAGGGCCACAGAAACGTTACTCAGGGACACAGAATTGTTACTGAGGGCCACAGAACTGTTACTTAGGGCCACAGAAACGTTAGTTAGGGCCACAGAATTGTTACTCAGGGACAGACACAGAATTGTTACTGAGGGCCACAGAAACGGTACTTAGGGCCACAGAAACGTTACTCAGGGACACAGAATTGTTACTGAGGGCCACAGAACTGTTACTTAGGGCCACAGAAACGTTAGTTAGGGCCACAGAATTGTTACTCAGGGACAGACACAGAATTGTTACTGAGGGCCACAGAATTGTTACTGAGGGCCACAGAACCGTTACTTAGGGCCACAGAATTGTTACTCAGGGACACAGAATTGTTACTGAGGGCCACAGAACCGTTACTTAGGGCCACAGAATTGTTACTCAGGGACAGACACAGAATTGTTACTGAGGGCCACAGAATTGTTACTGAGGGCCATAGAACCGTTACTTAGGGCCACAGAAACGTTACTCAGGGACACAGAATTGTTACTGAGGGCCACAGAACCGTTACTTAGGGCCACAGAATTGTTACTCAGGGACAGACACAGAATTGTTACTGAGGGCCACAGAATTGTTACTGAGGGCCACAGAACCGTTACTTAGGGCCACAGAAACGTTACTCAGGGACACAGAATTGTTACTGAGGGCCACAGAACTGTTACTTAGGGCCACAGAAACGTTAGTTAGGGCCACAGAATTGTTACTCAGGGACAGACACAGAATTGTTACTTAGGGCCACAGAACTGTTACTTAGGGCCACAGAAACGTTAGTTAGGGCCACAGAATTGTTACTCAGGGACAGACACAGAATTGTTACTGAGGGCCACAGAAACGGTGCTTAGGGCCACAGAAACGTTACTCAGGGACACAGAATTGTTACTGAGGGCCACAGAACTGTTACTTAGGGCCACAGAAACGTTAGTTAGGGCCACAGAATTGTTACTCAGGGACAGACACAGAATTGTTACTGAGGGCCACAGAAACGGTACTTAGGGCCACAGAAACGTTACTCAGGGACACAGAATTGTTACTGAGGGCCACAGAACTGTTACTTAGGGCCACAGAAACGTTAGTTAGGGCCACAGAATTGTTACTCAGGGACAGACACAGAATTGTTACTGAGGGCCACAGAATTGTTACTGAGGGCCACAGAACCGTTACTTAGGGCCACAGAATTGTTACTCAGGGACACAGAATTGTTACTGAGGGCCACAGAACCGTTACTTAGGGCCACAGAATTGTTACTCAGGGACAGACACAGAATTGTTACTGAGGGCCACAGAATTGTTACTGAGGGCCATAGAACCGTTACTTAGGGCCACAGAAACGTTACTCAGGGACACAGAATTGTTACTGAGGGCCACAGAACCGTTACTTAGGGCCACAGAATTGTTACTCAGGGACAGACACAGAATTGTTACTGAGGGCCACAGAATTGTTACTGAGGGCCACAGAACCGTTACTTAGGGCCACAGAAACGTTACTCAGGGACACAGAATTGTTACTGAGGGCCACAGAACTGTTACTTAGGGCCACAGAAACGTTAGTTAGGGCCACAGAATTGTTACTCAGGGACAGACACAGAATTGTTACTGAGGGCCAGAGAATTGTTACTGAGGGCCACAGAACCGTTACTTAGGGCCACAGAATTGTTACTCAGGGACAGACACAGAATTGTTACTGAGGGCCACAGAATTGTTACTGAGGGCCACAGAACCGTTACTTAGGGCCACAGAAACTTTACTCAGGGACACAGAATTGTTACTGAGGGCCACAGAACTGTTACTTAGGGCCACAGAATTGTTACTCAGGGACAGACACAGAATTGTTACTGAGGGCCACAGAATTGTTACTGAGGGCCACAGAACCGTTACTTAGGGCCACAGAAACGTTACTCAGGGACACAGAATTGTTACTGAGGGCCACAGAACTGTTACTTAGGGCCACAGAAACGTTAGTTAGGGCCACAGAATTGTTACTCAGGGACAGACAAAGAATTGTTACTGAGGGCCAGAGAATTGTTACTGAGGGCCACAGAACCGTTACTTAGGGCCACAGAAACTTTACTCAGGGACACAGAATTGTTACTGAGGGCCACAGAACTGTTACTTAGGGCCACAGAATTGTTACTCAGGGACAGACACAGAATTGTTACTGAGGGCCACAGAATTGTTACTGAGGGCCACAGAACCGTTACTTAGGGCCACAGAAACGTTACTCAGGGACACAGAATTGTTACTGAGGGCCACAGAACTGTTACTTAGGGCCACAGAATTGTTACTCAGGGACAGACACAGAATTGTTACTGAGGGACACAGAATTGTTACTGAGGGCCACAGAACCGTTACTTAGGGCCACAGAATTGTTACTCAGGGACACAGAATTGTTACTGAGGGCCACAGAACCGTTAGTTAGGGCCACAGAATTGTTACTCAGGGACAGACACAGAATTGTTACTGAGGGCCACAGAATTGTTACTGAGGGCCACAGAACTGTTACTTAGGGCCACAGAAACGTTACTCAGGGACACAGAATTGTTACTGAGGGCCACAGAACCGTTACTTAGGGCCACAGAATGTTACTCAGGGACAGACACAGAATTGTTACTGAGGGCCACAGAATTGTTACTGAGGGCCACAGAACCGTTACTTAGGGCCACAGAATTGTTACTCAGGGACAGACACAGAATTGTTACTGAGGGCCACAGAATTGTTACTGAGGGCCACAGAATTGTTACTGAGGGCCACAGAACCGTTACTTAGGGCCACAGAAACGTTACTCAGGGACACAGAATTGTTACTGAGGGCCACAGAACTGTTACTTAGGGCCACAGAATTGTTACTCAGGGACAGACACAGAATTGTTACTGAGGGACACAGAATTGTTACTGAGGGCCACAGAACCGTTACTTAGGGCCACAGAATTGTTACTCAGGGACACAGAATTGTTACTGAGGGCCACAGAACCGTTACTTAGGGCCACAGAATTGTTACTCAGGGACAGACACAGAATTGTTACTGAGGGCCACAGAATTGTTACTGAGGGCCACAGAACCGTTACTTAGGGCCACAGAACTGTTACTCAGGGACACAGAATTGTTACTTAGGGCCACAGAACCGTTACTTAGGGCCACAGAATTGTTACTCAGGGACAGACACAGAATTGTTACTGAGGGACACAGAATTGTTACTCAGGGCCACAGAATTGTTACTCAGGGACAGACACAGAATTGTTACTCAGGGACAGACACAGAATTGTTACTGAGGGACACAGAATTGATACTGAGGGCCACAGAACCGTTACTTAGGGCCACAGAATTGTTACTCAGGGACACAGAATTGTTACTGAGGGCCACAGAACCGTTACTTAGGGCCACAGAATTGTTACTCAGGGACAGACACAGAATTGTTACTGAGGGACACAGAATTGTTACTCAGGGCCACAGAATTGTTACTCAGGGACAGACACAGAATTGTTACTCAGGGACACAGAATTGTTACTCAGGGCCACAGAATTGTTACTCAGGGACAGACACAGAATTGTTACTCAGGGACACAGAATTGTTACTCAGGGCCACAGAATTGTTACTCAGGGACAGACACAGAATTGTTACTCAGGGACACAGAATTGTTACTCAGGGACACAGAATCGTTGAATTAAAGAGTATGTCAGACAACATGCAGAGGAGTGGCAGAGGAGGCAATGTTTTAGGAGCGAGCAGACGTGGCAGCAGAGGAAGGGGTCGAGGCAGCACTATTCGCAGCCAGAGGCCAGTGCTCCCGGTGTCATCCAGCGGTCGTGTCTCCACCGACAACCCTGCCGTCATCGATTGGTTTTCTCGGTCGTCTTCCTCTTCCCAGGTCACCTCTGACACCTACAGCCAACGGTCGGTGGGTACGTCAGACACAACCGTTAGTTGGCATGGCCCGGGACCAAGCCCACTGAAATCACGTGTCCTCTACCTGCCCCTGTCCTTTGGTGTTCCCTCACCAAACGAAGTATCGCATGCTGTGGGCTCAGCCCCACTGTACAGTGAGGAAGAGCTAACAGAGGGCGGTCAGGAACGGGGGGAGACATCCGCCTTTTCAGCAGCCAGGCGAAGAAGTACTGGCGAGGAGAGTGGCTCGGTAGCCGGTCTAGAGACAGGTCTGTCTCCTGACCCAGACGCAGCCGAGGGGGCTAGTAGTGAGGCGGAGACCCTACTTGATGATGAGGAGGTTGATCGCACTTGGCAGCCTCGTCGTCATCAGGCAATTTCTTCCGCATCATCAGGAGAAGAGGGTGGCAGCTTGGCAGCGAGCGAAACAGTCGGTGGGTTGCCCAGGAGGCAGCAGGGTCGCAGCAGTGTCAGTGGAGCCAAACGGCCACGGAGTAGAGCACCAGCTCCACTGCAGCCTACCACCACGGCCAGTAGTGGTGCCGGTGTGCACGGAGGAAGCAGCAGTCAGCCAGTGAGGAGTATCGGGGGCAAAGTTTCCTACTCGGCGGTGTGGCAATTTTTCGTCAAGCCGCCCGAGGAAGTAAACGTAGCCGTATGTCGACTGTGGCCAGAAAGTCAAGCGTGGCCAGGGGGCCCATGTTGGGACTACAGCGTTGCGGCAGCATATGCAGCGTCGCCATTTGGTGGCCTGGGAAAACCGTGATAAAGATACGGCGGTTCTGCCCGCCCCAGCCCCCGCTCCATCACCCGCTCCGTTACTTGCTCCGTCACCCGACGTCAATCGCCCTCCATCAGCCAGTCAAGGCTCCAACACCTCTGCTGAGGGGAGTTGTTGCTCGTTGGCATCTTCCGCTCGTTCAGATGCTCCTTCTCCTGCTACTCCTCTTCACGGATTCCGTCAGCAGTCTTTCTTGGAATCCGTTTCCAAGAGACAACAGTTTGCGAGCACGCACCCGACGGTGCAAAAGCTGAACGTCCTCCTGTCCAAGTTGCTGGTGCTGCAGTCCCTCCCTTTCCAAGTGGTGGACTCAGCACCTTTCCGAGAAATGATGGCTTGTGCCGCGCCGCGGTGGAGAGTGCCAAGCCGTCATTTCTTCGCCAAAAAGGCAGTGCCAGCCCTGCATTCACATGTAGAAGAGATGGTGGGCCAGTCTTTGAGCATGTCGGTCTCTGCCAAAGTGCACGGCAGCGCCGACGTGTGGAGCTGTAACTACGGTCAGGGACAGTACATGTCATTTACGGCCCACTGGGTGAACGTGGTGCCGTCACAGCCGCACCAGCAACTTGGACAGGTCACGCCGCTTTTGCCTCCACGTTTGCACGTCCTTGGTCCACAAAAGATGTCCGCCTCTACCACCTCTTCTTCCGCCGTATCCTCAGCCGCCACCCCCGTGCCAAGTCCCATTACCCGACCGGCATATCACATGTGCAGGGCGCAACGGTGTCACGCTGTGCTGCACCTGGTATGCCTTGGCGAACGTAGTCACACAGGGGAGGAACTTCTCAGTGTAATGAACAGAGAAATCGACAGATGGCTGTCTCCGCGCAAACTGAAAATCGGAACCATGTTAACCGACAACGGAAAGAACATGGTGTCTGCTCTGCGTCAAGGAAGGTTGTGCCATGCGCCATGCATGGCTCACGTGTTCAATCTGGTTGTCAAGCGGTTCCTAAAATCCACCATCCCACTGCAAGACATCCTTAAAATGTCACGTAAACTTTGCATGCATTTCAGCCATTCCTACACCGCAAAGCACACCCTCCTTGAGCTGCAGCGGCAGAACGGAATTGCACAGCATCGCCTGATCTGCGACGTTGCAACAAGGTGGAATTCAACCCTATACATGTTAAACCGCCCTTTACGAACAGCGAAAGGCCATCACCGATTTCCTGATGTTACAAGCGGATAAAGGTACTCCCCTGTGTAACTTTGATGTCAGCCATTGGCAGCTCATGCGTGACACCTGCCGCTTGCTCAGGCCCTTTGAGGAGGCCACGCTATTCGTGAGTTGGCAGGACTATGGGATGAACGACGTCATTCCTCTGTTGCACGTCCTGGAACAAATGCTGTTAACAATGGCTGGTCAGGGTGCGGTAGACGTGGCGCACAGATCTCAATGCCACATGACCCCTGTGGGGGCAGGACAGGAAGAAGAGGAGGAAGTAGAGGAGGACATTTGTGCTCAGGAATTATTGAGTGAAATGGGTGGTTTTTCCACTCAGCGGACAGGAGTGGAGGAGCAGGAGCATGTGGTAGAGGAGGAGGAGGAGGAGACAGAGGACCCAGACGCAC
The DNA here is from genome assembly GCF_062004578.1 of Staurois parvus. Lineage (NCBI taxonomy): Eukaryota > Metazoa > Chordata > Amphibia > Anura > Ranidae > Staurois > Staurois parvus. The sequence continues at coordinate 869,004 of NW_028318294.1, read as the reverse complement.
CGTGGCAGTATGCTGTGGAGATGGAGGCAGGGAGTCCCTCGCATTCCTTGGCACAAATGGCCCATAGCATGCTCGGTTGCTTGCGTAGCGACAGCCGAATAATAACCATCAGACAGAGGGATGACTTTTGGCTGTCCACCTTGTTGGACCCTCGCTACCGTTCAAAAATGGTGGCCTTTTTCACACCTGCTGAGAGGGAGGCCAAAATAACGTACTATAAAAACCACCTATGTAGTCAGTTGGTCTCTGCCTTTGTGCGTCAACGTCCATCCTCAGACACTGTGGGCCCTGTGCGCTCGCGTTCCGCTGCCATGGCAGCAGGGGAGGGGTGGGGTGGTAGGAGCAGTGGCAGCTCCACCAGCAGCGGCTGCCTCAGTCTGCAGTCGATGATGAGTAGCTTTCTTCACCAGCGCAGTGAGGAAACTACTAACCAGCCGCAGCAGCAGCAGCATCAGGTGGACCTGGAGCAGGACCTCAAACAACAGGCTTGGGCCTACTTGGACAGCACCCTGCCAACCGAGGTAGACAATCCCCTTGACTACTGGGCAACGAAACTTGACCTTTGGCCCCAACTAGCTGAATTTGCCCTTGAAAGGCTGTCATGCCCGGCCAGTAGCGTGGCATCGGAGCGCGTGTTTAGTGCGGCAGGAGGTATTGTAACTCCGCGGAGGACACGACTGTCCACCCAAAGTGTGGAGAGACTCACGTTTGTGAAAATGAATCAGGCGTGGATTAGTCTGGATTTCAAACCACCAGTTCCTGACACAACTGACTAAATCCGCCATGAATCATGCCCCTGCCATGTGCCACTTTCAGGTCTCCTCACACTGCTGGTATGTTGAATTTTTTGACATAGGGTGCTGGCAGATTACGGGCCTCCCATAGCTGCTGCCAGGCCCCTAATCTGCCATGGGCCCCTATATACCGCCTCCTCATGCTGCTGCCAGGTCCAGAGTCTCTCATGGGTCCCTGTACGGCCTCCCATTGCTGCTGTCTCCATCGCCACACTCTGCCATGTGCCACTTTCAGGTCTCCTCACACACTGCTGGTGTGTTGAATTTTTTGACATAGGGTGCTGGCAGATTACGGGCCTCCTATAGCTGCTGCCAGGCCCCTAATCTGCCATGGGCCCCTATATACCGCCTCCTCATGCTGCTGCCAGGTCCAGAGTCTCTCATGGGTCCCTGTACGGCCTCCCATTGCTGCTGTCTCCATCGCCACACTCTGCCATGTGCCACTTTCAGGTCTCCTCACACTCCTGCTGGTTTCCATTTTGTCATAGGTTGCTGGCAGATTACAGGCCTCCCATAGGTGCTGCCAGGCCCCAAATCTGCCATGGGCCCCCGTACCGCCTCGTCACGCTGCTGCTGGGTCCACAGTGTGACATGGGTCCCTGTACCGCCTCCCATTGCTCCCACTCTGCCATGTGCCACTTTGAGGTCTCCTCACACTCCTGCTGGTTTCCATTTTGTCATAGGTTGCTGTATGGCCTCCCATTGCTGCTGCCTCCACCGCCACCCTGTTACTCCAAACACTGGTTTTGGCCCCGTGACTGGCCAAATGAGTGAAGTGTGCGGTGATTCTAAGATCGACGGCACTCATCTGCATGTCATACTGACTGACAGTATTATTTCTCTTCCCCAGCAGACTCCAAGGGCATTTAAATTAAAGGTTCAGTGTTCTGCACTAATATTAAGTCTCTCTGAAGCCTAGAAACACCCTTTTTTAAGTTAAATTCACAGCGAATATATTCGACTCGAATCGAATATTTTCCACGAATTCGCCGAATCAGTCGAATCTAATTTTTGAATACTTCGCTCATCTCTAGTTATGACAGAATATACAGTTTCCTGGTAAAACTCTGTCTGATAAGATACTGTAAGCGCAGTCGACATGGTCAACTGGTCGAAAGAGACAAAAGAACATTGTACAAGAATAAGAAAGCAACATGCTGCGAAAGTGTCCGCAAAAACTGAGCAGAGGGATCTCCATTAGCAAAACATTCACAGGCGAGCCACAATTGCCAAACTATTCGTAACTGATATTAATGCTCAGAAGAGGAAAGAGTTGTGCAGCACCCATAAATCGTGGACTGTCGATCAATGGAAGACTAATATGGTCTGATGAAACGAGTTTTACATTGTTCCCAACCACTGGACATGTTTACATGTGGCGAACACCATTCCAAGCTTACAACCAGGACTGTCCTGTGCCAATGGTAAAGCATGGTGGCAACACAATCAGGGTTTGGGCAGCCATATCTTGGTATTCTGCAGGCCCCATCATCACCTATAAAGGCCAGTGACTATGTACAAATGTTGGCTGACCATGTGCATCCCATGGTGCAGACATTGTTTTCTGAAGACAATGCCATTTACCAAGACGATAATGCTCTTATTCACACAGTTGGTGTTGTCAAATCATAGTTTGACGAGTATGCAGACAAAGTCTCGCACCTTCCTTGGGCTCCGCAGTAGCCAGACCTCAGTATTATAGAGTCACTATGGTCATTTTTGGAGAACAAAGTTTTGGCTTGTTTTCCACCTCTGACATCTCTGTACGGACTGGAAAGATTTTTAAATGAAGAGTGGTATCAGATTCCATTATCCACCATATATATTTGTCAATTCCCGGGAGAATTCAGCCTGTCTTGGGTGCCAAAGATGGTCCAACACCATATAGCAATTTTGTTGTTCTATCTGGTGTTTCCATAATTTTGTCCAACCCTTGTATGTCGGGATCATTTTCTCTGCTTATTCATCAAAGTGTAAATCCAACTCCATCCAGGACTTCTCCATAAGGAGTCTTTTCGCTGTATGAGGATCTTGCTGAAAATCAGAGTAATAGGCATGGAAATCTTGTTCAAGCTGCTGCAGACAGGCTTGCTTATTGCATTTAAGCTGAGTCCCTACAGATGCCCCATATAACTAGTTTATGTGCCTCCCAGAGTGTAAGAGGAGATACGAGGAGTGGAGTTAAATTAGAGTTAATCTTTCAGGGCTATCTGGATGACCTGACAAAATGCTGTATTGGAGAAGTGGGATGCATTCATGGCTGCATTTTTTTTTTGGTTGCAGCAGATCCTAATGGGTTTGTGCTGCAGGCAGAGTAGGCCAAACACAGCCTTTTCTTGCATCTTGTGTTTGAGTGCATACTTTTGGCCACCTCTGTGCTTAACTGCAAAAGGCAGCATATGGCAACAATACCCATCTGAGTTCCAACTGAGCAGCTTTGATGTGGAGGTGCCTAGTCTACTTCACTAGCTGACCACCCTAAAGACCTGTGTTGACAGCTTTGGGCTTGTGTCAGTGGGATCAGTTTAAGACGCATCTGAGATAATTCAGAATTCATTGACAGGTGCATTTGGTCTACAGATGGGCTGCTTCCTGCATTTATTCTGCTTCAAGTGTATTTTGTGTTTGCCATAGATTTGGGAATGCATGGGCATGCTAAAACATATGCAAACAAAAGCCTGTGTAGGTCCTAACTCTGTACAAGATAAATTGTCAAGTGCCCTCAGTGCAAAGTTTATAACAGAACACAGAGTTCTCTGTTGAAAAAAGTGTAAAAATATCTGGTTTATTGGGTTTGTCGGTTTACATTGGCACAAAGAAGGAAGGAAACCAGCCTTTCTTACATATGTGGTTTGGCAGTAGGAGGCAGGGTGTGAGCATACAGCTGGTAATAAACCTACCAGGGTATCACCCAGAGCGTCATCTCATTTTGTCTTGTTTAATGGAAATGACAAAATGTAAAAGAAACATGCTTTTTAGTGCGCCCTTACACCATCAACTGTCTCCTTCAAGCAGGCCCGGACTGGGACAAAAAGTGGGCTAGGGCATTTTAGACTGAGCATGCAATTTTTCCAATTATTTGGGAGGGGGCAGGCGTTTGCAGGGGCGGTTGGTGAAGGGATATTCATGGAGTCGGTCCTTCACACTGTAATGTAAAGGGGCACTGTGATATAAAGGGGAAGGTACTGTAATGATTAGTAGGGTACATATTATATTATTAGGGTACATGGAAAGTGGATGCATAGGGTGGGGGGAAGACTGTATAGTAATGAGTGCAGCATTATTCCTGGGGATGATTGGTGCTCCCTCATACAATCAGGGTGCAATGTTAAATAGAGTAGATCAGTATGGGGCTGGAGAAGGGTAAATAGTTGGGGTGCAGTGTTATATAATGTGGAACAGTTTGGGGTGGGGGCAGGGTAAATAGGCAGGGGTGCAGTGTTATACAGACTGGGTCAGCATGGGGTGGGGGCAGAGTAAATAGTGTGGGGTGAAGTGATATATAGAGTAGAGCAGTATGGGGTGGGAGCAGATTAAATAGTGTGGGGTGAAGTGATATATAGAGTAGAGCAGTATGGAGTAGGAGCAGGGTGAATTGTGAGTGGTGCAGTATGAGGTGGGGACAGAGTGAATAGTGGGTGGTGCAGTGTTATATAGAGTGGGTCAAGGTGGGGGCAGGTGAATAGTAAGTGGTGCATGAGTTTATGGGGTAGGTCAGGGTGATTAGTGAAGGGTAGGGTCAAGGTGAACAGTGAGGGGTTCAGGGCTCTACAGAGTATGGGGTGAGGGGTGCAGGGTAGATAGGAGGTGCAGGAAGAGGAGAGGACTCCTGCACAGGATCAGGGGAAGAGTAAAGGGCAGAGGACAGTGTTGGAGGGGACCCTGGACAGCCTGAAACTGTCAAAGGGACCATGGATCAAAGTCCTGTGTACTGATCAGAGCTGGGGGAGCCGGTCAGGGAGGGGGCAGCTGGTACTCACGAATTGGGCAGCAGCGGAGCCTGGTCTCTTCCTGAAAGACATCTGCTTGGCTGAAGGGTGAGCCAGCCCTGAGTGGGAGGGACCAAGAGCCAGCACTGAGAGGGAGGGACCAGGACACACAGGAAGGACTCGGGGACACAGACACAGCCAGCGCTCCACCCTGTTTTGGCTCCCACTGCTGCCGAGTCTCCTGTGAGAAGAGAGAGAGGGGAGAAGAGCTGCTGCAGGCGGGCACACTGCTGGATCAAGATCAGGCTCAGGTAAGTGTTTAAGAGGGGGCTGGGGGGAGCAACTTTTGAAAGTTTTTTTTTTACCTTAAAGTGTTTGTCAACCTCAGAAATGAAATATGAATAAAACATATCTGTCTATAGTGTCTACTTGTCTCAATGTGGAGCACTAAGTGTCATTTCTGTAAGCTGCCCGGTTCCTACGCTATCAAAATCTGACAAGTTTTCTCGATACCAAGAGAAAAAAAAGTGACAGGAGAGGGATCTATATGAACAGGAGCCAGGTGCTGTGTAGTTTTGTGATAAAAGTAATACACCTTATATGGAGGTGTGCCTTTAATAATTCATATGGTAAAAAATAAATAACCAGCCTGTGGCTTTAAGAAGCCAGGTTCCAAGATGGACGGCCCATCCACTCAGAGGGAAGCAGTGGAGAGTAGAATGCCTGTCAGTGCAGGGACCACGTGTATCCGACGTCCCAGCGTCCCGGATGACGTCACCACGATGTGGAGAGACGAAGGGGAGGAACTCTTGCTGGAGCCGCAGCTTTAGAAGGAAGAGGCCGGTTGCCAGGACAACATGTTTCGTGCGCATGCGCTTTATCAAGTGAGCCAGGGGAGGGATCACAGCCCGTGGTTGATAGCCTCAGTTCTGTTCCTGTGAGCTGTGTGGAGGGGGGGTGTCTCTTCCACTCCAATGAGCTCTCAGAGATCTCCACACTGAGCTCTGCAGTTTATAATTTCAGTTCCCCACCCCCTGCTTTCTGACATCTAAGACCGGTTTTATAAATTCTGCACTTTGAACAGATGTAGAGAAGAGAAGACTGCTGATAAACAAGTACAACCTATGTAGGAGGATTATTTTAATCTATGAATCATTTGAGGCCAATCAATTCACTGTGTATATGAAAAGGTAAATTTTGAAGTACTTTTGAACAACATTTGTGTTGTACTGAGAATTTTCGCATCATCTACTGTATGGACAGCTTACTACTAGAATCCCTAGCACTTAACCCTACCCTAAGTGAACCATTACTACTTAGGAGGAGATTTAGTAAAACTGGTGCACACAGCATCTGTCATGCAACCTCATAGGACAGTCAGAGGAGAATGAAAACTCCTTCTACAAGATTAACCAGTACTTGGCTGGACATTGATAGAAGTCAAAAGACTGCTCTGTATTGCTGATTAGAAAAGGTATTTAGTAGTTTATATTTACTAAAATAATTGCATTTCCATTTTCTGTGTACTGTGGGAGACCAGATATAGTGAATGCAGGGTCCTGGGAGACCAGATATAGTGAATGCAGGGTCCTGGGAGACCAGTTATAGTGAATGCAGGGTCCGGGGAGACCAGATATAGTGAATGCAGGGTCCGGGGAGACCGGATATAGTGAATGCAGGGTCCGGGGAGACCAGATATAGTGAATGCAGGGTCCGGGGAGACCAGATATAGTGAATGCAGGGTCCTGGGAGACCAGATATAGTGAATGCAGGGTCCGGGGAGACCAGATATAGTGAATGCAGGGTCCGGGGAGACCAGATATAGTGGATGCAGGGTCCTGGGAGACCAGATATAGTGAATGCAGGGTCCGGGGAGACCAGATATAGTGAATGCAGGGTCCTGGGTTTAGTGACACTTTAATGGAACAGTGAAGTGCCCTGGGTTTGGAAACCCAAAAATACATTAAAGGTAAACCAAGGACTCAAGCAGGTCTCTTGAAGTACTTGTTATATAGACCCAAGACCACTGTTGATTACACCATTTTATTTCCTTGAGGGTTTCAATAGGCTCCTTTTTGCCTTTAAGTAGTTAAATATTTAATATTATATTAACTTGAAATTTGCTGATTCTTTATGGCTTACTTTACCGTTTAGCACCACTTATTCTGAACTTGTCAATTTCCCGCATAAGCAGTTGTGCACTTTGTCATTTCATCCTTTACTGACATCTCCATTTACATTGCAATCCATTCTAATTGTGACAGCTATCATTATCGCTGCCACCAGTAATCCATATCCAGAGCGGTAAAATCTTTACCCATTGTTATAGCTAGCACTAGGCAGGCCAGGCAGAACTATATATAGACTTACTTCTCTAGGCACACATGAGCAGTGATGTCCATTTATACAAGCTCCACCCTTTCGTCGTCTGATTAGTATTAATTTTTTTCTTGAGGATGAAGTAAATATATATATTTTTTTTAATCTAAGTATGTAAGAATGTGATGCTGGTACTAAAGTAGCATGGTGTCTGCACCATGGGTAAAGTGGTGGAGACCACCATTCAGCTAGAGCAGGGGTCTTGAATTAAAATTTACGGAGGTCCGGTCAGCAAAATTTCCTTCCAGCAGAGGTCCAAATTTCGTTAGCAATATAATACATCACAGCCCCCGGTACATTATCATCTTCAGTGTAGCTTTCACACTGTAGTCCCCTCTACATCACAGTCCCCTCTTTTTTAAAGAAGTCCCACAGTGTCCTCAGTTCCCCTTCACATCACTGCCACCCTTTACATTGCAGTGCCCCTTTAAATATCACAGTGCCCCTTTAAATATCACAGTGCCCCTTTAAATATCACAGTGCCCCTTAACACAACACAGTACCCCTTAACATAACACAGTGCCCCTTAACATAACACAGTGCCCCTTAACATAACACAGTGCCCCTTAACATAAAACAGCACCCCTTAACACAACACAGCGTCCCTAACACAACACAGCATCCCTAACACAACACAGCGCCCCTTAACACAACACAGTGCCCCTTAACATAACACAGCACCCCTAACAAAACACAGTGCCCCTTAACACAACACAGTGCCCCTTAACACAACACAGCACCCCTTAACATAACACAGTGCCCCTAACACAACACAGCACCCCTTAACACAACACAGTGCCCCTTAACACAACACAGCGCCCCTTAACACAACACAGCACCCCTTAACACAACACTGCACCCCCTTAACACAACACAGCGCCCCCTAACACAACACAGCACCCCTTTTAATGCAAGCCTTCACCTGCACAGTCCTTTGGTACCTTAGGCAGTGCAGAGGTATTAATCCTTCTGGGGTGTCCTCTCCTGGGCCTGCAGTCCGCCACCAATGTCATCTTCATAGCGGGTGGGAAGAGCTGCAGATCGGGACTGAGGGGTGGGAGCTGCCTAAGTTATTATGTAAACAAGAAGGCGATTGTCTGGCTTGCTGATATGAAAAAGACTCCCGATTTCTGTCTCGAGCTGCAGAGAGCGGAAAACTTTACATATTAACAAGCTGGGTAATCACGCCCCGCTCATTGTGAGGATGACATCGGTGGCTGGGTGAGAGGCCTGGAAGAGGACACCCAGCCATGGCAGTGACATGGCTGTGGTCCGGACAGGACTGTCCCTCGGTCTGGTTCTGGACCACGGTCCGCCATTTAGAGCTTTTGTTTTATCCCCTGTTAAAGCCAGAGCTCTTGGCAGGAAAAAGCTGCTTAAAAATATGGTATAAGCTGCGTATTGCATACAGGGGCATATCTACTGCGAGGCAAAAACAAGGCGTTTTCCTAGGGCAGCAATTTTTAGGGGGGCGGCAGCACCCAACCCCATCCCCCCAGAAGAAGGGACCTTTTGAGCAGCAGTGGACAGAGCCATGCAGGGCCACCATCAGAGGGGTACCATCGGTACTCTTGCAGTGGCCCGGACAACAGGAGGTTCGATGTGGTGGGGCATGGGGGAGGGCAGTTGCAGAGCGATGCTTGTGTACCTCTCCCTCCAGCAGCTGATGAGCCAGGACCAGGGGACAGCCTGGAGCAGGGAGAGGAGAAGTGGCAGAGATGAAAGAGCCTGGAGGAGGAGAGCTGTGTTGTGTTCTGTGGGCTCTCCCTCCTGTCGACCATCCAGCACATTATACACTGACAGATCGTATGGGACTGCACACACCTCCCCCCCTTCCTGCTGCCCGGAGATCAGCAGCTCTTGGAGGAGTTCTGTGCGTGTGTGTAGTCCCATACGATCTGAGAGAGAAGGGGGATTGAAGAGAGAGAGAGGGGGGATTGAAGAGAGAGAGGGGGGGGATTGAAGAGTGGGAGGCGGGGGATCGAAGAGAGAGAGGGGGGGGGGATCGAAGAGAGAGAGGGGGGGATTGAGAGAGGGGGGGATTGAAGAGAGAGAGAGAGAGGGGGGATTGAAGAGAGAGAGGGGGATTGAAGAGAGCGAGAGGGGGGGAAGAGAGAGAGGGGGGAAGAGAAAGAAAGGGAGAGAGAAGAGAGAGACACAGAGAGAATCGTACATACATACATACACTTATTGATTCTCTTGCTCTCTTATTGGGGGGGTGCAAAATGTTTGTGTTGCCTAGGGCAGCACAAAATCTAAATACACCACTGATTGCATATGCGTATAGGCACATCTAGTGTCTTATTCTGTTGGCCAGAATAATAATTAATACATGTTTCATTTCTCCTGAATGCACCTTTTGGGGTTTTTTTCCCTGCCTGTAAATGACTGTGTGTACATGGACACATAGGCTTACATGGAGGTGTTTTTACAAGCTGGAAAAAACACTCAACGCCTGTAACAGCGACATATTTTTAGGCTCTGCGTGCATGAAGCCCTGTTAGTAGTCCCTACAATAGTCAGCATGTTAAATGATTTAGGGTTGCCCTTGTAACTTGTAGGCCCATAATAGGGGGAAGGCAGCTGTGCACAGTTATGTGCCACTATTAGCATAAAATAAACATGTGCACAAACATATTGTCCAAAAAGCAAGTACTGTGTGTTTGTGCTGATAGTGGTGCATAGCTGCTTTCAGGTCTATGGGCGGCTGTACGCAGCACCAGGACATCCCAGGTACCAAACATACACCATGTATTTACATTGCATGGGAAAATGTGTCCATGTGCATAAAGTCTTAACAAATACGCAAAGGATACATATATTATGCTTATGTTTTATTCACTTTAGATACACACTATCTCCCAGAAGTGAGTACACCCCTCACATTTTTGTAAATATTTTATTCTGTCTTTTCATGTGACAACACTGAAGAAATTACACTTTGCTACAATGTAAAATAGTGAGTGTACAGCTTGTATAACATGTGAATTTGTTGTCCCCTCAAAATAATTCAACACACAGCCATTAATGTCTAAACCGCTGGCAACAAAAGGGAGTACACCCCTAAGTGAAAATGTCCAAATTGGGCCCAATTAGCTATTTTCCCTCCCCGGTGTCATGTGACTCGTTAGTGTTACAAGGTCTCAGGTGTGAATGGGGAACAGGTGTGTTAAATTTGGTGTTATCGCTCTCACTCTTTCATACTGGTTACTGGAAGTTGAACATGGCACCTCATGGCAAAGAACTCTCTGAGGATCTGAAAAAAAGAATTGTTGCTCTACAGAAAGATGGCCTAAACCCTGAAACTGAGCTGCAGCATGGTGGCCAAGACCTGTGAGATACTGTATATATAACACTGACAATTTGTTCAGCATTTTTACATATACATTCACATCAGTCCCTGCCCTATAGGACATACAAATACTAAGGGGGCAATTAACCTATCCGGATATCTTTGGCATGTGGGAGGAACCATACAGGTGCAGGAAGAACATGCAAACACTATGCAGGTAGTAAAGTGCTTGGGATTCAAACCAATGACCTTAGTGCTGCCACGTGCAGGGGCGGACTGACCATTTGGAAACCCGGGCACTGCCCGAGGGCCCGGGGTCAGTAGGGGGCCCCATGAGATGCCCCTGGTACCTTTTTCATAGGCTTTTTTGAGTTTGGGCAAGGACACAGGGGCCCCATGATCCCCTATTGAGTTGTCAGTCCGCCGCTGGCCACGTGGTATCTTATTATGAGCCTACAGGTTACATGAGCAACATCAAGCTATGGGCAAATGTGCTCTTGCATGTCGCCAACTGATATGTTATTATGTTTGTTTTTACATTTATGTTTGCATGTTTTGTTCCAGGTTTTTTATTATGTCCTCCTGGTTTTCCTCGGAATGTGTGTTATTTAACTAGCTTTGGAGTCTTGATGAAGGGGACCAACACTCTCAAAACATGCTCGTCACCAATTTTCTTTTAAATAAAACTAACCTTTTGAAACTATCTAATGGATTTGTCCTTTCTTTGATCTACAGCTTTTTCCTCTTTGACTTCACAGCATTATCTCACTCTCTTTTTGCACCAAGTAGTAACCGTGCAGACATCAAACCTCCTAATGTAACACAGTACACTTGCTCTATGATGAATCTTAGTTTATTATAATCCTTTGCAGTTAGGTTTTGAAGGGTCAGATTTTGTCTCATACTTCCTGCTGTGCAACTTTGCTCTTATGTTGCAGCATGGATGAGGTTGCAGTTGCCAGAGAGAAAGCTCAGTGCTGAAATCTATAATAGAATGGTCTACAATTTTAGTGGCTATGCTCACTCCTCTACTATATATTTGGAGAGAGCCATGGTTGCCTCCCAGGCTGGACTTCAACCATGTCTGCCTTTGCTAAACTCCATTGCTTGGGATAACAGGAATAACAGTTTATGAGAGAAAAGTGAGGTTGTTTATGCATTTTGTTAAAGGCTAAGGTAGGCCATAGGCAGCCAATTTCTTTCCTGGAATCCCTCCTGCTGAGCCATTGTGTTCTCCCAGCAGTAAGGCGGGTGGGGGAAGTCGTCCCTGCTGGAAGAATACAATGAATATTGCTAGCGGTTATAAAAGCCAGTAGGGATAATCGCATGTAAAATCCGTCAGGCTGGTTGTACCCAGGTTGATCAACTTAGGTACATTCGGCCTGCCCATACATGCTTGGAATCTTGGCCGGATCCTGCTGAACCGGCCGAGATGTGAACTGTCTATGGCTGGCCTAACACCATCTTTTGCAGCAGTGAACTCTGATCTTTAGTTCTTTCCATAGATTTTCTATTGGATTCAATTCAGGTGATTGGCTGGACTTTCTAGCAGCTTTACATACCTTTGTTATACCCATACATTTTATGTTTGGCTAGGGCAGAACAAGGTGAAAACCTATCAAGCTTTTTTTTTTATCTTTTTCCTTCTGTCTATAGGACTACAAACATTAAACTTATTCTTCCTGGAGAAGAGACGCTTGAGAGGAGATATGATAACGATATACATATATCCTAATAGTGATTCTAGCATAGGGAATAGACTACTCCGTCCCAGGGAGTTTAAGAAGACATGGGGCCACTCATTGAAATAGGAAGAGATGTGGTTTACCTTAAACGGCGTAGAAGGTTTTTCACTGTCAGGGCTGTAAGGATGTGTGGTGTCAGCGGGAAGTATTGACAGTTAAAAAAAAAAACAACTCTTGGATGGGCATCTTGTTGAACACAGTATACAGGGGTATGGGAAATTATTTTAGACATGAACACACACACCTACAAAGGTTGAACTGGATGGACTGGTATCTTTATTCAACCTTACCAACTATATGTTCTATTGATGATGTTTTTCTGCACTGAATGTTCTGGAGAGTGGCAATCTCTCTAAATTAAGGAGAATGTTTTTTCAGGCAGTTGAGACTGAAAGTTGGGATTTCTCTCTGAGCTAAATTATTTTGAAGCTTTTTTTTTTGCTTTTGTGCATGTAGCCGTGCTTTACAAAGTATTTTTTAGGTTTGTTTTTTTTTGAGGAGAGCATAGGAGAAGAGTTTTTCAGACGCAAAAGCATGCAAATATACTGTTTTCTTTTTTTTTTTGGTGTGTTACACATTTTTTAGCCCTATAAACATTAATGGAAGCCCCTGTACACCTACACAGCTCCAAAAAAATCTTGTTTACCTATCGAGCTCTACACTCAGAGACTGAGCGTAGAGATGAAAAAAGGCACAATATTAAAGAATAGGAATTTTAGATGTGATCATCATCGCAGCAAAAAAATTAGCCCTGGTTCAAATCTAAGCGTTTTGGAGCATTTTTTCTAGAACTTCAGAAACAGACACCAGGATTTCCTTTGTATTCCCTATGGTACCTGATCACACTTGAGTATGGTGCGGTTTAAAGCTTGTTGCTCAAAGCTTGAAAAGGTACGTGAGCTTCCTTAGGGCTCGTTCACACTTGGCTGTTTTGCCAACGCTTGCCAAACGCCCCTATAGCGTTTGGCGAGCGTTGGTCCGGCGTTTGCGGAGCGTTTTTTAACGCTCGGCAAACGCTCCGCAAACGCCGCATGTGCGGTTTAGCGGCGGTTGCTAGGCGTTTGCCGAGCGTTAATAACGCCCCACAAACGCCTATAATGCAGTTTGAGTGGTGTTACTGCTCCGCAAACGCCCCGCGTCACAACCGCACCGCAAACGCCGGCCGGGCGTTTGCGGAGCGGCACCATAGACAAGAATAGGAGGCTTCAAAGCCTCCTGACTCAACCAGAGGCGTCCGTTTTGCCGCGACGCGACGCAAACGCTCCCGTTAGAACAGCACCATGTGCTGTAATGTGCAGAATTGGCAGAGGCGTTTGGGAAGCGGTAAAAGCGCTTCCCAAACGCCTCTCTGCCGCCTGCACACAAGGCTAGTGTGAACGTAGCCTTAGGGCAGAGTTGAGCATTTTTGGCTCCTTATTATTAATAACATGAATGGGAGCACCTGACAAATGCCTGCTTTTTACGTGATTTCTTGGCTGTCCATCACTCAATCCTAAAAACTTATGAAAAACACATATACAAACATGTCAGCCAGCTGCTAGTTTTTACTTGGTAGGATTTTATGCTGATTGTAGTTCGAGAGTTTATTACATCTATTGATGCATTTATAAACGTGCATAAAAAAACTTGAAGAAGCTCAGGTGTAAGGCCTGGTTGCAATCTGCTGTGAGAAAAAAAGTCCCTGACCCTATCCAAAAACTCAGTGACTGAAAATGCATAGATGTGGATGTGTCCCACAGGAAACCATGTTAAATGGACTATAGTGAGGTTCTGTAACCCCTGGTTCACACTTATGCGGCTGTGTGGGCCGCGTTTTGCACGGGCACGAGAGCCCATTCATTTGAATGGACTCCCGTGCCCGTGACACGCAGGGAAGAAGTCCCTGCACTTCTTTGGAAAATGCAGCCCGCACAGGAACCTCGGTTCCCAGTACGGTTGCGTTTCCCAGTGTGGGCGGCACGCCATTAGAACTAATGGCACCCGCCCGCTGGTCCGCAATTCTCTGTGCGGGTGGTGCGGCTGCACGGATTTTCATGTGGATCCGCAGCGGCACCACCTGCACAGATGTGAATCTAGAGTAAAAGGAAAAAATCACTGAAGAACTCATAGGTGTGAACCAGGCCTAAAGCTAGCCTCAAGTGTGAATGGTGGCTCAAGCCTAGTACACACCATGAAAAAATTGGACAACCGATCGTCCAATTTTCCACCAAAGTGCATATCATGATGTAGTCAGAATGGTATTGACTTGTAAGAAAATTCTTGGCCAACAAAGGCAAATGTAGCTACGTAATAGCATAGTAGAAGAGGAAGTGTAGGATCATTCTATGCTACCTAATCATGCATTTTTTTTTCTATTTGATTATTTCCGTGCAATAACTGTACACATTAAATGAAAATTGGACATTTTGTTCACATATGATAACAATTTTCTAGGTTGCACCCTCAGTTTTTGTCATCCAAATAGTCAAAATCAGCCATCAAAAGCACTATACTAATAATCAGATAATGGGCTTGTGCAGAAATGTTTGTACGATTTTCTTATTGTGTGTACGGGCCATTAAACTTGTTTGGCTCTGATTTACCACATTCCTAAGTATTTTTTTAGTTCTTTCATAGGTGACGTTTAGAAGCATGTGTGTTTTCTTGCAAAGGGTTCTTCTAAATTGATTTTGATTTTTATTCACCTAACCACTTTAGTTACAAAAAGCTCTCAGTGGCCTTTTTAAAATGTGAGAGAACATGAAAAGGAATTTTAAATATACAACACTTGTGGAAACAGCCAGTGATCTGGTGCTGCAAATACTGATGGTCTTTTAGTTATGGAAAATGGCTTGTGATTTATAGTCTGTTGCCAATGCCATGTGGTATATGGCCAATGGCAAATCTGTAGTTGTCTATGCTCAGAACACAGCTTTTCATTCATTCCTACCGCAAATATAATAATGATACCATATTCTATGTAAGTAAACAGCAGGCAGATTCATGTTTGTTTTATTTAGAATAATTCTGAATTAAAAAATACTGTGCAAAAGTAATTACGGAATAACACAGTGTGTCTTTTGTCTGTTGTAGATTGACAGAACTGAAACAAGTGTCAACAACCTGAACCCCGTATTTTCAAAGAAGTTCACCATAAACTACCACTTTGAAGAGGTGCAGAAGTTAAGGTTTGCCATTTTTGATCAGGACAAGTCAAGCACACAGCTGTACGAACATGACTTTTTGGGGGAGTATTCTTGTACGGTTGGATCGGTAAGTTCTATAGGAGCATAGCTTGTTATAACCAGTATCTGAATTTAAAATGCTAAAGGCAATTAAGAAATGGGTCCCGTTCCTGTGAATTAAGCCAGCCATAAATAGATCGAACCTCGGCTGGTTCAGCAGGGACTGGCTGAGATTCAATCCACCTATGGGCAGGCTGTTTTTTCACCATCGGTGAGCACACAAAAACCACACATGTGAAAGGGAGAAGGAAGAGCACAGCAGCAAGGAGATGCCATCGGAGATCATATATACTTTGGGATGAGAAGAATTTATATCTATTCAATGCTGGTTGATTCTTACCGTCTGGTAAGGTGCAGGATATATGAGATGGCGGTTTATGCATTCACATACGCTGGGGATTTGTGGAGACGTGAAGGAAGTACAATAGTGTATACCGTATATTGCTTTAAGGATATTACACTATATTCACATTTTTTGGAGGTGCATCTCCTACACTGAGGTAAACGGATTGAGAAGTGAAGTCATGTAGCGATTTAAAAGTGGAATTGATTAAAGGTTTTTTCAAGTTTACATAGGGTAAGAGTAAGGATGACAGTTATTTAGAAGTGGTCACAAGGTGGAATTTTGCACGATTTATCACGAGTTTGGAAGTGCGTATTGAGAAACATATCACATGTTGGGTATAATGCACTATGTGCGAATATAATTTTTCTTTTGAGGTTTATTTGAATAAGAAGAATTCTTACATTTTAGAGGAAGAATATTCAAAAAAAAAATTATCATATCCACAGTTTTTAGGACATTTGTACATTTAGATGCTAAAAGACTTGGACTGCATAAGAAATGGGTCCCGTTCCTGTGAATTAGGCCAGCCATAGATGGATTGAATCTCGGCTGCTTCAGCAGGGACCTGCTGAGATTCAATCTACCTATGGGCAGGCTGTTTTTTTCCCAAGTCAACTCATCCATCAACTTGGGTACAACCAGCATGTCAGGTTTTCAGCATACGATTACTGCCAATGGCTATAACCGCCAGCAATAATCATTGTTTTCTCCTGGCAGGGATAGCTCCCTGCACTCCCATGCTGGTTCCAGGAAAGTAAATGCATCATCTGTGGCCTGCCTTTGGGAGCATAGTCCTTCTGCCTTCCAGACTAGCACGATTTCGAACAAGAAGCTGTCGAAAAGAGTCACAGGATCATAGTTTTAGACTTAAAATCCCCAAAGGGCTCATGTCGATGGGTGTTCTCGTCAAACACAGCATTGCTATTCAAACACAGAGTTTGAAAGGAAAAGGCTGTGTTTGACCTGCTTTGCATGTAGTTCAAAGGCACCCAATTAAGACATGCTGAATCCAAAGAAACACATCTTATTGCAGAGCAGGTCATTCGCAGCCTCTGAACATCCATATATACTGTTCATTTAAAAACAAGGGGACTTTGCTGACCTGCACTCGGCATGAGCTCTAAAAAAAGAAAGAAATTGCAATCATTTTATAGCATCTTTAGTTTGTGAAACAGAGCATAATAGGAATATTTAGTAACGTTGCCAGATTCAAGATTCATCAGCAGCAGATTGGTTTGGTATTTAACATGTAACCTTTCCTTTCTGGTTTTTGAGTTTCCTATTTCTATATCCTTGAGGGTATATTTAGAATTGTAAATATGTTATGTTACATTTAATCAGGATTTAGTGATTTATGTAATACCATATTACTGCTTAATCAATAGGTTAAGGACATCTGCATCATTGTAGGGAGCCAAGCCTTTGACTGCCAATATTGGCTCCAGATTTCTGTTCCCTATGGAAAAAATGCTTTTTTTGTGGACTTTAGGACCTTATTTCGGACAGAATGTAGAAGGGCTCTGCTCTGTCATATTTATTGCTGTCTGAAAAGCATTGGGGAGATTTCCTCTTAATTCACAAGGACAAAATAATTAGGGTCATATGGGTCACTTGGATAGGAAGACACCAACAGCAATATAAACTGGATATATAATGGGGCTAAAAATTTGTGAATATCTGAAAACACACCAACAACTGCATGAAAAAAAAAAGTATATGGACATCCCTCCATATTATTCATGTTTTTCCAGTGAAAATAGCATAAACAGTTATTTTAGATAATTGTGGGCTTCTAACTTTGTGGCAGCATTGTGGACAAAACCTTTTCTGTCCAAAGGAGGACTATGCCCCTGTACAAAGGTAATTACTGAAAGACATAGTTTGACTAGTTTGGTATGGTGGCACTTAAGTGTCCTGCACAGTGCCCTGACCTCAACCCTACTGAACACATTGAATTAGGAGACCAATTGCAAGCCAAATCTTGTCATCAAACATCAATACCTGATCTGACAAATGCTCTTTTGGTTGGATGAGCACAAATTTCCATGCTCTCTCCGAAATCCTTCCCAGATAAGGTGAAGCTGCAAAGGAAGTTTGGTGTGGGGAGCAATTCCTTAGTAATGCTCCTGTCTTTGGTTCAATACATTTTTATTGAAAGTTTACAAAATTTAAAATAAATTAGTACAGAAACAAAACAAAACTGCACAAAGTGCAGCAGGAGGAGTCACAATTCCCCTATACCAGTACCAAATATTCACATAAATACACATGAGAATACAATAGTCAATGAGTTCACATGCAGAGGAGTCACATTGGAAAGGATGGCAGGTCAGATCCAGAGGCAATACAGATTTGGCATGAGCTGAAGAAAGGCGCTGAGAAGACCATACTGCTAGGGTATGTCAAAGCTCAACTCATCATAATAATAGAAGAGAAAAAATGGGTACCAGTATGGTTACCCTTCCGGGGCAAACAGGAAATGAAGGACAAAAACAGAGCAGCCCAAAATTAAAAAAAAAAAAAGAGGTGGGGAGAGAGTGGAGAAGCGTGTCAGTCAAGTTTTATACACCCGAATCCACAGCCTGCGAACCTTTGGCCAAGTCCAACCTATGTGGGCCAATTCCCATTTCTTTGGAAAGGGATGTCCAGCAAGGTCATATAGGTGTGATAAGATTTCTACAGACTTCTGGCCACATAGTAAAAGTGCTGACCCTTCTGTGTACTTTCAAAGTAGTGTATTTTTTGCTTTCCCACCTTTTGGAGAGATTTAGCACCATATTTGGTCCTTGTAATGCCTGAAATGAAGGGAACTTTCCCAGTAGAACCATGGACAGTAAATTCTAATTTTTCTCTACTGTACTCTGTCCAAATCTAAAAAATACAAAGGTTTTTCCTGGAGATGGACTTTAAAGGTCCTGCCGCACTAAAAAGAACCCTTTGTATCCTATGAACTTGCAGAGTTTAAGGAGAAAAATTTGCAAAGTATATTCTGGATTTATATTTCTGTTAAAAAAACAAAACGTATTCAGTACTTTCCTCCAATACATGTACATTCCCTTATATTTTCTCCCTTGACTAAATTTCATATTCATTTTTAAAACTGACTTGTTTGCCCTGGATAGTACTGTCAAACCCATACTCTAGAAAATATTTTAAAGAATATGTAAACCCAGTATTTCATATTCCTGATAGGTGCCTACTGTAGCATGTACTTGTATGAAAATATATCCTGTTCTCTTTGTATTGCTTCCATTATGTGAAATCCCAGCCACTCTGCTTTCCTATTAAAAAAATGACCACACTAAGCATAAGAGCACAACGTGGTCAGTTCTCTAGCTATGCCTGCTCTCCTCCAATGATCAGACTTGGTTTGACACATCTTACCCCTGCACAGCCATTCATTGGGAAGATCAGTGTACTGTTGTTTCTCTGCCCCCAGCTCTTATGCAGTGGAGATTATGTGTTTATAATATTTTTTTATATCTATACACAAACATTTTGGCTTTCAGTTCTATTTTAAATTAAATTGGTTATTTTACAAGATGAGGGTTTACATATACTTTAATGCCATGCATGCATGGAGTGTGTGTGCAAAACAGTGGGGGTTGATTTACTAAAGGCAAATAGACTGTGGAAAGTGCAGTTGCTCCAGAGCTTAGTAAATAAGGAGGGGCTCTGCTGACCTCCCTAATCCAATCATGTGCAAGCAAAATTTGTTTTTTTTTTTTTACATCCTAGCATATGATGGGGTATTCTTTGCAAACTGAAGCTGCACCCCATTTATTAACCTCTGGAGCAACTGCACTTGCAGAGTGCACAGTCTGTTTGACTTTAGTAAATCAATCCCAGCTACACCATATCATGCACTGGAATCTTTTAAAATACCTCACATATAAATCCATCAAATAGCAATTTGTTCGTTTCATTTTTTTTCTCCTTTTTTTTTCAGATCGTTTCAAGCAAGAAGATAACACGACCCTTGATTTTAGGAAATGGGAAGCCAGCGGGAAAGGGAGTCATAACGGTAAAGAGGTTTCTTTTTCTGTACTGCGTGTGTCATTTTAAAAGCTGTTTGAACTTCATACTGAGATAATCGCTTGATTATTCCACCGGTAGCAATCATTCTGTTTCTAGTAAAAGCCGAAGACGTGCATCATGGCAACAATAACCTAGCAACGAGATAACAGAGCGCAGGATAACAATACTCTGCGTGTTCCTCTATGGAGGAGAAGGGCTCAATTGCAGCATTTCTTTCATTAATTCTGCAACTTTGCAAACAAAGTGACCAATGTTCATTGCAGTGTAGTATTTTTTAATACTTTGTTTCTTGATGGCAGAATACGTCTGCATTCTGTAATGCTGACCATACGTACATCAGAAAACAATCAGTCATAGATTGTTTAAGATGATCTGTCACAAAAAAAAAAAAAAAAAAATTCAGATCAGCATTGTCGTATTTGATTATCTGCCAGGATGGTATATTACCGCCCCTTTAATATAAATAATTTCTTAAAATCATTCCTTTATCTGAATAATCATTAAATAGAATGATCACGTTATTATGTGTAAAGGTGGGAATACATGATTAGAAAATTGACCGATTGGTCATCCGACGACCGAGAGGCGTTCGTTCGTTGGTCAAAATCGTGGCCCACATTAACCAATCTAAAAAAATCATTTGGGCAATACGTAGTATTGACATCTTCCGTACAAGTGGAAGTGATGCGGTGTGCATGTGACCTTGTAGCCACGCCCTTCTGGCCAGAACGAACGATATACACAACAATTACCAGCAATGAGCATAATATCGTTTATTACATGACCTATATACATAAATAGTGATACATAAAATATAATATGCAGAATTCTGGTTTCAATAACTCATTAGGTCGATCTACTTTTAACATTTGGATTTTTTGTTCGTGTTTACGAAGATTCCTTGGACATAAACATCCGGGTCATTTTCTTTTTCTGCTCATGTGTGATAGCGCTTGATAGATTTTTTTCATATGACCGTCATACCACCGCATAGAAAATCGGTCGTTTGTATGCAAAACAACAACATTTTTCACTGTAGTTCAACCAGATTTTTTTGTTCACAATATCATTATCGGTTAAAACATCCTGCTCATCAACAGAGAGAAAATCGTTTGATCAGTGGTTCCACAAACTTTTTCGTACAATTTTCTTATCGTGTGTACGGGGCATTTGGCCAGTTTTCTGGCTTATCATAAATGTAGAGGATCTCTAGCTGGATGTATTTATTGTGTCTACATTTGTATGTTTTTTGCTTCTTTATATAATGTATTGCTCCGCAGTTCTGTACTGAAAGAACGACTCACATCAGTGCCTGCCATGGATGGTTGAGTCATTCAAAAATAAGACACACACATATTCACACGCATACATGCTGTATAATCTCACGCAGATATGTAACCATTTGTGTGTTTGCTGTAGATCAGATGTGTAGTTAGAAAAATACAATCCTTCCAGCGATAAAGCAGTTAAACCCGAAACCAGAAATGTAATATAGTGCATCGTACCAATCCTTAGAACTGCATCAGTTTTCTTTTTTGCCTCTAACCCCTCGTGTGCTGTGTGTTGTTGCTGTACTGTTTCATGTATTGTCCCCCCCCCCCTCTATTGTACAGCGCTGAGCAAACCCTTTGGCGCTATATAAACTTGATGTAATAATAATAATAATAATAAGTTCTGTGCCTTTTTTTTTCCCACTGTTTTCACCTGGTGATCTGGCCAGTAACACACCTCCTGTATTAGTGAGACACCACTCTGGAGGAAAGAGCACAAGACACAGCAAACAGCCGCATTGTCAGTCTGGGGGGGAGGTGTTGAATTAGTAGATTTGAATACAATAACTAATTGAAGCCAAACTCCAGCTCACACTTTATAATCAGTTACAGCAAACCGTTTTTTCCTTTTGGGATAAAGGTTTTACATGAATAAATAAAAGCTGATCATTTTAATAACCCTTGCCTGATGCATTCCCTGATAAGCCCTGATACATTCTGCTGGAGAACGTCTGAAAAACAGCAAAGTTGCTGGTTGAATCACCAGATAAAAATAGAAACAAGAATGTCTAAAAAAGGAAACTAATACAGGCATCACATCTAAGAATTGGTAAGCTGCAATATAATAAATGTTTGGTTTTGGGTTTAATACTGCTTTAAAGTGGAACTCTAGCTTTCCCATCAATCTTGCACAGTTGTACAGGCTTCTCTCCTCTTCTGAAAATACACTGATTTAACTGCAAACTGTGAGCTTCTTGCAGTGTGCGTCAGAAGCTGCAGTAAGTCAGATAGAGCGAGCCTCCTTTTCTAGTTGGAAGACATCCCGCATCATTTAGCTCTGTAGCCTGACTGTCCCTGGCTCACCCCTTTCATTCATTGGATTTCAGTTATTCAATTATGGAAGCTCACCAACACATGTAGGGATTATCAAGGGTAGCCTGCATGCAAAATGCAATTTGCACAGGAATGCTCACTTCTCCAGACTGACATCCACCCATCAAGGCATTTAAAGGCCTCTTGCACACGGCACTGATGTTTAAGCATCTGCGTTTGTTTTGTGTATTTGCACACGCAATATATTCTTGGGAAAATTCATTAATATGTATATGTGCATATTTGTGTGCATTTGTGTAAATTACCAAAAAATGCACTTTCTCTGTTTTTTTTTTTTTTCACTGAGGAGTATGCAGCACTTGTTTACTTTCCTGTGTGCAAAGGCACTTTGTAAATAATAGGCTACATTTTACCTCCATAAAAAAAAAAAAAATTTACTGAGCTTTTTCAAGCTGCAGTGTGCAGTAGGACTAATGGTTTTAACCTCCCTGGCGGTATTCCCGAGAGTAGCTCGGGGTAAAGTTTCAGTACCACAAGCGGTAACCCCGAGCTACACTCCGGAATACCCTGCAGCGCTGCTCCAGGATCTCTTCTTCACTTACCTTGTCCTGCACTCCCGCAGTGTCCCCTGCAATGTCCTCCGGCGGATGCTGGCATCTGTCTTCTGGGCTCTGTTCCCTGCGACGTCGGGACGTACAGGGGACGGAACTGGCGGGAAATTTGAAAATGACAAAAAGTGAAATTCACTAAATTCACTAAAAGCACATAGTATAACATTACTGTTTCAAACCATTTCACATACATTTTGTCCCGAGTGCTTTGTCTTGCGCCCCGCCTGCATTTTTACTGTTCTTTCTGCCTGGAAACTGAGAAATGTCCATGGTGTCCAAAAAGCGTTGCTTTAGGTCAAAAGCGGTTTTAGACCAGCTAGAGAACGGCGATAGTAAATTAGAACTAATTGAGTGATAATGATTTGTGGGGAAATTCGTCATCAGACACTGAAAATGATTTTGCGACTTTGCTCAGCGATGTGCGAACTTGGCGCTATATTTCAAATTTCAGTGTTTTTGGTTTGATTATTTTAATTAAAATTATTATTATTATTATTATATTATTATTTTTTATGATTATTTATTAAATTATAATTTATGATTTTATGTTTCAAATGTTAACATACCCGAAATGTTTACTAGACTCTTCTTCGGACAGATTTCAGTTAGGTATTCCTAAAAATTACAGGCCTACAATAAAAAAACTACATATTTCCATGCAAAAAAATGTACCGCTTTGAGCACAGAAATATGGACATAATCACACCACTAGGGAGGTTAAGCAGGTACTGTATATCGTCATTTAGATTTGTTTAGATTGATACGATAAATATACTAGTTAGTATAAAAATTGATATGCACTTATGGCAGGGGCGGACTGACAACTCGAGGGGCCCCCGGGCAATAGGGGATCATGGGGCCCCTGTGTCCTTGTCCAAACTCAAAAAAAGCCTATGAAAAAGGTACCAGAGGCATCTCTTGGGGCCCCCTACTGACCCCAGGCCCTCGGGCAGTGCCCGAGTTTCCAAATGGTCAGTCCGCCCCTGACTTATGGTAAAGAGACTCTGTATAGATTCAGTTTTTATACCTATAGCCTTATGATTTACTTAATAGCATCCTTTCTGCCTTATAACCGTTCAGTGTATGCTACCCCTCTCTGCCAATCCCTCCACTGGCTTCCACTCGCCGAATAAACGAATAAAATTCAAAATACTAACTAACTTACAAAGCCATCCACAACTCTTCACCCAGCTACATCACCAACCTGGTCTCAAAATATCAACCAATCAGCTCTCTTCGATCCTCCCAAGGCATCCTGCTCTTTAGTTCCTGCGTTACCTCCTCCCATGCTCACCTCCAGGACTTCTCCTGAGCTTCTCCCATTCTATGGAACTCCCTACCCCAATCTGTCCAGCTATTTTCTAATCTATCCACCTTTAGACGATCCCTGAATACCTTTCTCTTTAAAGAAGCCTATCCTGCTTCTACCTAGTAAACTGCCATTTATTTCCTCCATCAGCTCATCCCCCCACAGCTATTACTTTTTGTATCACTCAGCCCTTCTTCCTAGATTGTAAGCTCTAAGGAGCAGGGCCCTCTGTTTCCTCTGTTCTCCTCTTACCAAATTGTATTGTAACTGTAATATACTGTATAAACTGTTGGCGATATATAAATCCTGTATAATAATAATAATAATAATAATAATAAAATGTAATGTTTTATATGAATGTGTGTGTTTTGTGTATGTTTGATCTTCTTTATATACCTTTTCTGCCTGTTTTCCCTTAGATCATCGCTCAGGAGTTGTCCGACAACAGAGTGATAACACTCTCCATGGCCGGGAGGAAGCTGGATAAGAAGGTGACACTTCGCCTAGTTAACATATTGCAACTAATTATTAATATTTGGATGTCCTGTGGATACTTTTTGTTATCCAATCCATAGCAGCTTCTTGACAGCGGATAATCAGCAGTAAATGTAATCTCTGTCCATATTGTTGTGTAATCTGTGAAAATTGTGATTTATATCTCAACAGGACCTGTTTGGAAAGTCTGATCCATTTTTAGAATTCTACAAACAAGGAGATGACGGAAAGTGGATGCTAGTTCACAGGACAGAGGTGAATCTATATTTAAAATGTTTTATTACTTGTACTTCTAATCTATATTGACAAAAAAACAAAACTGTATCAGAATTCCCTATTATATAAAGCTATAAAATAGATTTATTCCAGGTACTTATTATTTTTATTTTATTTCAGGTACTTATATAGCGCTGTCAATTTACGCAGCGCTTTACATATATATTGTACATTAACATCAGTCCCTAACCCTCAAGGGGTGTACAATCTAAGGTCCCTAACTTACATACACATATTAGGGCCAATTTAGACAGGATCCAATAACCTACCAGCATGTCTTTGGAGTGTGGGAGGAAACCAGAGCACCCGGAGGAAACCCACGCAAGCACAGGGAGAACATGCAAACTCCATGCAGGAGGTGCCATGGTCGGGAATCGAGCCCATGACCCTTTTACTGCAAGGCAGATGTGCTAACCACTAAGCCACTGTGCTGCCCACTTATATAGTGCCGTCAATTTACGCAGCCCTTTACACTTATATTGTACATTCACATCGGTCCCTAACCCTCAAGGAGCTTACAGTCTGAGGTACTTAACTCACATTCATACATCACAGACTAGGGACAATTTAGACAGGAGTCAATTAACCTACCAGCAAGTTTTGGAGTGTGAAATCAAACTGGAGTACCTGTAGGCACCCCACGCAGACACAAGGAGAACATGCAAACTCCAAGTAGGTTGTACCATGGTTGGGATTTGAACCAATGACCCTAGTGCTGTCAGGTGGAAGTGCTAACCACTTAGACAGAACATTTATATAGGTAACACATACTATATCAAGTATGTTGATTATTTTATCTAATATGCCATTGTAATGTCTTCTCCTGGTTATGCTGTGGGCCCTGATGGGCTTGGAAATATAAAACCCTTCTTGGCCAACATTCTTGGCAGTGTCATAACATCACTTCAGATCTATGCAGCTTCAGTGGGGATGTAAATATTTCTTGAGTTTTATAGCTTGGCTTTTTTTTTTTTAAAACCCCAAAACCAGACTAAATGAGCAAAAATGCCAAGTTTCTGAACCCAGGGGACACCACAGTTTAGTAAATCAGCTGTGGTTTAAAGTTGGTGTGCTGCTATGTCTTAAGACTTCCTTTCCCTTTTTTGTTTGATAAAGATAAACAGTATGGTACTAAACACCCTTAAAAACAATTGATTCACATATACAATTTGTCTTGCAGTGTTTAGGTGTACAATACCAACGTTTTTGCAAAGCGTTTGCTTCTTCAGGATCCACGCCTTAACTAAGATTATGTATTTTCTGATATGTTTAATTTTTTTTTTGTACATATTGTTTATAGTTTTGTTTATTTTTGTAGAGTGTATCATTCACAATATAGAATATCCACTTGCCATTCTGGAAGATTTTACCCCCTACATGACCAGGCCATTTTTTGCTATTTTGTGCTGCGTTATTTTAACTGACAATTGCGCTATCATGCAACACTGTACCCAAATTAAATTTACATCATTTTTTCACCAAAGAGCTTTCTTTTGGTGGCATTTGATCACCACTGGGTTGTTTATTTTTTATTATATTAAAGAAAAACAAAAAGTTTAAGTTTAGTTTTTTACTTTTTGCTGTAAAACATATCCAATAAAAATGTAAAAAATTAAAATTTTGTTATAAATTCAGGGTAAAATGTATTCTGCTACATATTTTTGGTAAAAAAAAAATGTGTATTGATTTGTTTGCGCAAAAGTTATAGTGTCTACAAACTATGGTGTATATACTGGAATTGTTATTTATTTATTTTTATACTGGTAGTGGCGGTGATCAGTGACTTATAGCAGGACTATGCTAGTATGGCGGGCAATCTGACACTAACTTACACTTTGTGGGAACCAGTGAAATACAGTGACACTGTACTAATGGTACTGGAAGGGGTTAACATCTGGTGCAATCAAAGGGTTAACTGTGTGCCTAACAGTGCTTGGTGTATTTACTGTGTTGTGATTTTACTAAAAGATGTGCTGGATTTTATTTCCTGCTTTGCAGGGAAACAAAAGCCGGCTCATCCCCGCTGTCAGGACAGAGCTCTGTGTTGTTTACAGTCACAGAGCTCTGTCCTGTCATCCTCTTTGCCGATCAGTGGGTCCCAGTTGTCAATCATTGGCTGGAACCTACTGATCAGCTAATCACACCACAGCTGGGGCAGTGGGTGCATGCACGCCCCTACCCAAAAGAGCTGGATCATGTATTAAATAGTTGATCCAGTGCAGGAGAGTCACTCTGCCGCCATACTCATACATGAAGTGGTCGGCAAGCGAATATACAATTAAGGCTTGAATCCCGAAGAAGCCAATCCTTCTCAAAATGTGTTGGTCCTGTATGCCTAAACAATGCAAGATAAATTGTATATATTAATTCATTGTTTTTAATGGTGTTCTATATCTTATTGTTTTTATCCTTATGGAGTAAAAATTTATTATTTTATCATTTCTGTGTGATTTCATGGTGGCACATATACTATAAAGTCCCATCCATTGTTTCCCTGCCTCATTTAGCATTTAAAGGGAGGTTTTGTTCTACTGATACATAAAGGGATGGTGTCCAATGAGAAATACGAAAAAATATATATGTGTTGGCAAAAACAGAATATCTCTGCATATTTTTCACATATATTATAGCAGATCTCCACCTAAAAGGGGTGTCTGCCTCCCCCCCATCCCCCTCATCCACTGCCACATTTGGCACCTTTTGCAGAGAGAGGATACCTGGTTTTGACTGGGAATCTCTCCCATTTCCGGCTCAGTTTGCTGCAACGAACTGACCTAGAAGTTCAACATCCCTCTTTTTTTCCCCCAGAGCCTTCTGGAACACTTGAAGACTGTGACCCATTCACAAAGCACAGCGTGTTTTGCGCATGCACAGTAGGAAACCAGCTGTGAAGCTTCAAGGTTTCACTGCTGGTTTCCCTTAGTCAAGAAGTGGTGCTTGCACCTGATAGCCAATTAAAGAATCGGCTTGGGTGAGCACACCGATGGGTGCCTGGACAGGTAAGTGCCCTAATATTAAAAGTCAGCAGCTACAGCATTTATAGCTGTTGACTTTTAGGTTTTTTTTTTTTTTAGGGGGGGGGGAGGGGAGCAGAACTCCTTTTTAAAGTATATGTCTGAGTAAAATGTTTTGTTTTGCATTGGATAGTGTAAGTGTAGAGAATGGCTTGAACCTTATTTGGGGGTTTCTTTTCTTTATCTCTGTCCCAGACACGCAGCAGTAATTGAGGTAAAATCTCTGTCACTGAGACCACTTACCCCATTTCCCTCTGCACCTCCAGTTCCAATGACATCCGTAAACTAATGGATTTCCCATCACTTTGTTTCCCATTGACAGTAGTCACAGTGAAAACAGGCTGAATTGCCCCAGAGAAAGATATTCTAACTCTTCCCTGTTCTTTCAAAAACAAAAAAATGGCTAGAGATTCAGTTGAAACATAAAAGAATACCAGGGTTCATTGTCCTACATAGTTTTTGTTCTCTCCAGGGAGATTTATATTTTCCATTAATGAAAACCCTTAGGAAGCCAGTGGTATGCCTGTGAAAGGACTGGTCAGATGACAGCATTGCTTAACATTAATATGAGCAACGAAAAATTTGCCTGAAGTGGGAGACAGAGATGCATTTATGTAACAGCAGGGGCGGACTGACAACTCATGGGGCTCCCGGGCAATAGGGGATAATGGGGCACTTGTGTCCTTGCCCAAACTCAAAAAAGCCTATGAAAAAGGTACCAGGGGCATCTCATGGGGCCCCCTACCGACCCTGGGCCCTCGGGCAGTGCCCGAGTTTCCAAATAGTCAGTCTGCCCCTGTGTAACAGTGACTCTATGTAGACTCCAGTACAGGGGCGGACTGACCATTTGGAAACTCGGGCACTGCCCGAGGGCACGGGGTTAGTAGGGGGCCCCATGAGATGCCCCTGGTACCTTTTTCATAGGGTTTTTTGAGTTTGGGCAAGGACACAGGGGCCCCATGAGGTGTCAGTCCGCCCCTGCTCCAGTAGGCATCATGGACGTTTTTGCAGCTGCCACAAGGGTCGTCAGGCATTTTTTTTCCCTGCTTCCCTTTCATGTTAGTCTATATGTCCATGCACACATATACTTTTAGCAATGTTTAGTAGCAGGGGCTTTTAGAGGCAGAAAAAAGAACCCACTGCCAGTGTACTCAGAGCAGCAGAAGTTTGGCATAAAAAACGCTTGAAGCTTGTAAACACGCATAAACACATATAAATGCATGTAAACGCTAGGCTCATTTACCACTTGAGCATTTATCCATTTTAATTGCCGGAATAAATTATTCTAAAATAGGGTATTTTAACGCCCTGGTGCCAGCACCTCCTGGCCCTTTAAGGGTTTCAGAAGCCGGGAGACGGGGTGGGGTTTTAGGGTCATGTGACAGCGAATGATCGGGAAAGGTCCCAATCGAAAGAGGAGATCGGGACCTTTCCGTGAGTCACATGATCGGGAAAGGTCCCAATCGAAAGAGGAGATCGGGACCTTTCCGTGAGTCACATGATCGGGAAAGGTCCCAATCGAAAGAGGAGATCGGGACATTTCCATGAGTACTGAACATATGCGCTGGGGGTGTGCAGGGCGCACGCTCTCAGCACATATGTTTTTCTTACTTACACGCAAATGTGCGGCCACTCGGTGTCAAGGGCCAGATGCCAGGGGGCCGCATATTTGTGTGCGGCCAGCGCTAAGAGGTTAATATTTATATACCACTGCCAAATTCAACTGCAGCGCAATCCTGAGCCAAATACTGGGCTTGTGGTTGCGGCATGGTATTCCCATTCAAAATCCACATTTGGCTGCAAATAAAACAGGCATTTATAAGGTGACAGTATCACCCTCTGAATAAATGGCAGCAGCTGCTCTACTGCCCTCTAAAAGGGGTCCACCGTGGATAACTTTTACGTAGGTGGTGCTTGTGTTAAAGAGCTCTTAGAGAGAACTTTTATTATATCTATATTTAATAAAATCCTACAATGCTGTGAAAATTACACTCGCCTCCGGTTGTGTCTTTGGGACCGGTAGTGAAGGACAGGAGACAACAAAAAAAAAAAAACAATATAATGAGCACTAAAAGCGAAATGAGTTTATAGGCAAATGAGCAGTTTAAACCTTTGAAATATTTCTCTGTTTTAAATGATGAGGTTATGTTCATCGCTCTGCATGGATCCAGAGTGAAGGCTCCGGCTTGATTTAAAATGGGAAAACAGAAATGCATTCCCTGGGAAGACTGTTTTGTGCCCTTCAATAAAAGAGAGATAAGCAGCACCCATTGCTTGCTCCACTCATGATCATGTGAGAAAGTAACAATGAGAGAGGAAATAAAAGCTTCCCCTTATATGGCTGCTTCTTGGCAAAGGATCAAAGTCTGTAATAAAAATCAATCACTGACAGGGAAATGGCAACATTCTGCACTTGAAAACTTGTTTCCTTCTGTCAAGTGAATAATTTACAGTTGCTTAAATGTTGAATATTTCTTCACTTCAGGTCATAAAATACACTCTGGACCCCGTGTGGAAACCCTTTACTGTACCCTTACAATCTTTGTGCAATGGAGACATCGAGAAGCCAATAAAGGTGATTGTGTGTTTTAATTCTTGACAGTATAAAGCAGCTTTTCTAAACCTTTTTTTTTTTTTTAACCATGGGGGAACCCTAGGAATAATTTTTAGGTCATGGGGGACCCTGGCTGAAACCAATTATTTGGGGTTAAAGTTAAAAATCGCCCCTCACATTGGTGGACATTGTTGAAAAGAATGCCCTTTACAGTGGTGATTAGAATGCCACCCTTACAGATATCTGAAAACAATATTGGTGTTATGGAGCTGGCTCTACCAAGTGGCATTGGCCCTGGAATTTTGCGAGCATCATCAAATTAAAGTTTGTTGAGCCACAGCTCGAGGAACAACTGATGGAGGAATTTTAGGGTTCCATTGACCTCTGGCTGAGAATGGCTGGTGTAGAGAGTAGTATATCAAAAAGCTATCATAAAAAATGGATTCGCACCTCAACCGAGACCAAAACTGTCTACCCTCAACAAGCGTGAATAAACTATGTGTTCAGAAATGCATTTATACCGACAGATATTTTGAACTTACACATTCTGTTTATTGATTAAAAGGCAAAACACACTAGACACAAAAATACACCCATTAAAATCTGACGAGACATATCGAAGGACCAATGATGTATCCCCAAATCCCAAATCGTATCTGTATATCTAATGATTGTATATTTGAATTAAAAATACTTTAAATTACCAGTCAACACTGAAAGCTTTCAGGGATAAAGGGACAGTCTGAGAGAGATAGATTTGAGAGATAGAGAGAGATAGATTTGAGAGATAGAGAGAGATAGAGAGAGAGAGATTTGAGATAGATAGATAGATAGATAGATAGATAGATAGATAGATAGATAGATAGATAGACAGATTGATTGAGATAGAGTGATAAATTAGCAGCATGCTGGTTCTGCCTCTGTAGACCTAAAGCTGGCCATACATGGGTCGAATTCCAAAAGAATTTTCTCTTGAAAATCTTTTCTAAGAATTTCCTTTCGAATTTCGCACCGTTAGTGGGTCACAGAAACAGCCAATTTTTGTGTGACCATCGAATTTGAGTGATCTGGAGGGTTGGAAATTTTTTGAAAAAGGAAAACATTTCGAATTAATGATGAGAGAATCGTGCGGGAAATATAAACGAAAAAGAAATGAGCTGACCTGGAAAATTCTTTTCTGTGGCAACATGTGGGGAAATTGAAGGCTTGGTTGGCCGAATTTCGAAATCAATGGTGGCACCATCGGATTACAAAATGCACAAAAATTCCGATTTTCCTAAAGAAAATTCCGATTTTCTAAAGAAAATTTGTTTCGGAATTCGAACCATGTATGGCATGCATAAGGCTACATTCACACAGGTGATTAGCATCATACGGCAGATTCCTATGGCAAGAATCAGTGGATCTAAAGGCGGCCATACATGGGTCGAATTACGAAATAATTTTCTTTAGAAAATCTTTTCTAAGAATTTTCGTTCGAATTTTGCAACATTAGTGGGTCACAGAAACGGCTAATTTTCGTGTGACCATCGAATTTGAGTGATCTGGCATGTTGGAAATTTTTTGAAAAACATACGAATTTAGAATCAAGATGGGAGAATCGTGCAGGAAATATAAATGAAAAAGAAATGAGCATTATCTGTGACCTGGAAAGAAAGGAAAATTCTTGGCCACGAAAATTCTTTTCTGTAGCAAAATGAGGTGAAAATCAAGACTTGGTTGATTGAATTTCGAAATCAATGGTGGCACCATTGAATTACAAAACGCTCAAAATGTCCCATTTTCTAAAGAAATTTTTTTCTGAATTTGACCCATGTATGGCTTGCATTACAGGGGGGATCACAGGTGTACGCCAGCAGCTGCAGCTGTTCACATGTATCTGCACATCCAGCATCCCTGCGGTTAGGGACAGATGTTTGACCCTGGTGCAATCTTTCCTGGATCACTCATCTGTTCCTGATGC
Organism: Staurois parvus; assembly: GCF_062004578.1. NCBI lineage: Eukaryota > Metazoa > Chordata > Amphibia > Anura > Ranidae > Staurois > Staurois parvus. Next base: position 836,711 of record NW_028318294.1, on the reverse strand, counting down.
CAGGTAACCGTTGGATGTGCAGATACCTGCGAGCAGCAGAATGGTCATTGCTTTATGCAGGCTTCTTGGGCGCAATTGTTTGTTTACACCTGTGATCCCAGCTGCAAGAATCTGCTGATTTTTGCAGACGTCAAAAACAGCCGCTGTAAAAACGTCTAGAGTGCATGAGGACTCAAGATTACATTTATCAAGAATAATGCCGGCCATAGATGAGTTGAAAATCGGCCGATTTTTCGGATCGTTAGTGGGCTAATTGTTCGGCCGTTTTTTGGTATTTTGGCATTTTTTTTTATCTATAAAGTTGGAAAAAAAAATCAGCCGATTTTGCCGATCGGCCGATTTTCGTGGCAATGATGGGCAAATCGGCTGATTTTTTACCAATAAAAAAATCTGTGCATGAGCAGTGACCTGCAAGAGGAAGACAAAAAGAAGAAGAAGAAGAAGAAGAGGAAGAAGAAGAAGAAGAAGAGGAAGAAGAGGAAGAAGAAGAAGAAGAGGAAATAGAGGAAGAAGAAGAAGAGGATGAAGAAGAGGATGAAGAAGAAGAAGAGGATGAAGAAGAAGAAGAAAAGGATGAAGAAGAAGAGGATGAAGAAGAGGATGAAGAAGAGCATGAAGAAGAGCATGAAGAAGAGGATGAAGAAGAGGATGAAGAAGAGGAAGAAGAAGAAGAGTAAGAAGAAGAGGATGAAGAAGAGTAAGGAGAAGAAGAGGAAGAGGATGAAGAAGAGGATGAAGAAGAAGAGGATGAAGAAGAAGAGGAAAATGAAGAAGAGGATAAAGAAGAAGAAGAGGATGAAAAAGAAGAGAAATTCCAGTCCGGCAAAAAGTGTCCCTGCAAAGAGCTCCACTATTTCTTTGACAGTTCCTTGACATTTATAGCGGTTGCAACAATGTATCTATTTGTTTCCGAATAAAAACATCTGTATTTTTAAAAGAAAAATCGGCTGATTTTCGACCCATCTATGGCCTGCATAAGCGTACCTCTTGCTTGAATACTGGATTAAGGACATTTGTCCTTACCGGCAAATTTGGGAGTGGTGTCTATCACTAGTGCTCAGATGCACCTGCTTCATGTCAACAGCAGATCATAGTAATTATGGACAAGTTCCAGAAATGTGAGAGGACCACAGGTGCACTTATAAAAAGGAAGTATTTGTTCGAAAACAAAATCTATCAGTTATAGGACTTTTTCTATTTTGTAATTTGTGTTAAATTGTCAAAGTCAGAACAATAAAGTATTTATAATCAGTTTTAGGGTCCAGAGTTTTTCATTCTTTTCAGCATATTAAAGTAAAACCTATGAAGACCACAGTTAGAAAAGTGACAGTAAATGTAATGAAAAGGCCAAATAAGGTGAGCGTCTGACCAGAGGACAAGAAGACAAGAATATGACTTTGCATTCATCTAAATGACCTGAAGCATATTAAGATTATTTATGCGTGAAGGACAGCAAGAAAATCTTTAAGGCCTCGTGCACTGAGAAGCTCAAAAATGCTTTTTTGAGCTACAAGAGTTTTCAGAACAAAAATTTGGAAAAAGCCACGTTTTTGCATGCACATTCCCGTGTCTGGCGTTAATGCGTTCTGTTGGATAAAATTCAGCAGAATTGAAGTGCAGTGTGCATGAGGCCTAAAACATATTATAGCCAAACTAAGGATAAGAGTTTATGCACACAGATTTAACAGATATGTAACAGGCATTTTATGGAGATAACATTGAGATCAGGTTATGTATTGTTCAACTGTATAGTGTTCTAAAACTTCAACCATGGAAGTGCATTGAACCCCCCTTCTCGCTCTGTGACTTCTTAGGGTTTATGCACACAGGACTTTAGGCCTGTTGTAATTTCCTGGTACTTTTTGCACTCTAGGAACCGCATGTGCCAGATACAGTCAGGTCCATAAATATTGGGACATCGACACAATTCTAACATTTTTGGCTCTATACACCACCACAACGGATTTGAAATGAAACAAACAATATGTGCTTTAACTGCAGACTGTCAGGTTTAATTTGAGGGTATTTACATCCAAATCAGGTGAATGGTGTAGGAATTACAACAGTTTGCATATGTGCCTCCCACTTGTTAAGGGACCAAAAGTAATGGGACAGAATAATAATCATAAATCAAACTTTCACTTTTTAATACTTGGTTGCAAATCCTTTGCAGTCAATTACAGCCTGAAGTCTGGAACGCATAGACATCACCAGACGCTGGGTTTCATCCCTGGCGATGTTCTGCCAGGCCTCTACTGCAACTGTCTTCAGTTCCTGCTTGTTCTTGGGGCATTTTCCCTTCAGTTTTGTCTTCAGCAAGTGAAATGCATGTTCAATCGGATTCAGGTCAGGTGATTGACTTGGCCATTGCATAACATTCCACTTCTTTCCCTTAAAAAACTCTTTGGTTGCTTTTGCAGTATGCTTTGGGTCATTGTCCATCTGCACTGTGAAGCGGCGTCCAATGAGTTCTGAAGCATTTGGCTGAATATGAGCAGATAATATTGCCCGAAACACTTCAGAATTCATCCTGCTGCTTTTGTCAGCAGTCACATCATCAATAAATACAAGAGAACCAGTTCCATTGGCAGCCATACATGCCCACGCCATGACACTACCACCACCATGCTTCACTGATGAGGTGGTATGCTTAGGATCATGAGCAGTTCCTTTCCTTCTCCATACTCATGCTTTTTTGCTTCAGCATTTACCCGCACATATGCATCCAATATTTTTTTTTTTAAATATCTTCATCAGTACGTCTCGTATGCAATATGACACGCATGGACATAAACACTGAGGCAAAGGAGCATAAGCATTTACAAAAGCACAGATGTGTACAGCCATCCACTTGTATAGCAGGCTGTACACAGTACGTACAGCACTCCAGGCATTTAAAAGCACTGTGAAAATATGCTAGGCATATAAATTGCCTGTTAAAGCCCTGTGTACATAAACCCTAGAAGTAAAAAAAAAGCAAAAAAGGGGGGTTTTAATGCTCTTCCACAGGTGAAGATGTGAAACCTTGTAAAGTTGAGTATAAATAATAATACATAAACTGATCTCAATGTTAAGAATTTTCCACAGCCTTTCAACTGACTACAATAATAATGTTTATAGCCTGATAAGATGTGCCCATGAACTCATTCGGCCTAATAAAATGTACAGTAGACAGCTCAGTAGAACTATTTACACATGGCAGAATAGTTGTGCTTTGTAAAATTTAAAGCGGTAGTAAAACACACCAAAAAAAAATTGGGTCCCTGCAGGATAATGTCATAATGTGCACTATAGTAGGCACTGCAAGCCCCTGCAAGTGGTGCGCAAAAGCCTCGGCTTCTGTCTTCACCCTGTCTTACTTTTGGGTTCACAGGCTCCTGCTGTTTGAATGGCCGAGCCGCAATGATGTCACTCCCACGCATTGTCCATTCACAGCAAAGTGTGCATGTGCTGGTGACGTCACCGGCTGCTACTAAAATAAATATCTCCTAAACGGTGCACAATGTAGGAGATATTTACTGTACATATAGGTAAGCCTTATTGTTGATTGAACCTTAAAGAGCAGAGAGCTTTGAAAGTAGCTGGCACACCAGTTGATACAGACTGTGCAATGAATATGACTCAAAAGTGCAGCGCTAATCAAAATGATCAACAAGTACTGCAAATCATAATATACAGTAGGCGACAAGTGATAAATGGAGTCCAATGTGCTTGTGGGTATATATGGCTGCCGGCACTCGTGACGTCATCACGCATCTCATTGACAGAAAGTGGTCCATCTGATGGCTCGGGACCGGCACATACTGATAAATTCTTTTGTCTTCTAATATTGTAAGTTTTTAGTACAGTGGCATTCATGGTTCTCTCCCGGATATGGTCGAGTATTCTCCGGTAGCTGAGGAGGTACTTCGGAGAAAACAGCGGGACCCTGAGATGACATTACCCTAAGCGGAGGACCATGTATACCCACAAGCACATTTTGACTCCTTTTTTACATAAGAGTCCACCGGCAGGCCTTTTACTGAGCACAAGGTGGTAAATGACATACACATTGCCAAATGTATTGGGACACCCTTCAAAATCATTGGATTTAGGTGTTTCAGTCACCTGCATGGCCACAGGTGATTAAGGAAAGAAATCTTATCAATTATAAAGAGAGTCCCTTTTGGTTAAAAAGGCACCAAAGAAGTTTGACAACAACATATGTTTCATCACTAACTACAATATGCAGTATAAAAATATAGAACAAATTTTTAAAAAATATTGGCCTATTCTGTTAAAAGATGAAATTTTGAAGGATATCATTCCTGGGAAACCGATGTTTGTCTATAGAAAAAATAGGCCTTTAAGGACGAGAATTGCCCATAACGTTATTGATCCCCCCAAAAAAGTAGATCTGTTTCCTGAGTTAAAAGGTTTTTTCTATTGCAATAAATGTAAAGTTTGTAGAACGGTTTGTAAGGAATCTAGAAAAAAAGGAAAAATCTTTCATTCCTCTTGCTCTAATAAGGAATACAAAATCAATTCCTTGATAACGTGTAATTCCTCGCATGTAGTTTACATTTTGGAATGTCCGTGTCCTCTCCAAGGATGAACAGGGAGAAGCCTAAAAATCAGAATAGGTGAACACATTGGTAACATCAAAAAAGAGTTTGATAAGCACAGTGTATCGAGACATTTCAAACTAAAGAACAACTGTGATCCGAGTTTATTGACCTTTTATGGTATAGATATGGCTAAATCACATTGGAGAGGCTCGGATTTAATTAATGAAATTTCCAAGAAAGAAAAATACTGGATTTACTAATTTATTTCCCTTAAATCCAATGAGTTGAATATGGACATTGACCTTAACTGTTTCCTCACAAATGTTTAATTTTGGGATGATGTATGGTTAGATTGCATTTGAACATTCTTTGATTATTAGAGTTCCCCTTTATTATTGTATTTTTTGACACTGGCCCTTTAAATGTCCGTTTTTGACTTTTAGTATAAATGTCTGCTATTGACATTTCATATTTATCCTGTCATTGTAGATCCACTTATTTAATGTAGGATCTATTAATATTTCCCCCTGGTTTGTTTAATATTTTTGACGTTAAATAATGTTTTATATGTATGCGGAGGCTTCTCATTGTGATCATATTGTGCGGTGGACTTTTTTCCTTATTAATATCAGCTGTCCGCTTTAAGTGCAGTGAATATATAATGAAGTGCTGACGTCTCACATCCATCCGCTCTGTGAGGACGTCTATGACGAAACGCGTAGGGCGGGGCTTTTGGATGTGACATCAGGACACTCCCGGTTTACTGGTACGGCGCATGCGCAAGCCAGCCTGGGTCTGCATTGCTTGTTTTAAATTTGAACACGCTGTATATGCTGGTGTCGGCGTAGACACCGTTTGCTGTAAGTGCATTTTTGAATTAAATTGGATGTTTTTACTACGTACTGCACCATGAGTCTCTACTTTCTTTCCCGAGTGGCGATCTGATCATCCTATTCAGTCTGGTGGCCGAATCTCTGAAGGGAATTTACATGATACACAGTCCTGCAGATTATCACTTCCTGGAGATCAGATCCTATAACTCCAAGTGTTGCCTCTACTATATACAGACCAGCGCTCCCAGAGCAACAAGCGCTATATGCTGATTTATAACATGATCAGCATATTGCTCTGGTGAGTTTATTTAACCTTTTTTGGTGGTGGATTCACTTGGTGATATTGCATTGAACACCATTGATAATTTGAATATCACAAGCACTTTGGACCTTTTGTTTGTTGGACTTTATTTGTACACAATTTTTGATTGATTCATATTGATTTGTACACATTCAGCGCAACCTGTTTTTTATTATTTTTTGCACACCCTATATGTTTTGTAGGTCAGGTTTTGCAGCTCTTTTTTTATTTATTTATATGTATCTTTCTGTGGCGCTATTTCCATTACCATACTTATTACATCTTGTGTGTTGCTCTGTTTTTTAATAAATCCGATTTTATCAATTTACTACACTCATAGCGCCACTGTTTTCTTGTACCCATTACAGAGGAGCTTCCACTCTGAAGGCTGGCTGCATAATTCGGAGTGTGTTCTTACAGTCTGCCTGGACTTTGTATTAGGACTATGGACAATTCCCCTTACTCCTAAAGTCCTCAGCACCTTTTTGTGTTTCCTTCATTGTTTTTTCTGATAATTTACTGAAGAATCCTGAGATTTTAAATATTTGTGCCAACTGCCAAAAGTATGTCAGTTTTTGTTATGGGCATGTCCTGTTATTTAAAAAAAAATTTGTGAAGTCGAATGTGATTTGCTATTGTCATTTGCTGTAAAATACCGCATTGTCTCGATATTTTGTTAACTTGTATTGGTGAGAAAAGTCCAAAACAGAAAGTCCTTCCAGCTCTTGCATAAACTCAAAAATTGATTTAATAATAATATTGCATAAAATTAGAAATAAAATATTGGAATACAGAATGTTTAGATGATGTCCAAAAAATATAGTTATGTTCTTGAGATAAAAATTGTGTGTATAATTGTGCTTGTGTAGTGTGAATCTGTAGGCTCCTTAGCCCAGCTTCTAAAAAAAATGTCTCACTAAAAAGTCTTTGTTCTACTCTATAAGGAGCAATTCAGCCCCCACCTTCTCCTAAAAGTGGGTTGGTTTTCCTCTCTGGCTCTTATAGTCCTACAATGAAACCTGGTGGCAGATGCATTGAACAACCCTTCAGTCTTAAGCTCCCCTAGGAGAGAGTCTGAAATTTAATCCTTGGGACCTCTAGTGAGAACTTCACTGACATTCCATTGGTCAGAGGGGATGGGATGTGTTACAAATATATTTTATTTATATATATATATATAATCTCCCAAGAGTACTCTTAATATAAAAGTTATATCATATATACATATCCTAATCAAGAAATATTACAGTATAAATTTTGTATGCTTAACATGTATGAAATAGATTCTTACAATTTTCTTATTAGTGAAACCAATTCATGACTAATTACTACCACATGTTGCTTGAATGTAGAGAAAAACCCAAGATATATATCCATATACATATGTATTCACATAGACTATAACAGTCTGTTTATCTCACTTTTCCCAATCTAGAACAAATAAACATATAACAACTCAATTATTCTAATAAGATCCAACACATTCATACATATGTTAGTAATGTTAATAAGCAGATATTCGATGTTAGGTTATAGAAGGCTTCCAACATTCGGCGTTAAAGAATTGGAGGATTTTTTTTTTTTCACGATAGAGGTCTGGTTTTTTTGCCAAGAAGAGATCCTCTGGCAGGAAGATACTAGCGTGATGAGACCAGATCTCTTCATCTTCAGGTTTTACTGGGCCATCTTTACGAAATAGATCAGATAAGAAACCAAGAAGCTGGTTCCAACTCTGAATGAATGATTCAAATTTCAGATCTTCCTCAGCAGAGCAAGTTAGGGAACTGTAATCTTGTGTAGATTGTTTGGTGTAAGGTAGATTTGGTGACGTCATCTCAGTCTGTTATTATTACAACAGTAGACTGTAACGTGAAGAGCATATGTCCTTCCGGCCTTTTCATGTTGAAAATGGGATTCGTGCTTGCCATTTATCAAATATCACCCACCTTAAATTTAAATAAGAGTCAGACAATATCTTAATTGTAAATATCTAAAAAGGGATCCTGGAAAGAGCCAAATTTCCTGCATGAATGACAGGCAAGTGTGGTCTACATAGATTTCTGATTATATACATTACACAATACATTTTCCATGCCTTGACATCTGGGATTACTAAAAAGTGAAGCTGAGCTGGATTATCCAACAAAGGCTGTACATCTGTGCTGCTAGTGAAACCAGCATTAACCATATCGTTGATCTGAATATACATGTAAAATATTGTACAAATAAAAAGTGCGCTAATTATTCACAAAACATGCAAGGATAAATAATAAAAATAAATGAATTAATAAATATAAACATAAGTCCAGCCACCATAACAGTGATAGTCCAATATCAACTTAATGTCAATCTTGAAAACAAACACCCATGTGCAAATCCGACACCAGATGAAATGAATACACTCACCAGAGCTATATGCTGATTATATTATAAACCAGCATGATAGCATTTTGCTCTGGGAGCAATGATCTGCAGGATATCCCAGTAGAGGAACAGCAACCAATAGTAATCCAATCAGCACATATGGAACAGCTAGGCAGCACATATGGAACAGCTAAGCAGCAAATGATCTTCCAATAACATAGGCAAAGCTCGAGGAATAAGAAGAGATATGATAGTGCAGTACGTTTAAAACCAGTAAAATTTTATTAATAAAGTATTGCACTCACAAAGAAGGTGTCTAGCCGACACCAGCAATGACAGCCTCTAAAATGCCACATCCACAAGGGAAAAACCAAGGGACGAACCTCCTGCATTGCGATCAAACAGCCGACAGCTGGGAGGAACGTTCCAACGTCACATCCACTAGGCCAGGCCCAACGCGTTTCGTCACTTGACGTGTAAAATATTACCTGTTATATCAGCGTGTGATTAGACAATGAAAGAGCAGCAATAGATGAACTCATCCCTTTACCCTCTACTCCTGCCAGTATATTCCTTGTGAGTATATGTGCATGCAACACACCGGATTGGCCCCAAGTGCTGCCCCTCTCTCTCACAGTGTATAGAGGATTAAAGTAGGCTAATGTCAAGATAGATATGGTTGCTGCAATATTCTGTGTTCTTTTAAATCTATCTGATGTTCAGCTTTATGTACTAGGGTATTATGTAATCAAAAAACATGCTGGATAAAGATACCTTTAATAAATCTCCTGTGACAGAGAAAAGGGAAAAAGACCTACATTTCACTTTTACTGATGCCCAGTGGACAAATGCCATCCGAACTAACCTCAAATATTGTAAATGTGTGAATTTTTGGGAACTCTCTCAAAAGATGCACCGCAGATGGTATTCACCCCAACTCGTATAGCTAAGGTCTCCTCATCTGTTGATAAGCTACAATCACCAGCTACTTTATTAGGTACACCTGTTCAATTGCTTTGTAACATAAATTGCTAATCAGCCAATCACATAGCAGCAACTCAATGCAGTTAGGCATCTAGATGTGGTGAAGACAACTTGCTGAAGTTCAAACCGAGCATCAGAATGGTGAAGAAAGGGAATTTAAGTGGCTTTGAATGTGGCATGGTTATTGGTGCCAGACGAGCTGGTCTGAGTATTTAAAAAAACTGCTAATCTACTGGGATTTTCACAACCATCCCTAGGGTTTACAGAGAACGATCCAAAAAAGAGAAAATATCCAGTGAGCGACAGTTGTGTGGACAAAAATGCCTTGTAATACAACCTGTGATAGTGGAGATCTAAATATCACTTTCCAATAGCTTTTCACTTCAGAACAGCCTCATTATAAGTAGTACAGTGTGCCGTCATGTGAGCAGCCATGCCAACAGACACTCACTGACCACTTTATTTGGTACACCTTCCTAGTGCCAAGAAAATATCCGCCACACAATTACACCACCACCATCAGCCTGAACTGTTAACACAAGGCAGGATGGATCCATGCTTTCATGGCCAAATTACCTTTCCACTTTTAAGACTATGTAGTCTATGTAGTCTAGTTAAAAATAGTAATACAACCTGCGATAGTGGAGATTAATCTAAATATCGCTTTCCAATAGCTTTTCACTTGAGAACATCCTTATTATAAGTGGTACAGTGTGCCCTCAAGTGAGCAGCCATGCCAACAGACACTCACCGACCATTTTATTAGGTACACCTTCCTAGTGCCAAGAAAATATCCCCAACACCATTACACCTCAACCACCAGCCTGAACCGTTGATACAAGGCAGGATGGATCCATGCTTTCATGTTGTTTACACCAAATTCTGACCCTACCATCTGAATGTCGCAGCTGAAATCGAATGCCCATTCTCCTCTGATATCAACAAGGCGTTTTCGTCCACACAACTGCCGCTCACTGGATATTTTTTTTCAGACTATTCTTTGTAAACTCTAGAGATGGTTGTGTTTGAAAATCCCAGTAGATCAGCAGTTTTTGAAATACTCTGACCAACCCATCTGGCACCAACAACCATGCCGCATTCAGAGTTTCTTAAATCCCCTTTCTAACCCATTCTGATGCTCGGTTTGAAATTCAGCAAGTCGTCTTCACCACGTCTACATGCCTAAATGCAGTGAGCTGCTGCCATGTAATTGGCTGATTAGCAATTTGTGTTACAAAGCAATTGAACTGGTGTACTTAATAAAGCGGATGGTGAGTGTATACTAATGTGCCTTTAATGCGTTGTGAACCTACAGTATATCAACGTATCACTTGATGCACAGCCTGAAAGCTTGATAACTCAAATCCATGATCTTTACATCCCTTTCATCACTATGGAACAACTCTGGAAAACTAAGCTTTTAAGCTTTTTTTGCAAAGGTCTGGATATTATTTCAATAGCAGTAGATCCGTTTTTTTATTCTGCAAAATGTTCTTCCGATCTTTGTAGTCAGGATATTCAACTTAGGCAGAAAAACCAAGTAAACCATCAGCTGTAATTTCCATATCTGACTCTTACTGTCAGTGTTTTGTGATGTATTTCCACAGATCACATGCTTTGACTACGACAATGATGGAGGACATGATTTTATAGGAGAATTTCAGACAACAGCACTGAAATTATGTGAAGCTCATGACAACCTATCTGTGAGTAATGCCACTTCCTAAACAAACACAACCTGATAAAACATGGCAGAGGCAGTGTGCAAAGTGGAGGAACTGGTAGCAACTGCTCTAAACTTATGAAGGTGAAGTCTGGTTGGTTAAGGTGGACCTAACATTGTATATAACTAGCAATGTTAGAATAAAATTCATTCCAGCCTAACACTAACTGGAACTGGTCTTATGAAGGTGAAGTCTGGTTGGTTAAGGTGGACCTAACATTGTATATAACTAGGAATGTTAGAATAAAATTCATTCCAGCCTAACACTAACTGGAACTGGTCTTATGAAGGTGAAGCCTGGTTGGTTAAGGTGGATCTAACATCGTATATAACTGAGAATGTTAGAATAAAATTCATTCCAGCCTAACACTAACTGGAACTGGTCTTATGAAGGTGAAGTCTGGTTGGTTAAGGTGGACCTAACATTGTATATAACTGGGAATGTTAGAATAAAATTCATTCCAGCCGAACACTAACTGGAACTGGTCTTATGAAGGTGAAGTCTGGTTGGTTAAGGTGAACCTAACATCGTATATAACTGGGAATGTTAGAAAAAAATTCATTCCAGCCTAACACTAACTTGAACTGGCCTTTTGAAGGAGAAGTCTGGTTGGTTAAGGTGAACCTAACATTGTATATAACTAGGAATGTTAGAATAAAATTCATTCCAACCCAACACTAACTGGAACTGGCCTTATGAAGGTGAAGTCTGGTTGGTTAAGGTGAACCTAACATCGTATATAACTGGGAATGTTAGAATAAAATTCATTCCAGCCTAACACTAACTGGAACAGGTCTTATAAAGGTGAAGTCTGGTTGTTTAGGGTGGACCTAACATCGTATATAACTAGGAATGTTGAAATAAAATTCATTCCAGCCGAACACTAACTGGAACTGGTCTTTGAAATGTTCCACCCCCCTCCCCATATGCTACCTATGCTCCTAACCTGTGAAAAAAAGATCAAATTTCTTACCTATTTTTAGTCCACTCTGGTCCAGTCAAGTGATCTTCAGCTAGGGCTCCCCGTGTCAGTTCAACGATGGCTGCATGGGAGAAGAGTTGGCACCAACAGAAGCTGGGACATGGGAGCCTATGCATGACATCACAGCTCCCTGAATTCCCAGCCATTGTTGAGCGCTCTCTCATCTCCCCTGCTGATGGCGCTCACTAACACTGGTGATCAGATTGGAGCAGACTAAAGATAGGTAAGTATACACATCTGTTACACACAGTTTTTAGGTGGTATAGGTGGCAGGAGGGGGGAGGGAACATTTTTGAGATTAGTTTAGTGTTAGGATGGAATTCTAATTTAAGTAATGTGTAAATGTATTTATTACTTCTTACAGTGGTACCAGTACTTCCCCTACTACTCTTCTATTGCAGATATGAAAGAATAGCTAAATTAAAAAAATGCTATATATTGCAACTTATCATTTGGTGGCTGCATTCAGTTTTTTTTTTATGCTTTTTTTACCTTTATTTTCACCCAGTGATCCTGCCAGCAGTACACTTCCTGTCCTAGGGTGGCAACATTCATGCACTGTACTGTATCTATGGAGAAGCAGCGTTGTCACCCTAGGCTGTTCTGAGGAGAATCACAAACCTCTCCCTCTCTCATCTCCAATACATAGGGAGGAGGGCTTTTGTAGCTCACAAATAAGAGCGGGAAAAGCATTGTCTGGGATTTCAGTCCAGTACACAGGAAATTACAAGGACGCTGACAGGAGTAACAGGTGTTTTTCTTTACTTGCAGAAATTGTACCTAGCCTGAAAAAGATAACTAATGCAGTCACCACATATAAGGACTGGTAAGCTGTAATATATTACAATTTTCTTTTTGGGTTTTGATAATTTTTATAACACTTTTTTTGTAGATTAGGAGAAGGCTGGAATCCCTGTCAAATTTGAATTCCGGTTTATGTCCCTGTTGCAGATTTTCACTTAGGGCCAGTTCACACTACATGCATTTTCAGTGCGCTTTTTTTCTGCATCCAAAACGCAAAGTAAGTGGCTTATATGGCTGTCAGTGTCATAGTTCACATCAGTGCTTGCAGTTCCAGCGCGTTCCTGTTGCAGGGTAAAAAATTAGAACAGGCTGCATTTTTCCTGCACAGAACTGTACTGGAACGCAGTAAAATGCACTGGAATGTCCCTATTTAAACTGAAGAAAAAGAGAGGGGAAAAAATGAACCGGAAAGCATTAAAAATGCACCAGAACGCATTACCAACCCACCGTAGCGCGCCAAAAACGTGTCAAAAACTTGCATGCAGAAATGCATCCAGAACGCATCTGGACTGCGTTTCTATAGTGTGAACTGGCCCTTACTCCCTGTCTGATGTTGCCAGCACGATAGGGAGTGATGGGGAAATATCTCAAACGAAAACCCAGAGAGCAGTACAAACCAGAAAGGCGTTCTAAGCCTTCCTCACTCTATCCAAAACTAATAAAACAACGTTTCTGGCTTTCTGTACACTTAAAAAAGGCCCTCAATGACCTCAGACACTGTGGAGAAATTCACCCTCAAAGAACACAATAGATGGAGTTGGGGTATCAGTCAGTTTCTAAGTCCTCATTCACATGGGGGCAATGCCTGTCAAACATGGATGTCTTCCTGTGTCAGTACAGCTACTGGGGTTTTTTTACTAAATCTGCAGAGTGCACATACAGACTCACTTCTGCATAGAAACTAATCAGCTTCTGGGTTTTATTACCAAAGCTTAATATAGCAAGCTGAGGTTAGAAGCTGATTGGTTTCTATGCAGAAGTGAGCCTGATTTTGCACTTTAGTAAATAAATCCCACTGTGTCTATATTCACTAATATGGGCTGCCTGCACACAGTTCCAGATGCCTCCCAATGTGTTGCCAGAGGATGCAAGAGATGTAATTTCAGTGCCTGTGTTAAGTTGAATTTCTCTGCCATGCCTGTAGCTAGAGAAGTCAGTGTGGGCTTGTTTTAAAACTCGTATTACTTGTTAAAAAAAACAACATTCAGCTACTTTAACCTATTCAGCTTCACATTGTACACATCAATGGACCAGAGCATTTTTTTTACATTTCTATAATGAGCCAGTTTATTCAACAATAACTTTTTCATTACTTAAAGTGTTACTAAACCCAGAATATTAAAATCAGTCCTTATTTGCAGTAAAGCATGCTTGTTATGCTCACTGTGGAACCTAAGGGGTTAATCCTCTGCATTGTGTAAAAAGGCCTGTCTTCTATGATCCTCTCTTCTTTTACTTTCCCCCAATCCATCCGCTGATAGTACACAGCCCTAGGAGGAACTCATGCTCAGTTTGGTGGGTATGGTTAGTGTTTTTTCTTTTTGGGAGGGTGCATGTGATCAGCACAGGGCCAATCAGCACTGTCTAGCAGGGTCATGCAGCCTAATAGGACAGTCAGGGGAGAATGAAAACTCCTCCTACAAGCTTTAACAAGTGCTCAGCTGAACCCTAATAGCAGTCACAAGACTGCTATATACTTCTGATGAGAAAAGGTATTTAGCAGTTTATATTTACTAAAATAATTGCATTTCCATGTTTTGTGCACTGTGGAAGACTGGATACTGTGAACGCAGGGTCATTGGTTTAGTAACACTTTAAAATCAACAAAGTAGTACATATATAATTTTTTAGGACAAACAAGGTGTTCATTTGGTGATATTTGTCACAGCTCACTAAAGCTTATCGCATAACTTAAGTCAGTCACATGACCGCATATCAAATGCGATACTGAAAATGTCAATTCACTATTGCTAGTATGCGGTATGTACCAGAAATAGCAAAAACACTTCGTAAATACCACATAAAAAGACCATAAAGTCAATTCAGAAAAGGAAATAAGTTATATATAATATATAAATAGACATGCGGTATGTACTGCTATCTGTCAGTACTGTCATGGGTTGTTAAGGAATGGGTGGCCACGGAGTCCTTAACAACCTATGAGTCATCAGCTGTCAGCGGGGTTCCCCACTGACAGTTGAATGTAAAAAAAAAAAAAAAATTGCTGGCAATTGAAAAATAATAAAAAAACATTGTGGGGTCCCCCCTTCATTAATACCAAGCCCTTCGGGTCTGGTATGGGTTTTGAGGGGAACCCCCATGCCAAAATTTAAAAACAAATGGCATGGGGTCCCCCCCCAAATCCATACCAGACTCTTATCTGAGCATGCAGGTCAGGAAAGGGGGAGGATGAGTGAGACCCCCTCCTGAACCATACCAGGCCACATGCCCTTAACATGCGGGGGTGCTTTGAGATGGGGGGGCCTCTTCCCCACAACTCTGGCTGGTGGTTGTGGGGGTCTTTGATTGGGGAGGCTTATCGGAATCTGGAAGCCCCCTTTAGCAAGGGGGTCCCCATATCCCCCCCCCCCCCATGTGAATAGCAGGAATAGGGGTTTACTCAGCTAAGCACACCCTCCTGCCTGCATGCCAGACCTAAGGGCAGATAAATTCTAGGAACTAGATTCTACATGCATCATCTGCCCTTACTTAAGATGGCCACAGACAGAAATGCAAGGAGGATGTTTTTCAGAGTGATTTCGCAGCAAAATAAAACATGGAGACATGGGTGGGTGGGTGAGTTTGCTTTGAATATTAAAAATAAATGAAATAGCATTTTTACTTTGTGGTGCTCAGATGCAACGTAGTTCCGCTTTAAGTAAGAACAAATTTTATCTAAAAAGAAACCACACTTTTATTTCTTGTTATGTTGCTTTAACTGACAATGCAGATCAAAGCTCATCCTTTTGATCTGCAGATGAAGTAACAATGTTGAGATGGGGTTTTTGTGGTCTGTGGTGCAAGCTCAGTGTCCACAACTGGCACATGTTCACTTTAAAACAACATTTCTGCTTTTTAACTGAGCAAGCAAAGTGTCAGTGAGGGTAGGGCAGTGCAAATAACTAAATATAGAGAGCTGAGAATAGAAACGACTGAGATGAAATGTTTGCCCTTTTGTGACTACAATAATTCCATGGATCTTCAACTCTGATGCATAAGGTTCTTCTTTCTGTAGAGGGGCTGAGTATAGGAATATTACAGCAAGCTGCCAAAGTAATCTCCCTTTTATACTGAGTATGTTGTCCCTGCAGCTAAATTAGAAGGCTTCAGCAGGGTTTAATAAGCATTTTTTTTTTCAGTTCCATGGAAGTGCTTACTTTTTATTTAACCACTTGACCTCCAGAGGATTTACCCCCCCTTAATGACCAGGCCTCTTTTTGCTACTCGGTGCTGCACTAATTCAACTGATAATTGTGCGGTCATGCAATGCTGCACCCAAACGAAATTTACGTCCTTTTTTCACACAAATAGAGCTTTCTTTCGGTGGTATTTGATCACCTGTGTGCTTTTTATTTTTCACGCTATAAACAAAAAAAGGCCAAAAATTTTGAAGAAAAACAATATTTTTTACTTTCAGCTATAAAAAAATATATAGTAAACTCAAAGTTGGTTATAAATTTAGGCCAAAATGTATTCTGCTCCATGTTTTTGGTAAAAAAAATCCCAATAAGTGTATATTGATTGCTTTGTGTGGAAGTTATAGCGTCTACAAACTATGATATAGATACTGCAATTTACGCCATTTTTTTGCTATACAGCGCTGCGCTAGTTTAATGGACAATTGCGCGGTCATGCAATACGGTACATAAATGAAATTTACATCCTTTTTTTTCCCACAAATTGAGCTTTCTTTCGGTGGTATTTGATCGCCTGTGCGGTTTTTATTTTTTGCGCTATAAAAAAAAAGGCTGACAATTTTGAGGAAAAAAAACAATATTTTGGACTTTTTGCTAAAAAACATGTCCAGTAAAAAAAAATTTAAAAATCAAATTTAGTCATAAATTTCTGACAAAATGCATTCTGCGACATGTCTTTGCTACAAAAAAACCCCAATACGTGTAAATTCATTGGTTTACGTGAAAGTTATAGCGTTTACAAATGGCGGGAAAGATACTGAGATTTTTAGTTTTTTTTTATACTAATAATGGCGGCGATCAGCGACTTACAACGGCGATCAGTGACTTATTGCGGCGATCAGCGACTTATGGCGGGACTGCGGCGGACATTCTGACATTGGGGGGTACTGACTTGGGGTCACTGACATCCCCAGTGACACCAATACAGTGATCAGTGTTTTTTTGCAAAAACAAAACCACTGACACTGTACTAATGGCAATGGGGAGGAAGGGGTTAAGTTTATTTTTCAGGGAAAGGGTTATCTGTGTGAGGGGGAGTGTTTTACTAGGGGGCGGGGGTGTGTACTGCACGGGACACCGCTGATCGGGAGAGAGAAACTCTTCTGTCCCGATCAGCTTGTCCTGGAGCTGTCAGGGAACTGACAGAAAGCACAGCTACTGCAGCTGTGCTCTCTGTCAGCGATTGCCGCCGATCGCCGGGACATAGCCGGTAACGACCGGCTGTGACCCGGCGACTGACATCCGCGGCTGTGATCGGCGGGACGGGTAGGGTGGCGGCGCGCCTCGCGCGCGCCCCCTACCTGTTTACAAAACACACGTTTTAAAACGTGGTTTTGCCCAGCCGTGCCGCCCTGCCGCTGTATTTATACAGTGGCTGGGCGGCATGTGGTTAATGTGTTACTAAGCCCACAACAGTACAATCAGTCTGTATATGCATTAAAGCATGCTTGTTATACCCACTGTGGAACCTAAGGGGTTAATCCCTTGTGTGCATTGTGTAAAAAGGACGTTCATTCTGGACTTCTCTGCTCCTTCTCTTGTCCTAATGTCCACGTCTTATCTCCTGATAAGACGGACTGAACTTATAGCCATTCTGCACATGCTCAGTTTAGTCCTCCTACAAGCTTTAACCAGTGCTCTGCTGAACACTGATGGAAGTCACAAGACTGCTCTAACTGCTGATGAGAAAAGGTATTTAGCAGTTTATCTCTACTAAAATAATTGCATTTCCATGTTCTGTGTACTGTGGGAGACCAGATATAGAGAATGCAGGGTCCTGGGTTTAGTAACACCTTTTAAGGGGTTAATCCTTCACATTGTGTAAAAAGGCTGTTTGGTCCTGTTTTCTCTGCCCCTCTTCTTGTTCAAATGTCCACCTGATAAGACAGACTGAACCCGTAGTCACATACACATGCTCGGTTTAGTGTATATTGCTAGAGTTTTTTTTTACTTGGGAGAGTGCAAGTGATCAGCTCAGGGCCAATCAGCACTGTCCAGACCGAGGGTCAGGGGTTATGCAGCCTCATAGGACAATCAGGGGAGAATAAAAACGCCTCCTACAAGCTTTAACCAGTGTTCTGCTGCTCAGTGCACTGATAGAAGTCACAAGATTGCTCTAACTGCTGATGAGGAAAGGTATTTAGCAGTTTATATTTACTAAAATAATCGCATTTTCATGTTGTGTGTACTGTGAGAGACCAGATATAGTGAATGCAGGGTCCGGGGAGACCGGATATATTGAATGCAGGGTCCGGGGAGACCAGATATAGTGAAATCAGGGTCCTGGGAGACCAGATATAGTGAATGCAGGGTACGGGGAGACCAGATATAGTGAATGCAGGGTCCAGGGAGACCAGATATAGTGAATGCAGGGTCCGGGGAGACCGGATATAGTGAATGCAGGGTCCGGGGAGACCAGATATAGTGAATGCAGGGTCCGGGGAGACCGGATATAGTGAATGCAGAGTCCGGGGAGACCAGATATAGTGAATGCAGGGTCTGGGGAGACCGGATATAGTGAATGCAGAGTCCTGGGAGACCAGATATAGTGAATGCAGGGTCCTGGGAGACCAGATATAGTGAATGCAGGGTCCGGGGAGACCAGATATAGTGAATGCAGGGTCCGGGGAGACTGGATATAGTGAATGCAGGGTCCGGGGAGACCAGATATAGTGAATGCAGGGTCCAGGGAGACCAGATATAGTGAATGCAGGGTCTGGGGAGACCAGATATAGTGAATGCAGGGTCCGGGGAGACCAGATATAGTGAATGCAGGGTCTGGGGAGACCAGATATAGTGAATGCAGAGTCCGGGGAGACCAGATATAGTGAATGCAGGGTCCGGGGAGACCAGATATAATGAATGCAGGGTCCGGGGAGACCAGATATAGTGAATGCAGGGTCCTGGGAGACCAGATATAGTGAATGCAGGGACCGGGGAGACCGGATATAGTGAATGCAGGGTCCAGGGAGACCAGATATAGTGACTGCAGCTTCCGGGGAGAGCAGATATAGTGACTGCAGGGTCCGGGGAGAGCAGATATAGTGAATGCAGAGTCCGGGGAGACCAGATATAATGAATGCAGGGTCCGGGGAGACCGGATATAGTGAATGCAGGGTCCGGGGAGACCAAATATAATGAATGCAGGGTCCGGGGAGACCAGATATAGTGAATGCAGGGTCCGGGGAGACCGGATATAGTGAATGCAGGGTCCAGGGAGACCAGATATAGTGAATGCAGCTTCCGGGGAGAGCAGATATAGTGACTGCAGGGTCCGGGGAGAGCAGATATAGTGAATGCAGGGTCCAGGGAGACCAGATATAGTGAATGCAGGGTCTGGGGAGACCAGATATAGTGAATGCAGGGTCTGGGGAGACCAGATATTGTGACTGCAGCTTCTGGGGAGAGCAGATATAGTGACTGCAGGGTCCGGGGAGAGCAGATATAGTGAATGCAGAGTCCGGGGAGACCAGATATAGTGAATGCAGGGTCCGGGGAGACCAGATATAATGAATGCAGGGTCCGGGGAGACCAGATATAGTGAATGCAGGGTCCTGGGAGACCAGATATAGTGAATGCAGGGACCGGGGAGACCGGATATAGTGAATGCAGGGTCCAGGGAGACCAGATATAGTGAATGCAGGGTCTGGGGAGACCAGATATAGTGACTGCAGCTTCTGGGGAGAGCAGATATAGTGAATGCAGGGTCCGGGGAGAGCAGATATAGTGAATGCAGGGTCCGGGGAGAGCAGATATAGTGAATGCAGGGTCCTGGGTTTAGTAACACTTTAAACGTAAAGAAAATCTATTTCTTACACTGAACACGTGAGCAGCATTATTACCGATGTTCTGTCTGTTTTATGAAATTTTGTAAATGCAGGTGTAGTTCCAATATAGGAAACCATGAGAAACCTCACAGTGGCTGCCATTGCTGAGCTTTCCTTTTGAAAATACAAGTTACCTGGCTGTCATGCTGATCCACTTGTTTCTGTACTTTAGACCAGATATAGTGAATGCAGGGTCTGGGGAGACCAGATATAGTGAATGCAGGGTCCGGGGAGACCAGATATAGTGAATGCAGGGTCTGGGGAGACCAGATATAGTGAATGCAGGGTCTGGGGAGACCAGATATAGTGAATGCAGGGTCCGGAGAGACCGGATATAGTGAATGCAGGGTCCAGGGAGACCAGATATAGTGAATGCAGGGTCTGGGGAGACCAGATATAGTGACTGCAGCTTCCGGGGAGAGCAGATATAGTGACTGCAGGGTCCGGGGAGAGCAGATATAGTGAATGCAGAGTCCGGGGAGACCAGATATAATGAATGCAGGGTCCGGGGAGACCGGATATAGTGAATGCAGGGTCCGGGGAGACCAAATATAATGAATGCAGGGTCCGGGGAGACCAGATATAGTGAATGCAGGGTCCTGGGAGACCAGATATAGTGAATGCAGGGTCCGGGGAGACCGGATATAGTGAATGCAGGGTCCAGGGAGACCAGATATAGTGAATGCAGCTTCCGGGGAGAGCAGATATAGTGACTGCAGGGTCCGGGGAGAGCAGATATAGTGAATGCAGGGTCCAGGGAGACCAGATATAGTGAATGCAGGGTCTGGGGAGACCAGATATAGTGAATGCAGGGTCTGGGGAGACCAGATATTGTGACTGCAGCTTCTGGGGAGAGCAGATATAGTGACTGCAGGGTCCGGGGAGAGCAGATATAGTGAATGCAGAGTCCGGGGAGACCAGATATAGTGAATGCAGGGTCCGGGGAGACCAGATATAATGAATGCAGGGTCCGGGGAGACCAGATATAGTGAATGCAGGGTCCTGGGAGACCAGATATAGTGAATGCAGGGACCGGGGAGACCGGATATAGTGAATGCAGGGTCCAGGGAGACCAGATATAGTGAATGCAGGGTCTGGGGAGACCAGATATAGTGACTGCAGCTTCTGGGGAGAGCAGATATAGTGAATGCAGGGTCCGGGGAGAGCAGATATAGTGAATGCAGGGTCCTGGGTTTAGTAACACTTTAAACGTAAAGAAAATCTATTTCTTACACTGAACACGTGAGCAGCATTATTACCGATGTTCTGTCTGTTTTATGAAATTTTGTAAATGCAGGTGTAGTTCCAATATAGGAAACCATGAGAAACCTCACAGTGGCTGCCATTGCTGAGCTTTCCTTTTGAAAATACAAGTTACCTGGCTGTCATGCTGATCCACTTGTTTCTGTACTTTAGGTCAGTGATCCATAACAAGTGTGCAGACAAAGGGGTTGATTTACTAAAATTGGAAAGTGCAAAATCTGAGACAGCTGTGCATGGTAGCCAATCAACTTCTAACTTCAGCTTGTCCAATTGAGCTTTGACAAAGAAAAAACCTTGAAACTGGTTGGTTTCCATGCATAGCTGCATCAGGTTTTGCATTCTCCAGTTTTAGTTAATCAACCCCAAAGACTCCTAACGTCGATGTTCTTATTTTGCCTACTTGTTCTGAGTCCCATACTCAATATGAAAGGTAGCAGGTCAACAGCACAGCCAGGTAACCTTCATTTTTAGAAGAAGGTTGCTAGTTGAAGCCCTTCTGTTTTAGGTTAAAAAGACTCCGGCGTTGATTTACTAAAACTGGAGAATGCAAAATCTGGTGCTGTTCTGCATAGAAACCAATCAGTGTCAAGGTCTTTTTGTCAAAGCTTAATTGAACAAGCTGAAGTTAGAAGCCGATTGGCTGATGCACAGCTGCACCAGATTTTGAATTCTTCTGTTTTAGTAAATCAAACCCATTGCTGCTTTTGCTTTTATTCAGGGTAAAATGATAGTGTCTTTGTATAAAGGGGCCCCCTTGACCCACTGGTGCCTTGCCAGCACTCCCTGCAGAACTTACCTCTGTCATAGCTGACACTATTGGCTGGTAGTGGACTCCAAGGGGGGGGGGTCATCACTTCCACTGTCATGTGCGAGTACTTGGGCCTGGTGATTCAATACTAGACACAAAATATTCTTCCCAAATATGTTGACATATATTTGAAATGCTACAATTTTGGCCATAGTCAACATATTTAAAAAAAAATAAAAATTTTCTAAATATATATTTTATATATAAGTAGGGTAAGGTAAGTGAGCGCAAACAGACAAGACAAGCAGCTAACATACAGGGTAATCCTCAGTACCTAAACATAAATATAAAAAGGGGGTATGTAGCGCTACAAAATTACAAATAAAATGTCATCATATATCATCACAGAAGTACATATTGTCCATAAAGTGTATCCGGAGGGCAGACGGATAAGATCCTATGGTGTCCCCAATCCAATCTGACAGAACGAAAAATGTATATAGTGCGGTTATGCGCTTACCACAATTACATACAATATGGGCATTGTATGTAAATCAGCAACAGGACATCACGGTCTGGTCAACAGCATGAGCAGCATCTGGTCATGTAAGGACATCAAGGCCAGTGGGTCCAACGTTGTCCAGGCATCCAGTGGCTCCTTATTCCAGATCACCACCTTACAAAGCTCATTAAAAACGAGCCAGGAGGCAAGAAGGTATCAATGGTGAAGTACGTTTATTCAGAGTAAAAAACCAAACAAAAGGAAGGAACTCACATCAGCATAGAAAGGTACATCCAGGTGTCATTCTTAGGTTCCCTGGTGGCTAGTAGTTCCACCAACATAAAAGGCTTGCATCCAGGTTTAATCAAAAGACCCTGGTGGCTAGTGACAGAAAGGGACCATATATAAATATATATCCCACAGATCCCAGGGTTAAGATGACCATCCAGATCCAATCAAAGAATTCCCTGGTGGTTAGTGGTTCCCTGGTGGTATAGGCGTCAATAGGGTGGATCCCCTAACATGTTTCGAGCACACCGCTCGTTTTCAAAGGGGTAGATCCTGCCCTAAGACGCCAGATTTAAATGACCGCGGTCACGCATGCGCAGTAAGCGCCACGCGCCGCCGGGGATTACCGCGCATGCGCGAGTGACGTCAGACGCCAGTACGCGATCACTGCGCATGCGCGAATGCAACATGAATATGGGCACTGAAGCCCATTAGACATCCAAGCCCACACATAGGTAGGGCCAGGGGCGGGTCCGGACGGCTCATCACACATCTGAGCCCATAGATAGATATGCCTGGGGGCGGGTCCGGACGGCTGCTAACTCTGCTATAATGATGGAAACTTAAAAAAAAAAAAAAAAAAGGAACCGCTGCAACGATTATTATGCGGATGGTGATATACTAGACCATCAGGGAAATATACATGGATCATAAACAACAATAAATAGGACATAACAAAAATATATAAAAAAAGGAAAGATTGTAATCCATGTTTTAAAACACCATAGGTGAATAAGATATTAAACACCATATTGTTATGGTCCTTAAAACGTTTTATCAATCAATATATAAAAAACCAAATAAACAAATTGTTACCAAAACAGTTGGATCATGCCTTATTTCATAGTATACATATAGTGACATCATAAATAGATGTAATGGACAATCATACGGTCCCATCTAAAGCTTAAAATTGGGGATAAAGCATCCCATATATTAATCCAGATCCCCTCATTTAAAGAGCACCCGTTTTGGTATATAAGGCACATCCATCCATAGATTAAATTAAAACCTTTAATAAAAACCCAAACTATATTGTCAAACCCATATATGGATTAACCGTAAGGGCTAACTTCCAATGTAGAATCATAATATCATGAACATAAAAGTAATATTATAGATACACCCAAGAAAAATATGCTAAAAAGTGAGCGACTAATAAAGTCGCCAGGTAATCAGTATAGGAGTCAAAAAGCACTAAAAAACCAGCACAGCAGATAATAATAGTAAAAAGGACATAAAATCCTGAAATAACATATAAAATATGAAATGATAAAAAGAAGAAATCAACTATTGTCAATAAAACAGTTAATGTCCAAGTCTACATTCAAACCTTTGGGTTGAAGAGACTTGAGCTCCACTATCCACTTAGTCTCGAGGCGGGACACCGCTCTCCTTTTGTGCCCCCCCCTCCAGTGATGGGCAATTACATCAATAGCTGTAAATTTCAAAGATGACGGATCTTTAGCATGACAGTCCTTATAGTGTTTGGATAGTGAGTGATACTCAAAGCCCTTTTTTATATTGTTGTAGTGCTCCCTGAGACGATCCCTCAGGCGCCTTGTAGTCCTACCCACATACTGGAGCTTACAGGGACATTGCAGAAGGTAAACCGTATGTGTGGTATTACATGTTATTGTTGGGTGTATAGTGTACCTCCTACCTGTAATGCTGGATTCAAAATCTCTAATCCTAGTTTTATGTGTCCCATTATATCTGCAAGCGATACATTTATTACACGGGTAGAACCCCTTCAGACCAAAAGGCGAGGTCAAGTTCTTTGGCGGATCAACCACATTAGGGGCCACCAGAAGTCGAAGTGGAGGTGCCCTTCTGAAAGTGATCTCTGGAAGTACTGGCAGAGCGTCACCCAATATGGGATCATTTTTAAGAATGGCCCAATTTTTCTTGATAATTCTAGTGACCTCCCTGTATTGGATGGAGAAATCCGTAATGAACGGGCAAAACCTCTCTGGTCTTACCCTTTTCTCTACAGCAAGCAAATCCCCCCTCTCCAGTAGGCCAACCTCATTCACGGTTTGATCTAGGGCATGTACACTATATCCTTTCTCCACAAATCTGGCTTTAAGTAACTCCGACTGATCCCTATAATCAGATATGTTAGTACAGTTCCTCCTTAATCTGAGGAATTGCCCCCTAGGGATATTATTCAGCCAGGTTGGATGGTGACAGCTATCAGTGGGTATGTACCCATTTCTATCTGTACTCTTAAAATATGTCCTGGTCACCACCTTAGTGCCACTGTTAATTAAAACCAGATCTAAAAAGTTGATTTCCTTAAAATCATATTCATACGACAAGTTAATATTAAGATCATTGTTATTTAAAGTAGTAAAAAAATTCTTCAATGAAAACTCATCCCCTTGCCACAAAAGAAACAGGTCATCTATGTAGCGCCGATAAAATATGAGGGGAGGCCAGTCACGAGAGTAAATTAAATCTTCCTCCCACCTGGCCATAAACAGATTGGCCAGGCTGGGGGCAAACTTAGCCCCCATCGCAACACCAGTGACTTGTAGGTAAAATGTATGATCAAACCAAAAAAAGTTTTTTTGCATAGCAAAATCCAGAAGCTCAAGGATGAACTCCCTTTGTTGTATAGGGATATAAGAGACAGTATCTAAATAGAACCGGACCGCCTCCATTCCATCTTTATGCTTTATATTACTATATAAAGCAGAAACATCTGCCGTGACCAAATAAGTTTTTTCATTAATATTAAGATCTTTTAGATCCACCAGTATTTGTTTCGTATCACGTAAATAAGCCGGTGTGGATTTCACCAAGGGTTGAAGAAAGAAATCAACATATTCTCCTATACGGGAATTAAGTGATCCAATGCCACTAATAATGGGCCTACCAGGGGGGCATCGTGCATCCTTATGTATTTTTGGAAGGCAATACATCACTGGAAGCCGTGGAGCTGCTGGGCACAGGTATGCTTTTTCTTTTTTATTTATTATGTTGTTTGCAAAACCTCGCTTGATAATAGTTTTCAGTTCCTTTTTATAGGACAAAAGTGGGTTTTGTCCTATAGGGAGACATATCATGTGTTACCTAAGAACCCACTTTTGTCCTATAAAAAGGAACTGAAAACTATTATCAAGCGAGGTTTTGCAAACAACATAATAAATAAAAAAGAAAAAGCATACCTGTGCCCAGCAGCTCCACGGCTTCCAGTGATGTATTGCCTTCCAAAAATACATAAGGATGCACGATGCCCCCCTGGTAGGCCCATTATTAGTGGCATTGGATCACTTAATTCCCGTATAGGAGAATATGTTGATTTCTTTCTTCAACCCTTGGTGAAATCCACACCGGCTTATTTACGTGATACGAAACAAATACTGGTGGATCTAAAAGATCTTAATATTAATGAAAAAACTTATTTGGTCACGGCAGATGTTTCTGCTTTATATAGTAATATAAAGCATAAAGATGGAATGGAGGCGGTCCGGTTCTATTTAGATACTGTCTCTTATATCCCTATACAACAAAGGGAGTTCATCCTTGAGCTTCTGGATTTTGCTATGCAAAAAAACTTTTTTTGGTTTGATCATACATTTTACCTACAAGTCACTGGTGTTGCGATGGGGGCTAAGTTTGCCCCCAGCCTGGCCAATCTGTTTATGGCCAGGTGGGAGGAAGATTTAATTTACTCTCGTGACTGGCCTCCCCTCATATTTTATCGGCGCTACATAGATGACCTGTTTCTTTTGTGGCAAGGGGATGAGTTTTCATTGAAGAATTTTTTTACTACTTTAAATAACAATGATCTTAATATTAACTTGTCGTATGAATATGATTTTAAGGAAATCAACTTTTTAGATCTGGTTTTAATTAACAGTGGCACTAAGGTGGTGACCAGGACATATTTTAAGAGTACAGATAGAAATGGGTACATACCCACTGATAGCTGTCACCATCCAACCTGGCTGAATAATATCCCTAGGGGGCAATTCCTCAGATTAAGGAGGAACTGTACTAACATATCTGATTATAGGGATCAGTCGGAGTTACTTAAAGCCAGATTTGTGGAGAAAGGATATAGTGTACATGCCCTAGATCAAACCGTGAATGAGGTTGGCCTACTGGAGAGGGGGGATTTGCTTGCTGTAGAGAAAAGGGTAAGACCAGAGAGGTTTTGCCCGTTCATTACGGATTTCTCCATCCAATACAGGGAGGTCACTAGAATTATCAAGAAAAATTGGGCCATTCTTAAAAATGATCCCATATTGGGTGACGCTCTGCCAGTACTTCCAGAGATCACTTTCAGAAGGGCACCTCCACTTCGACTTCTGGTGGCCCCTAATGTGGTTGATCCGCCAAAGAACTTGACCTCGCCTTTTGGTCTGAAGGGGTTCTACCCGTGTAATAAATGTATCGCTTGCAGATATAATGGGACACATAAAACTAGGATTAGAGATTTTGAATCCAGCATTACAGGTAGGAGGTACACTATACACCCAACAATAACATGTAATACCACACATACGGTTTACCTTCTGCAATGTCCCTGTAAGCTCCAGTATGTGGGTAGGACTACAAGGCGCCTGAGGGATCGTCTCAGGGAGCACTACAACAATATAAAAAAGGGCTTTGAGTATCACTCACTATCCAAACACTATAAGGACTGTCATGCTAAAGATCCGTCATCTTTGAAATTTACAGCTATTGATGTAATTGCCCATCACTGGAGGGGGGGGCACAAAAGGAGAGCGGTGTCCCGCCTCGAGACTAAGTGGATAGTGGAGCTCAAGTCTCTTCAACCCAAAGGTTTGAATGTAGACTTGGACATTAACTGTTTTATTGACAATAGTTGATTTCTTCTTTTTATCATTTCATATTTTATATGTTATTTCAGGATTTTATGTCCTTTTTACTATTATTATCTGCTGTGCTGGTTTTTTAGTGCTTTTTGACTCCTATACTGATTACCTGGCGACTTTATTAGTCGCTCACTTTTTAGCATATTTTTCTTGGGTGTATCTATAATATTACTTTTATGTTCATGATATTATGATTCTACATTGGAAGTTAGCCCTTACGGTTAATCCATATATGGGTTTGACAATATAGTTTGGGTTTTTATTAAAGGTTTTAATTTAATCTATGGATGGATGTGCCTTATATACCAAAACGGGTGCTCTTTAAATGAGGGGATCTGGATTAATATATGGGATGCTTTATCCCCAATTTTAAGCTTTAGATGGGACCGTATGATTGTCCATTACATCTATTTATGATGTCACTATATGTATACTATGAAATAAGGCATGATCCAACTGTTTTGGTAACAATTTGTTTATTTGGTTTTTTATATATTGATTGATAAAACGTTTTAAGGACCATAACAATATGGTGTTTAATATCTTATTCACCTATGGTGTTTTAAAACATGGATTACAATCTTTCCTTTTTTTATATATTTTTGTTATGTCCTATTTATTGTTGTTTATGATCCATGTATATTTCCCTGATGGTCTAGTATATCACCATCCGCATAATAATCGTTGCAGCGGTTCCTTTTTTTTTTTTTTTTTTAAGTTTCCATCATTATAGCAGAGTTAGCAGCCGTCCGGACCCGCCCCCAGGCATATCTATCTATGGGCTCAGATGTGTGATGAGCCGTCCGGACCCGCCCCTGGCCCTACCTATGTGTGGGCTTGGATGTCTAATGGGCTTCAGTGCCCATATTCATGTTGCATTCGCGCATGCGCAGTGATCGCGTACTGGCGTCTGACGTCACTCGCGCATGCGCGGTAATCCCCGGCGGCGCGTGGCGCTTACTGC
The DNA here is from genome assembly GCF_062004578.1 of Staurois parvus. NCBI lineage: Eukaryota > Metazoa > Chordata > Amphibia > Anura > Ranidae > Staurois > Staurois parvus. Next base: position 808,314 of record NW_028318294.1, on the reverse strand, counting down.
GCATGCGTGACCGCGGTCATTTAAATCTGGCGTCTTAGGGCAGGATCTACCCCTTTGAAAACGAGCGGTGTGCTCGAAACATGTTAGGGGATCCACCCTATTGACGCCTATACCACCAGGGAACCACTAACCACCAGGGAATTCTTTGATTGGATCTGGATGGTCATCTTAACCCTGGGATCTGTGGGATATATATTTATATATGGTCCCTTTCTGTCACTAGCCACCAGGGTCTTTTGATTAAACCTGGATGCAAGCCTTTTATGTTGGTGGAACTACTAGCCACCAGGGAACCTAAGAATGACACCTGGATGTACCTTTCTATGCTGATGTGAGTTCCTTCCTTTTGTTTGGTTTTTTACTCTGAATAAACGTACTTCACCATTGATACCTTCTTGCCTCCTGGCTCGTTTTTAATGAGCTTTGTAAGGTGGTGATCTGGAATAAGGAGCCACTGGATGCCTGGACAACGTTGGACCCACTGGCCTTGATGTCCTTACATGACCAGATGCTGCTCATGCTGTTGACCAGACCGTGATGTCCTGTTGCTGATTTACATACAATGCCCATATTGTATGTAATTGTGGTAAGCGCATAACCGCACTATATACATTTTTCGTTCTGTCAGATTGGATTGGGGACACCATAGGATCTTATCCGTCTGCCCTCCGGATACACTTTATGGACAATATGTACTTCTGTGATGATATATGATGACATTTTATTTGTAATTTTGTAGCGCTACATACCCCCTTTTTATATATATTTTATATATATATATATATATATATATATATACTGAAATGTGTCTTTATTACAAAATATATGAAAAATATTTGTTAAAAATACATTTCAAATATACTGTATGTCTTTAAAAATAAAATCTTCAATTTTGAAATGCATTTACAAATATATGTTAAAATGACTTTATATGTTAAAAAAATATGAAGAATATATTTAAAAAAATATTTTTCATATATTTTGTAATATATAAAAAACACATTTCAACATGCAATATATATGTGTGTATGTGTGTGTGTGTATATGTATATATATATATATATATATATATGTGTGTGTATATATATTTATTTTGCATGCTGAAATGCGTTTTTTATTTAATACAACATATATGAAAAATATTTTTAAAAATATATTTTTTGAACCATATTCTTCAGATTTTTTTTTAACATATAAAAAAGTCATTTTAATATATATTTTTACATATTTGTAAATGCATTCCAAAAATGTAGATTTGTATTTTTAAAGACATACAGTGTATTTGAAATGCAGTTTTAAAAATATTTTTCATTTATTTTGTAATAAAAACTCATTTCAACATGCAGTATATAAGTATATATTTATTGAAATATATTGAATATGGCCAAAATTGTAGCATTTCAAATATATGTCAATATATTTGGGAAGAATATTTTTAAAATATATTTCAAATATATTTTTCTTCCATATGGGTTGGTAGGAGGTTATAAGCTCCCCTATACCAGGGAGCATTACCAAGGATAGTATCAGTGGGTCGGTGAGGGGAGCCTTCTACATTGACAGTAGCCTAACATGGACAGAGTTTCTATTTTAAATTTTGATTCTATAATTTAGGTGCGTCTGTTTTTAGAAGATCAGTGTCTGTATTTTACCATAGTGGCTAATCAGATACCAACATTCTTTTTCTAGAGTAGGCTAAGAATAGCTAATATGACGCAACACATTTTCTAGACAAAGTAATATAACAAATTATGTATAGAGGATTTTCTGTGTGATGTGATTTCTCCTAATTTCAGGTAGAGTTTGACTGTATTAATCCAAAGAAACAAAAGAAAAAAAGAAGCTACAAAAACTCTGGAGTAATTATCATTAAATCCTGCAAGGTGAGTCTTACCTGTGACCAGTTCCGGCTAGCTTGGAGTGTCTGAGCCTGTTTCAGTGTAAAACATTAGTTCACAAGGGAAGAAGGGACACTGCGCAAAGTCCATAGTGCAGTATCATCAGTAAAAACAATTTATCTACTACTGAACAGGAGAGGGGCATAACAGCCAGGGTAATTGCCCAGAAATGGGATAATCACAGTGTCATCCTAATGCTCTGGCCAGGAGCATAGAAATAACAAAATGGCAAAGTCTGCAGACATGGTAGAGATGTACAGGTCCTGGGGTCTGATAATGCCGGCTCCCAGTGTGATGTCACAACGTAGAGTATGCACAGGACACGTTTCAAGGTAATTTCCTGTTCGCCAGCTGACTATTGGGCTACCAACGGAGTTATAGAATAAAAACGCCGCTAGAGATAATGCGGCCTTTAAAGGATCTGCCAAAGGAAAAGGTGCTGCTTGGTAAAAGGCCATACAATCATATGGCAATCTTAAATAACAAAAATAAATAAAAATTAAATTAAATAACCATGTTAGCAAGTCAAGAAATTGCTGGATGAAGAAATGCCAAGTGAATAACAAAAAATAAAATTGATATATTTATATATAAAAAATATAAATCGATAAAGACAAATCAATAAAAGTACATGGTAGATGATAAAATAATAAATAGATAAATAAATGCAAATCAAGGGTAAAAAATGTATGCATAGAATAAATGACTTCCCCTATGGAATATGTAAATATATAAATACAAGATAAAATTGTATAAAATTAAATAGATATATACAAAAAAAAAGAAGATATGCAAATAATTAAGATGATGATGATGATGATAATAATAAGTCAATACCAAAGTAATTATATTGTTGATCCATAAAAAGAAAAAAATTAGACTACTTAAAGGGTCATAATCGAAACTCATACACATATAGACCATGCTGGCAGGCTCCTTCAGATAAAAAAAACAATGAGAAGATGGAAAAAGAAGAAAAAAACCTACAAATGAGAGCAGACAGGGAGGTGCTTATAACCATTGTTAGGGGAGCCGTGTATGCATATAAGAACCACACTGGCAAACCCCCATAATTTAAGTGACGTGCAGTCCATATGAAGGGTGTTCCCCCAGGTATACATGCATGGGCTCTATCCCCAAACTGAAAACCCCCTGAAACATGATCTAACTTTTATCAGAATGATGGGAATCGGCTACAAAAACAAAAAACAGCAAGAAAAAAAAATGCAGGTAGCAATAAATGTAAAACAATAAAGGGGATTGCTAAAAAAAAGGTCAAATATGAGGGGCTCTCAAGTCAAATCGGGACTTTTGAGTTTATATAATAAAATAACAAATTTCAAGGAGTGGAAACTGCATTTATTTTTCTGACATACTCCCCTCCTACATTTATACACTTATACTGACGTTTAACAAATGCCTGGAAAGTTTTAGCATAGAAAGATTTGTCAGTATGCCTGAACCATCCTAGGACATTCGTGATTTGTGTTCACCGTTCTCACAGAAAGATTCGTCTCTCGTGCAATTTCATGATAGGTTATGCATCGATTATCCAGGATCAAGCATTACCTGCACTGAATGTTCACAGGAATGACTGCTGTAGGCTGGGATCCCCCACAGCCGGGATTGTCACTGACGGACGTACGGCCATCTTTGAAACTTTTACACCATTCAAATGCTTTACTGCAGCAGAGCGTCTCATCACCGTACTGTACTCGAAGTCGTCTATAGATATCCGCTGGTTTTATGCCTTCATTCATAAGAAAGTTCATCACCACACGCTGTTCCATTCACGCACTAACACTGTTGTCTGCCATCTTGATTAATGGTCTCTAGACTGGCCTGCGACATGTGCGCCGACTATCAGTAATAGGCGACACTACTGTGTGTAGTACGGCCACGCTAGCATCCCTTTTTATACCTGTAAAATTGAAAGTTTGACTTGAACGCCTGTCTATAGGAGGAACTACTTTAGTTGTCCATAGCAGACAATTTAACAGGAACATATGATGTTTTAACATCAGTCTAAGGCTCCATGTACACGAGACACCTCTGAACGATGGAAACTGACTGCTGGAAAACGTAGGTTAAAAAACGTCTGTTTAGCCGCGTTTGTATACCGCGTTTATGCGTGTTTGCGTTTATGAGTGTTTGCGTTTAGAAGCATTTTTTAAAGATAAGCACAGGAGAACCTCCCAAATGCCCAGAATGCACCCAAAAGTGGTAAATTATTAACTATTTCAGACTGTTTCAGAGATATACGGAGAGTAGAAGCAGAGACAGCAGTATGTGTTGAGATTAGCTTAGGTGTGAGTTGCTCATTAACATTTCTTTTGTTTCCAAGAGTGGGAAAGGTGGCTGGTGCAGTGAGTCATTAAGGCAACCTGGCACGGGGTCTGTCTGAGGAATTTGAGGTGTGAATGGTCATTAACATATCTTTTGTTTCCAAGGGTGGGAGAGGTCTGAGATGTGAATTGGTCATTACAATGTGTGACAAGCTTGGTAGGAACATCCTGTGTTCAGTGTTTTGTCCATCTGAGTATCTTGAAAACGCTTTGCATGCATTTTTCATGATGAAAAAAGACTCTGGACAGCATCAGGAACTGGAAGAGTTAAAAAAAAAAATTTCAAATGCTTATAAATGTGATTTGCACAAGCGTTTTGTGTTTGAAATGCTGATAAAATCGACTGCTGAACACAAGTTTTCTGCGTTAAAAAAAACGACTGTAAACTCAAATGCCTGTAAACGACTGTAAACAAAGATGTGTACATGGACACATAGGAAAACATTAGGGGGAGTTCAGGGGCTGCTGAAAAAAAACACTGAACAGCTAATAAACGTGAGTTTATCAGCTGCAGTGTACATGAGCCCTAAGGCATTGTATTTTCAGTGATGTGATTGTCATTTCCAGTATTCCTTGGACTCAACTAAAAAGAACTGTCATTAAAGATACTTTGTTAGTTTTGTGAATTGAGTCTTAAATCTTGTGTAAAAAAAGATGAGATAAAGCGAGCGCTAAATCTAAATGATAGGGTAAGCAGCTGAACACACTAACAGGTAAACCACAGTACCTCTAAACCACAAAAGAATTAAATATTGGTGCAGCGCTGAACATTTACACAATAGACCTGCTGTGTGTTTTTTTATAAACGCATATACAGCAAAAAATGCATATACAGCATTTTTTGCTGTATATGCGTTTATAAAAAACACACAGCAGGTCTTTTGTGTAAATGTTCAGCGCTGCACCAATATTTAATTCTTTTAAATCTTGTGTAGGTTGCACTCATTGATAACTAGGATTTATTTACATGAATATTTGTTTTGTAAAGGTATCATTTTTTTTCTCTTAGATCACAAGAGATTATACCTTCCTTGACTACATACTAGGAGGATGCCAGTTAATGTTTACAGTAAGTACTGAACACGGCTCTTTGTGTGACCATCCTGGCTGTACATATATCCTGGGCATCCCTTATTGTCATGTATTAAGATTAAAGAGGTTGATTTACTAAAGTAGCATGCTGCCTCTGCAGTATATAGAAAATGTAGTTGTATCAGTGTATACAGTCTATGCGGTTTTCTGCCTAATTGTCTTTGGTAATGTCACCTTGTGACCATTTATTACATATTAATTTCTGTATTTCCTCCCTCCTTCTTATGAGATAATTTCCTTTTCCTTAGTGTGGTCTTCTCTAATCCTTCCTCCTCTCAAGACACACATTGGGGCTTGAAAGCCAATACTTATTTTTTAACATATAAAACACTTCTATATAAAGTCTACAGCATCTTATTGTATTGCCTCAGTGTTCTGCATGCAATAGAGACATTCGTGGATTTCAGGTGTTTGGGGAGTTTAGTTATCAGACGAAGATTGACCACAGTGATTGTCTCTGTTATATTCAGGACAAGCATAGAGGTCTCAGAGAGGGATAATCACTATTATAACAACTGGAGTCAGTATAAATAGAGTGTTCATTCTTAGTGAGTTGGGTTAAGCTTTGTTCATTTTGAATACCCAATTATGTACAAGGGAAATTAAAAAAAAAAATAGGACTTTTGCTTGCGCTGTTGCATGACTGAAGTGATCACAGCCATATTCGCTGAGTTAAAAAGCCAAAGCCCAGAACAACTTTGTTTTCTATCACCACTTTGAAAAGGGGGACTTCTGTCATCAGTCATGTCTCATATGAGACCTCAGATACATTGCGTTTGCACCTGGTGTGCTGGCTTTTACTAGCAATGGCCATTTGGCAACGCCACCATTGGCCGAGCAGCCATTCTATCTTCTTGGTGATCAGAAACATTATTGTATGGATTGGTGGTGTTATAGAGTTCATTGCTGTCTATGCACTTACTTTGGAGTCGGGGCACAAATTGATGGGAAATCTCTCAGTGAGGAAAAACAGAATGTAGAATGAAGAAGGGTTAATAGAACAGAGAAGGGTTAGAACTTGTAACAATTTTTTTATTGCTGTGTGTGCCTTGCTGTCCAGGTGACATCAACACCCCAATGGACAAGAAATTAAGCAAAATCTCCAAAATGGGGTCACACGTAAATAATGATTTGACTGAAACACTAACACAGTCTTTACATGACTAAACAAATTTACCTGGAGTTGAGCTTTGGCTATTCAGAAGTTGAGAAAGCTCCATAGTTCTTTAATGAATCGGCCTCAGAAAGTTTGGTAATTCCAGGTCAATTAGTTAAGCCGCCAGTAGGCCCCTTTCAGACAGGACAGACCCATCAGCAGATCCGCCTGCTCAGTGCTGAGTGGGTGGATAACAGGTCTATGGCTGCTCCACTGCTGTAGAGCAGAGACAGACAAAGCCCGCTGACTGTTATGGGGCAGTCGGATGGAAACAGACCACTTGTCTGTTTCCACCTGACTGTTGTCTGATCCGATCTGCCAGTTTTTGGCATACAGGGTTGGATCTAATGCCGGCGGTTGTCAGTGGACACCGGTCCGCTGACTCCCTCTGGTCCATAGAGGTCTATGAATGGTCCGATCGGGTCCACTTGAAAAACTGACAGGCGGACCCAATCGGACCATCAGTGTGAAAGGGGCCATAGACAGATCAAAATTCTGCCACTTCAGCAGGAACCAGCTGTATTTTGATCCATTTATGGGTAGACTGGTTGTACTAAAGTCAATCTCTTGATCGGCTTCAGCATAACCAGCCTTTCTTTTTCTCTTTTTTTTTTTTTTTCTTTTGCGTACGATCACTGCCACTGGCTATAGCCAGCAGCATTGATCATTGTATTCTGAGAGCAAGGAACCTCCAAATGTCAGAATACAGTACAACATTGTGTTAAAGCTGAGTTCCACCCAAAAGGGGAAGTTCCGCTTTAAGGATTGCTCCCCCGCTCTTCATTAAGGATTTTCACCTTTGGGGGGCGGGTACCCGAATTTGACAGGTACCTGCTCCCAGGCGATTGGAAGCGGAAGGTGTCCTCCCTCCCTCCCTGTAGTCTTTTGGGACACGTGACAGGTCCCAGAAGACTACAGGACCATTCATGAAGCGCAGCACTACTCGCGCATGCGCAGTGGGTACCCGTCTGTGAAGCCGCAAGCTATCACAGCCGGGTGCCCACACTGAAGATGCTGGCCTCCTGGAATACAGGACGGCTGGTGAAACGGGCTACGGGGGACAAACCACGGGACCAAGGGACAGGCAAGTGGCTGTTTTTTAAAAGTCAGCAGCTACAGTTTTTGTAGCTGCTTACTTTTATTTTTTTGACAGGGTAAGTGGAACTCCTCTTTAATGGGGGAATCAAGCGATTTTTTTTTTCCCCTGTATGCAGCCTTAGACAGATGCCGTTAGACCAGTAAACTTGTGAGTACGCTGTCATAGAACAGAAATGTATGATAAGATTTCCCTCTTGGCATGTATGAAGTATAACAACACAGCCCTAATAGAATCTTGCATGGTGGTCCTTTAACACAATGATAAACGGGTACCTAGATCTTCATCATACTAGTTATAAGAAACAAGCTGGTATCGTTCATCATCATTCCCTAGTGGCCTGTGTCATAGAGTGCATCTGTGCTGTATTTGGTTTCTGTCCTAATTCACAGTATTGATCCTCTCTGTATTGTGATCCTCCTAAACCTGCTCTTTAGCACCAAACATTGCGTAATGCTCTCTCCCTAGGCAATGTGAAATGCCGTTGTCCTCTCTGTACATATGATATGGCTTTTAAAGCTATTCTAAAACTGCTGATGCAGGTATTCACTAATTTTACCACTAAATAATGTATTTGGGTTGTAACATTTTTAGTGCATGACAGGTGAAACGAGCAATAGAATTACTATCTTGCCTCAATTACAAGGTAAGGAATATATCATTTCAGGTAGGTTAAATTACAGATAATAGATATGATGTTTTACAAATACTCTTCAATGTTAACATGTCTTTTGAGACTTATCTAACTTGTACATTAGGCACAATGGATCTTTAAAGTGTTACTGTACCTCTTGGCAAATACAGTTGTGTTCAAAATAATAGCAGTGTGCTGAAAAAAGTAAATAAAGCTCAAAATCCTTCGAATAGCTTTTATTTCCATACACACAAATGCATTGGGAACACTACACATTCTATTCCAAATCAAAACATGAAGAAAAATAGATCAAATTTGTGTTATTCCTTGAAGAAAAGTGAATATTAGACTGTTCAAAAAAATAGCAGTGTTTGTATTCTTCTTTACAAACTCAAACATTCACTATATAAACTGAAAAATGTTTGAAGATTTTGCTTTCCTTTGAATCACTTAATGAATATTTGGTTGTATAAGCACTGTTTCTGAGAACTGCTGTACATCTGTGTTGCATGGAGTCAACCAACTTCTGGCCCCTGTGAACAGGTATTCCAGCCCAGGATGATTGGACTACATTCCACAGTTCTTCTCTATTTCTTGGTTTTGCCTCAGAAACTGCATTTTTGATGTCACCTCACAAGTTTTCTATTGGATTAAGATCCGGGGATTGGGCTGGCCACTCCATAACGTCAATCTTGTTGGTCTGGAACCAAGATGTTGCACGTTTACTGGTGTGTTTGGGGTCATTGTCTTGTTGGAACACCCATTTCAAGGGCATTTTCTCTTCAGCGTAAGGCAGCATGACCTCTTCAAGTATTCTGATGTATTCAAACTGATCCATGATCCCTGGTATGCGATAAATAGGCCCAACACCGTAGTATGAGAAATATCCCCATATCATGATGCTTGATATCACCATGCTTCACTGTCTTCACAGTATACTGTGGCTTGAATTCAGTGTTTGGGGGTCGTCTGACAAACTGTCTCCGGCCACTAGACCCAAAAAGAACAATCTTACTTTCATCAGTCCACAAAATGTTGCGCCATTTCTCTTTAGGCCAGTCAATGTGCTCTTTGGCAAATTGTAACCTCTGCAGCACGTCTTTTTTTCAACAGTGGGACTTTGCGGGGGCTTCTTGCAGATAGCTTGGCTTCACATAGGCGTCTTCTAATTGTAACAGTACTCACAGGGAACTTTACACCTTCTTTGATCTTCCTGGAGCTGATTGTTGGCTGAGTCCTTGCCATTTTGGCTATTCTTCTATCCATTCGAATGGTAGTTTTTCGCTTTCTTCCACGTCTTTCAGGTCTTGGGTGCCATTTTAAAGCATTTGCGATCATTTTAGCTGAGCAGCCTATCGTTTTCTGCACTTCTTTATATGTTTTCCCCTCTCCAATCAACTTTTTAATCAAGGTACGCTGTTCTTCTGAACAATGTCTGGAACGACCCATTTTCCTCAGAATTTCAGAGAGAAATGCACTGTAACCATCATGTACAACATTTGCTGCCTTCCTTCCTTAAATAAGGGCAATAATTGCCACCTGTTTTTCAAAGAATGAATGACCTCACTAATAGAACTCCACACTGCTATTATTTTGAACATGTCCCTTTCAATTAGTGATTCAATTACACAGAATCAGCAGCATGCATGTCATGACTGTTGGGTCTGTTGGATTTCTATTACTCTACTACACCTGCTAGTAAATTATTTGCCATGTAGAAATATCATTTCTACCAAAAACTGTGATTGATCCGGTTAGTGATGTCTGACTGCTATTATTTTGAACACAACTGTACATCTGGTATTCTATGGAATCATTCACTACCTTCTGAAAGGTGGAGATTGTTATTGAAAGTATATGTAAACCCAATTACAAAATTCTCATACAAGCTTTAAAGTGTTACTAAACCCACAACAGTAAAATCAGTCTGTATATGCAGTAAAGCATGCTTGTTATACCCACTGTGGAACCTAAGGGTTTAATCCTCTGCGTGGTGTAAAAAGGCTGTTTGATCCTGACTACTCTGATCCTCCCCTTCTTTCAGAGCCCCCTCTTATCTCCTGATAAGGCATATTGTGTGTAGTCACTCTGCACATGCTCAGTTTGGTGTGTATTGCTAAAGAGGTTTCCTTTTTCTTGGTAGAGTACATGTGATCAGCACAGGGCCAATCCGCACTGTCCAGACAGAGGTCAGGGGTTCTGCATCCTCCTAGAGCAAAATGAAAACTCTTCCTACAAGCTTTAACATGTGCTCAGCTGGACACTGATAGAAGTCACAAGACTGCTCTAACTGTTGATTAGAAAAGGTGTTTAGCAGTTTATATTTACTAAAATAATTGCACTTCCATGCTCTGTGTACAGTGGGAGACCAGATATAGTGAATGCAGGGTCCTGGGTTTAGTAACACTTTAACATGGTATGGTCATTTCAAAAGTCACTTGTAATATTTTTAAATTTGTAGCTTTCAATTCAGTTCAGTTCAATTCAATTCAAAAAGCTTTTTCAGAAGCACAAAAAAATAAACGGGGAAGGTGCAAACACCTTTTAAGATTTGTCATTTAGTACCTGGACATGTGCATTTTTCAGGTGGCACTGTCAAATTTTTCTTTTTTTTTGGGGGGGGGGGGGCGTGGGCATGTTTTAGTCCAAGCTGCATTCATTAGTGTGACCCTTCACTATGGGCCCCCCCCCCCCCATACTTTTATTCCTATTTTTGCATTTACATTTTGGCTGACAGGATGGTTGTCATGGTGGGTTTGCTTTTTTTTATCACTGTAAACACACGTGAATGCGCACTAATGCTACTGCAAAAATGTGGCTTTTTACTGCGTTTTTCCTGCTGCTAAACTCATGTAGGAGAAAAAAAGTGTCAATGGCATACAGTGTGCTTGAGGCTTAAGGAAACTCAACCTGAGAAAGGCCAAGCTACCATCCATGGAGCGCATGTATGTAGAGAGGAAGTGGTGGCAAAGGGGCCTCAAAAGATCAGCAGTGCTGAGATGTAACATAGGTTGAATAAACAGTGACAACAGTATTTTATTTAGAAAAACATGGCAGTTGTTTATAAAACATGGAGCTTTATCAAACTGTATGTCATTCAATTAGAGTTTATATCCTGATACAGTACTTCTAGGATCCGGGCCTGTACTTCCAGGAACCTGGTCCATCTTGTCCACACCGAATTTTATGTAGTTATGGCTGGTTGTGCGTGTAAGCATGCTGGCATTCATGCCTTAACCTCCCTGGCGGTATGATCATGTCAGGAATTTTGTGCTGAAAGCGGTACCATTATTTTGCATGGAAATATGTAGTTTTTAATTGTAGGCTGTAATTTTTAGGAATAACTCACTGAAATCTGTCCGCACAAGAGTCTATTAAACATTCCGGATATGATAAAACTTGAAACACAAAATCATAAATTATAATTTAATTAATAATCATAAAAAATAATAATATAATAATAATCAATTTAATTCAATAATATAATCAAACCAAAAACACTGAAATTTGAAATACAGAGGCAAATTCGCACATCGCTGAGCAAAGTCGCATAATCGTTTTCAGTGTCTGATGACGAATTTCCCCACAAATCATTATCACTCAATTCTGCAAGTGGTTCTGATTTACTATCGCTGTTCTAAAACCGCTTTTGATGTAAAGGGACGCTTTTTGGCCGCCATGGACTTTTCTAAGTTTTCAGGCAGAAAGAACAGTCAAAATGCAGGCAGGGCACAGGACAAAGCAGTGGGGACAAAATGTATGTGAAATGCAGTGAAAAAGCAATGACAGCAAAAATGTCATTTTTTAAAAATTTCAAATTTCCCGCCGGTTCCGCCGCCCGAACGTTCCGACGTCACGGGGACCGGAACACGGAAGTCAGATGCCGGCATCCGCCGGAGGAGATGGACGGGGACGCTGCAGGGGACACATCGTGGGAGCGAAGGACAAGGTAAGTGCTGCAGGGACCCCCAGAGAACGCTGCATGGTAAGCCCGAGTGTAGCTCGGGGTTACCGTCCTTGGTATAGAAATTCTACCCCGAGCTACACTCGGGAAAACCGCTAAGGAGGTTAATGTGCGTTGGCGTGTGTCCTTGATGCTGGGCATGCACACAGACCAAGAGAGGTAGTTAAACTCCTTTCCCTATGGCACCTGGTGCTGTGTCTTCTTGTTAGCCACCGTGTTTGATATTATCGGGGTAATATGATATCTCTCTCTCTGGAGTCTGCAGCTTGGCATTGCATGTCATTATTAAGCTTGCGATCTCCCAGAACTTCCAGATCCTTCTCTACCATTGATTCCCCCAGTTGTACTCCCCCTAGTATGTATGATGCATGCATATTCTTAGCCCCCAAGTGCAGAACCTTACATTTATCAACATTGAACCTCATTTGCCACATAGTTGCCAAATTAAACAATGCATTGAGGTCGGCTTGTAAATTGGAGACATCCTGTAAGGACGTTATTCCACTGCACAGCTTGGTGTCATCTGCAAAGACTGAAATGGGACCCTATAGCGTTTATAAATATATTAAAAAGTTATATATATAAAAATATATATAAATAATATATAAAAATATATTAAAAAGGGTCCCAACACTGAACCTTGGGGTACACTACTGACAACCCTAGACCATTCAGAGTATGAATCATTAACCACTACTCTTTGAATACAATCTTTTAGACAGTTTTCTATCCATTTACATACTGATTTTTCCAAGCCCGTGGTACGCATAGGAATTTTGTTCATGTTTTTTTTTCAAATTATAGTCCGGCCCCCCAACAGTGTGAAGGTCTGTGAACTGGCCCCCTGTTTAAAAAGCTTGAGGACCTCTGCCTTTGAGGATATCAGAGCTGCATATCATTACACATATGAATCATATATATATATATATATATATATATACATACATACACACACACACACAGTTGTGTTCAAAATAATAGCAGTCAGACATCACTAACCGGATCAATCACTGTTTTTGGTAGAAATGATATTTCTACATGGCAAATAATTTACTAGCAGGTGTAGTAGAGTAATAGAAATCCAACAGACCCAACAGTCATGACATACATGCTGCTGATTCTGTGTAATTGAATCACTAATTGAAAGGGGCATGTTCAAAATAATAGCAGTGTGGAGTTCTATTAGTGAGGTCATTCATTCTTTGAAAAACAGGTGGCAATTATTGCCCTTATTTAGGGAAAGAAGGCAGCAAATGTTGTACATGCTGGTTACAGTGCATTTCTCTCTGAAATTCTGAGGAAAACGGGTCGTTCCAGACATTGTTCAGAAGAACAGCGTACCTTGATTAAAAAGTTGCTTGGAGAGGGGAAAACATAAAGAAGTGCAGAAAATGGTAGGCTGCTCAGCTAAAATGATCGCAAATGCTTTAAAATGGCAACCAAAACCTGAAAGATGTAGAAGAAAGCAAAAAACTACCATTCGAATGGATAGAAGAATAGCCAAAATGGCGCGGACTCAGCCAACAATCAGCTCCAGGAAGATCAAAGAAGGTCTAAAGTTCCCTGTGAGTACTGTTACAATTAGAAGACGCCTATGTGAAGCCAAGCTATCTGCAAGAAGCCCCCGCAAAGTCCCACTGTTGAAAAAAAGACATGTGCTGAAGAAGTTCCAATTTGCCAAAGAGCACATTGACTGGCCTAAAGAGAAATGGCGCAACATTTTGTGGACTGATGAAAGTAAGATTGTTCTTTTTGGGTCTAGTGGCCGGAGACAGTTTGTCAGACGACCCCCAAACACTGAATTCAAGCCACAGTACACTGTGAAGACAGTGAAGCATGGTGGTGCAAGCATCATGATATGGGGAGGTTTCTCATACTACGGTGTTGGGCCTATTTATCGCATACCAGGGATCATGGATCAGTTTGAATACATCAGAATACTTGAAGAGGTCATGCTGCCTTATGCTGAAGAGGAAATGCTCTTGAAATGGGTGTTCCAACAAGACAACGACCCCAAAAACACCAGTAAACGTGCAACATCTTGGTTGTGGCCAGCCCAATCACCAGATCTTAATCCAATAGAAAACTTGTGAGGTGACATCAAAAATGCAGTTTCTGAGGCAAAACCAAGAAATAGAGAAGAACTGTGGAATGTAGTCCAATCATCCTGGGCTGGAATACCTGATCACAGGTGCCAGAAGTTGGTTGACTCCATGCAACACAGATGTACAGCAGTTCTCAGAAACAGTGCTTATACAACGAAATATTAATTAAGTGATTCAAAGGAAAGCAAAATCTTCAAACATTTTTCAGTTTATATAGTGAATGTTTGAGTTTGTAAAGAAGAATACAAACACTGCTATTTTTTTGAACAGTCTAATATTTACTTTTCTTCGAGGAACAACACAAATTTGATATATTATTCTTCATGTTTTGATTTGGAATAGAATGTGTAGTGTTCCCAATGCATTTGTGTGTATGAAAATAAAAGCTATTAGAAGGATTTTGAGCTTTTTCTCACTTTTTTCAACACACTGCTATTATTTTGAACACAACTGTATATATATATTTTGGAGATCTCCAATGGATTGACCAATTCATACAGTATTTCTATACCCCCTCCACCTTCACCAGACAATCATAATTTTCAACAGTCCTTATACATACAGTATGAGTTCAAAAGGTGTCAGTAGCTTGGTTTTAGTTGCCATACTATATGAATATTATATTACTACACTTTTTATAATATATAAAGAAATTAATAAAGATGTTATAATATTTAATATATAGAAATGGCAAATTACAAATACATAGCTAGCTAAAACTAATAGTTGGTTGCTGTTGTTTCTGTGCAACGAAATCATTGAGTGTAGGTACAGCTACTGACAATGTTACTGTGACATGTCATCTGACACAGATCGATTTCTACACGTTGATTTCAGGTTCAATAATGCAGAGAATCCCGATTCACAGTGATAAGTAGTTCTGTAAAGAATCAAAACATCCTTTGCCCTTAAACTGATTGTAAACATTTTTTTTAATAACAAACATGTTATACTTACCTGCTCTGTGCAATGATTTTGCACAGAGAAGACCCGATCCCCCTCTAGCAAATTGCTTGCTGTGGGGGCAGTTGTGCAGGCTCAATCCTACTCTGCTTGTGTGGCTCAGCTTCTTCCTGGTTTTGAATGACAGCACTTTTGTATGGACAACTCTTTCAGCATCATTGTTGTCACCCCTGTGTACTCTCTCCCATACCCATTCTAATGCAGGCTGTGCCTACGCACAGGTTCTCTTCTTGTCCTATTGTCAGCTGCAAGGACAGTCAAAAGCTATTAAGAAACAAGGATGGTTGACTTATACTTTAATGGCTCAGCTTCTTCTTGGTTTGGAGTGACAGCACTTTGTATGGGCAACTCTTTCAGCATCAATGTTGTCACCCCATGCCCATTCTAATGTCACCCCATTTTAATGCAAGCTGTGTCTACGCACAGGTCCTCTTCTTGTCCTATTGTCAGCTGCAAGGACAGTCAAAAGCTGTTAAGAAACAAGGATGGTTGACATATACTTTAATGGATGGAGCAAGAATGAGACCAGGGGTTATTTTTGCCCATAGATGGACTTCAATGATTGGGGCCGCATGCTAACTTAGTAGCTAACTTTTCTTCACAGCTTTGGTATCCTTTGTTCCTGTCCGTATGGAGTATGCATGTTCTCCACATGGGACTTCCTTTCACAATTCAGAAACAAACTGGTAGACTATATTATTTGGCATTTGAACAGATTTACTGAAAAGTGTGTGGAAACATTTCTGTAAAACTCTGGTAGCATGCGTTAGATTGCTCTGGGGGCAGGTAATGGTTCTATCTCTGCTTGTTTGGTACAAGTAAGGTTCTCCATATGTTCCAGTGAGAGGCAGATCAGTAAATTCTCCTGCCCCTACTGGATTTCTCATTGGGGATATATGAAAGATTTATCAGAGCTGAGCAACATATTGGGTTAGCATAGAATCAAGAGAGGCCTTTCATAGATACTGCTGGACCGAGAGATCTCTTCACTGGGTCCCTGGAGACCCTTGGCAGCCCAGCAGGAAATTATTATTGTACAGGATTTATATAGCGCCAACAGTTTGCTCAGCGCTTTACAAAATGAAGGTAGACATTACAGTTACAATACAATTTGGTACAAGAGGAAACAGAGGGCCCTGCCCGTTAGAGCTTACAATCTATGAAGTAAACTGTTCACCGTTTTACAAAACAAGAACTATTAAATGGCTAAATTTATCATGGACTCATCAGACCAAATTTGGCTTTGGTCTGTTCTATTCTTAACTACTTCTGTTGGTGATGTATATCTTCTCACACATTCGTTAACTTGAACTTCCTTTCATAGCTGCTATAACCAAAAAAGTGTAAACAGAAGGGGAAGTTGTGGTATGAAGTAGCTCTACAGAACTGTAATAAGAAACTAACTAAAACATTTGTGTGCTTAGCAGACCACGTGCATAGGATCAAAATAAACTATGCTTCATCACGTTAAAGTTTTTAGAGTTGATTGTTCATTTTTACAAGTCACTATAAATATATACTGTTTATCTAAAAATGTTATATATATATATATATATATATATATATACATATACATATACATATACATACATACATACATACATACATACACACACACCACGGATCCCTTGTAGATGTAAAAAACAGCAGCTGCTGTTTAAAAAAGTATGAAACGGTACTTCTTAACTAGAGTTGAATGTTCATTTTTTACAAGTCTCTATAAATTATAAATATATACTGTTTATCTATAAGAAAAATAAATACTAATAAAAGAAAAAAAAAATTTATATATATATATATATATATATAGTATTGGGGTTCGCTCGGCAGCGGGTGTGTGTGACCCCCTGGATGGGGTGCACAACACAAAAACACAGGCCCAGCACAACATTAGTGGAGGTGAAAAACAAAAGGGTGCAGTTTATTTACAATATTTACAGGAAAACGTCAAACCAAAAAGAAACATCAAATAAAATCCTGGCCAACTTGGCTACTTACTGTACAAATCGCTTCCCTAGCTATCCACTAGGTACAGCCTGATGCTATACCTAGTCCTTGTTAGTTGGAGGCTAGCCACACAGGCTTTTGTCTCCCTGCACTCAGATAGTATGTTGCTCCCCAGTCAGTTCAGGCACAGATCTGGTTCCAGGTTGGAGCAGCTCCCTAAGCAGGCTGGGAAGTTTTATCAAGGCCTTAATGAGCCCAATACCTTCAGCTGGGCTCATTACCTTAGTGCTGAAGAACTCAGCACTTCCCTCTAGTGGAACAAATCCTCATATAGTCTAAACCTTGGACAAATGTATCGTCCATCCAGGACGCAACCAGGTGATTTCACCTGCCTACTGTCACATACCCCCCCTCTTGTTTCAACCTTGGGGTTGTAACACCAGTAGCCAGGCAGGCATGAACCCGGGATAAAGCATCCACATTTCCCATCTGAACTCCAGGGCGATGCTTTATCGTGTAGTTAACTTCTTGTAGGGCCAGGAACCACCTATTCACTCTTCTATTGGTCTCTTTATTTTGAGCCATCCATTTCAAGGGAGCGTGATCCGTGACCAGGTAAAAATGTCTGCCTAGCAGATAGTACCGAAGGGAATCTAGAGCCCATTTTACCGCTAGACACTCTTTCTCAATCGTGGCGTAATTTTTCTTGTGAGACTTAAGCTTTCTGCTCAGGTAGATTAGCGGGTGCTCCTCCCCCTTCCAAACCTGGGACAACACTGCTCCTAAGCCAAAATCGGATGCATCCGTCTGGACCACAAAGTCTTTTGAGAAGTCTGGTGAGTATAGAACTGGCTGGCTACATGAGGCCCTTTTTAAAGACTGAAATGCTGCTTCAGCTTCTGGGGACCATTTAACCATGACCAACTCCTTCCCTTTTGTCAAGTTGGTTAGGGGCACTGCCAGAGAAGCAAAATGGGGAATGAATCACCGATAGTAGCCAGCAATTCCTAAAAAAGCCCGTACCTGCTTCTTGTTGTTTGGGCGTGGCCAACTCTGTATCGCTTTAACTTTGTTGATCTGGGGTTTTATTACTCCTCTCCCAATAGTGTACCCAAGCTACCTGGCCTCTTCCTGTCCAATCGTACACTTTTTTGGGTTGGCCGTAAACCCAGCTTTCCTTATTGAGTCTAGTACAGCCTGAACTTTTGGCAAATGTGAGGCCCAATCTGCGCTATGGAAATCACATCGTCCAGGTAAGCTGCAGCATACTTCTGATGGGGGCGAAGAATTTGATCCATATTGCGCTGAAAGGTGGCCGGTGCATTCTGTAACCCGAACAGCATTCTTCTTTACTGGAATGACCCTTCTGGGGTTAAAATGCAGTCTTCTCCTTTGCTGACTCAGCTAGGGGTATCTGCCAATATCCTTTCGTCAAATCGAGTGTCGTCATGAACCGGGCTGCTCCCAGTCGGTCGATTAATTCATCTATCCTCGGCATGGGGTAGGTGTCAAATTTTGTAACTTTATTTAACTGTCGGAAGTCATTACAAAATCGCCAGCTCCCATCTGGTTTGGGCACCAACACTATGGGACTGGACCAGTCACTCTGGGACTCTTCTATCACCCCCAAATCCAGCATTCTCTGCACTTCCCCATGTATTGCCTCCTGACGGGCCTCTGGGATTCTATAGGGTTTTAGTTTTACCCTTTCACCCGGTGGGGTGATAATGTCATGCTCCACCCCAGAAGTTTGTCCCGGCAGCTCACACTCCGGTGGGGAGAACTCTCACTTTCCCAAGTTTCTTTGGTAATATCTAACAGCCCCCTTGGGTGTCTCCCATAGAGCAACTCAAAAGGTGAAAACCCTGTAGAGGACTGGGGTACCTCCCGGATGGCAAACATCAAATAGGGTATTAAATAATCCCAACCCTTTCCATCCTTATCTTCCACCTTCCTTAACATTTGTTTCAAGGTTTTGTTGAACCTTTCAACCAACCCGTCTGTTTGGGGATGATACACAGAGGTGCGCAATTGTTTTACCTTGAACAGTTTGCACAACTCTTTCATCACTTGGCACATACATACCACGGATCCCTTGTAGACTTGTAGATGTAAAACAGCAACTGCTGTTTAAAAAAGTATCAAACGGTACTTCTTGACTATAAATAAATGGGAATATGTAACAGCACTAGCTGTTACATATTCGCTCACTAAATATAACATCTAAACCATAAATCAAATCATCCTATTAACATTATCCAAATGGATATATAAAAAAAAGTGTAACAATTCATAAAATAAATATATGCAACAATTCATGATTAAAAAAAATAAATCATATGCAACAAAAATATTTCAATAAATTCATAAAAAATCTTGTGCTAATGTTGTTGCAACAAAGTGTCCAGTGCCTAACGTGTCCAGTGCAATAGTGTACCACGTTTATATACAATGTTCCAAAAAAGTGTCCCATGTTTCAAAATCCACAAGTGAAACATCCACCAGTCACACTAAAATACTCACCAGAACTATGGACCCTTTAATCAATGGGTCACCTCTTGCTCAATCAAATATCCCCAGTGATTTCTATACCAAGAGACGGTCTCTACATAAATCCATTCTCAGAAAATGTGGGTGGAAAACAAGAAAAAACAGTTATCATATAAAACCATCTTTATTAAGACCACATTAAAAACAAAGTAGCATACTCACATGTAATAAATGTCATTCCCGACATGAAAGGATAACCGCAATCTCTCTTAAAATTGTGCCGGCTCCAGCTATACAAACTGGCTGCAAGCACATGCAGACCAAAGAGATGACACCGAACAAGGCCCTACCTACGCATTTCATCATGATGCCTTCAGGGATGGTTTTCTGGATTCCAATTTTGTTTGTATATGTTTACTTTGGAATATTTTTATTGTACATGATTTATTTACTTTTATTTATTTAATTCATAAATTGTTGCACGTTTCTTTTATGAATTATTGCACATGTTTTTATATATATATATATATTATTTATATCTTTTTTGATACTTTTAATAGGACGATATCATTTATGGTCTAGATTTTATATTTAATGAGAGAATTGTTGGAGCCAGCACTGTTACATATTTCCATTTATCACTGTAAACTATGGCATGACTGACTAGATTCTAGTACTTCTCTTGAGGAAGGATTAATTACTGAATACACTGTCTATAGGTAACAATAATATAGTGTAACCAGCATTAAAGTGGTTGTATGTAACATGTTATTCACTTAAATATTATATTTTGATCTTAACCCCAAGATGACTGTTTTGTACCTAGGTTGGAATTGACTTTACAGCATCAAATGGAAATCCACGGGATTCCTCATCTCTACATTACATTAATCCTATGGGAACCAATGAATATCTCTCCGCACTTTGGTCAGTGGGACAGATCATCCAGGACTATGATTCGTGAGTAAAGTGATTTTAATTTCTGCATACAATGAGAACACGCATCTTTTCTTCAAAAAAGGTCATGTTTTTAAATGTGTTAGGAAAAGTCAGCTCTTTTGTCAGAAAAAGTTTTTTCCTTCTCCATAAAGTGAACCCATGGCCAGACCATGGGCAATCAAGTATTTTTTTTTTTATCAGTAAATGAGCATTAAAACAAGAAGTTCATTATCTCTGTAGCTTCAGGCATTGTGGAGCAATGCATCTTCAAAGTTCACATGAGAAGCAGCGACGTTTTGTATTTAGGGGTCTGAGCAGTTATATCTCCATCTGATATTGTTTTCCTGGGCACTTGTTCTCGGTTTTCCATGCTAGGCTGAATGAAAAAGGAACAGATCTCTCTGCACAAAAGCAAAGTGGATGAAGGAAACCCCCCACCAGGAACATTGTATTCTGACAGCAGGACTCCACACTGTCAGAATACACTGATCAGCAACTGCAGCAGCTGATCAACAAAACTTTTCCAGCTGGCCAGTTTGACAAAAGCCAATCTAAGGGTTGACTTCTGTTGAACAGGGACAGCCACACATGGAACCCTGCTGAAACTGACAAATTTTGATTGTCCATGACCAGCTTAAGTCACTGCTGGGAAGAGGGGAGCAGAATGAGCAGGACTGTTCAAGTAACACTTGCTTCAGCTGTAAAATTGTAGAATGGAAAACTCTACAGTGCCTGCAGCTACAGAGGCCAAGGTTGGTATGTTTTAAAGCTTATTTACTTCTCATATTATAGAATACTTACAGTAAATGTCCATAGCTTGGCCACAAACTGATTGGCTGCTCTCCTGTGTAGTAAGAGTCTTACCTGTCCTTCTAATAAGGGACATCTCTCTGATTTTTGAAACACTCTAATCAAGGCAGTTCTCATATGTACTGCACTCAAAGCCGGATTTATAGTGGACTGATAACTGGACTACTCACTCAACGGCTAGTAACTCTCCTAGTCCAGCAATTAGCTTCTCTTCATAGATGCACACAGGAAAGCCTTTATTGAGTCCATTCAACCTATTTTATTTTAACTGAAGCCCTGATGAAGGGGGTGTTTTCTGTACCCAAAAATGCATTGCATGTTTTTAGTCCAAACCAATAAATTGGTACTCTTTTATTATTTGGTCTGGTGCATCTTCCATTGGTGCATGTTTTTTTTTCTTGTAATCTGCTGGGTACCCACTCCACTGGAGGGTAGCCCTGCCGTTTGTGAGCAGCCTAACCCAAGTGAGTTCATCAAATATTTTTTTTCCTATTAATACTTTATATGAACTCTAATCAAAGTCCCAGTGCCTCTTGGATGCTTTTTTCTTCATTAAGGTCCAACCAGTAGACAGTGATGCAATCTTTACCCTTCTGTTGTGTTTCTTAAAGTATGCTTGTGAAGATTTTTTTTCTGTATCCAAGTCATGGTATAGCTAGTAGTATTTACTCACTGGACTTTTTTCGTAATGTTGAAGGTGTTTCCCCACTCATCCAAGTGGTTTCTTCAGTTTAGTTGAGCATTTATACTGACACAACTCAATCACCTTAGTCCAACTAAATGCTGATTGTCCAAGAACATGATGGCAGTTTTTGACAGTCTGTGAATTCACCCTTCTCTAATTACATAATCAAGTTGCCATGGTATCTGGGACAAATATTAATTGTTTACATGGTTAAAGATGTGCATTGCTGTGAGATCACCAAGGTAAAGATAAGTGACATATAGATGCTGATTTAATAAAACTGTAGGGTGCAAAATCTGGTGAAGCTGTGCATAGCATCGCATTGTATTGTTATTGTACTGTCTCATGTATTGTCTCCCATTGTAATGTACAGCGCTGAGTGAACTGTTGGCGCTATATAAATACTGTAAAATAATAATAGTAGCCAATCAGCTTTTAACATCAGCTTGTTCAATTAAGTTTTGCCGAAAAAACTGGAAGCTGATTGCTTTCTTTGCAGAGCTGCACTAGATTTTGCACTCTCAAGTTTTAGTAAATCAACTCCATAATGTCAAAGGACATACTCCTTTTAGGGATGAAGGTAGTTCCAGCACTCTAATCTTTTCTGTTGAGAAACCCATTGCTTGCCTCCTCTTATAAGAGACAGTTCTCTAACTTGTTTTACTCGGGACACTGATTCCCTACCTTCTAAAAGTGTTAATAGTTTATTTTTATCAATCAGCAAAGTGAAAAAATGTACATGAAGAAAAATGCAAATGAACAAAAGATACATTTATGTCAATTCAATATTTGGTGTGACACCCACATTACTTCCATTGGGGAGAGCCATACTTTGGAGGACTGCTGGTGGCCATTATGAGTACAACTTCAGGCGGAACAGCACACTAAGGGTCTCTGGAAGTGTTAGAATGGGTCAGAAGCACTCATGGGGTTGGGAGAATGTTTCAATAATGGAGGAGGAGACTACAGAAGATTCTTGTAAGCCGCTGTCAATCACAAAGGTGAGGGCTGGGCTATGGAACAAGAGGAGCTACTGTCAAACACTCTTACCTGCCTTGTTAGCCTCTCAGCTGCCCACATCACTAGGAGCACTGACAGCTGACAAGAGTGTTTGACAGTGGCTTCTCTTGTTTTTAAAATTCACAGCAACTAAGACTGGTTTCGCCCAATGCCTGGGTTGTTCAGATCTGAATTAACACTGGAAGCATACGCTCAACCGGTGGCAATGCTGCAGGGGATTGCTGAGCCTGCAGACAGTTGCCATCATCAACAAACAAGAGGAAGTCATTGGTAGAATCAACCAGCATTTTCATATAAATTCAGTGTATCAAAAGAATAAAAGACACACAATATTATACCCATTTTATGGGGGTTTTTTGGGGGGGGGGTGGGTTGCTTACTGATCCTTTTAACGGACAATTTAATTAGCGGTACAGTAGTCCTTTAGCCTATTTGCCTGCAAGTTCCAGTGATGAAATAATCTTCGGTAAGAGACAGTTCCCTAAAGCCTCTTTGCCTGACAAAGACAACAAGGAATTCTCGAAAACGCATACAAAGTTTTAGATTACGCTTTTTTTTTCTAATTAAATTTAGCATCACACACTAAATAGCCAATTATAGCAAGAATTTATTGGCATTCTCATCTTCTCCCATTTTATCTTCCCGTTATGATGAAGACATATCTTTACATGCCTCCTAATGACACGAATTAGTGTGTGACGAGGTATTGATTCCTGTAGTGGGTCAGCCACAGCAATCCATCTTCTATTGGGTTACAATGTCTATGGGGAGTCAGGTTACTGCTAATAGCTAATATTTTTTCCTGACTGGCATTATTTGAACTGTTTGAGTTCAAATGGAAATACATCATTGCTGTCTTGTTTTTATGGTAGACCAAGAACCAAGCACAGCCATACTAAATATTAGTATACTAAGACTTCTTTAAATAATAAAAAAAAAATGTTTTGGGACAATTCTTTTCTTTAGCTTTACTTATTTTGTCCCTTCCTAAAATTCTGCATCTACAAATACACTTACATAGTTAGTCTAGCTAAAAAAAGACAAAAGTCCACCCAGTTCAACCATTAAAAAAAAAAAAAAAGTTATCCTATACCCACAGTTGATCTAGAGGAACGCAAAAAAAAACCAGCAAAGCACGATCCAATTTGCTCCTGCAGGGAAAAAAATTCCTTCCTGATCCCCCGAGAGGCAATATATTCCCTGGATCAACTTTACCTATAAATGTTAGTATCCAGTTATATTCTGTGTATCTAAGAAAGAATCCAGGACCTTTTTAAAGCAATCTATTGAGCTGGCCAGAACCAACTCTTGAGGGAATCTATTCCACATTTTCACAGCTCTCACTGTGAAGAAACCTTTCCGTGTTTGGAGGTTAAATTTCTTTTGCTCCAGACATAAAGAGTGCCCCCTTGTTCTCTGTGATGACCTCAGGATGAATAACTACACCGAGTTCACTATATGATCTTGCCTGTCCAAAGATCCTGGTCTTCAGGTCCCAGTCACCGGCATGTTTAGTGAGTGGCCGGCTGTAACTCCTTGCAGCTTCGCAACAGGCTTCCCATTGCACGTGCGCAAACCACGCTGTGCTGTGTGAATAGTCCTGCAGCCTGCTGGGCACTCTGACATGTCCCAGAAGGCTGCAGGCAGGGAGAGTGGGGAGCGAACTTCTGGTGGAATCGCCTAGGTGATCTGACCAGAAGTGGGAGCTGGCATCTGCCAAAACTAGGTGCCCGCTCCCCCAAAAAATAAAAACATTCAAAAGTGTTAGAGCAGGGCGGGAGGAGGAGTAGGACATAAAGTGGAACTTCTTTTTTAAGGTGATGTTTCACTTTAACTAGTGTGTCCTATGATGGTTCTATGCTTGCCTATGCTGGTCTGTCAGTATAAAAATTTACCTATATAACCTATCTAATTTCAAAAAGAAAACAACCATCGCTGGGCTTTTTAATTTGTTCATACTCCACATCGAATTATTATCAGATAGATACACACTACTTCAGGTAATGTCCCTTGGAATTACTAGCAAAAGTCACTTTGTCTGGATCTCTTCGCCAGTGTCCACTCCTTATGTGTTGAGAATCTGGTGTGTGCACCACCCATCTTGCTTCTGGATCAAGTCACAAATCCAAGTCTGGATCATAAACACCATGTCAGTTAACCTTTTATCAGTTGTTCAGAACGGTCAATTAAATATTCCATGCAAAGTAGTTGTCCTTTTACCAGGGAGTCTTCATCATCCAAGCATGCCAACATTTCACCAGTATAACTTTTTCAAAGGATTAAATGTTTCTTCTCAGTTCCTCCTTTATATTCAATTTCTCCAATCGGGATCCATATTAATTAAAGAAACACCAGAGAATTTGGCTTGACTAATGAAAGACTCCCATTGATGAGTAGAAGACTCCTGGGCAAATTTTGGAGGAGGAACCAGACACTTCTATAGGCTGTGTCACCTTAGAGACCCTTTAAATGGCAGTAACATACCAGCAAGAAGATCACTAAGAGATCAGAGAAACCACTTACCTGCTTTTATAGTCGTTACGTCACTCCTGCCTCATTGGCCATCGACATTCTTCAGCGAGGGCATGATGCCATAGCAGCTGGTGAGAGCTTACTTTAGCAATATTGTTGCAGGCAAGTTGCCAGCAGTGACGAGATGGCCATTCTGATATGGTCCTAAAACTACTTATGATGGCCATACAAATGAATGAACCAAGGATCAATCATAAACTCACTTTATTAGGTACACCTGTTCAATTGCTTGGTAGCACAAATTGCTAATAAGCCAATCACATGGCAGCAACTTAATGGATTTAGGCATCTAGATGTAATGAAGTTGACTTGCTGAGGTTTAAACCGAACATTAGAATGGGGAAGAAAGGGGATTTAAGTCACTTTGAACGTGGTATGGCTGTTGCTAGATGGGCTGGCCTGAGTATCTGAAAAACTGCTGATCTACTGGGATTATCATGGACTACCATTTCTAGGGTTTACAGAGAATGGTCCGAAAAAGAGAAAATATTCAGTGAGTGGCAGTTGTGTGGACGAAAATGCCTTGTTGATGCCGGAGGTCAAAGGAGAATGAGCAGACTGGTTCCTGCGACATTCAGGTGGTAGGGTCAGAATTTGGCATAAACAACATAAAAGCATGGATCCATCAACGGTTCAGGCTGGTGGTGGTGGTGTGAGAGAAATTGCTTGTTGGAAAGCATGGATCCATCCTGCTTTGGATCAACGGTTCAGGCAGGTGGTGTAATGGTGTGGAGGGATATTATCTTGGCACTAACAAGGTGTACTTAATAAAGTGTCCGGAGAGTGTGTATTTTGATTGTTCTTTAGCTAGAAAAACTATTATCCCACACAAGCAGAAACTTTTTTGATTAACCTCTTCACGCCGGCCAAACGCAAATGTGCGGCCTCCCGGCGTCTGGGCCTGGATGCTGAGCGGCCGCACATTTGCGTTCTATTAAAAAAAGACATATGTGCTGAGAGCGCACGCCCTGCGGGCTCCCAGCACACATGTCCGGTACTCACAGAAAGGTCCCGATCTCCTCTTTCGATCGGGACCTTTCCCGATCATGTCACATGACCCTAAACCCCGCCTCCCGGCTTCTGAAACCCTTAAAGGGCCGGGAGGCGCCAGCGCAAAGGGGTTAAGATTTTCAACCAGTGGTGATCGTTTATTGAACAAACTGCCTTTTTAATGCTCATGGTTTGTAAAAGATACAATTCTTTTATTGACACTTTTGTTATATTAAACATTTTTTATCTATAATATGTATGGAAAGCATTAGGTGTACAGTATAGTATATTTTAAGCAAGCAAGATGCATGCTTTACACAGTGTGCCCAGCTATGTGCAGAAGCATTCACTGAACAGTCAGATGACACAGTACAGGCATATTTCCAAATATACAGCTGTGCTGTTCACGGTCTAATGGTAACTTCCTTATCACAGTAGTTATAGAAATATAATGTAGTCAGCTGATAAGATAGATCTTGGTATATGAAAATTGCTCATTGCATTTTACTGCATGAAAGCCACGATAAATGCAGGTAGGTATTTTTTGTGGTTGTTATGAGAAGCATTCATTTTGTAAAGCGCTGCGCAAACTGTTGGCGCTATATAAATCCTGTATAGTAATAATAATTATGTAATAGAAATTATTTTCATTGCTTCCATTCTTCCAAAATGGCTAGAGTGTGGGCAAAGAGTAAAATCTGTGTTGGACCTTTGACACCTCGAAGATCATTGCTGATTCATGTGCCACTCTAAGGGCCCGTTTACGCTAGGGATTGGGGGGCCAGTAAAATCACTTGGTTGAGCCTCTTTTTTTAACTAATCCAACACAACAAACACTTTACTCCTGCGCTAGGAAAGGACTCAGTAGACCCAATAGGAATGTTCTGGAATTTTCTGGAATATGCACTGCTTGCTCCCCTCAACAGACCGGGGTGGTCCGAATACACTGGATACAAATGGAGAAACAGAAAAAGGGCGCACCGACAGTGCATTATCGTTTAAAATAATTTATTGAAAAAACAAAAATAGGTATCATACTCACAATGGACATAATAACACAGGCATGTCAAACTGAACAAGGTGTATGATCCAAACAACATCTGAGTCCATACGATGGAACCCTGGATGACCAACTTAGCCAGTTGGTCATCCAGGGTTCCATCGTATGGACTCAGATGTTGTTTGGATCATACACCTTGTTCAGTTTGACATGCCTGTGGTATTATGTCCATTGTGAGTATGATAGCTATTTTTGTTTTTTTAATAAATTATTTTAAACGATAATGAGCTAGGTCGGTGCGCCCTTTTTCTGTTTCTCCATTTGTATCTTTTTTTAACTGACCTTCAAAATGCTACCTTTTATTTGTCAATTTATCTGTAGCAGGACATCCTCTTGCTAAAAATTAAGGCTGGGTTCACATATATGCGGTGCGGTATATCGCATGTGATTCACACAGGAACCGCACCGCATTCCTGTGCAAATCACATGCAAATTGTGTGTGGTGCGATCGGAGACATACATTTTGTATGGCTCAAATCACACCGCATCCACACCAAAAAGGTTCAGGACCCTTTTTTTAGTCCACGCTAGAATCGGATCGCATGGGCATTCACACCCATGTGATGCGATTCTGCACATCCCACCGCATTTTGCGGTTTGATTTTGGGGTGTTGTTAACATACCTGCAGCGGTTCACATGAAAGGGGTGAGATTGTGATGCGCTGCGGAATGCGCACAGAAAAACGCTGCGAATTCCGCACTGCATTAGTTGAACCCAGGCTAAAACAAATTACACTGCATCTGATCACCACAAAGCAAAAATGCTATTTCATTCATTTTTAATATTTAAATTCAACTTCCCCCATTCATCCATGTATCCATGCTTTATTTTACTTCAATGGCCGTGGCCATCTTGAGTAGGGGAAGATGATTCATGTAGCATGGATTTCGTAAAATCCATCTGCCCTTAGTTCAGGCATACAAGCAGGAGGGCGTTCTTAGCTGAGAAAATCCCTCCTCCCCTCCAGAAGACCCCGGGATGTATGACATCATGGGGTTTATTTACTAAAGCTGGAGAGTCCAAAATCAGACTCCCTTCTGCATAGAAACCAATCAGCTTCTAACATCAGCTTGTTCAATGAAGCTTTGGCAATGAAACCTGGAAGCTGATTGGTTTCTATGCAGAAGGGAGTCTGATTTTGGACTCTCCAGCTTTAGTAAATAAACCCCCATTTGTCTAGGTAAGGAACCACAAAGTAACTGAAGAAACATGACAAAAAGTTTAAAACAAGTGAACATGATATACTGTACATTCTACTTATATAAGTTTATATATATATATATATATATATATATATACAGTATATATATATATATTTATTTATTTACTAATGCTGGCAACATAAGGATTAAAAATAGTCAATGTTGATTGGAGAGTGTCCACGTGTCCACTTTGACGGAAGCGTGGTGACGCCATTCCGGTACGGACTGCAGCCGCCATCTTGGTACTCCCAACCTCATACACCCTGTACTGTTTAATACAGCGATTGCCTTTTGGGTCTGCAGATCCATTTTATACATGTGAGTAGATTTTTTTGTGTCCTATTAACAAAGTATTTACTTACTACACTATGGGAGCTCTTTTTGATCCTTTCTTGTGAGGATTTTGGAGGAGAAGGAGATTTAAAGTTACACACCTTTAAGGACATTGGTATTACTGCTTGCTATATATGCCATGGAGAGGAGCCTTCGTTTGTCTTACCACTGAGATCCATCCGGTCTGGGATCATTGACCTGTGTTTATGCTTTGTGACTCCTTTCGGGTCGCAGTTGGAAGGATTGCCCGGTTGTTGGAGTCACTGAGGTTTCACGGCTTTGTGCTGAAGATACACGTTTTGTGTTTTTTTTGGGGACTATTTGTTTGATGCCACATTTTTTTGCCATTGACATTATTTGTTTTCCATTTATTATATATTTTACTGCATTTCATCCACTGAACACTTTGAAGATTCTGTGTTTTTATTGTTCACCATTTTTTGTTCACAATTTATCTTTGTTGCCACTTGTTTTTACACCTCTTAGGTTCGTTTCCTTTTGCACATGAGTCATATGTTTTTCTGCCGATTGTTCACTCACTGTATGAATCAGTAGCGCAGCACTTTTTTGCACTTTATTTGCTTTTATATTGATTGCTCACTCACTTCATGGATAAGTAGAGCAGCAACATTTCTTTTATGCTTTTTTTCTCACTATTTGATTATAGTTAGGTGTTAGCAGCCACTTAGGTTTGGTTTTTAGTATATCTGGCAGCACAGGAAGCTTCTCTTTTTCCTTTCTCAATGAGATACTTTGGTAATGAATTTGATCGTATTTTGAACGTTCAGATTATTGGATTGTAATCACAGATATGTGACGATGGGATCTTCCAGCGGTTGACCAAAATCCACTTTCCCCATGTGTGGCATTATGATTGAAGGTTTTCAATACTGATCAATCATTTCTAAATGGAAATATTGATTGGAAAAGAAATCAATCATGCATTGAAGAGTGTATGGTCACCCTCAGTCCGCTGATTCCGAATGGTTACCGGTTTCAAATGATAAGCTTGCATTGTTCCGCTGTTTCCGTTTTGCCATCTGGTGGTCATGCTTGGTAATACAAATTTAGCAGTAAACAGAAAAGGAACCTTTTACTTAGTTTTAAACTTTTTACCAACTTCTTTTTATTGATTTTTTTCATATATAGAAGTACAAAAACAGAGCCAATTGGGCATTCTTTGGCTTGCTTTAAATACAAATAGAAAAACACGAAACTATATAACAAATTGTAGCAAAACCTTACTTTCTTGCGCAGTAAGTTCAAAGCAGAAGAGGTATAAAGATACAGAGGTAACACATTACTATATCCAGAAGCATCTCCCATGATACTAAAACTCACTCTGCTCCTGATTATATTCGCACACATAGTGGACTGTAATACTACACAAAACCGCCTCTGCGAGTAACCGCTATAGGCATCACCAGCAAGCTCTGATCCTGGGAAGTCACCTCCAAGGAGGCATTAGTGGAAGCTGAATTAGGCCACACATCCAAAACCTTAAAACATTTCTTAGGACAACCCCTAGAGGTACATGTAAATTTGTAGCGCGGGATAGCTGAATTGACTAAATGCTTCCAGTATTCTAGTGTAGGGGATTTCTACTTCAGAAATATAGCTTTCCTGGCATAGAATAAGAGAAGCCCTAGAAGGGTTGGAATGCTCTGGTGGGGGCAGGGGCGTTCCTAGGGTTGTTGTCACCCGGTGCCGGAACACTTGGTGACACCCCCTCCGACGATCCCCGCAGGATGGATCTGATCTGCAAATTAAGCATAATGGATTAGAGTCTCGTGGAGAGATCAGTTAACCCTGTATAGGTCGCAAGCCAACGATCCCCACAGAATGGATCAGATCTGTGGATTGGGGAGAATAATGGATTAGACTCCGATCCATTATGCCCAATCCACAGATCCGATCCATCCTGCAGGGATCATCAGCTTGCATTAAAACTAACCTTTCCGGAGGGATGTCACATTCAACATGCTTGGATGAAACAAAGTGAATAAAAAGTTTAAAACATAACAATTAAACATTCCAATAAAACCTCTGATGAATAATCCATTTAAATCTATAAGATATAAATATGTGAAAAAGAGAGATACACAGATCATACCGCTCTTTTATATTGCCTGGATGATGGTTGCCAAAAGGAATAACCAAGAATTTTTCCTATTTTATTTATTTCAGGTACTTATATAGCGCTGTCAATTTACACAGCGCTTTACATATATATTGTGCATTCACATCAGTCCCTAACCCTCAAGGGGTGTACAATCTAAGGTCCCTAACTTACATTTATACATACATATACTAGGGCCACTTTAGACAGGATCCAATTAACCTACCAGCATGTCTTTGGAGTGTGGGAGGAAATCAAAGTATCTGGAGGAAACCCACGCAGGCACAGGGAGAACATGCAAACTCCAGGCAGGTGGTGCCTGGTTGGGATTCGAACCAATGACCCTAGTACTGCCAGGTGGAGGTGTTAACCATTTTGCTATTGTGCCAAATGGATGATTATAAGGGGATCTCAATATAAAGAGCGGTATGGTATGTGTATCTCTCTTTTTCACAGTTATAACTTTTATATTTGAATAGAATATTCATCAGAGGTTTTATTGGAATGTTTAATTTTTATGTTTTAAAGTTTTAATTCATTTGTTTCATCCAAGCATGCTGAATGTGACATCCCTCCCCCACTGATTTATCCAGCCCATTAATGGGAGTGAGTCTCAAACCGTATTTATTTTCCAATGATTTTTATTGAAAAGTTTTCATAATACAAATAACATCTAAGACAAATGTCATGATATATATCACAGGAATAAGTCTCAGTACTTGTAGCTCCATAAAGCACATGAAATGAGCATTAAGAAAAACATGACAAATATTGTAGAACAAATACACATGGGCTCACCCAACCACGTTATATGGAGGAGTGAGAAATGACATAATAAAATAATAGAAGAAATAAAGAAGAACAAGAGAAGAGAATTAAAGAAGAAGAACAAGAAGAAGAAGAACAAGAAGAAGTAGAACAAGAACAAGAAGAGAAAGAAGAAGAAGAGAAAGGAGAAGGAGAAGAAGAGAAAGGAGAAGGAGAAGAAGAGAAAGGAAAAGAAGAGGGTCACCTAGGGAAGGATCAAGATGCGGAGATATATCGAATCCATGGGTCCCACGTTTTATCAAATTTAGTAGTATTGTGTCAAACCGTATTTAGATATATAATGGAGGCTGATACATCTTGTCTAACTGGCTCTGAGGAAGAAGGGATCTCCCTTTGAAACGCGTCAGCCATTCTTTTAGGGTCTTCCTCCACTTGGGATTCTCACAGGACTCTGGTCCAATTGGCCAGTATTGGATATTATATGCTTATGAAATGTTGGCATTTGTGAGTATGCATCTGTTTTATCCTTCAATAAATTTCTTGGCGCTGAGGTAATGCGCAAGGCTGGTGCGCCTTCTTTTGTTCTTATTTTGCAGCAGGGGCCAAAGGATTAACCAGATCCAGTTCGGTTAAAAACTTTTGAATTACTTTGGGCTTCACCAAAACAATTCCTTCCCTGGAATTAATTTCTCTACTTTATCTTTAAAAACTGAATACTATCAACTAAAACATATGCATGTGATGCACATTTATTATCCTACTTCATATGAACCCTGTGACAGAAGTCACTTTGGGTGCGGGGCCCATGGAACACAGCTCAATTTGGAGAGGTGGGGGAGACCCCTGTCTCAGCTCCCTATATCCCTCTTATGTGTAAATCACCCTGTGCCTGTTAGGGGTACAGGGTGATCTGTCCTAATATTGGGGTGGGGGGTTGTTGATTGTTTAATGTCATGTGGTTGCATCCCATTGTTCTATTGTATGTCTTGCTTTGGAGCAGGGGCGGACTGACTACTCATGGGGCCCTCGGGCAATAGGGGATCATGGGGCCCCTGTGTCCTTGCCCAAACTCAAAAAAGCCTATGAAAAAGGTACCAGGGGCATCTCATGGGGCCCCCTACTGACCCCGGACCCTCGGGCAGTGTTTGTGTATTAGCTTAGTGGGGGGGTGTCTCCAGCAGCCTTCCCTCCTGATGAGACTGTCTGCTGGTGTGAAGTTGGAATACCTGTGTGTCTCTTGTTACTAAATTGCCCCGCCCTGTGTCATTATGCAGGGAGGGGGGACTGTCCCCTGAGTGTATATATCTTGTATCTGTGTTAAAATAAACAAGTCTACCTCCTGGTTTACTTCAAGACTGGTGTTGTCTAGTCTTGTATGCTCGGCTGTGGTGTCTGTTGTCGGTGTTCGGACGGGGAAGCGGTAGTCTAACGGAAGTACTCAAGTGCAGTCTGGGTCGGTTCCGTTACAAACCCTTACTTGTAATAATACATTTCAATTCATAAAAACTGTTGCTGTGTCTCATTTATTCTGCTGTTGTATAAAGTCATAAAGGGTATGTTTTGTATGGGGAATGAAACCCCATCTGTGTTGCACCAAATTTCTCAGGTTTTACCTTTTTGCATCAGCGGACTCATTTTTATTCCATAATGTAAAATTATTGATAACCCTAAGTAAAAGGGAAACATGCCTGGATATAAGGATCAGCCTGCGCAGGAAACTTGTTCAGCCTCTCTATTAAGCGGCTGGTCTAATACAGACTCCGCACAACAGTTACCACGGTAACTGGCTCATTTGTTTTCTGCTGCTTGCTTGGAGAGAAAAATGGATTTCTGTCAAACGACAGATTTTCATGTTTTAAAAGCTTCAATAATGTACATAGAAAAGGGCTCAAAGTCTTGTTAATAATATAGTGCTGGTAAGACATGAGAGGTACATATTACTGAGCCCTGGTTCACACTGATGCGGTGCGTCATTTGCAGCGTTTTCAGTGCGAATTCTGCACCGCATCAGAATCGCACCCCATGCGAACCACTGCGGGTGTGTATGTTAAGTTAACACTCCAAAAGCGGTTCGTAAAACATGTTGTGATGTGCAGAATCTGATCGCATAGGTGTGAATACCCATGCAATCCGATTCTAGTGCAGACCCCGTAAAAGAGTCCTGCACCTTTTAGGTGCCAGTGTTATTAGAGCCATACAAAATGTATGGCTCCAATCGCACCGCACACAAATCATATGCGATTTGCACAGGAATGCGGTGCAGTTCCTGCGCGAATCACATGCAATATACTGCACCGCATATACAGTGGGGATCAAATGTTTGGGCACCCCAGCTAAAAATTTGTATCAATGTGCATAAAGAAGCCAAGGAAAGATGGAATAATCTCCAAAAGGCATCAAATTACAGATTAGACATTCTTATAATATGTCAACAAAAGTTAGATTTTATTTCCATCATTTACACTTTCAAAATAACAGAGAACAAAAAAATGGCGTCTGCAAAAGTTTGGGCACCCTGCAGAATTTATAGCATGCACTGCCCCCTTTGCCAAGCGGAGACCTGCCAGTGTCATGGATTGTTCTCAATCATCGTCTGGGAAGACCAGGTGATGTCAATCTCAAAGGTTTTAAATGCCCAGACTCATCTGACCTTGCCCCAACAATCAGCACCATGGGTTCTTCTAAGCAGTTGTCTAGAAAACTGAAACTGAAAATAGTTGACGCTCACAAAGCTGGAGAAGGCTATAAGAAGATAGCAAAGCGTTTTCAGATGTCAATATCCTCTGTTCGGAATGTAATTAAGAAATGGCAGTCATCAGGAACAGTGGAAGTTAAAGCAAGATCTGGAAGACCAAGAAAAATATCAGACAGAACAGCTCGCAGGATTGTGAGAAAAACAATTCAAAACCCATGTTTGACTGCATGATCCCTCCAGAAAGATCTGGCAGACACTGGAGTTGTGGTACACTATTCCACTATAAAGAGATACTTGTACAAATATGGTCTTCATGGAAGAGTCATCAGAAGAAAACCTCTTCTACGTCCTCACCACAAAAATCATCGTTTGAACTTTGCAAATGAACATATAGACAAGCCTGATGCATTTTGGAAACAAGTTCTGTGGACCGATGAGGTTAATATTGAACTTTTTGGCCGGAATGAGCAAAGGTACGTTTGGAGAAGAAGGGGCACAGAATTTAATGAAAAGAACCTCTGTCCAACTGTTAAGCATGGGGTTGGATCAATCATGCTTTGGGGTTGTGTTGCAGCCAGTGGCACAGGGAACATCTCACGAGTAGAAGGAAAAATGGATTCAATAAAATTTCAGCAAATTTTGGATGGTAACTTGATGCCATCTGTGAAAAAGCTGAAGTTAAAGAGAGGATGGCTTCAACAAATGGATAATGATCCTAAACACACCTGGAAATCCACAGGGGATTACATCAAGAGGCGTAAACTGAACGTTTTGCCGTGGCCTTCACAATCTCCTGACCTCAACATAATTGAAAATCTATGGATAGACCTTAAAAGAGCAGTGCGTGACAGACAGCCCAGAAATCTCAAAGAGCTGGAAGACTTTTGTAAGGAAGAATGGGCAAAGATACCTCAAACAAGAACTGAAAGACTCTTGGCTGGCTACAAAAAGCGTTTACAAGCTGTGATACTTGCCAAAGGGGGCACTACAAGATATTAACTCTGCAGGGTGCCCAAACTTTTGCAGACGCCATTTTTTTGTTTTCTGTTATTTTGAAAGTGTAAATGATGGAAATAAAATCTAACTTTTGTTGACATATTATAAGAATGTCTAATCTGTAATTTGATGCCTTTTGGAGATTTTTACATCTTTCCTTGGCTTCTTTATGCACATTAATACAAATGTTTAGCTGGGGTGCCCAAACTTTCAATCCCCACTGTATGTGAACCTAGGCTGATCGTCATTTTATATGGGATAGTATTTCAATGTAATAGGTCAATAGGTATGTTAACAACAGCCCGAAAGCAGTCCACAAAACGCGGTGCGATGTGCGGAATCGGATCACATAGATGTGAATACACACGTGATCCGATTCTGGTGCGGACCCAAAAAAGGGTCCTGCACCTTTTTGGTGCGGTGCGAAGAGAGCCATACAAAATATATGGCTCCAATCGCACCGCACACAAATCGTATGCAATTTGCACAGGAATGCGGTGCGGTTCTTGCGCGAATCACATGCGATATACCGCACCGCATATATGTGAACCTAGGCTGATCGTCATTTTATATGGGATAGTATTTCAATGTAATAGGTCAATAGGTATGTTAACAACACCCCGAAAGCGGTCCGCAAAACGCGGTGCGATGTGCGTAATCGGATCACATAGGTTTGAATACACACGTGATCCGATTCTAGTGCGGACCCAAAAAAGGGTCCTGCACCTTTTTGGTGTGGGTGCGGTGCGATTAGAGCCACACAAAATGTATGGCTCTGATCGCACCACACACAAATCGCATGTGATTTGCACAGGAATGCGGGGCGGTTCCTGTGCGAATCACAAATGCGATATACCGTATGTGAAGCCAGGCTGATGATCATTTTATATGGGATAGTATTTCAATGCAATAGGTCATTTTTAATAGTATTAAAAAAAAAAACGTAAAAATGGGAGGCTGATGTGCAAGTATTGGTACAAAAAAAAAAGTGGAGCAAAAATGCCACCAACTAGACTGGTTACTCTATGTGACTGATATACTTTGCTCCCGTTTCCCGTGCACCACTCTGTTAAACAAGCTCCAAAGGTTTCAGTTTAAATGCGTATTTTCGGTTTGGAGGAGCAGCCCGTTTGAATTTATAAAGGATGAAATATGACGGGTGACATGATTGCATATTGGAAGGAACATGATCAAGTGTTATGGTTCACACTGAAATAATTATGAGCAGCACGGTGCCTCAGTACTTGGCACTGCTCTCTGGCAGTACTGAGCTTCTCAAAATAATCCTCATCATGGTATTTTTTGTATGGAGTTTCTGTTTTCCCCATGATAGAAGGATTTTCTCTGTGATGTCTAAAACATGCCAGTAAGTTCATCAGCACCTGACCAAACGAATCTTTGAAAAAGAGGCAAAGTGAGGCAAAAAGACTTTGTTGGAACTTTGAAAAACATTTGCAACACTTTTCTGGTAATATGTCCTCTTTAGAATGGCCTTCACCAGATTCACAAATCCCTACTGCTAGTTTCGGTATTTTACTGACTTGTGGGGCAGACTCAGGTAGTTTTTAATAGTGGCACCAAATAAAAAAAAATGACCTACAGTTCATAGATAACTAGGGTGGCACGGTGGCTAAATGGTTAGCATTTCCACCTGGCAGTACTAGGGTCGTTGATTCAAATCCCAACCACGGCACCACCTGCCTGGAGTTTGCATGTTCTCCCTGTGCCTGCGTGGGTTTCCTCCAGGTACTCTGGTTTCCTCCCACACTCCAAAGACATGCTGGTAGGTTAATTAGCTCCTGTCTAAATTGGCCCTAGTATGTGTATGTATGAATGTGAGTTAGGGACCTTAGATTGTACGCCCCTTGAGGGTTAGGGACTGTTGTGAATGAACAATATATATGTAAAGCGCTGCGTAAAATTGACGGCGCTATATAAGTACCTGAAATAAATAAATAATTATATTTCCTCCCCTACGTGCCCCTTCCTCTGACTTCTTCCCTGTTAACCACTTCCATACCGGGCACTTTCACCCCCATCCTGCCCAGGCCAATTTTCAGGTTTCAGCGCTCTCACACTTTGAATGACAATCACGCGGTGAATGATAAAATTTTATCATTTTCTTCACATAACTAGAGCTTTATTTTGGTGGTATGTAATCACTGCCGGGGTTTTTATTTTTTTCTAAATTAACAAAAAAGCCAGAAAATTTTGAAAAAAAAAAAGTTTTTCTTTCTTTCTGTTCTAAAAGTTTGCAAATAAATAATTGTTCTTCATAAATTTAGGCCGAGATGTATTCTGCTACATGTCTTTGGTGAAAATAACCCAAATTAGGATGTATTTTTTAGTTTGTAGGAAAGTTATAGAGTTCACAAACTATGGTATAGATCTGAAAATTGATCAATCCTGAAGTACTGACGGCCAATCTAATATCTTGAGGTCCAAGAATGTCAGAACAGTACAGATATCCCCCAAATTACCCCTTTTTGCAAAGTAGACAGTCCGACGTACTTTATAACAGGCATGGCAAGTTTTTTGAAGTTGTCATTTTTTTGTCATAATTTTTGGGAAAATAAAGAAATTAAAAAAAAGATTTTCACTATTTTTTTTTACATACTTTAACTAGTGCAGTACAGCGTCATCATATAACTAGCATGGTGGTGATCAGGGACACTGACTGGTGATAGTACAAAAAAAAATGAATATTTTTTTTTTT
Source organism: Staurois parvus (assembly GCF_062004578.1). Taxonomy (NCBI): domain Eukaryota; kingdom Metazoa; phylum Chordata; class Amphibia; order Anura; family Ranidae; genus Staurois; species Staurois parvus. Next base: position 769,758 of record NW_028318294.1, on the reverse strand, counting down.
TTTTTTAATTTTGTATTACATTTTTTTCTCTTTTTTTAAGATTTTCTTTTTCATATTTCACTATGACCAAAGTAGTATAATGTTACCATAGTAACATTGTACTATGGGGAAGTGATCAGTATTTTTTTTTTTTTTTTTTTACACAATTCGCTTATAGCAAAGAATTACTTTATATTAAAGCATGCTTGTTATACTCACTGTGGAATCTAAGGGGTTAAGCCTCTGCATTGTATGAAAAGGATGTTTGAACCTGACTTCTCTGCTCCTTCTCTTGTTCAAATGTCCTCTTCCTATCTCCTGATAAGACAGACTGAACCCATAGCCATTCTGCACATGCTCAGTTTAGTATGTATTGCTAGAAAGCTTTTTTTTTTTCTTGGGAGAGTGCATGTGATCAGCACATGGCCCATCAGTCCAACAGAGGTCAGGGGTTTTGCATTTCCTAGAGCAGAAAGAAAACTCCTCCTACAAGCTTTAACCAGTGCTCTGCTGAACACTGATGAAAGTCCCAAGACTGCTCTAACTGCTGATGAGAAAAGGTATTTAGCAGTTTATATTTACTAAAATAATTGCATTTCCATGTTCTGTGTACTGTGGGAGACCAGATATAGTGAATGCAGGGTCCGGGGAGACCAGATATAGTGAATGCAGGGTCCTGGGTTTAGTAACAATTAAGGGGTTAATCCTCTGCATTGTGTAAAAAGGATGTTTGACCCTGTCTTCTCTTCCACATTCCCCATTTCATATCCTGATAGAATACATCCTTGGGGACACTCTGTACATGCTCAGTTTGGTGTGTACTGCTAGAGAGTTTTTTCTTTTTCTTTGGAGGGTGAATGTGATCAGCACGGGGCCAATCAGCACTGTCCAGACAGAGGGTCAGGGGTTATGCAATCTCATAGGGCAGTGAGAAGATAATGAAAAATCCTCCTACAAGCTTTAACCAGTGCTCTGCTGGACACTGCTAGAAATCACAAGACTGCTCTAACTGCTGATGAGAAAAGGTATTTAGCAGTTTATATTTACTAAAATAATTGCATTTTCAATGTTCTGTGTGCTGTGGGAGACCAGATATAGTGAATGCAGGGTCCTGGGTTTAGTAACACACAACTGTCAACCCATCTCTGCATGCCAGGGTGCTAGGTGTAATCCTGGACTCAGAACTCTCTTTTCTGCTCCATATCTGATCACTGTCCAAAGTTCAACCTCTTCAACATCTCCGAAATATGTCCCTTCTTAACCAATGACACCACAAAGCTTCTAATTCACTGACTGGTTATCTCTCGCCTCAACTACTGCAACTCCCTCCTCATTGGATTACCTTTACATATCCCCCCTCCAGTCCATCATGAATACTGCTGCCAGACTCCTCCACCTTACCAACTGTTTAGTATCTGCTACCCCTCCCTGCCAATCCCTTCACTGACTTCTGCTCATCCAACAAATGAAATTCAAAATAACTTACAAAGCCATCACTAACCTAATCTCAAAATACCAACCAAATCATTCTCTTCATTCCTCCCAAGACCTCCTGCTGTCTTGTTACCTTCTCCCATGCTCGCCTCCAGGACTTCTCCCAAGCCTCTCCCATCTTCTGGAACTCTCTACCCCATCTGTCCAACTATCTCTTACTCTGTCCACTTTTAGGCAATCCCTAAAAAAAAAACCCCTTCTCCTCAGAAAAGCATTTCCTGCCTCCACCTAGCAACTGTAATTTTATTTTATTACGTTTTGTATCATTTGACCTTTCCTTTTAGATTGTAAGCTCTAATGAGCAGGACTTCTTCCTGTATTGAATTCTATTGTAACTGTACTGTCTGCCCTCATGTTGTAAAGCGCTGGCCAAACTGTTCGCAATATATAAATCCTGTATAATATTAATGATAACTCTAAGTTAACGCGTTAAGTTTTTTAGCATTTTTTTTTTAGCAAAAAAAATAAAATTTTAGCAAAAAAAATTTATTTTTTTTGGTAAAAAAAAAGTCCACAAATGCCGGTTTGCAGCGTTTTACCGCATTTTGCCATGTTTTTCAGCGTTAGAGCATTTTTTCAACTGAAAAAACTCCTCTACAAACCCACTAGTTCTGGGGGTTTTTCCAGCCAAAAAATGTTGATTACAGTCTGTGTGCATGGACACATAGGATAACAGGCTGGGGGGTTTTCTAGCTGTAGAAAAAAAACGTCAAAAGCCAAAAACAGCCGCTGTAAAAACATCAAGTGTGCATGTGGACTTAAAGGGTGGCAACCCTTCTCCTGGCTGTATTTCTAGTTACTTTGTGTCATTGACCTGAAACATGGATTCAAATAAGGACTTCTGACTTTTCATATCTGCATACATGTTCCAGGTTAGTGGCTCAGCATTGAAGCCACTGGATCAGCATATCAGTCTGAGAACTTGAATTTCCAAAAGGAAGTTGTTCATATCAGCCCTTGTATTCCATGACAGGGTTTCTTATGGCTGACCGAGACATGGAAATCATTATCAAGCCGGTGTCTTTCCAATCTGCACCTGAAAGTCAGAACCACCAGTAAGACCTGTGATTTTCTAAAACCATGGCTTTCATATTCTGCGACAATGAAGACACAACAAAACTAAAGCATGGCAGATACGGATGTCATTTTCAAATGCTGCTCAGGAAACGCCAAGTACTTTCTTGCACTGTTTTAATAAAGTACCTGAAAACAAGGAGATTAAGTTGCTTAATGGACAGAGATTTATGGGAATGGTCACATGTACTCTATTAGATAAGAACCATTTGTGATATCCTGCAGTACATGTTTTTCACTCACATAGAAAACAGGATTTTAGCGGTGTAAGATTATATATAGAATTCTGTGATAAAGCTTAGCATCACATTTTCTTTATTTAATTTTCTTTTCTTGTATTTGTAGAGATAAACTATTCCCAGCATTAGGATTTGGTGCACAGCTGCCTCCAGACTGGAAGGTAACCTCATTTTCCCTCATTATGTGATGATGTAGTATGTATAGAAGAATAGAACTGAATGTGCATGGTTAAAGCAGACCTATATGCATTCTTGAGTTTGCAAAATGCTACAACTTTCTACAGAAATAGAGTGCCTAGAGGTCTAAGGTTTGACCTATAGTACCAATTTTATAGATGAATTGAACTATCAGTTTAAATTAGGGCTTGAAAAAGCCGCTCGCTAAATGCGAGGAGAAATTCCTCTGTGGCGAGCGGCTGCGAGCGGTGAGCACAGATGAAGCATGGAGCGACTGCACCTGCGCTCCAAGCCTCATTGTGAAGCCGAGTTCCGGTTTACAACTTCCGGTTTCTGGCTTCTGCGGCACCTCTGCTGAGGGGACAGGTACAGGAGAGGTCCGCTCTCCTCTGCCGCGGGGGACTTGGTGGGACAGTAAATACTGTATACAACATGTCCTATCACTATAATGGAGTACGGGGGAGCTGGGATATACATTACTGTATACATGTCATATCACTATAATGGAGTACAGGGGAGCTGGGATATACATTACTGTATACATGTCATATCACTATAATGGAGTACAGGGGAGCTGGGATATACATTACTGTATACATGTCATATCACTATAATGGAGTACAGGGGAGGTGGGATATACACACTGTATACAACATGTCCTATCACTATAATGGAGTACAGGGGAGGTGGGATATACATACTGTATACATGTCATATCACTATAATGGAGTACAGGGGAGGTGGGATATACATTACTGTATACATGTCATATCACTATAATGGAGTACACGGGAGCTGGGATATACATTACTGTATACATGTCATATCACTATAATGGAGTACAGGGGAGGTGGGATATACATACTGTATACATGTCATATCACTATAATGGAGTACACGGGAGCTGGGATATACATTACTGTATACAACATGTCCTATCACTATAATGGAGTACAGGGGAGGTGGGATATACATACTGTATACATGTCATATCACTGTAATGGGGTACAGGGGAGGTGGGATATACATTACTGTATACAACATGTCCTATCACTATAATGGAGTACAGGGGAGGGGGATATACATTACTGTATACATGTCATATCACTATAATGGAGTACAGGGGAGCTGGGATATACATTACTGTACACATGTCATATCACTATAATGGAGTACAGGGGAGCTGGGATATACATTACTGTATACATGTCATATCACTATAATGGAGTACAGGGGAGCTGGGATATACATACTGTATACATGTCATATCACTATAATGGAGTACAGGGGAGCTGGGATATACATACTGTATACAACATATCCTATCACTATAATGGAGTACAGGGGAGGTGGGATATACATACTGTATACATGTCATATCACTATAATGGAGTACACGGGAGCTGGGATATACATTACTGTATACAACATGTCCTATCACTATAATGGAGTACAGGGGAGGTGGGATATACATACTGTATACATGTCATATCACTATAATGGAGTACAGGGGAGGTGGGATATACATTACTGTATACATGTCATATCACTATAATGGAGTACAGGGGAGGGGGATATACATACTGTATACATGTCATATCACTATAATGGAGTACAGGGGAGGGGGGATATACATACTGTATACATGTCATATCACTATAATGGAGTACAGGGGAGCTGGGATATACATTACTGTATACATGTCATATAATAGAGTACAGGGGAGGGGGGATATACATTACTGTATACACGTCATATCACTATAATGGAGTACAGGGGAGGGGGGAAATACATTACTGTATACATGTCATATCACTATAATGGAGTACAGGGGAGGGGGATATACATACTGTATACATGTCATATCACTATAATGGAGTACAGGGGAGGGGGATATACATTACTGTATACATGTCATCACTATAATGGAGTACAGGGGAGCTGGGATATACATTACTGTATACATGTCATATAATAGAGTACAGGGGAGGGGGGAAATACATTACTGTATACATGTCATATCACTATAATGGAGTACAGGGGAGGGGGATATACATTACTGTATACATGTCATATCACTATAAAGGAGTGCAGGGGAGGGGGGATATACATTACTGTGTACATGTCATCACTATAATGGAGTATAGGGGAGGGGGGATGTACATTACTGTATACATGTCATCACTATAATGGAGTACAGGGGAGGGGATATACATTACTGTATACATGTCATATCACTATAATGGAGTACAGGGGAGGGGGGCTATACATTACTGTATACATGTCATATCACTATAATGGAGTACAGGGGAGCTGGGATATACATTACTGTATACATGTCATATCACTATAATGGAGTACATGGGAGGGGGATATACATTACTGTATACATGTCATATCACTATAATGGAGTACATGGGAGGGGGGATATACATACTGTATACATGTCATATCACTATAATGGAGTACATGGGAGGGGGGATATACATACTGTATACATGTCGTATCACTATAATGGAGTACATGGGAGGGGGATATACATTACTGTATACATGTCATATCACTATAATGGAGTACAGGGGAGGGGGGATATACATTACTGTATACAGTTTTATATTTTGGACTATTCTAAAGAAAAATGTAATTTCATAAGCTTTAAGGGGGTGTGGTTGGGGGGGCAGACTGGGGGTGGGGTTGGGGGTGGACCTGGGCAAGGTTGGGTGGAGCAATTGGTGGAGAGTAAGTTTTGTGACCGGCTAGTAGGTCTGGACTCGAAATTTTAACCCCTGTTTAAATCATATAAATACATCCCAAGTGCATAAAAGCAAATTGTGTTTAATATTTTCGTTAAATTTAGTACATAGTTATATAGTTAGTCTGGCTGAAAAAAAGACAAAAGTCCATCCAGTTCAATCATTAAAAAAAATAAATAAAAGTTATAATCCTACACCCACAGTTGATCCAGAGGAAGGCAAAAAAAAACAGCAAAGCATGATTCAATTTGCTCCTGCAGGGAAAAAAATTCTTTCCTGATCCCCCGAGAGGCAATCAGATATTTCCTGGACCAACTTTATCTATAAATCTTAGTATACAGTTACCGTATTTTCTGGCGTATAAGACGACTTTTCAACCCATGAAAATCTTCTGAAAAGTCGGGGGTCGTCTTATACGCCGGTATACGGCGAGCCGGTGTCAGGGCGGCACTTTTTCGAGGAGCGGCGCCGCCCCCCCTCCTCCTCCAACGGACACTAAGTACAGGGGTGGACAGAGGAGCTGCTGTACCTTACCTGGCTCCGGTCCCGGTCCCACGACGATCCGGTCCAGGAAGCGCGGCTGCGCCTTCTTTCAGTTCGGCCGCTCGATGGTCGCGCTGCCGCTCAGCTCCGCCTCCTCACCGGTGATTGGGTGCCAGCACTGGAAAGGCACACAGGCGACCAATCACCGGCGAGGAGGCGGAGCCGAGCGGCCCCGCGAAAATCAAGCGGCCGAACTGAAGGAAGGAGCAGCCGCTCCTCTCCCCCCCACTGACACTAACGATGGGGCACTATTCCTCCCCCACTGACACTAACGATGGGGCACTATTCCTCCCCCACTGACACCAACGATGAGGCACTGTTCCTCCCCCACTGACACCAACAATGGGGCAATATTCCTCCTCCCCACTGACACCAACGATGGGGCACTATTCTCCCCACTGATACCAACGATGGGGCACTATTCCTCCTCCCCACTGACACCAACGATGGGGCACTATTCTCCCCACTGATACCAATGATGGGGCACTATTCCTCCTCCCCACTGACACCAATGATGGGGCACTATTCTCCCCACTGATACCAATGATGGGGCGCTATTCCTTCCACTGATACCAATGATGGGGCGCTATTCCTCCCACTGACACCAATGATGGGGCGCAATTCCTCCCACTGACACCAATGATGGGACGCAATTCCTGCCACTGACACCAATGATGGGGCGCTATTCCTCCCACTGACACCAATGATGGGGCGCTATTCCTCCCACTGACACCAATAATGGGGCGCTATTCCTCCCACTGACACCAATGATGGAGCACTACTCCTCGCACTGACACTAATGATGGGACACTATTCCTCCCACTGACACCAATGATGGGGCACGATTCTTCCCACAGTGGGAGGAATAGTGTCCCATCATTGGTATCAGTGGGAGGAATAGTGCCCCATCATTGGTGTCAGTGGGAGGAATAGCACCCCATCATTGGAATACCATACTGAAATAGCATACCATATTGAAATCAAATCTGATCTTTTTTCATTTTTATTTGGTGTGCGTTGGAAGAGGGGTAGTCTTATACGGCGAGTATAGCTCAAACCCTATATTTTAACAGGAAAAGTAGGGGGTCGTCTTATACGCCCAGTCGTCTTATACGCCGGAAAATACGGTATATTCTGTGTATCCAAGATAGAATCCAGGCCTTTTTTAAAGCAATCCACTGAGCTGGCCAGAACCGACTCTTGAGGGAGTCTAGTAGAAATGTCTTTCTTCTGCCAGCAGTTGCAGAGTGGGACCCATGCTTTAGCCCGACCATACATGGATTTGATTTGACAAGTTTGATCCATGTATGGGCAGGCTGATTGTACCCAAGTCAGTTCATTGATCGACTTTGGTACAACCAGCCTGTTGGATTTTTTTACATTCAATTACTGCCGGAGGGTATAGCTGTTAGCAGTAATCATTGTGTTCTGCCACTTGGGAAGGCCCTCTGCATCAACACCGATGGGGGCATTGGATGTAGACCGAGTCATCTATGGGCTGTTTTAGACTGTGGCTGCCTTAGAAAGAAAGTGAACTATAAGTCACTAAACATCTCTTTTGATAAATCTAGAATGTTTTTAGCTGATTTAAACTGAGAGCTCAGTTGGTGTTTAAACCAAGTCTTTCATCCCTCATTGTTCTAGGAGTGGTTCAAAGCATGAAATGTCAAACAGAAGTCCTAGTCATAAAGATCTCTATGCAGTACATGAGAAGACACATTAACCTGTTTATCAAGCACAGGCAGAATGTTTAGCAGTCTCCCTAAGTTCTTCTGATTAGGGCAGGTGTGCGCTACAACATGAGTTCAGCTGCAATGCTGAGTGACTACCAGCAGGAGGTGCAGGCTTAAATGAGAAGTTCGCCTTTTGTGAAGAAATAATAAATGCACGTATTTTTTCATAAACTAAATGTGCATTTATTATTTTTTCCCACAAGAGCCTGTAAAGTAATGCACCCGCGACCAGTTGTTGATGGGTGCAATGTCAGGCTCCTGCAGACAAGCCTTACAGCTTTCAGCCCATACCTCTGTATGGACTGTCTGTTTGAAAGCTGCAGGGCTTGTGAATGAACTAGGAAAGAGCGCCTTTGCAGTTCATTAGCCACTTCCCGTCCGGCCCATGTATATAAACGGCCGGATGGGAGCAGTGCAGGGGCGGGTTGCTGTTCATAAATGGCGCCTACCATTTTAGCCTGTGCGCGCTCCCTGGGAGCGCGTGGCACTGTGATCCAGTGCCCGCTGTGTCCTCCGATAGATGTACGTGATCTCTGTGCGAGGTCCCGATCATGTGATCATGAATAGTAATAAGCAAGATGTCACTTCTAACATCATTGCTTACTACTATTGAAATCTGTAAATGATTACAGAGATCACATGGTACAAGGCTATTCACAACAGCCTTGTACCATGAGACAAGCTGTGACCAATCACAGCTCTCACAGTATTTCTCAATGTCTGCAAGAAAGTGAAATTATCAGTGTTAAAAAAAAAAAAAAAATCTTCATCACTCCCCACAAGTAGTACAGTATCACTATAGTGACACTGTACTGCTAGGGTGACCGTATATTGAAAAAAAAAAAACTTCATATAAAAATGTAAAAAATTTTTTTGAAAAATTATACATCCATAGAGGCTGTAAAAGCAATCATTTTTCCTTCTCTCTGACTGCATTTTTGCAGCCATTGAGAAATACTGTGAGCGCTGTGATTGGTCACAGCTTGTCACATGGTACAAGGCTGTTGTGAATAGCCTTGTACCATGTGACCTCTGTGATCATTCACAGATTTCACACGTAGTGAGCAATGATGTCAGAAGTGACATCTTCCTTACTACTCTTCATGTGATCACTGATTGGCCAATGTCCAGCGATCGGTGTTCGGACACAGCGGGCACTAGATCGCGGTGCCACACGCTCCCAGGGAGCGTGCACAATCCAAAATGGCGGGCGCTGTTTATGAACGACAACCCGCCCCTGCACTGACAGGAAGTGGATAAGCATAGTACACACAATGAGAAAGTCAGATGAAAAATACCGCTTTGGGAACGATCGTTCGATAATCTGATTGTTAGTACACAACTTTTTTCAGAGCCGATCACAACAGTTCATGCAAATTTATCAGAAAGGACAAGCATGAAAATTGTTCTCACACAATACCAGAGTGAACGATTTTTTATTTAATGAGTACAGTATTCATCTGAAAAAATTTGAGTGACCAAGACCGCGCATGGAAACAAAATAATACATTACAATACAATATGTTACATCACTTCCAAAGTTGTATTCTGTCATAGAAGAATATGGGCAACTTTAGTAACCTCTTTATTTTCGATATGAAATTAGAATGCAGAAATAAATGGACAATCATTCGTCCAATATTCTCATCGTGTACGAGGCTTTAGCCTTTACTATTGATTGCTACACATGTGAATATATTGGAATACAAAAATAACTGGGACAATCAAGATCTGTTTATTATTTTGCAATACTTGTGGTCATATCCTACTATATTCATATGTTCACACATGGGTTGTCATAAGGAAGAATTGGCATCAGGGGTGGACTGACAACTCATGGGGCCCCCGGGCAATAGGGGATCATGGGGCCCCTGTGTCCTTGCCCAAACTAAAAAAAAACTTTGAAAAAGGTACCAGGGGCATCTCATGGGGTCCCCCTACTGACCCCGGGCCCTCGGGCAGTGCCCGAGTTTCCAAATGGTCAGTCCACCCCTGATTGGCATAAGGTAGAATTAGAGAAGTACTGCATTCCTTTTATCATATAGTGGTAAACATGTGACCTGATGTCATTGGTCTGCGGCTTAATCAGAATGCTTCATATTTTAGGTGTCTCATGAATTTGCTATCAACTTTAATCCGACAAGCCCGTTCTGCTCAGGTGATTTTATGTTTGTCTCTTGTAGTGGATGTTTTACAAATTTTTCATACTGTGATATTTAAAGATGGCATCTAAGGCTGGCCATACATTATACATTTTTCTTTTACAATTTTCTTTTAGATTTACAAAAAACATAATATGGAGGTCAACCCTAAACATTTTCAATTTGTATGCAGTCAGGAAGGCTCTTGCACTACATAGCTGAAGATAAATCTAACGGAAATTGAACAAGAAAATTATATAATGTGTGGCCAGCTTAACCCCGGTATTCGGTATTCCCGAGTGTAGCTCGGGGTTAACTTTCAGTACCAGAAGCAGTAACCCCAAGCTACACTCGGGAATACACTGCAGCGTTGCTCTGGGATCCCTTCTGCACTTACCTTGTCCTGCGCTCCCGCGATGTCCCTCCTGCAGCGTCCATGGCCATGTTCTCTGGCTGATGCTGGCATCCGTCTTCCGGGTTCCGTTCCCTGCGAGTGTCGGTATGTACGGGCGATGGAACCGGCGGGAATTTAAAAAATGTTAAAATGTGACATTCACTCAATACACTAAAATCTGATAGTAAAACATTACTGTATCAAACGATTTCACATACATTTTTTCCCGAGTGCTTTGTCCTGCGCCCTGCCTACATTTTTACTGTTCTTTCTGCCTGGAAACTGAGAAAAGTCCATGGCATCCAAAAAGCGTCCCTTTAGGTCAAAAGCGATTTTAGACCAGCTAGAGAACAGCGATAGTAAATCAGAACCACTTGCAGAATTGAGTGATAATGATTTGTGGGGAAATTCGTCATCAGACACTAAAAATGGTTTTGCGACTTTGCTCAGTGATGTGCGAACTTGGCGCTATATTTCAAATTTCAGTGTTTTTAGTTTGATTATATTATTGAATTAAATTTATTATTATATTATTATTTTTTATGATTATTTATTATATTATAATTTAGGATTTCGTGTTTCAAATTTTATATGACTTTGTGTTTCAAATACCCGGGATGTTTACTAGACTCTTGTTTGGACAGATTTCAGTGAATTATTCCTAAGAATTACAGGCCTACAATAAAAAAACAACATATTTCCATTAAAAATAATGTACCACTTTGAGCACAGAAATACTGAAATAATCAGACCGCTATCGAGGTTAAGAAATATATGTATGTTGGAAAGATACTGGAAGGATAAATCCTGCACCATTGTTTTATATCTCTCATCTTCTACTATTACTGTCACAGAGACCTCTTCTTTTCAGGTCTATTTTTCTCCATCCATGAAGGTACAATATCATACTGCCTGTTAGAATTTTTTTCATTTCACAAAAGAATGCAGCTAGGGCAGTGAGACTCCTCCATGTTGAAAACCATCGAGCTTTCTGGTTGCTCTATTAGCCAAATCCCAATACCTAGATTTTGAATGCTTTTATCCTAAATTTTCAAGGAGGATGACTGCCTAGAATTATGTGACAAGTGTGAGAAGCCCATTGACACGGACTACAATGGATTATATTCTTGGGTTTATTACTACAGTTGTAATGTATCTTAGAGAGCAATCACAGATTGATCTTTCTTGTTGCATGGAGCTGTTTAGTACATGTCAAAATTTGAAATTTTTTGAAGAACTGAAAGCTGTTTGTGCATTTTTCTTATAGGAGTTGAAGGCATTATAGAAGCATATTCCTCTTGTCTCCCTCACATACGCTTTTATGGACCAACCAACTTCTCCCCAATAATCAACCACGTGGCTCGATTTGCAGCACAAGCAACAACTCAAGACGCAGCAGCAGTAAGTACATTATTCAGTAATTAATAAAGCAGACTTGAATAAATAAAGTCAAATCAAAGTCCAAAAATAGAGTCCAAAATACTTGAAACAAATCCAAAAAGCTCGGATCCTAAAAAGAGTCGATGATGGATTCCAGATATTCTTCATATACATACAGTTGCAAGAAAAAGTATGTGAACCCCTTGGGATTACGTGGCGTTTTGCATGAATTGGGCATAAAATGTGCTCTGAACATCATCTAAGTCACAACAATAGAAGAACACAGTCTGCTGAACATAATACTACACAAACATTAGATGTTGCCATGGTTTAATTGCACATAACATGTAAACATTCACAGTGCAGGGAGGAAAAAGTATGTGAGGCCCTAGCTTAATGACTTCTCCCAGAGCTAATTGGAGCCAGGAGTGAGCCAACCTGACTCCAATCAGTGTGATGATATTGGATGTGTTGCTGACAGCTGTCCTGCCCTTAAAAAACACACACCTGTTTTGGGTTTACTGGTTTCAAGAAGCACTGTCTGATGTGAACCATGCCTCGCAGAAAAGAGCTCTCAGAAGACCTACGATCAAGAATTGTTGACTTGCATGAAGCTGGAAAGGGTTACAAACGTATCTCCAAAAGCCTTGATGTTCTTGTGTCCATGGTAAGACAGTCTGTCTACAAATGGAGAAAGCTTAGCACTGTTGCTACTCTCCCTAGGCGTGGTCATCCTGTAAAAATGACTGCAAGAGCACAGCGCAGAATGCTGCATGAGGTAAAGAAGAATCCCAGAGTGTCAGCTAAAGACCTACAGAAATCTCTGGCACATGCTAACATTTTTGTTGACACATCTACAATAAGGAAAACATTAAACAAGAATGGAGTACATGGGAGGACACCACGGAGGAAGCCATTGCTGTCCAAAAAGAATATTGCAGCACGTTTGAAGTTTGCAAAAGAGCACCTGGATGTTCCACAGCACTACTGGCAAAATATACTGTGGACAGATGAAACCAAGATTGAGTTGTTTGGGAAGAACACACAACACTATGTGTGGAGAAAAAAAGGCACAGCACACCAACATCAAAACCTCATCCCCACTGTAAAACATGGCGGAGGGAGCATCATGGTTTGGGGCTGCTTTGCTGCCTCAGGGCCCGGACCGATTGTTGTCATTGATGGGAAAATGAATTCCAGAGTTTATCAAGACATTTTGCAGGAAAACGTACGACCATCTGTCCGCCAACTGAAGCTCCACAGAGGATGGGTGATGCAACAGGACAATGACCCAAAGCATACAAGTCATTCAACAAAATAATGGCTGCAACAGCACAGAATACACCTTCTGGAGTGGCCCAGTCAGAGTCCTGACCTCAACCTGATTGAAATGCTGTGGCATGACCTTAAGAGAGCGATTCACACCAGACATCCCAAGAATATTGCTACACTGAAACAGTTTTGTGAAGAGGAGTGGTCCAAAATGACTCCAGATCGTTGTGCAGGTCTGATCTACTACTACAGGAAACGTTTGGTTGAGGTTATTGCTGTTAAAGGAGGGTCAACCAGTTATTAAGTCCAAAGGTTCACATACTTTTTCCTTCTTGCACTGTGAATGTTTACATTTTATGTGCAATTAAACCATGGCAACATCTAATGTTTGTGTAGTATTATGTTCAGCAGACTGTGTTCTTCTATTGTTGTGACTTCATGCAAAACTCCACGTAATCCCAAGGGGTTCACATACTTTTTTTTTGCAACTGTAAAAGAAAGGTGAAATCAGCATCCATACTGAGAGGAATGTAAACAGCATCAACACTCGGCAGTAGCTCCAATGCAATGGACGTTCAAGTCTGAAGGAGAGTCTTAAACCACCTCCGATGGTGGTAGATGGAAGTCCTGGGGATAGGAACAGCCGTGTGTACCAGAACCCAAAATGGCCACTGAAGCACTTCCGGAAACGTCAGTGCGTCACTACGTCACGTGCCCCTGGTTCATATGTCCCAAAAAAAAAATACAAACTCAGGGGATCTCTGAGGGAAGGAGAATAAAGGCGGCCATAGATGAAACCGAAAAAAAAAAAGTCGATCCATCCGTTTTACACTAAAGAGAAGTTAATGATCTGCTTCTCTCGAACGGGAATGTTGCAAAATTTTCATTCGAACAGCACCTGCAGCCAATGGTCTGCAGAGCTGATCAGTGTATTCTGACAGCAGAGGGGTCCCGGCTGTCAGAATACAATAACGCAGCAGAAAGGAATTCACCATGCGTCTCACCTGTGTGGATAGGGAAATCCATGTGTTATTTTTAGCAGCCCACTGGCTGATCAAAAATAAAGATCTATCTGTTACTAGCTTTAGAAAACTGATAGCCACACCCCTTGTGACATCTTCTCATACCGCTGTAGTGCAAGCAGCCATATTCTACACAAGAGACAATGCTGATTTGAATTCAGTAGCAGTGCAGCAGTGTTGTCTCCCCATCAAAGGAAGCTGCCTGCAGTGAACCTCACTGGCACAATTAACAGGTATTTGTGGACTTTCAGGGGGGTGACGGGAGTAACTGCAGATGCCTATAATTAGGTGTTGTAGTACATATTATGGAGGCCATAGTTATACTTTCAATTTTCCCTACTGCAGTGTGGAAACATTAGACTCAGAAAATGCTGTATATTTCTAAATATTTTCTTGGCTGTCTGAAGAGAGCTATATCTACGCTATTCGTTGGCCATAAGTAAACTTTCAATTCTCCTCATTCCTCTTCGGATATTCTAGTTTTAGGGCTCATGTACACTGCAGCTACTAAACTGACGTTCAGGAGCAGTTCAGCATTTTTTTCAGCAGCCCCTGAACTCTCCCTAATGTTTTCCTATGTGTCCATGTACACATCGTCGTTTACAGGCAGTTGAGTTTACAGTCATTTTTTTCAACCCACCAAACTTACGTTCAGGAGTAGATTTTACCGGCGTGTCAAACACTTGTAAACGCGGTTAACTGCGTTTATAAGCATTTGCGTTTAGAAGCGTTTTTTAACTATTCTATATCCAGATGCTGTCTAGAGCCTTTTTTCATTGTCAGAAATGCATGCAAAGTGTTTTCCATGTATTCAAATGGACCCGGTACACCAGCGCAGTCAGTTCCAGGTTGTGCGTGAAGCAAAAAATGGTAGAACGTGCCGCCTTATGCTCACGATGGGATCCATAGTGAGTACAACCAGAAAAGACAGGTCATCTCAACACATACTGCTCTCTTCTTCTGTTCTCTCTATTTCTCTCAAAATGTCTGAAATAGTAAATTTTCTACTGTTTTTCAGTGCATTCTGGACATTTTGGAAGATCTCCTGAGATTATCTTAAAAAAAAATGCTTCTAAACGCGGTATGCAAACATGGCTAAACTGATGGTTTTTAACCTACGTTTTCCAGCAGTCAGTTTCCATCGTTCAGAAGAGTTTCCCAAACGCCAGTGTACATGAATCCTAAGTGTTGTAGCACATATTGTGGAGGCCATAGTTATACTTTAAATTTTCCATAGTGCAGTATGGAAACCGTAGACGCAGAAAATGCTGTATATTTCTAAATATTTTCTTTGACGTCTGTAGAGAGCCATATCTACGCTATTCGTTGGCCTTAAGTAAACTTTGAATTCTCATCCTTCCTCTTAGGATATTCTAGTTTTAGACATAATGGAATAAGAGAAGTAATTAATATACTTTACGGAGTGTATTCATTTATTGCTCTTCCCTGTAGCAGACAGATTTCTTAGACATTACACTTGTCACAAACCTTGGCAAGTCACGCTTTGCTAATGATAAAAAAAAAAAAAACGCTTACAGTAACTGCATGTCAAAAAAAAATCAGTGGATCCTGAGATAATGGCCTCTGTAGTTGTTGAATATGAATCTTGACTTTACCTGTAAAAGACAAGCTAGGCCCTATCCTACCATGTTTCATGTTCATGTACATGTTTCATCAGTTTGCATTGCCAAGGTGTCTATAAGGTTTTTTTTCTACATATTATGTTTTTATTTCAAGAAAGTCTCAGAGACAGAGACATACAGAGTATATGTCAACAGTACAACTGAAACTTCTGCCAGAAAATCATACATCAGTTCATCTCAATGTCCATAGATGAGTTAAGAGTAGGAGGTGAGTCCCATTTTCAAAGGAAAGTAATAAGAATAGGGTTAAAGTGATATTAAAGGCTTCTTTTTAAAAACAAAAAATTAAAAATAACAAACATGTTATACTTACCTGCTCTGTGCAAAACCACTCTTCTTGGGTCCCCTGCCAGCACTTCTGGGTCCTCCTCCCTGAGCAGTGTCCCCATAATGAGCCACTTGCTAAGGGGACACCGGCGCGTGCTTGCTCCTGAGTCCCGCTCTCTGCTTCCATAAGACACAGCAGAGCACAGCTCGTCCCTGCCCCCAGTTCCCTTTTCACTGGCTGTAATTCACAGCAGCAGAAGACAATGGCTCAGACACAGCAGTGGAAGCCAATGAGGTGGCAGAGACCCAGCGCAGCCACTGCTCTCCTGCACATGGCTGGACCGAGATCAAGCTCGGGTGACTATGTGGGGAGGAAGGACTGGGGAGGGAGCTGCACACAGAAGGTTTTTTTTTACCTTCCTGCATACAATGCAGGAAGGTAAAAAAACCTTCAGCCTTTACAACTTCTTTAATTGGTATATGGATTGTGGACTATGGCTCTTCCCAGCATGTATCTGTAGGGTAGTGAGGTTAGATAAGGAGAGGAAGGTGAGAGAGAGGGAGAAATTTAAAAAAAATTATTTTTTTTGTTTGTTTTTTTTTTTGTGTGGGTTTTTTTTAGTTTGTTTTGTTTTTGTTTTTTTGTGCCGTTTTTTGTGTTTTTTTTAAAGAGCAGGATCGAATTTCACAAATGGTACTCATATGAACACTCATAGGAATTACAAGGCTCACCGAATATAATTAAAAATACTTTTTTCTGCATGAGTATGAAAATTGACATACATTTCTCACTGTCAGTTTTAGAATTTCAGCTGGGGCCATACAAACCTGCTGTGTATTTATTTATTTTCCAGCAATACTTCATCCTTCTCATCATAACAGACGGTGTCATTAGTGACATGGATGAAACAAGACATGCCGTTGTACAAGCCTCCAAGCTGCCCATGTCCATTATCATCATCGGGGTGGGGAATGCAGACTTTTCTGCCATGGAGTTTCTTGATGGGGATAACAGAGTACTCCGCTCTCATACCGGAGAGGAAGCATCACGGGATATTGTACAGTTTGTGCCATTTCGGGAGTTTCGTAATGTAAGTAGACTGTATTTCTGTCAGTATTGTAGTAGTCTGTTTATTACTGCATATACCAGTTCTTGTTTTTGGTGTGGCTATAGATGAGTAGACATTCATTAATTATATCAGGAGGTAAATGTTTTATCTTACTTTGTCACCATTGGTTCATATTTAAACTTGATTCCAGCAATGTAAAGTTTCTTTACATAAGCAATCTAGTTATTGCAGTCATATTACTGGTAAATTTTGCTCATCTTCAAAATCAGATCTAAAGAGTAAAAGAGAAAGCAGTGAAATTAGGGTAAGAATAAGACTGGTTGAACACAAACCCTGTCAGCTGAATGTGAGAGTTTTTTGCAGTGTTCTTCTCAACTCCAATCCAATCCACAATAACAGTGGTTTCCAAACTGTGGCCCAGGGGCTGGATGTGGTCCTTTGCTTGCCTTTATCTGGCCCTTGGGGCACTATTCCTTCCACTGACGTCAACGATGGGGTACTTTTCCTCCCACTGACACCAATGATGGGGTACTTTTCCTCCCACTGACACCAACGAGGGGGTACTTTTCCTCCCACTGACACCAGCGATGGGGTACTTTTCCTCCCACTGACCCCAACGATGGGGTACTTTTCCTCCCACTGACACCAGTAATGGGGCACTATTCCTCCCATTGACACCAATGATGGGACAGTATTCCTCCCACTAACACCATTGATGGTTCTTCTCAACTTCAATCCAATCCACTACAACAGTGGTTTCCAAACTGTGGCCCGGGGGGCAGATGTGGTCCTTTGCTTGCCTTTATCTGGCCCTTGGGGCACTATTCCTCCCACTGACACCAATGATGGGACACTATTCCTCCTACTGACACCAACGGTGGGACACTATTCCTCCTACTGACACCAACGATGGGACACTATTCCTCCCACTGACACCAGTGATGGGGCACTATTTCTCCCACTGACACCAGTGATGGGGCACTATTTCTCCCACTGACTCCAGTGATGGGGCACTATTTCTCCCAGTGACACCAGTGATAGGGCACTATTTCTCCCACTGACACTAGTGATGGGGCACTATTTCTCCCACTGACACTAGTGATGCGGCACTATTTCGCCCACTGACACCAGTGATGGGGCACTATTTCTCCCACTGACACCAGTGATGGGTCACTATTTCTCCCACTGACACCAGTGATGGGACACTATTCCGGCTACTGACACCAACGATGGGACACTATTCCGCCCACTGACACAAACGATGGGACACTATTCCTCCCACTGACTCCAACAATGGGACACTATTTTTTTCCCTGATGCTAATGATGAGGCATTGTTCCTCCCAATAATGCCAATGATGGGGCATTGACGCCAAGGCATTTTCTACTTACACTGGCCACAGTCCGGCCCCTTCAAAGTCTTAAGGACCATACACTGGCCCTTTGTGTAGTAAGTTTGGAGACCCCTGAACTAGAAGCAGACAACCACTAGTATTTACAGTAGTTAATACACCCTCTTCAGTCAGATGTAATAATTGGACCAGATATCCATCATTGGAGCTGTAGATTAACCTTTCTTGACTGTTTTACCCGTGAGGGATCCTAAGGAAACTCCTGCTAAACCAATTATTGGTGGCCAGTGGGAAGAATGCCCCTTTAAAGTGGTGACCAGACTGCCACCTTTACAGATGACGAAAAAGATCCTTGGTGTCATGCAGGTGCCTCTGCCAAGTGGCACGAACCCCAGAACTTTGAAATCACCACAAATGTAAGGTCAAATAGTCACAGTTTGAGACAACCTGGCACCCTCTGGAGAAACACCAGGGCTCCATGGATCCCTGGTTATCCCCTTCACATCTAGTACCAACATCCCTTTAATAGAGTTTGTACGCCCTGGGAAGGGGGGGAAGGATCAGCGATCATGTGTCCGCTGTGATTGGCTTGTCAAAGTGGTCACGTGATCTGGACGCGGTTCCACTGGCTATCATTCTTTAGTGAGGACCAAGAGTTGTCTTTGACAGCTTGATCTCTGTGTTGTAAGCATGCTCTCAGCACAAAACCATCGGCTGCCCAGTGCAGCGTTAAAGCCCACTCTTGTGCACATATGTGTTATATGAGCTGCAATAGGTTAACCTCTTCACGCCGGCCGAACGTAAATGTGTGGCCTCCCGGCGTCTGGGCCTAGACACAGAGCGGCCGCACATTTGCGTTCTATTAACCACTTCCCGACCGACCGTTGTATATAAACGGCCGGACGGTGGCACTGCAGGGTCGGGTGGCCATTTATAAACGGCCTCCCCGCACCCTGCTTGTGCGCGCTCCCCGGGAGTGCGCAGCACAGCGATCCGGTGCCCGCTGTGTCCTCCGGACACAGTGAAACACTGATCGTCGGACAGGACCTCTGTATGAGGTCCCGATCATGTGATCACTGATTGGCCAATCAGTGATCACATACAAAGTAGTAAGCAAGATGTCACTTGTGACATCATTGCTTACTACGGGTGAAATCTGTGAATGATCACAGAGGTCACATGGTACAAGGCTATTCACAACAGCCTTGTACCATGTGACAAGCTGTGACCAATCACAGCTCACTTGGTAGTTCTCAATGGCTGCAAGAATGCAGACAGAGAGAAAGAGAAATGATTGCTTTTACATCCTATATGGGTGTATAAGCAATCAGTGTAAAAAAAAAATCATCACCCCCCAAATGTAGTACAGTGTCACCATGGTGACACTGTAGTGCTAGGGTGACAGTATGTAAAAAAAAAATAATAATAATAAAAAAAAAATAAAAATGTAAAAAAAAATATTTAAAAATTATAATTTTTGGTTATAAACTAATTTGGCTTATTTTTTTTTTATACTAAAAAGATAACTGAATAAATTTTGGCCAAGATATATGATGAAATATTATTTATTTGCAAAATTTGCAAAACACTTTTTTTCAAAATGTTTGGACATTTTCAGTTACATAGCAAAAAAAATTAAAATCCCAGCGGTGAATAAATACCACCAAAATAAAGTTTTATCTGTCTCCAAAAAACGGTAAAAAATTCATATGGGTACAGTGTTGCATGACCGCACAATTGTCATTAAAAGTGTGACAGCGCTGAAAGCTGAAAAATGCCCTGGTCAGGAAGGGGGTAAAAGTGTCCGGACTGGAAGTGGTTAAAAAAAGACATGTGCTGAGAGCACGCGCCCTGCACGCTCCCAGCACACATGTCCGGTACTCACGGAAAGGTCCTGATCTCCTCTTTCGATTGGGACTTTTCCCGATCATGTGATGGTGTGTCACGGCAGTAACATGACCCTAAACCCTGCCCTGCCTCCTGGCTTCTGAAACCCTTAAAGGGCCGGGAGGCACCAGTGCGAAGGGGTTAAGAACAACTGCTAAAAAAGAGCACAGAGAAGGTGCACACACCCAGTGCATTAACCAAGGTTTATTCAAAGATATAAAAGACAAAAACATACAGACAAAGCATGTATAAAAAGCTTTTGCATAATGGAGATGCCACAACAGCAGGCAATGTGTTCCAACTGTCAGTGCGGTCAGGAGGCTGACGCGTTTCAGGGACGAGTCCCTTTCCATAGAGCTGCTGTAGACAATCAATCTTTGATTCCCAGTGCATCATCCTGCTGCTAGGATCTCTCTTTATATATAATTTTTTTTTTCTAATTTTTTTAATCTGAACTTGGCTTACATTATGTAAATAAGCTTACATTCGATGACTGTTTCTACTGATAATCAGAAAAAATGTGAACGATAACAAACTTTACAGGGAAAATCCACTTCTAGGCACAGGTCTATTAGTAAGAATTTTCTATAGCTCCAGTGGATGATTGAGGGATTCAAGAGTTGCAGAAAAACACCCGTGATAACGTGTAATTGTCTTCATCTCATTGCTCCTCAGGCTCCTAAGGAAACTCTGGCCAAAGCGGTACTCGCAGAGCTTCCTCAACAAGTCGTGGATTACTTCAAGAACCACAACCTGCCTCCCACCAAGGCTGAAGCTGTATAATTATCTGGACCTGCAGCTCATATGGCAGGAAGCCTGTGAATTAAACTCATTACAGTATAAAACCAGCAATCTGTCTCAGCAGTGTAAAAATGTCTTTCAGGGTGGTCAGATATGGACATCCTTCTCTGTAGTATTAAAGCCATTGTATTCTTTTTTTTTTTTCTCTTTTAATCCTTTTTTTAATGCCAGAGGTCACTGTGACAATCTGAGACTTCACAAAGCTCTGGCAAGGATCGCTGCTATAATTATCATGGTGTTCTGTGGCTCTCCAGGTATTCTTGTCTTCAGGATGGCCTTTTCCAGGAGAATTCTAGTTGTGTGTTACATTTGTGGCAGGCATCTGACATCAGTCAAGGCCTCATCTGGCGCTTTGCGGTTTGTTCTTTTGCTTCAGATCTAACCCTAATGCAGTCCTAAATCTTTTCAGCTCTTCAGAAACAGATTTCAGAGGATGAGATTTTTTTTTAGCTGTGCCTGTGAGGAAAGGCTCATCCACATTTGTGCCCTTAACTATATGTTTTAATTGCACTTAGAAAACATTTTCAGCGCACAGAACAAACAAGGCCACAGAGTGTTGGTGTATCAAAAAGGATAGAGGAGAGATTTTTGCCTGTAGCAGATTCTGCCATGTATCTAGTGTTGGGATCAGGGGCGGACTGACCATTTGGAAACTCGGGCACTGCCCGAGGGCCCAGGGTCAGTAGGGGCCCCATGAGATGCCCCTGGTACCTTTTTCATAGGCTTTTTTGAGTTTGGGCAAGGGCACAGGGGCCCCATGATCCCCTATTGCCCGGGGGCCCCATCAGTAGTCAGTCCGCCCCTGCTCCCAAGCAAGACATACAATAGAACAATGGGATGCAACCACATGACATTAAACAATCAACAACCCCCCACCCCAATATTAGGACAGATCACCCTGTACCCCTAACAGGCACAGGGTGATTTACACACAGGTATTCCAACTTCACACCAGCAGACAGTCCCATCAGGAGGGAAGGCTGCTGGAGACACCCCCCCCACTAAGCTAATACACAACACATACATCCCATAATAGTTTGCTCCCAAGCAGGGGCAGACTGACCATTTGGAAACTGGGGCACTGCCCGAGGGCCCAGGGTCAGTAGGGGGCCCCATGAGATGCCCCTTGTACCTTTTTCATAGGCTTTTTTGAGCTTGGGCAAAGGACACAGGGGCCCCATGATCCCCTATTGCCCGGGGGCCCCATGAGTTGTCAGTCCACCCCTGGTTGGGAATGAAAGAGAGATTATGTTTCAAGCCCAACTGAACAGTTGGGTGTTTTCATCAGTGCAATCACTTTTTTGCTAAGAGAAAACTGATGAATACAGATTCAGCTTGCATCAGTTTGCACATCTGTCTTCAGTTCAGTTTATGTCATATTCCAGTTCAGCTCTCTTTCATTCATATCATTATATATGCCTCCACGTCTTCTAGTTGTTGCAGAAAGCAAGCAGAGGTGACAAAAGTATAACAAAAATGTTTCTTGCCTAAAAAAACAGATTTAGGCCCCTTTCACATGGGCATCATCCATTCAATCACATTTTTGCTAAAGAAAAAACAAATTCAGTTAACATCCACAAAACACAAAAGGGCGCACTCTCCACGTGCATGACCGTGGTTGCAAATTCATTTTGGTCTGAGCCAAATCTTTTCCACCTCCTTACATCACAGTGTTCAGGCCTGGTAGTTGGCTGCTGAAGCCTGAGCACTACATTTTGGGTGGAAATGATTTGCTCCAAGCATTTACTGAGGGCTGGGATAGAGAAATGCAGTTGGGTGGTGAAGGTAGGTATCAGCAGGTGGAATTCTAGAGATTTTAGGGCAAAGTAACAGTGTATTGCTAACCCACCGATAGTCATACTCATCCATCCATGCTCCCTTGCCACCTCCACACTCCACTGGCGTTATCGCTTTGTTGTTGAAACAGAGCAGGGCTTCCAGGTATGGAGGACCATGTGATCTCCAGAAAATGACAACAATCAAGTGTGAACAGCAAATTGCTGAATTTGAACTCTGTCACATGGTGGCAATAACTTCACCCACTCTAGTAAGCTCTGACATCTTACCCATGGTGAACCTGTGCCGTGAGAAGTCAACAAAGAATCGTTGATGGAAGAGTATACTTTGCTTTACGACTTTGTCTTGAATGCGCATGGAACAGTGGGGTTTACCAAAATCAGGCTGACGTCTGCATACAAACCAATGAAAAAATTGTCGGTAAAATTGACACAATGACTGTCAATCACAGAACTTAAAGTAAGTAAATTACACATTTTACAGCTTCCAGGTTTTATTGCCAAAGCTTAATTAAACAAGCTGAGACTAGAAGCTGATTGGTTTCTAAGCAGAAGTGAGCCTGATCCAGCTTTAGTAAATAAACCCCAGTGTCTCATTCTGTATTACCCGATCCTGCTGTCCGTAACATCTTAAATGATTTGCTACCTTTAATAAATACAGTTTGTAAATAGCTGCTCAAAAAACAGATTAAAGCTCAACTTCAGTTTAATTTAGCTACATACATTGCCAGGACATCACAAAAAATATGTTTGAAGTCTTACAGTTAATTTTTTTTTTTAGAAAGTAGCTACAGTCTAAATAGAAAAGCCTGCCCCTGCCAGCAGCTGCAGATTGGGACTCTTAGACTCTGGACAGAGAGAACCAGCACACGCCCTATTGAGAGCTAGGGCTCCCCAATAAGCAGGGAGCATGAACCTTGCTGATTGAAGAGCTATTGTTCTGGACCAGCAGCGAGGGTGTCAGAACTCTACTTCCCTACAGAGAGGTCCCACTCTGCAGCTGCTGGCAGAGGACAGGCTTTTCTGTTTGGGCTGTGGCTGCTTTAGGGCTCTTGTACACGGCAGCTGATAAACACGTTTAGGAGCTATTCACCATTTTTTTCAGCAGCCCCTGAACTCACCCTAATGTTTTCCTATGTGTCCATTTACACATCTTCGTTTACAGTCGTTTACAGGCATTTGAATTTACAGTGGTTTTTTTGAACGCAGAAAACTTGAGTTCAGCAGTTGATTTTATCAGCGTTTCAAACGCAAAATGCTTGTAAACGCGGCAAATCGCATTTATAAGTGTTTGCATTTTAAACATTTTTTTAACTCTTCCAGTTCCCGATGCTGTCCAGAGCCTTTTTTCATCATGAGAAATGCATGCGTTTTCAGGGTACTCAAATGGACAAAACACTGAACACAGGATGTTCCTACCAAGCTTGTCACACATTGTAATGACCAATTCACACCTCAGACCTCTCTCACCCTTGGAAACAAAAGATATGTTAATGACCATTCACACCTCAAATTCCTCAAGAAGACCCCCTGCCAGATGGCCTTAATGACTCCCTCCACCAGACACCTTTCCCACCCTTGGAAACAAAAGAAATATTAATGAACAACTCACACCTAAGCTAATCTCAACACCTACTGCTTTCTCTGCTTCTACTCTCTGTATTTCTCTGAAACAGTCTGAAATAGTTAATAATTTACCAATTTCCATGCATTCTGGGCATATTGAACGTTCTCCTGTGCTTCTCTTTAAAAAACGTCTCTAAACGCAAATAAACGCGGTATGCAAACGCGGCTAAACAGACTTTTTTTAACCTACGTTTTCCAGCAGTCAGTTTCCATCATTAAGAAGTGTCCCGTGTACATGGGGCCTAAGAAAAATGAACTGTAAGACTTGTTTTCTTTTGATGCACCTGAAATCTATTTAGCTGGTTTCATTTGGATTTTGAAGCTAAAGTGTAGTGTATGCATATGTTACCCTCCTTGTTCCCCCCTTAACATTTTTAAAGGAAAACATTTTATTTTCAAGAAATACCTATTGTATAACCTATTGACATCATCACCATGGGGTGGAGTGGCCAGCAGGCTCCTGTAAACATAACAGTACCCTGCCTCAGATCATCTTTCAAGAGTGTTATATGTAAGAACACATCCCTGCCATTCATTCAGACATGCATGCTCCTCCCTGTTGGCCAATGAGTGCTGCAGACTTTAGCTGTGCAATCTGCTGATCATTTGCTTGAGCAAGTACAGATGTCAGGTATGTGTTCTTTCTTATAAAGCTCAGGAACAAACTGACTGATGACAGTGAAAGTTAAACATTCTAAGAGGTGGGCATGAGTGAAGTTATTCAAACAGGAAATGAAGGTAGATTCAAGATAGCTGCTGCAGCATCAAAGGATTGTGTTGTTTAGATGCAAGTTTGCAGGAAAGTGTGAGTAATCCGTATCAACATAGGAGAGGGCTTGCTACAAGTGTGGGAAAGAAAATGTGGGGTTGGAGTTCAGCTTTAACTCTAGGAAACTGAAGCATTATATGCACATAATAACATGAACATAGTAGAGGGCAATGGGAGTAATAAAATAGTCCTTCTAATATTGTAAATACAGATATCAATGGTCCTACTCACGGGCGTGCTACAGTTATAGTATGTGATATTTACATATTAAACGTATATATTTGTACATACTTGTAGGTACATTTTGTGTCCATTAGTGGATGGATGTGAAATAGGGCTGAGAGCTGAGTGGAAGATTTTCTCTGATGTCGTGACAGTGTACTGGCCACGTTCTGCATTGGCATGGTGACATGCTCTATGTTAAAGTGTTACTAAACCCACAACAGTAAAATCAGTCTGTATATGCAGTAAAGCATGCTTGTTATACTCACTGTGGAACCTAAGGGGTTAATCCTCTGCATTGTGTAAAAAGGCTGTTTGATCCTGACTTCTCTGATCCTCCTCTTGTTGAAATGACCACCTGATACAGACTGAATCCGTAGTCACATGCACATGCACAGTTTGGTGTGTATTGCTAGAGAGGTTTTTTTTTTTCTTGGGAGAGGGCACAGGGCCAACCAGCACTGTCCAGACAGAGGGTCAGGGGTTTCACATCCTCCTAAAACAGAAAGAAAACTCCTCCTACAAGCTTTAACCAGTGTTCTGCGGAAGTCACAAGACTGCTCTAACTGCTGATGAGAAAAGGTACTTAACAGTTTATATTTACTAAAATAATTGCATTTCCATGTTCTGTGTAGTGTGGGAAACCAGATATAGTGAATGCAGGGTCCAGGGAGACCAGATATAGTGAATGCAGGGTCCAGGGAGACCAGATATAGTGAATGCAGGGTCCGGGGAGACCAGATATAGTGAATGCAGGGCCCGGGTAGACCAGATATTGTGAATGCAGGGTCCGGAGAGACCAGATATAGTGAATGCAGGGTCCTGGGAGACCAGATATAGTGATTGCAGGGTCCGGGGAGACCAGATATAGTGAATGCAGGGTCCGGGGAGACCAGATATAGTGAATGCAGGGTCCGGGGAGACCAGATATAGTGAATGCAGGGTCCGGGGAGACCAGATATAGTGAT
Source organism: Staurois parvus (assembly GCF_062004578.1). Lineage (NCBI taxonomy): Eukaryota > Metazoa > Chordata > Amphibia > Anura > Ranidae > Staurois > Staurois parvus. The sequence goes on along the minus strand of NW_028318294.1, from coordinate 743,157 downwards.
TGCAGGGTCCGGGAGACCAGATATAGTGATTGCAGGGTCCGGGGAGACCAGATATAGTGAATGCAGGGCCCAGGGAGACCAGATATAGTAAATGCAGGGTCCGGGGAGACCAGATATAGTGAATGCAGGGTCCGGGAGACCAGATATAGTGATTGCAGGGTCCGGGGAGACCAGATATAGTGAATGCAGGGCCCGGGGAGACCAGATATAGTAAATGCAGGGTCCGGGGAGACCAGATATAGTGAATGCAGGGTCCGGGGAGACCAGATATAGTGAATGCAGAGTCCAGGGAGACCAGATATAGTGAATGCAGGGACCGGGGAGACCAGATATAGTGAATGCAGGGACCGGGGAGACCAGATATAGTGAATGCAGGGTCCGGGGAGACCAGATAAAGTGAATGCAGAGTCCAGGGAGACCAGATATAGTGAATGCAGGGTCCGGGGAGACCGGATATAGTGAATGCAGGGTCCGGGGAGACCAGATATAGCGAATGCAGGGTCCTGGGAGACCAGATATAGTGAATGCAGGGTCCGGGGAGACCAGATATAGTGAATGCAGGGTCCGGGGAGACCAGATATAGTGAATGCAGGGTCCGGGGAGACCAGATATAGTGAATGCAGGGTCCTGGGTTTAGTAACACTTTAAGTAATGTCCCTGATATGTGTATATATAGTCACTAACCACTTGCTTACAGATAATGTTTCACTGTTTGTATGGAAACGTTTTTATTATAGTCAGAAATAAATATATAAAACTGAGAAGTTATTCATGATAAAGATAGCAATGTGCTGGGAAATGTTTTATTATACAAATCTTATTTTCTAGGGATTTCCACAGAAATATATTACCAATACCACTGTTACCTAAAGTGGCTTATTACATAGATTAAAGCAGGGTATACATGCATATTTTTTGTTCAACCAGTGGGTTGAAAGAAGAAAAAAAAACAAAAAAAAAAACTCACAGATCCCCGCATCCACACAAACGATGTGGATGCAGGGATCTCCCATGCTGCACTGCTGAATGCTGACAGCAGGGACTCAACCCTCAGAATACACAGATCAATACTAAAGCCATTGGCTGCAAGTGCTGATGGAATGCTGGCTTTCCAGCAGGACAGTTCGATAGAAGACGGTCATTAGACCAGCTTCTGCTGATGAAACTGAGGTGCATTTGTACCGAAATTTCAGTATATGTATACCGAGCGTAAAGTTACCTAGCAAAGCGTGGGAAGAACTTCAGGCAAACCTCAACATAAAGAACAGGTGAAATACTATAAAAATAGAAAAACTATAAAAACTTTTGACTCAAACAGCTACATATTTTTAAAGGGAATGTATTTTATTTTATATATTTACTTTGCTTAATTTTTTTATGTTGGCTGCATATTTTTTATGTTCACGAATTATATATAACAATTCTCTGTTTTGTTTTTTTTTTTTCTTTGTTCTTCGCATATTTTTATGTTTGTTGCATTTTTATGCTCAGGAATAATATATAACAAATCTCTAATTGTTTGTTCTTTGTGATTTTTTTTTTATGTTCAAGAATATTATATAACAATTCTCGAATGCTTTGTCCTTTTTATATATGTTTTTTTTTCCTTTGCGTATTTTGTATGTTTGTTGTATATTTTTTATTTTCAGGAATAATATATAACAAGTCTATACTTTTTGTTCTTTGCATATGTTTTATGTTCAGGAATAATCTAAAACAATTCTCTAACTTTTTTTGTAGGTAAATATTGCATATGAATGTTTAATATTTACAATCTCTAGGCTCATTTTCACATTTACCCGGCTAACTTGAACTGTTTTACAAAAGATGGTGGTTTACAGAGCTGAAAATAGCTCAAGCTTAGATCACACCCCTAGTTGAATGAGTGAAAGGGTTGACTATATCACCATCCCTTCCCCCTTTCTTCCTGCTCTGTACAGCTTCATACAGTTTCAGTTAGAGAGGGACAGTCTGAAAGCAACCTGCTTCGGTTGTGCTCTTTCTATATGAAACCATATTGTGACACCAATTGGTAAACAATGTACTACATGTTTATTTGTAAAATAAAGATTTCATGTAAATACTAAAAATATATTAACATAGTTTTAACACATATTCTCTTTAAAAAAAAAAAAAAGCAATTTAAAAATAAATTGACCTAATGCCCTCATAGTTCCCTATTAGGCTAGGGTCGCATATGTGCATCTGTGGGGGCCGCGATTTGCACGGTCAGTTGAATGGACTCCCAGGCCCCAGAACATGCAGGGAAGAAGTCGCTGCACTTCTTTGGAAATCACAGCCTACACAGGAACCAAGGTTCCCAGTACAGTTGTGATTTCCAGTGCGGGCGGCATGCCATTAGAATTAATGAAGTGTACAATCCAAACGCACATGTTTCTGTGTTAAAAATGGCTGTGTGTATAAGTGGGTGCTGCTGCGATTGTGGGCTGGAACCAAACAGAACCATCAAGAATGTCACCAGCACACCGAGGATCACCAATATGGGTCCAAAAAGTTTTAATGAACAATCACATAGTTACAGCAAGGCAATATTTCGGAGTCTTGCAGGACCCCTTCATCAGGCATGTTACACACTTGACATGGGGACCAGATGGGATCCGTGAGAGGCTGCGGGCTGCTTGACTAAGGTGACATTTTTCATGGTGGCGGCGGAAGAAGGGACACATACTTGACATGGGGACCAGATGGGATCCGTGGGAGGCTGCGGGCTGCTTGACTAGGGCGACATTTTTCAAGGGGGTGGTGGAAGAAGGGACACACACTTGACATGGGACCAGATGGGATCCATGAGAGGCTGCAGGCTGCTTGACTAAGGCGACATTTTTCAGGGTGGCGGCGGAAGAAGGGACACACACTTGACATGGGGACCAGATGGGATCCGTGAGAGGCTGTGGGCTGCTTGACTAGGGCGACATTTTTCAGGGGGGTGGCGGAAGAAGGGACACACACTTGACATGGGGTTCAGATGGGATCCGTGAGAGGCTGCAGGCTGCTTGACTAGGGCGACATTTTTCAAGGGTGTGGTGGAAGAAGGGACACACACTTGACATGGGACCAGATGGGATCCATGAGAGGTTGCAGGCTGCTTGACTAAGGCGACATTTTTCAGGGTGGCGGCGGAAGAAGGGACACACACTTGACATGGGGACCAGATGGGATCCGTGAGAGGCTGCGGGCTGCTTGACTAGGGCGACATTTTTCAGGGGGGTGGTGGAAGAAGGGACACACACTTGACATGGGGTTCAGGTAGGATCCGTAAGAGGCTGCGGGCTGCTTGACTAGGGCGAGATTTTTCAGGGGGGTGGCGGAAGAAGGGACACACACTTGACATGGGGAACAGATGGGATCCGTGAGAGGCTGCGGGCAGCTTGACTAGGGCGACATTTTTCAGGGGGGTGGCGGAAGAAGGGACACACACTTGACAAGGAGTTCAGATAGGATCTGTAAGAGGCTGCGGGCTGCTTGACTGTGTATGCCAAGCTTGACTCTTGTCCTGGGGATGTCCAGAGCTGTGAAGGTGAGTGTCTCTCTCTGGTAGGGGGTGGCGTGGTGGCAGGTGTATGAGGGCCATTGGAAGGCTCTCTTGGCCAGGGGGGTTGGTTGTTGTCAGGCTCTCCGCGGAGGGTGCAGGGGGATGTGGTGTTGGTCATTGTCAGGCTCTCTCCGCGGAGGGTGCAGGGTGATGTGGTGTTGGTTGGTGTCAGGCTCTCTCCGCGGAGGGTACAGGGTGATGTGGTGTTGGTCATTGTCAGGCTCTCTCCGCGGAGGGTGCAGGGTGATGTGGTGTTGCTCGGTGTCAGGCTCTCTCCGCGGAGGGTGCAGGGTGATACTGTGTTGGTCGGTGTCAGGCTCTCTCCGCGGAGGGTGCAGGGTGATGTGGTGTTGGTCGGTGTCAGGTTCTCTCCGCGGAGGGTGCAGGGTGATGTGGTGGTGGTCGGTGTCAGGCTCTCTCCACAGAGGGTACAGGGTGATGTGGTGTTGGTCGGTGTCAGGCTCTCTCCGCGGAGGGTGCAGGGTGATGTGGTGTTGGTCGGTGTCAGGCTCTCTCCGTGGAGGGTGCAGGGTGATGTGGTGGTGGTCGGCGTCAGGCTCTCTCCACAGAGGGTACAGGGTGATGTGGTGTTGGTCAGTGTCAGGCTCTTTCCGTGCGGGGGGGAGTTTGGCAGCCATTTTTTATATTGCCTAGGGCAGCACAAAACCTGAATACACCATTGCCTGCCACTGTATTCTTTCTATCCATAGCTATTATTCAGAAGGCAGAATGAGAACCTAGGGGGACAAAAGTGTACAAAACAAGTTTTTTAAGGTCTTTTTTGTAGTACTATGCCTGATCTTTCATTACGAGGTTGCCTGGAGTCCCATACTGAAACTGTGTCCAGTATATCCATTGTGACTAGTACCACGTTTACACAAAGCAATTTTCATTTTAGCCTTGTTGAGTGTTTATAACAGGAGAGCAAAGGCGTTGCAGGAGTGATTTTGCTGTTACTGTACGCAGCACTGTGCCACAAAACCGAAAGAACAGACAAAGCAGCTGAACGGAGATTGTAAACCTGTAGTAAATCTGTAGAATCTAGCTGTGTATTGGTTTCCTGTGTAGGATTAGAAGCTTCATCAACAATGTGCTATAATGGGTGTTTTTCTCTTTTATGAGTGGTGGTACCGCTCAGGACTTGCGGCAGGTTGAATACACAATTTCAACTTTGTCATTTTATGTGAAAATGCGTGTCTGTATAATGCCAGCAGTACATAAGGAGACAAAGAGCTTTGGCAGATCAAGTTATTTTTTTTGTTTTTTTTTTTGTACTGGCTGTTATTTTTGCTTATTGCAGTGGTGCTCTGAGTGAGAGATAAATTGGTGGTGAAGTCTTTATGTCATCAGATGATAGAGATTCACTGCTGCCTCCCCCTCTTATATACAGACAGTGGGTTCCTGCAGAAGTAATAACAGTCGCATGTGAACAGCCGCGGTTGGGAAGCCTATACGAATGAGAGACAGGATGACAGCGAAACGCATTTGTTGACCGCTGTTTGCATGTAGTCACACATGGAGTTGTTAGTTGTGGTTAGGGAGAGCTGATCAGTTCTGGGTGCAATTGTTTTGCTTTCAGGGCTGATCATCTGTCCCTAACCACAGATAATTGCTGCATGTGTGAACATAGCCTTAGGCCGGCCATACACGGATCGATTTTGGAACGATTTTTAGTTTGAAAATCGGACCTAAGAATAATCAGCGATTTTTGCTCTGTTAGTGGGGCAATGGCAACGGCCAATTGTAGTTCCTCCCCATTTTGCTTATTGGGCATGCTGGAGAATTCGTGGAAAACCACCAATTTTCTAAATCATTGGTGGCACCATCAGATTACAGAAAACAATGTTTTAGATCGAAAAATAGTCCGGAATTCAACCCATCCATGGCCTGCGTTAAACTAGCCATACACGCACAGATGTCTTTCATTCATTCCTCAGGCTGAATGAGAAAAAAAGATTCCATCATCCATGCCAAACAGGATGACTGAAGGAATCTCCCCTGCTGGCTGTTGCAGCGCTTCGGCTGTCTGAATACCTAAACAGTGACTGCATTTGATCAGATGCTGTCACTGTCCAGCTGACAGTTTTCCACCCAGCACCTTTGATTTCTCTACTGAATTTTAAAGAGTGAGGTGGTGCCAACAGGGCCACTCACAGTTCAAATTTTGGATGATTCAGCCAAAATTTGAGCTGCTTATGGCCCTGTAAGCATCATCCAATGGATATGACAAAATGCAATGAACTATGCCGGGTGGAGAATAATCAGCTGAACAGTGGCAGCCTCCTTTAAGATGCAGTCACGGTTTAGCAGTGCCACTGCATTTGGATAGTCGTGGCACCTATGTCTGCCGATTACAACAGCTGGCAATGGAGATTCCTCCCTCCACACTGCTTAGCTTGGATGATGGAATTGGTGGATTTTCTCTCACTTAGCCCATGGACAGAAAATTAAGAAAGTCAAGTATGGCCAGCTGACCAGGATGTGAGGATAGCGACTAAAGTGTAAAATCAGGCACTGATGAGTGCCAGACACATCTAGCTACAAGGTTACCCCCCTTATCTGCCTTCTCCGGGCGACTGCGCAAATTCCTTTAACTTCTGGCTTTTTAAATTTTATCAACACTAACCATTTCACGAATGCCACAAGCTTTTGAAATGCAACATTTGTTTGCTACACGGCTTCAGAAATCAGTGGCAGCAGTAGAACTACAAGAGTCAGCATGTACTGCCAGCTAGAACACTGACATGTAATTACACAACAAGCAGCCTGGCTTTCTGACTCACTGATTGGCTCTTGGGACTATCTGTACATGTGTACATTTTGTATATAGACCTGACATAATGATCAGGGTATATAGGTTGGTGTAGGTCTTGCATACAGCACCAGCTGCCTAAGCAGTAAATGGATCAAGAGCTCCTCCTATTGGAGGAACTTGTAAGTAATAGTTGTAACTATTGTATTTTGCCAATGCAATTTTAGTTTACGTGGAAGCTTCAATCTTAATGTATTTGTTCATTGTTATTCGGTTATGTTTTCATTGTTATTCGGTTATGTTAATGTGACCTTTTTGTATAAGAGATGCAAAACAAAGAATTTGTTGCAAAATAAAGGCTTAAAATATTCAGTTTTAAGGATGTGTGCATTTGTTTTTTTTTCAGTAATGTATAGTATACCGTATTTTTCGCTCCATAAGACGCACCTGACCATAAGACACACCTAGGTTTTAGAGGGGAAAAACAAGAAAAAAAAATATTCTGAACCAATGGACTGCAGACACAGTACAGGGGATGACCAGAGACTGCGGACACAGTACAGGAGATGACCAGAGACTGCGGACCCAGTACAGGAGATGACCAGAGACTGCAGACACAGTACAGGAGATGACCAGAGACTGCGGACACAGTGCAGGAGATGACCAGAGACTGTGGACACAGTGCAGGAGATGACCAGAGACTGCGGACACAGTGCAGGGGATGACCAGAGACTGCGGACACAGTACAGGAGATGACCAGAGACTGCGGACACAGTACAGGAGATGACCAGAGACTGCGGACACAGTACAGGAGATGACCAGAGACTGCGGACACAGTGCAGGAGATGACCGGAGACTGCGGACACAGTGCAGGAGATGACCAGAGACTGCGGACACAGTACAGGAGATGACCAGAGACTGCGGACACAGTGCAGGGGATAACCAGAGACTGCGGACACAGTGCAGGGGATGACCAGAGACTGCAAACAGTGCAGGGAATGACCAGAGACTGCAGACACTGCAGGGGATGACCAGAGACTGCAGACAGTGCAGGGAATGACCAGAGACTGCTGACCTTTGGGGAGGGAGGGGGAGCGGGTACCTGAATTTGACAGGTACCCGCTCCCACTTCCACGGAGTTGTCCTTACTTCCTTCTTCCCGGGCTGGCTTCTGTGACAGCCAGGTGCCCACTGCGCATGCGCGAGAAGCGCTGCGCTTTGTGAATGGCCCGGCGCCTTCTGGGACCTGTCATGTGTCCCAGAAGACACTGGATCATTCACAAAACGCAGCACATGCGCAGTGGGCACCCGGCTGTCACAGAAGCCGGCCCGGGAAGACTGTGCAGCGCTGGAGCGAGGAACAGGTAAAGCCCTGCAGGAGAGAACAGCTGAGCAGTCGGCCCGATATTCTGACATGGTGGCGGCAGAAATACCGGACCGCTGCTTTATATTCGCTCCATAAGACGCACTGACATTTTCCCCCCTTTTTGGGGGGGAAAAAAGTGCGTCTTATGGAGCAAAACATACGGTATATACTGTATATACCTTCATTTTTATCTCTTTATATATTATTATTATTATTATACAGTATTTATATAGTGCCAAAGGGTATGCTCAGCACTGTACAGTAGCAAGGGGGACATAACATGAGACAAGACAGTAACAATACACTACACGAGGGGTTCGAGGGCCCTGCTCTTTCGAACTTACAATCTACGATATATATATATATGCGACATAAAGGTCAATTCACAGGTTTCTGATATTCTCAGCAGTCTGTTTGTAATGATCAGAAGATATACAGAAATGAGAAATGGGATCTTTGGTGTATTCTCTTATCATGCGACCTCAAATGAACAGCTGCCATGCCCTGTGCATGCGGGAAATACATGCAAATCACAATGGATGCGCATAAACATCCTGAACTTTATAATGGTGTATCAGCCTGTGCAGTACAAACTTGTCTCTTTTTATGCCACAAAAGTATTCATGTATACACAGGTCAGGCCGGTGTTGCAAGGTAGATCAGGGTTTTGTTTTCTCAGGGAATATTATTATTATACAGGATTTATATAGCGCCAACAGTTTGCTTAGCGCTTTACAACAGAACGGGAGACAATACAGCAACAATACAAGAGGGAAAGGATGACCCTGCACCTTGAAGCTTACAATCTAGGTGCAGGAACTTCCCCCTTCTGAGCCACCCCTAGTCTCCGTCCCCTACCCACCTCCAAGAACCATCTCTTGGCTCCATCCCCTACCCACCTCCCAGTACATCTCCTTTTCGAGAATTTCAAAAAAATAGGTTTCACTTAAATACATACAAAAGTGTAACAAAAAATGTGACAAAACAATAAAAAACAATATTTTAAATCAAAGTAAAATCCAGCAAAAAAGAAAAAGTCCAAAAGTTCAAATAATCAATAATGTCCAAAATAATTAATAACCAAGTGAATCCACCACCAAAAATGGTTAAATAGAACTCACCAGAGTAATATGCTGATTGTTAAAAAAAAACAGCATATGGCACTTATTTCTCTGGGAGCAATGAATAATATGGTGACAGCAACACTGAAGAAATGAGGGATGAACTCAAACAGATGATGTGCTCCAAAGCTGAAAATCCACTCCAAAGGTGATTTAGTATCCAAACTGAGAGATGATCAGACCGTCACTCGAAAGAAAAAAGTGAACAATCATGGTGCAGTATGTCTTAAAAAACATCAAACTTTAATGAAGAAATGCACTTACAAGCAAGGTGTCCAGACTGACACCAGTATAGACAGCGTGTGTAATGAATACAAGCGACTCAGACCCAGCTAAACATGCACATGCAACGTGCAAGCAGACCAGGAGCGTTCTGAACGTCACATCCAAAGGCACCGCCCTAAGCTTTTCGTCATCGATGTCCTTACGGAGCGGATCGTCCCCTACCCATCTCCAAGCACCATCTCTTGGCTCCACCACCTACCCACCTCCCAGTACAGCTCCTTTTCGAGAATGCAGAGAAAACAAAGTAACAGTTTGTGCTGCTAAGTAATTTGTATGGAATTTGTTAATACCAAGGAATGCAATAAAATAACCCCCCTGCAGCCAGCAACAATAGACCCACGGTATCAACAACAGATCTCCCAGCAACCCGCATCAATAGACTCCTCCCTCAACAGTAGATCTCTTGCAGCAACAACTGATGCCCACACAAATGACAGACCCCCCACCAGCAACAATAGACCTCCATGCAAATATAGATCCCCTCCAATGACAATAGACCCCCCAGCAACCAGCATCAATAGACCTTCTGGCACACCCCAGCACCCCTCGCCATAACATATATTCAGTGCTGGAGGTGCTGAAAATGCGTTCCCACTGGAAAAAAAACCCTGGTTTTGATTGACCACAGTGCATAGCTCCCAACTTTCAGAGATGAGAATGAGACACCTTTAAGTACAAAGTCTATAAAGTTCTTTCCATCAGACCAAAATGAGGAACAGCTAAGAAAGAAAGGGGGGGGAGGAATTCCAAAAGAGCAACAATCCCTTCAAATGAGGGACAGCTGGGAGCTCTGTGTGCTAAAGTGCTGATATGGTGTTCAGTGTAGAAGTGCCCATACATTAGTGATTAGTTTGAGAGGTCAGTGGAGATGGACCCGTACATTGGTGGTCAATAGAGATGGACCCGGTTACATCAGTGGTTGATGGAGATGGACCCGGTTACATCAGTGGTTGATGGAGATAGACCCGATTACATCAGTGGTTGATGGAGATGGACCCGGTTACATCAGTGGTTGATGGAGATGGACCCAGTTACATCAGTAGTTGATGGAGATGGACCCGGTTACCTCAGTGGTTGATGGAGATGGACCCGGTTACATCAGTGGTTGATGGAGATGGACCCCCTTACAATGGTGATCGGTGGAGATAGATGCATTAACACTGGTTGTCATTGGGAGACTCAGAATGGTAGACCTATTTAACGTCAGGTGGGAAACCAATTTGCCATTGTGCACTGCTTAAGGAATCGTTGGTAACTGCTGGAGGAACCCTGGCTGAGACAGGTTGGATTACATAGGAAAATACAAGTTGCTTGGCTGTTATGTTGACCCTCTGTCTTCAATACTTTCCACTGAGTACAGATTTGCAGATCAAGATAGCCATGGTAAATTTAGAAGTCCTTATGCCTCCCCCATTTCTTCCTTGACAAAAGTGAAGATTACCGTTTCCCGCAGCTGGCAAGCAGAACCCTTGTGTGCTTCAGCCCCTTACAACTGAAATGTGTAGTGGTAAAGTGTAATTTATTTCAAATGTTTGACCTTTTCATTTTCTGAAAAGGTGACCTAACACCCTACACCCTCTTCGACCCCGCTGGTACTGCTGTACTTATCTCCATGGGTGGTGAACTGTCAGCGTCCATGCAGCCAATATAGTGGTCTGGGGATTTGAAGCCCCCTCTATTCTCTTTTCTTTCTTCAGTGCTTTGGGGATGTTTTAGATCGAATCTGATTGGTCAAAGCTGACACAGAACATCATTCTGATCTGTCCTGGAATAACTGCAGAAGGAAGGAGGGAGAAAAGAGAGAATTTCTTGCTAAAAACAGAAGTTCCCAAATGCCCCTGAAGAGGCAAAGGTATGCTTAAAAACAGTAGCAGTTGATAAGCAACTAGACCAGGGGTAGGCAACCTGCAGCTCTCCAGCTGTTGCAGGACTACAAGTTCCATTATGCCTCTGCAAGTCATAGCTGTAACTGTCAGTTTTGTAATGTTGCAATGCCTCATGGGAAATGTAGTTCCAAAACAGCTAGAGAGCCGCAGGTTGCCTACCCCTGAACTAGGCCATTTAAAAATTTTTAGGAGGGATGGGGACCATTGCAGTGCATTACTAGCCATGCATTTTGAATGGGCTGTCAACATCCCACAAATTAACTTTTAATTCATCTGTGCATTGTGGTGTACTACTATGCAGGCGCATTGGGGAGCCATTCAAAAGGAATGGCAGTGCAACATGGTTTGTTGCAAAGTAGTGCCAATAGGAAGGACTACTACATAGGCTACATAGTTAGTCTGGCCGAAAAAAAAACAACAAAAGTCCATCAAGTTCAACCATAAAAAATAAATAACTGTTATATACAGTGTTTTTACTTCAACTTCAACCATTTACCACTGACATTCTTTAATGGTGGTAATTGTCAGAGATGGTGAATACAGTTGTTCATCTTAAACTGTTTGTAATTGAGCGCTTCGACATGTGGATTTAATTCACTTACCATAACTGCTGTAGTTTGGAGAGAAGTGAGACGACCATTATCTACAGCAGGCACACGAGGTACATCAGCAGCAGTAAGTGTTTCATCTCATGCACTAGTTTCTGTCAAATAATGATAAGCAAACTTAATAAATTACTTTGTTTCATTTGCCCTGGATTTCAGCAAAAATTGGGACAATGGAAAAAGGCAAATCAACGTGGTTTTTAAAAGGTGCAATAGGGTTTTAATGGCTCATAAGGTAGGTGTGTGTGTGATATAGATATATATATACATACACACACACACGTACACACAGTAATGGCCAAAAATATTGGCAATCCTGCATTTCTGTCAGATAGTTTCACCCAAGAAATTGTTCCAATTACAAATGTTTAGGCATTCTCATGTTTATTTCTTTTGTTTGTATTGGTATCACACAAAAAAGTGGAAAAACAAAAAGCCAAATCTGACACATTCCACACAAAACCCCAGAAATGGACTGGACAAAATTGACACTTTCTCAAAATTCTAAGAAATAATTGCATTCCAAGTTAGTGATGCTCCTGTAATTTTGTAACTAAACTCACCTGTATCAACTACCAGGTGCTGACAATATAGAAATCACACCTGTTCCTGTGTCCACTGCGCACAACATTGTCAGGAAGTGTACAGCCCATGGCACTGTAGCTAATCTCCCTAGACGTGGATGAAAGAGAAAAAAATGATCAAAGATTGCAGTGAAGGATTGTTCGAATGGTGGATAAAGAACCTCGATCAACTTCCAGACAAATTCAAACTGACCTTCAGGCACAGGTTACAACTGTGTCAGCTCATACTATACGTCGCCATCTGAATGAGAAGGGACACTATGGTAGAAGACCCAGGAGGACCCCACTGCTGACAAAGAAAAATGGGGCTACACTGATCGTCAGGGCACACTGATCATCAGTTCCCTGATGATCAGTGCACATGTCCCCTCCGAGGAATACAGATTACCGGCTCTCCTCTCCTCAAGAGCTGTCAGCGTGACAGCTCGTAAGGAGAGAAATGCCGATAACCAGCATTTCCCTGTTTACATGCGATCAGCTGTGATGGGACACAGCTAATCACATGATCGAGCCAACATCTTCAGCTCTTTCCGTGGATCGGTGATCCGCTGTGTCCGAGGGTCCAAGTGCACCGCCGATCGCCACGCTGCATCCTCCCAGAATGAGAGAACCGCCTTGCACCCGTCATTGGACTATATGGCGGTTAAAGAAAAAAATACAGTCCCTACAGTCAAACATGGTGGAGGTTCACTGATGTTTTGGGGTTGCTTTGCTGCTTCATGCACTTGATGTCTTGACCGTGTGCATGGCATTATGAAATCTGAAGGCTACCAAAGAATTCTGAGGTGCAATATAGGGCCCAGTGTCAGAAAGTTGGGTCTCCATCAGGGGCCATGGGTCTTACGGCAGGACAATGATCCAAAGCACACATCAAAGAGCACAAAGAAATGGTTTCAGACAAAGTGCTGGAGAGTACTGAACTGGCCAGCAATGAGTCCAGATCTCAATCCCATAGAGCACCTGTGGAGAGATCTCAAAACAGCAGTTGGGAAAAGAAAGGAACCCTTCCAATCTGAGACACCTGGAGCAGTTGGCGAAAGAAGAGTGGTCCAAAATTCCAGTAGCGAGGTGGAAAAAACTCATTGATGATTACAGGAAGCCACTGATTTCAGTTATTGTTTCCAAGGGGTGTGCTACCAAATATTAAATTGAGGGTGCCAATAATTTTGTCCAGTCCATTTTGAGGGTTTTGCATGGAATGTGTCAGATTTGGCTTTTTGCCTCTCTATTTTTTTTTGTGCCATACCAACACAAACAAAAGAAATAGATATGAGAATGCCTAACACGGGCAGCACAGTGGCTAAATGGTTAGCACTTCCGCCTGGCAGTACTAGGGTCGTTGGTTTGAATCCCAGCCACAGCACCTCCTGCCTGGAGTTTGCATGTTCTCCTTGTGCCAGCGTGGGTTTCCTCCGGGTACTCTGGTTTCCTCTCACACTCCAAAGACATGCTGGTAGGTTAATTGGATCTTGTCTAAATTGGCCCTAGTATATAGTGAGGAACAGAAGTATTTGAACACCCTGAGATTTTGCAAGTTCTCCCACTTAGAAATCATGGAGGAGTCTGCAATTCACATTGTAGGTGCATTCCCACTCAGAGACAGAATTTAAAAAAAAAATTCAGGAAATCACATTGTATGTTCTTTAAAGAATTTGTCTTGCACTGCTGAACATAAGTATTTGAACACCTGAGAAAATCAGTGTTAATATTTGGTACAGAAGCATTTGTTTGCAATTACAGAGGTCAAACGTTTCCTGTAGTTCTTCACCAGGTTTGCACTGCAACAGGGATTTTGGCCCACTCCTCCACATAGATCTCCTCTAGATCTGTCAGGTTTCGGGGCTGTCGCTGAGCAACACGGAGTTTCAGCTCCCCCCAAAGATGTTCTATTGGATTTAGGTCTGGAGACTGGCTAGGCCACTCCAGAACCTTGATATGCTTCTTATGGAGCCACTCCTTGGTTATCCTGGCTGTGTGCTTCGGGTTGTTGTCATGTTGGAAGACCCAGCCACGACCCATCTTCAATGCTCTGACTGAGGGAAGGAGGTTGTTGCTCAAAATCTCACAATAAATGGCCCCATTCATCCTCTCCTTAATACAGTGCAGTCGTCCTGTCCCCTTCGCAGAAAAGCACCCCCAAAGCATGATGTTACCACCCCCATGCTTCACAGTAGGGATGGTGATCTTGGGATGCAACTCATCCGTCTTTTTCCTCCAAACACGACGAGTGAAGTTTAGACCAAAAAGTTCTACTTTGGTCTCATCTGACCACATGACTTTCTCCCATGCCTCCTCTGGATCATCCAGATGGTCATTGGCAAACTTCAGACGGGCCTGGACATGTGATGACTTGAGCAGGGGAACCTTCCATGCAAGGCATGATTTGAAACCATGACGGCGTAGTGTTCTACCGACAGTGACCTTTGAAACTGTGGTCCCAGCTCTCTTCATGTCATTGACCAGCTCCTCCCTTGTAGTTCTGGGCTGATTCCTCACCTTTCTTATCATCAGTGATACCCCACGAGGTGAGATCTTGCATGGAGCCCCACCAAGGGAGACTGACAGTCGTCTTTAGCCTCTTCCATTTTCTAACAATTGCTCCAACAGTTGATCTATTTTCACCAAGATGCTTGGCAATTGCCCCGTAGCCCTTTCCAGCCTTGTGGAGGTCCACACTTTAGTCTCTGGTGTCTTTTGACAGCTCGTTGGTCTTGCCCATGGTAGTAGTTGGCGTCTGACTGACTGTGGGGTGGACAGGTGTCTTTAAAGAGCTCAGACAGGTGCTACTAAGTTAGATTAATGAGTGGAGTAGAGGTGCACTTTTTAAAGACACAGTAACAGGTCTTTGAGAGCCAGAATTCTTGTGGTTTCTTAGGTGTTCAAATACTTATGTTCAGCAGTGCAAGACAAATAAATTCTTTAAAAATCATACAATGTGATTTCCTGAATTTTGTTTTTAAATTCTGTCTCTCAGAGTGGGAATGCACCTACAATGTGAATTTCAGACGCCTCCATGATTTCTAAGTGGGAGAACTTGCAAAATCGCAGGGTGTTCAAATACTTCTGTTCCTCACTGTATGAACGTTAGTTAGGGACCTTAGATTGTACTCCCCTTGAGAGTCAGGGACTGATGTGAATGTATAATATACATGTAAATGATGGCGCTATATAAGTACCTGAAATAAATAAACTTGTAATTGCAACAATTTTCTGGGTGAAGTGGTGCATTATCTGACAGAAATGCAGGAGTGCCAATATTTTTGGCCATGACTGTATCTATCTCTTGCTAATTCTATAGCTAGCTTCCTGGGCACCATGTCTGATACAAGTGAGCGCCTTTTCTTGCCAGTTTGTCCTTACAAGGTAGATTGACTTTTCACAAATGTTTTCATTGGTTGGGGTATGCAGATAAGATGTACATAACATATCTGTACGCATAATAGGGTCAATTTAAACCTGAACACGTTAACCAAATAGCATGACTTTGGGAGGAAGCCCACATGAGCACAGGGAGAGCATGCCAAACCCCTGCACATGGTGTTCTGGAAAGGATTTGCACCAAGGACCCCAGTGCTGCAAGTGCTAACCACTAAGCCACTCTTCTACCTTCATTAGGTTACAGTCAGAAGCCCATTTTAACATCCTGGATGGATTTTTGTGCCAAAAAATAGCCTTGTTTTTTTACGTGTTCACAGGAAATAAAGGCTATAAAGAAGCGTTTAACCACTTCCCGACCGGCCGTTGTATATAAACGGCCGGACGATGGCACTGCAGGGTCGGGTGGCCGTTCATAAACGGCCTCCTCGCACCCTGCTTGTGCGCGCTCCCTGGGAGAGCGCGCAGCACCGCGATCCGGTGCCCGCTGTGTCCTCTGGACACAGTGAAACACCAATAGTTGGACGGGACCTCTGTACGAGGTCCCGATCATGTGATCACTGATTGGCCAATCAGTGATCACATGCAAAGTAGTAAGTAAGATGTCACTTGTGACATCATTGCTTACTACGTGTGAAATCTGTGAATGATCACAGAGGTCACATGGTACAAGGCTATTCACAGCAGCCTTGTACCATGTGACAAGCTGTGACCAATCACAGCTCTCACAGTATTTCTCAATGAGTGCAAGAATGCAGACAAAGAGCAGGAGAAATGATTGCTTTTACATCCTATATGGGTGTAAAAGCAATCAGTGTAAAAAAAAAAAAATCTTCATCACCCCCCACAAGTAGTACAGTGGCCAAGATTTACGATGAAATATTATTTATTTGCAAAATTTTTGTTAAAAAAACACTTTTTTTCAAAATTTTTGGACTTTTTCATTTACATAGCAAAAAAAATAAAAATCCCAGTGGTGAATAAATACCACCAAAATAAAGCTTTATCTGTCTAAAGAAAAATGGTAAAAAATTCATTTGGGTACAGTGTTGCATGACCGCGCAATTGTCATTCAAAGTGTGATACCGCTGAAAGCTGAAAATTGCCCTGGACAGGAAGGAGGTAAAAGTGTCCGGTCTGGAAGTGGTTAAAAATATAAACAACCATACACAAAAAAGGGGAAAACACAACTGCAAAGAACAGTAAATAAAATAACCTCCACTGTATACAACCCCACTAAACAGGAAAAAAAATAAAGCAATTTACATTTATACAACTCAGTGATTGAGACTGGGAATTTCAGCTATTTCACATTATTGAACTTTATGAAATCAGTCATTTCATGGCGAAATCGATTTGCTTATCATTAATGACAAACATGAAGTCTATGGAGGTTGATTTACTAAAACTGGAGAATGCAAAATCTGGTGCAGCTCTGCAGAGAAACCAAGCAGCTTCTAGGTTTTATTGAAACTTATGCCCCGTACACCCGATAAGAAAATCCTACAAAAAATTAGGCGGAACCACTGATCGAAGGATTTTCTCTTCGTTGATGAGCAGGATGTTTTAACCGATAACAATATTGTGAAAAAAAAAAATCCGGTTGAACAGCAGTGAAAAATTTGGTTGTTTCGTTTTCTATGCGGTGGTATGACGGTCATGTGAAAAAAATGAAGCGCTATCACGCATGAGCGGAAACAGAAGATGACCCGGATGTCTATGTCCAAGGAATCTTCATAAACACGAACGAACAATCCAAATGTTAAATGTAGATTGGCCTAATGAGATAATGAAAGCAGAATTCTGCAGATTATATTTTATGTATCACTATTTATGTATATAGGTCATGTAATAAACGATATTATACTCATTGCTGGGAATTGTGTATATCGTTCGTTCTGGCCGGAAGGGCGTGGCTACAAGGTCACATGCACACCGCATCACTTCCACTTATACGGAAGACGTCACTACGTATTGCCAAACGAACAATTTTTTGGTCGATTTTCTAATCATGTATTCCTACCTTAAAACTGGAGCATTGCGAAATCTGGTTCAGCTGTGCATAGAAACCAGCTAGCTTCCAGGTTTTATTGAAACTAAAGCAGGCCATAGAGGAGTTGAAAACCAGCCGTTTTTTAAAAAAAAACAAAAAACGAAAAATTGGTCGTTCAATAGGCCGATGTTACCACCAACGGTAAAAAAAATTGGCCAATTTTCTTCCCGTCTACGGCCGGCAATTAATTACTTCTGTCCCTGCAGAGAGCTCCGCTATTATATTTGACCTGAAAAAGTATTGCGGTTGCAACAATGTATCTATTTGTATCCATTTCAGATAGATGGTTTTTTTGGATACAAATAGATACATTGTTGCAACCGCAATACTTTTTCATGTCAAATATAATAGTGGACTGGAATTCTTTTTCTTATTTTTTTCTTCATTATTTTTTCTTCTTTTTCTTCTTCTTTTTCTTGCAGGTCACGGCTCATGCGCAGATTTTTTTATCGGTAAAAAGATCGGCCGATTTGCCCATCATTACCATGAAAATCGGCCGATCGGCAAAATCTGTCAATTTTTTCCAACTTTACTGATCAAAAAAATCTGACAAAATCCAGAAAAATGGCCGACCAATTAACGGTGCAAAAATCGGCCGATTTTCGACCAATCTATGGCCTGCATAAGGCCCCTTCCACACAGGCGCTCCATCTGTCCGTTTACAGATTAAAATCGGACACCCATGTATTTCTATGGACTAGGGGATGTAAACGGATGATCACCTGTTTACATACGTTAATGTCTGCATGTTTCATTGAATGGAAGAGAACCCTATATTTCTTCCACAGAAAAACCCGGAACGGACGAAAAGCGGATGGAAATGGATCAAGGCGGATGAAAAATGGATAGAAACAGATAGAAAAACGAACGGAAACTCATTCGTTTTTTTTCTTTGACAACACGTGACTGAACCGAAGAAAATAAACAGAACGCCGTGTGAAAGGACCTCGAACTGAACAAGCTGAAGTCAGAAGCCGATTGGCTTCCATGCACAGCTGCACCAGGGATCGGTTTAGTAAATCCCCCCCTAGGTGTGTGTAGGGGGGAGAGGGAACTGTTGTGAAGTGGCGGGATGAGGGTTCACATTCATTTATAAGTTTCACTGCCTATATAATGTGTGTCAGCTACTATAATATGGGGGGGGAGAAAGGGATGGAAGGGGAGAGGATAGGCGAGACAGGGAGGTGTTGGGGGGGGGGATAAAAAAGAGAGGAGAGAAAGACAACCCCGCCAGGCTGCCATGCTCAGCACACACCGAGGATCACCGACTCAGCCAGGCGCCTGATATGAAAACTGGAGCCACACTCCTCCCATGATCCAACTCACTGACTCCGCCCCCTTCCCCTCAAGGCGCTCTTCTCCTTCCAGGTCACATGACACCCTGAGTAATGCCTTTGCATTGCTATAGCAACGCCTAACGGCAGCTCCGTTCCTCTGATTGGCTGCTTTACAAAACGTTGAGCTATCCGTTGTTCTCATTGGCTGAGTGTCTTACTTCATTCCGGAACTAAAAGTTCAGCTAGCAGACAGAGCAGGTTGGTGTTTGACGGGTGAGTAGGTTGTATGTGTGTGGACGGGGTGATGCTGGGTGAGGGGTGGAGGATGGGCGATGCTGGATGAGGGGTGGAGGATGGGCGATGCTGGGCGAGGGGTGGTGGAGGAGAATGGGTGATGCTGGGTGAGGGGTGGTGGAGGAGAATGGGTGATGCTGGGTGAGGGGTGGAGGAGAATGGGTGATGCTGGGTGAGGGGTGGTGGTGGAGGAGAATGGGTGAGGGGTGGTGGAGAATGGGTGATGCTGGGTGAGGGGTGGTGGTGGTGGAGAATGAGGGGTGCTGGTGGAGGATGGGTGATGCTGGGTGAGGGGTGGTGGTGGTGGAGGAGAATGGGTGAGGGGTGGTGGAGAATGGTGGTGAATGGGTGAGGGGTGGTGGAGAATGGTGGTGAATGGGTGAGGGGTGGTGGAGAATGGTGGTGAATGGGTGAGGGGTGTTGCTGGTGGAGGATGGGTGACGCTGGGTGAGGGGTGGCGGTGGAGGATGGGTGACGCTGGGTGAGGGGTGGCGGTGCAGGATGGGTGACGCTGGGTGAGGGGTGGCGGTGGAGGATGGGTGACGCTGGGTGAGGGGTGGCGGTGGAGGATGGGTGACGCTGGGTGAGGGGTGCTGGTGGAGCATGGTTGACGCTGGGTGAGGGGTGGCGGTGGAGGATGGGTGACGCTGGGTGAGGGGTGGCGGTGGAGGATGGGTGACGCTGGGTGAGGGGTGGCGGTGGAGGATGGGTGACGCTGGGTGAGGGGTGGCGGTGGAGCATGGTTGACGCTGGGTGAGGGGTGCTGGTGGAGCATGGTTGACGCTGGGTGAGGGGTGCTGGTGGAGCATGGTTGACGCTGGGTGAGGGGTGCTGGTGGAGCATGGGTGACGCTGGGTGAGGGGTGCTGGTGGAGGATGGGTGACGCTGGGTGAGGGGTGCTGGTGGAGGATGGGTGATGCTGGGTGAGGGGTGCTGGTGGAGGATGGGTGATGCTGGGTGAGGGGTGCTGGTGGAGGATGGGTGATGCTGGGTGAGGGGTGCTGGTGGAGGATGGTGATGCTGGGTGAGGGGTGCTGGTGGAGGATGGTGATGCTGGGTGAGGGGTGCTGGTGGAGCATGATTGATGCTGGGCACTAAGCGTTTACACCCTCCTTTTGTGTTTTTACAGTTTCTGCTGTCAAGGTCCCCCAGTCTGAGGAGGGCTGTATCGGCAAGCCATTACAGGTGGTGGAGGTGCTACGTTCTGTATGTGTATGCCTTCTGAGCGCTGAAGTGTTGGTGTATTTGTGGTTTGGAATCTTACAGTTTGTTTTCTTCAAAAAAAGTCACAGCCTGAGTAGAGATGCCTGTCACCTGCCGGCATAGGCACCGTTAGGGCTCGTTCACACTTGGCTGTTTTGCCAACGCTTGCCAAACGCCCCTATAGCGTTTGGCAAGCGTTGGTCCGGCGTTTGCGGAGCGTTTTTAACGCTCCGCAAACGCTGCATGCGTGGTTTAGCAGCGGTTGCTAGGCGTTTGCTGAGCGTTAATAACGCCCCACAAATGCCTATAATGCAGTTTGAGTGGTGTTACCGCTCCGCAAACTCCCCGCAACCGTGTCGCAAACGCCGGGCGGGCGTTTGCGGAGCGGCACCATAGACGGCACCATAGACGAGAATAGGAGGCTTCAAAGACCAGAGGCGTCCGTTTTGCCGCGACGCGACGCAAACGCTCCGTTAGAACAGCACCATGTGCTGTAATGTGCAGAATTGTCCGAGGCATCTGGGAAGCGGTAAAAACGCTTCTCAAACGCCTCTCTGCTGCCTGCACACAACGCTAGTAAGAACGTAGCCTTAGGCTCCATTCACATCTGTGTGTTCCAGGAACGCCCGAAAAAAACACATGTCATGCCGTTCATTTTAAAGGCACCCTAAAGGTGGTTAGGAAATGTGCAAACCAGAAAGCAGCAAAATGCTTCATGAGCTACATTGCTGTGCGTTGGGCAGCCCATTCAAGTGAATGTCTGGCCTTTGTCACATGCGTTTTTTAAAAAAATTGTGAGAAATCCATGTTTTCCTGACACGCAGGTATGAATGGGGCCTTAGGGCTCATTTACACTAGCACTTGGGGAGCACTGAAACCATACGGCTGAGCCAATGGCAGCAGCCGAGGCTGAACACATTCAAAGCAAAGCATTGTGGCCACAATAGAGATTATACCCCCTGATGTTCTTGGCGGGCACTACAGCCTCCTGAATGGATCCAATTAATGTGAACAGCGCCACAGTGTGCAGAACACATGTGGTTGAGGTGCAGTAGTCTGACATTTAGGGGGTTAAAACGGGGTGAGGAGGCAGTGCAATACCTCCCTCACCGCTTGTCAAATGCTATCTGAAGAGTGATCTGAACGTGGTTTGCGCTAAATGAGGTCTTACCCTCTGTAGAGGAAGCAGTGGTCTCTCCGCAGAGCTCTGATGCATCCTCTGCTGTAAATGAGTTCTTACCCTCTGTAGAGAAAGCAGCGGTCTCTCTGCAGAGCTCAGCTGCATCCCCTGCTGTAAATGAGGTCTTACCCTCTGTAGAGGAAGCAGCGGTCTCTCTGCAGAGCTCTGATGCATCCCCTGCTGTAAATGAGGTCTTACCCTCTGTAGAGGAAGCAGCGGTCTCTCTGCAGAGCTCTGATGCATCCCCTGCTGTATCCCCTGCTGTAAATAAGGTCTTACCTTCTGTAGAGGAAGCAGTAGTCTCTCCGCAGAGCTGTGACTCATCCCCTGCTGTAAATGAGTTCTTACCCTCTGTAGAGAAAGCAGTGGTCTCTCTGCAGAGCTTTGACTCATCCCCTGCTGTAAATGAGGTCATACCCTCTATAGAGGAAGCAGTGGTCTCTCTGCAGAGCTTTGACTCATCCCCTGCTATAAATGAGGTCTTACCTTCTGTAGAGGAAGCAGCAGTCTCTCTGCAGAGCTCTGATGCATCCTCTGCTGTTAATGAGGTCTTACCCTCTGTAGAGAAAGCAGCAGTCTCTCTGCAGAGCTCTGCTGCATCCCATGCTGTAAATGAGGTCGTACCCTCTGTAGAGGAAGCAGTGGTCTCTCTGCAGAGCTCTGATGCATCCCTTGCTGTAAATGAGGTCTTACCCTCTGTAGAGGAAGCAGCGGTCTCTCTGCAGAGCTTTGATGCTTCCCCTACTGTAAATGAGGTCTTACCCTCTGTAGAGGAAGCAGTGGTCTCTCTGCAGAGCTCTGATGCATCCCCTGCTGTAAATGAGGTCTTACCCTCTGTAGAGGAAGCAGTGGTCTCTCTTGAGAAGTCTGATACATCCCCTGTTGAGTTGGATTACAAATCTCTTGCTGCCTACTGATTAGAATGCTCTAGCTCTGACACCACAAGACAGCATTGAGCCATATGGATGTACTGATTTCTTTTACTATCTGCATTAGTGAGCATTCAATGTTCAGCAGGAATTTGTATCTGGGGCTTATGTCTATGTGGCTACTGAGAAATGAAAATGTTTTACTACAAGACCTGGGTGGAAACTGATGAAGGCTCTCCCTTGTGCTCTGTGCTTTCTTTCTCCTTTTATCAGCCTGTATGTGTAATATGTACATAATAAATACAACCATCAATAAACATTTATTCATTTTCTCCTCTTTCCTTTTTTACAGGCTTGATAGTTGGAATAAATATAACATGGAAGACCTAGAGGAAGAAAATTTCACTCTGTCTGTGTAAGAACGGTGCTAAGCACACACTTTACTACTCGACTTTACTATCTTGTTATCTGAAAAACTAAACTCAATCATTTTTATAAATATAATTTCATAATTTATAAATAGAATTGATCTTCAGCTCACTAAGGGGTTTGTTTATAATAACCATTTGCTGTACAATTGTCACAGCTGTCCTGAATAATCCCAGTAATTTATCCAATGTGTTTTATTTCCTTTGATCATCAGCTCCATCTACTGGCCGTAATGCAGCATTTTCACAGTCAAGGTATTTCAGGAAAATACTGCATTGTGGCCACTATATGGAGCTTACAATCATGGGAAAGAAGCATAAGACATGCTACATGGGTTTTCACAACGACTTTGACACTTGTATAGCGCTTTTTGTTTTTTTTTAATAAATGGACCCCTGTGACGTATTCACACATATTCTACCCCATATAATTTGGTACCAGAAGTACTGATTGTCCCTCGAGGAGGAACCTGTTTGTGGAGGCACTGACCTCACTTCTGGTTGTGGGATAACCAGCCTCATGTGTACCAAAAGTCAGGATTTCCAGACCAGACACCCCTATACAAATGGGCTTTTGTCATTTGTATAATCGGCAGGTTGCTTGAGATAATTTCATAGTCCTATACTGCATAAAATGTTTGCAGCTTTTTCAACTTCTTTGTGTAATTGTGGAAGATTAGAGCTGATTTATATCTAAGCAGTAAAGGGCCACTTGGGAACAGTGGGGGTCCTACAACCTGCAGGAGGAGTTATTGATGGTTCTCTCCAGACCTCTGTGATGCAATGTTTTGGTACATCCGGTCTCCTGCGTGTAACAATTTGGGTGCATTTTACATAGACTGCCGTAGTAGGTATCCTCCAAGGACAACTTGTCTCCGCTCTCAATCCATCCTTTGAAAAGTAATCTTAGATGTCAATGAGCCCTTCTATCTGAAATGCTAATTGTGCTAAGCATGTTTCTCTGTGTTCCAGATCATCCCCCAAGGATGCTGAGTTTGATTGTGTGGTGGGGCATTTGGAAGACATCATAATGGGCAAGTATCGACTTTTTTTGTCGTCATGTGTTGTGGGGTTTTTGTTTTGTTGTTTTGGGGTTTTTTCTTTTGTTTTTGTTTTGTTTGAGGGAAGGCTTGTAGAATTTTTTTTTTTTTTTTTAAAAACATTGTCATTTTGCCCATTCAGAGCAAAGGGATAGGCTCTCTTAATAGAACTCCACACACTGATGCTCACCTTCCCCACCACTCTGTTCCCCTGTCGGAACTGAGAGTCCAATCTGTGTGAGCCATGTTGATACAAGTAGGATAAATGTTGATCTTCTCCTCCTCCCCCCTCCTTCTCCTCCCCCCTCCTCCTCCTCCCTCCTCCTCCCTTCGTGAAAAATAAAGCTAAATTAAAGTTGAACTAAAGCTGGCCATACATGGATCAGAATTCGGCCATTTCAGCAGGGACCGGCTGAATTTTGATCCATGTATGGCCACTGCAGTTGAACAGAAGTCGATCTACTGATCAACTTTTGTTCAACTACCACGTTTGGGGGGCGGGGGAATATCTGCTCGATCAGCGCTGCAGCCTATAGACTGCAGCACAGATCTGTGTATTTAGACACTGGGCAAAGTCCCCCCACTGTCAGAATACAAACGCTTTTTTTTTTTCTTTTTCATTTTAACTTTCTAGTTGAACAAAAAAGCTGACCCATGTTTGACCAACTTAAGTTGCATGTTCCTCCATACCTGGAACCGCTAGGAGTATCCTGTGAGCTCTAACAGCAGTGGGGGAGTGTGGCAAAGATGAATATTAGTGGAAGAAGGGAAAAAGGGTTTCAAGAGGACCTGTCTCTTTGCCCTGAACATCAGTATAGGCTGAGGAACATATTTGAACGAAACACTTTGCAGACAAAAATTGTGAAAATGTATTAGAATGTACTTCTTTTTTGGTCTTTTAGCTAGGTGTCTCATCACACAGCAGAAGCAAAAGAATGTTATGTCGCTTGTGCTTTTAACGCAAAACATGTTGTCACTTTCACACCTGCAAATCTATATTGTATTCCAGCTGTTTAATTTTTCGGTTTTGCTCAGACATTCCATTTCTTATTTGCTAGTTTATTTACATTCACAAACTACACTGAATCTGTAAAATGCAGACCAAGCGTTCAATCTAACTTTCTTGAAGAAAGACACTGCAATGGCTCCAAATCATGGGGAAAGTCTCGGGACACAGAACAGAATTATGAGTCTGCAGACTACCTAGAAGTACTGTGAAACGCCTGTTTTGATTTTTGGTGCAGCAGATTATACAATGCTCTGAAATTTGCCATATTTCCAGTGTTTCCTGGGCAGCATTTGCAGATCACTGACTGATGTTACTGCCTGCTGATGATTTTTCTCACATTTGCTTTTTTTTTCTCAGATGATGAGTTCCAGGTGCTACAAAGAAATTTTATGGACAAGTATTATACAGAGTTTGAGGACACAGAAGAAAATAAGCTAACCTATACCCCAATTTTTAATGAATACGTGAGTTGACAATCCTTTTTGGAGCTTCTGCTGTCCATTTAAACCTATCACTTTAGATTTCCTTGAAGCATGAGGCATTGCAGTCTGGCACTGCATAGGCATCCCTGTAATGTGACATCTTGTCAGTTCTGCTCACTGGAGGGGGGAATCATTACACATACCCTGAATGAAAGTTCTCAACATTTCTGACTGGTGGTGTGGCTGCCCAGCTCAAGGATTCAGAGAGTAGAGCTGAGTGATGATACCAGTTCTGCCAAGTCTAACCTACTTGTATTGGAACAGTCTTTTTGATGGTGAACCTGAGCTGCCTTTAAAATGTTCCCAAAGTAATAATGATGCTGCAGTACCCCTTGACGCCGACGGCCCACAAATATGCGGCCTCACGGAACTGGGCTTTTTTCCATGGGGCTGCATATTTGCGTACCTGTCTTTGTGCTGGGAGCGCGCCGCACGGCACGCTCCCAGCACAGAGACCGCGGTGTCACTGAGAGCCCCGGGTCCCGTTCTAACAATCGGGACCCGGGACTCCCAATTCCGGGTCACGTGTTCGCTGTGATAGCCTCTGATTGGCTATCACAGTGATCAGTCACTGTGCAGCCCGACCCCCTTGTTTTTTCTCTCTATGAATGGAGAAGAGAGATGCATTGTATCTCTAACTCCTGACATAGAGAGGTAAAAAATGTTTGTAAAAAAAAAAAAAAAAAAAAGATCGATAAAGAAAAATACCTAGATCAAGGTTTGATCTAGTTCCATGGCCAAGGTTAGTGTTTGGGTCGGGGTCAAAGGTCAGGGCCAAATGTCAGGATTTAAAAAAAAAAAAAAAAAAAATTGGTATCAGTGTCTGTTAGCGTTTAATGTCAGTGTGTTTTAGGTAAAAAAAAAAAAAAGACAAAAACAAAATGCGTACTATTGTTTCTGGGCTGTACTACAACAAATAACAGACACATATATGGTATCACTGTGATCGTCAAGAGCTGGAGAATTTATTTTGGGTTGTTCTATGGAGGTAGGTTATGGTCCTAACAAGAAACACACAGCTAAATAGAAAAAAAAATGATTTTTTTTTTTTTTTTTTACTATTTTGGGCCAGTTTTCCTTTGACAATAAAAAAAATTAGCAGCTATCCATTACCATTTTACCACCAAATGAAAGCCCAATTTGTCCTGAAAAAAAACTAAAATCCACCTGGATGTACAAAGTAGTTGTGATGATATGGACTGTTTTACTAACACATGTCAACGTTGCAGAATTGAGCTTAGGCATTTAGATTTGTTTTACCCTTAGGCATGAAGGGGTTAATCTTCAGATTGCTATAGGGCCCCTCAGATCTTTGACCAAGGCTGTACACAAAGCCTCATCGTATCTTCTTTTTAAAAGTTAATGGCTAGGTTCACCTGTATGAAATAATTCGTAAATGAGCATATTTTTGCAGGAAGAAACATGTACACTTTTCTATGTGGGTGCAGTGTCAGCCTCCTGCAAACTTTTATCTTTTCAATTAATAAGCTGGAAGAGGTGTCAATGGACTGAGTGTGCTGATTGCTGCACTCATGTTCAGTTGACCACTACAAGTCACTGCTGCAAATGGAATTGTATCTTATTCATTCATAAATCTCTGTGAATAAATAACTCCCACAGCCACGCCAATTTCAAAGTGACAGAGCTGTAAGGTAAAAGAACCCCCACACATTGCAGGGTAAGGGGGCTCTGAGAGTGGGAAAGCAGGTACTTAGCAACATGTTAGCTCCTTTTTAAGCAGAGCTCCACCCAAAAGGTGACGTTCCTCTTTAAAGACTGGTCCCCCGCTCCCCATTAAGGATTGGCACCTTTTGGGGGCCGGGGGGGGAGCGGGTACCAGAATTTGACATGTACCCGCTCCGACTTCCGCTCCGATCGCCTAGGCGATCAGAAGTGGAAGGTGTCCTCCCTCCCCGTAGTCTTTTGGGACACTTGACAGGTCCCAGAAGACTACAGGACCATTCATGAAGTGCAGCGCTACTCGCGCATGCGCAGTGGGTACCCGGCTGTGAAGCCACAAGCTGTCACAGCCGGGTGCCCACACTGAAGATGCCGGTGCCCAAGGAGAGAAGACGGCCAGGGGACACACCGCAGGACCGAGGGACGGGTGAGTGTGTGTTTTTTAAAGGTCAGCAGCTACAGTTTTTGTAGCTGCTGACTTTTTTTTTTGACAGCGTGAGTGGAACTCCGCTTTTAATACAGGTGTAACATGCTCTAAAATGTGAATTTAGCCTTTTAAAGCGGACTTCAGCCTCTGCCGTCAGTTTGGCAAAGTTGTCCTTTCTGGTACTAAAATTGCTTACACTGATCTCCGTGCATGCTGTGTGCTTCTCACAGTGTACATTAGAAGCTGCAGCATGTTAGATGGGACCTGCCTCCTTTCCTGAATGGAGAACATCCAACATTATGTAGGTTTTTTTTTTTTTGTTTTTTTTCCTGGCCTGTCCTTCTTTTTTTTTTTTTTTTTTTTTTTTTTTTTATTCAGTTTCGATTCTTTTAATCATGGAGGTTCAGCATCATGTGTAGGTGTTACCTAGGGCAGTCTACATACAAGTTTAGCCTGCCTAGGAATGCCCACGCCTCCAGACTGGCATCCATCCATCAAGCATTTTAATAATTGCATAACCCCTCTCAAGAGCCAGTCCACTTCTTGCTTCAGAACTAAGGGTTCTTGAGAGGCACACTGAGGGAGGTTGCTGGGATGTTTTAAGGGAAGCTATGTACAGAACCCTGCCTACCACTCCCAACAACCATGATCCTCCTGAGTTGCACAGAGAAGTACAGGGACCTAGTGATGACATTGATGGGTCTACAATAAGGTGTCTGTGTCATTTTAAGGGAGAAGGGTGGAAACAGGGATGGCAAAATATACAATGATTAAACTTCAGCATTAAGCCCCTTCCCTTCAGAGCTAAAGTACTCACTCGCTATTTAACAATTAAAGTGAGTGTCCAGCCACATTTTTCAGTTTTGAATGTAGTGGGGGAGATTAGAATCCCTGTTATGTTTTTATTGCTATCTGGGACTCTATTATAGAAATGATAAGAAACAGAAACCACGGGATTATCCAAAGGCAAACCTTTCACTGACAAATAGTATCAGTCACATGTAAGCAGCCTTTGTCCAGCTCATGATGCCAAGAGCAGTGTGGTTGACAGCCAGGGCCCCCATGTACACCGTGTATGCCACATTGTATCCTTGGTAAGCCACGGTCCTGTAGTGCCCTACCCACAGCGAGAGATGGAAAGCCAACGGCACCTACGGTCGCATCTCTTGCAACAGCTGCTTTGGCATTTCCCACCTAAACAAGAGAGGCTTAAAGTGTTACTAAACCCACAACTGTAAAATCAGTCTGTATATGCAGTAAAGCATGCTTGTTATACTCATTGTGGAACCTAAGGGGTTAATCCTCTGCATTGTGTAAAAAGGATGTTTGATGTTTTCTCTGATCCCTCCCCTCTTTCATAGTCCCCAATCCATTTTTCTAGGGAGAGTGCATGTGGTCAACACAGGGCCAATCAGTGCTGTACAGACAGAGGGTTAGGGTTCCTGCAGCCTCATAGGATAAACAGGAGAGAATGAAAACTCCACCTACAAGCTTTAATCAGTGCTCTGCTGGACACTGATTGAAGTCACAAGACTGCTCTCACTGCTGATGAGCTGATGAGAAAAGGTATTTATCAGTTTATATTTACTAAAATAATTGCATTTCCATGTTCGGTGGGAGACCAGATATAGTGAATGCAGGGTCCTGGGTTTAGTAACACTTTAAACCATAGTTTGAGCTTATGCAGCAAAAAAAGAAAGCACCAGATTCCTTGGCAGAGATCTACACACAAACAAAAAAGGTAGCTATACTCTCATGAACTTCAGCATTGTCGTCCTCAGACTCCCCAATCCAGTGATGCTGGATGGTAACTCGAGTCATTTACAACACTTCTTGTAAGTCTAAGACTCTGCCCCTGCCATGAGCTCCCAAACTCCGATAAATGAAGAATTGAATTTGCATTGCCTTCTTTGAGTAACTGCACTTTGGACCGCATTGCATTTTGACTGTTTTGTGACATTTTAATAGGTAACTATAGTATTTATTAAGTGTCCCCATTTGACTGTCTCTCCATAAAAGCCATATACCTACACGGATCTTAGATATGATATTCATACATTTTCAATGTCTGTGGCCATGTTGCATAGCCTGAAAGAAGATGGGTTCTCCCTTCTGCTCTTCTAGACATATTTTGTGCCTCTGCAATACCACATGGCCTGGCTCACAAGTAAATGTCATCTGTATTCTGGTGTAGGTCACAGTCAATCTGATCTGAGGTTTTGTGTAGGTGCATATGGCTTAGATGTGGAGCAGGGGGTGGGCAAAGGGAGCCTGTCTGGGAGACCCAGATTTAATATTAACCACTTGCCTACTGGGGCACTTATACCCCCTTCTTTACCAGGCCAATTTTCAGCTTTCAGCGCTGTCGCACTTTGACAATTGTACCCATATGACATTTTTATCACACAGAGATCCCGTACAGCGATTGGTGTCCCGGGAGCTCACTCGCTCCTGCACTACTCCTGTCCGGCCGTTTATGTACATGGGCCGGATGAGAAATGGTTAAACTTTAGCTCAAGACACCGCTTTGGTCAACTGAAGAGGAATGAAAAGTTGGTTTGCATGTAAAGCTTGATTCATGTTCATATGAAACTGATTTTATTATCTTTTTTGTATGAATTTTTTTAGATTTGCTTAGTGGAGAAATTTATTGAAGAGCAATTACTGAAACGGATTCCAACTTTTAATATGAGTGCTTTCATCTCTACCTTACAGTAAGTTCTTCACTGACTTTTTTTGAGGTTTTTTTTTTTTTTTTGGGGTTTTTTTTTTTTTTTTTTAGAAATCGTCAAATAGCCTGTGCAGAACCTTACAATCTTTGCAATCTGTGTTTTTTTTTTTTTTTTTTTTTTTTTTTTTTGCAACTAACATGTAAGTGTAATGAGCAGTATCTGATTTTCTGCGGGACCTGAATATCTCTGGAGTCCAAACCCCGACAACTGCCATTGGGGTTACAACCGAACCAATTGACAGTCATATTGAGACAGATATATACTGCATGAGACACTAAGGGATGTGATTTCAGTGTATTTTTACTGTTTGTTTATTGAACATATTTTTATGGATATGTCTTTGTCTCAGTTGATGACCCTGTATGTGTTTAGCTGTGAATTAGTTCCGTTGTGGTCCCAAAGGCAGTTTGTTGGGGTTTGAGCTGGGGGGGGGGGTTGTAATACTAATAACCTCTACAGTATATTGCCATTTCCTTTTTAGTTTTACTTGTTTTTATTTCTAGAAGATATAAGTGGATGCATAGTGTTTCATAACGTGATAAATGTGATTTCTATTGCAGATCTCACCGTCAGGAAATGGCTGGGGACATATTTGATATATTACTCACTTTCACAGACTTTCTAGCATTCAAAGAAATGTTTCTTGATTACAAAGCTGTAAGTGTTTTAAAACGATGGGCTGTGTTTATAAAAACTAAAACAAAAGAAAATGGGGAACCACTTGGACTTTCAATTGCTTACCAGCCCAGTAAAATTGGGTTCTGCCTGCCATTGGCAACGCAGATATTTACTTACATTTTGAATACATTAGCACCATTATTATGGGTTGATCTATACCAGTGATGGCGAACCTTTTTGAGCCCGAGTGCCCAAACTGCAACCTAAAACCAACTTATTTCTTTCAAAGTGCCAACACTGCAATGAAACCTGAATATCGAGCTTTTGGTTTAGAAAAAACAACTCGTACAGTAGTGCAAACTAATTAACAGTACAGGGATGACCAGAGACTGCGGACACAGTACAGGGATGACCAGAGACTGCGGACACAGTACAGGGATGACCAGAGACTGCGGACACAGTACAGGAGATGACCAGAGACTGCGGACACAGTACAGGAGATGACCAGAGACTGCGGACACAGTACAGGAGATGACCAGAGACTGCGGACACAGTACAGGAGATGACCAGAGACTGCGGACACAGTACAGGAGATGACCAGAGACTGCGGACACAGTACAGGAGATGACCAGAGACTGCGGACACAGTACAGGAGATGACCAGAGACTGCGGACACAGTACAGGAGATGACCAGAGACTGCGGACACAGTACAGGAGATGACCAGAGACTGCGGACACAGTACAGGAGATGACCAGAGACTGCGGACACAGTACAGGAGATGACCAGAGACTGCGGACACAGTACAGGAGATGACCAGAGACTGCGGACACAGTACAGTACAAATGGCGGCCGGGCGAACACTTCGTCCCTCAGGGAGGACGCCATATGCCGTCCTTCCCGGACAGCGCTTTGCGCATGCCCGCAGGGCCGCGCTGTGGCAAGATCTGTCACCGGCCGTGTACCTCGGACACAGCGGATGACAGATCTGTGTACCAGCCCCGTTGCCAGTACCATGTGACCTGCTGTGACCAATCACAGCAGGTCACATGATGGTTGTATACAATGGATGGCTTCCTTTCATGTCATCCATTGTATACAAGTGTCTAGCTGTGAATGGTCACAGTGATCACATGCACAGGCTGTGCCAATCACAGCCCATCTGTGTCATGTGATTTAGCTGTGTCCAATCACAGCTAATCACAACAAAAAAGCCCTGAATGAATCAATTTCATTCAGTTAAATGCTTGCTTATAGCAAAGAAATTCTTTGCTATAATCAATCAGATTGTGTTTAAAAAAAAAAAAAAAAAAAAATACTAATCACTTCCCCAAAGTAGTACAATGTTACTGTTGAAACATTATACTACTTTGGTCATAGTGCAATATAAAATTTTTTTTTTTTTTCGTACTGTCACCAGTCAGTGTCCCTGATCACTGTCACACCAGTTATATGCTGACACTGTACTGCACTGGTGACCGTATGTATATAAAAAAAAATTGTGAAAATGTTTTTAAATTCTTTACTTTCCAAAAAATTACAACTTCAAAAAAACTCGACATGCCTCTTCTGAAATACGTCGGACTGTCTACTTTGCAACAAGGGGTAATTTGGGGGATATCTGTACTGTTCTGACATTTTTGGGTCTCAAGAAATTAGATTGGCTGTCAGTACTTTTCAGATATATCTCATAGTTTGTGAACCTACAGACTAAATAATAAATACTGTTTATTTTCACCAAAGAAATGTAACAGAATACATCTTGGCCTAAATTTTTATAAAAAACTGTTTTATTTGCAAACTTTTATAACAGAAACAAAGAAAAACGTGGGTTTTTTTTTTTTTTTTTTTTTCTTCAACATTTTCGGTCTTTTTTTTTTTTTGTGAAGTTTAGCAAAAAATAAAAACCCCAGCGGTGATTAAATACCACCAAACGAAAGCTCTAGTGTGAACAAAATTTTAAAATTTCAGTTTGGGTACAGTGTTGCATGACTGCGCAATTGTCATTCAAAGTGTGAGAGCGATGAAACCTGAAAATTGGCCTGGGCAGGAAGGGGGTATATGTGCCTGGTATTGAAGTGGTTAAAATTAGGCCAGGGAGTAAAAAAAGATGTTATTATCTACTATGCTGTGAAAGTGTTTGTATAGCCAACCTTTGTTATTTCAGTCTTGGACATGGTAGGGAAGAGTTAAAACACCTGTCAGTTTATTTTTTGCTATCTGTGTCCTGTTGGGGTGGTTTACCTTTTATTTATTACAGGGACTTATATAGCGCCGTCAATTTACGCAGCGCTTTACATATATATTGTACATTCACATCAGTCCCTAACCCTGAAGGGGTGTACAGTGTAAGGTCCCTAACTCACATTCATACATACACATACTAGGGATAATTTAGGCAGGAGCCAATTAACCTACCAGCATGTCTTTGGAGTAGAGACACAACAGTCTGTGAGAGGAAATTACTACAACGTAAGGGAAATTATCATCTTGAACAGTTTTAAGGGGCACATACTGGTGAAGATTCTGCCCACCTTTTTGTTGTGGTTATTACTGTAATTTTTGAATTCCCCCCAACACTTTCTATTTTGGTGACAATGGTAACCAGTACAAAAAATGGTAATGTAATGGGATCACCTATGGCAATAAATACTTGACAAGGGTTCTAATACTTTCTTATTTAACCTAAAATGGAACAAAAAATAAATAAAAAGCTTCAGTTATACCACACGCGACTGGTACCTAGGCAGAATTGCTTATCCTTGCAACCAGTGCTGGTAAAGTGCCTTTTTCAAGTAAAAAAATAATCACCCCAACAAAAATATTACCTGATCACGGCGTTTAACCAGAAGAAAGCTCTCCCAAGATCACATCTGCAGTTACTTAACCAATAGCCTACCGGGCACTTATTTCCCCCTTCCTGCCCAGCCCAATTTCCAGCTTTCAGCGCTGTCGCACTTTGAATGAAAATAGCGCGGTCATACAACATTGTACCCATATGAAATGTTTATCATTTTTTTGTGACAGAGCTTTATTTTGGTGGTATTTAATCACCTCTGGGTTTTTTATT
This sequence comes from Staurois parvus, assembly GCF_062004578.1. NCBI lineage: Eukaryota > Metazoa > Chordata > Amphibia > Anura > Ranidae > Staurois > Staurois parvus. The sequence continues at coordinate 709,270 of NW_028318294.1, read as the reverse complement.
TTTTCTTATAACCAAAATCCACTGAAAATTTTGAAAAAAAAAGTTTTCTTAGTTTTTCTTATGAAATTTTGTAAATAAGTGATTTTTCTCCTTCACTGATATGCGATAATGAGGCTGCAGTGGTGGGCACTGATAGGCTACACTGGTAGGTGGCACTGATGGGCATTGACAGGTATCACTGACAGGCAGCACTGATAGGTGGCACTGATTGGCATTGATAGGTGGTACTGACTGGCTGACATGGGTGACACTGAAAGGCAGCTCAGATGGGCACTGATATGTGGCATTGATGTGCACTGGTAGGCACTGATATGTGGCAATGATGGACACTGGCACGAGGTGGTAATGAGCACTGACACAAGGCACTGATGGACACTGACAGGTGACACTGCTGGGGCTACACTGATCATCAGTGCCCTGATGATCAGTGTACATGTCCCCTCCGCGGAAAGCCGATTACCAACTCTCCTCTTGAGCTGTCAGCGTGACAGCTCGAGAGGAGAGAAATGCCAATTAACCGTCATTTCCCTGTTTACATGTGATCAGCTGTGATTGGACACAGCTGATCATATGACCAAGCCGACATCTTCGGCTCTTTCCGTGATCGGTGATCCGCTGTGTCCGAGGGATACAGCGCACCGTCGATCGCTGCAATCCCTGAGACGCGCATGCGTGGTGAGAATGGGAGGATGTCATATGAAATCCTCCCAGAACGAGAGAACCACCTTTCGTCCGTCATATTACTATATGGCAGGCGGGAGGTGGTTAAAGGATAAGTTAACCTTTGGGAACATGTTACATGTTCCACCTGTTTTTCAGGGGGAACATGCAACGTTCCCATAGCCCCCCCCCCCTCCCCCCCACTTAGGTGTTGGATACACATTTTACATTGCTCTCACACAACCAGCATTGTTTATTGAAATACAGGGCATTTAGTATACATCAGTATTGAACCCTTTTAACTTCTTGTGTTCTGTTTTCTACAGGAAAAGGAAGGAAGAGGTATTGATTTAAGCAGCGGCTTAGTGGTGACACCTTTATTCAATTCATCATTATCTTCTTAATAGAGTCAATCACAACTAGGGAACAGTCCTGTTTTTTTGTACAATTCTACTCTCATTCCTCTGCCTTTTCAGTGTATGCTGTGTGTCTTCTTAGAGTGGACTTCTCACTTTAAAGGAAGCCTGTGCTGAGAGATGTGTGGAGGCTGCCATTGCTAAGATGCCTTTTTGAAAATCTTATTTGTCTGGCTTTTCAATGTTACTTCTCTGTATTTCCATGGCTGCATTCATATTCCAGGATCGTGACTTGGAACATACTTTAAAATGCAGGTATAGCCAAGTGTGTGTTGTTTTGTTTTTTTTTTTAAATGGAGTATGGAAGGGTTAAAACACCTGTCAGTTTATTTTTCCTGTCTGTGCCCCATGGGAGAGAATTCCCTTCACTTCCTGTCCCGAAGATACTACGTATAAGAAAAAAAAACCTTATGGGTCTTGATTGCAGCAAACTGGAACATTACACGTATACACCCAAGAAAACTTTTGATTTAAAAAGAAAAGAGAAACTTTATTGCATAGACATGCTTATAAGAGATGCATAATCTTCTGTTAAAAAGGCATTCACTCTGAAAAATGAGTCAAATGACAAAAGCTTTCTTCGCAAAGTGAAAAGACACCCAAAAAAGGGAGAGTTACCCCGACACGTTTCAATCATTTCACATTTTTGATCTTCTTCAAGGGGGCATAGATACAGAAGAAATTTCTAATGGACACATAGAGATAAAGCCCAATATGTATATATCAACAAGTAGTCGATGGCATTTATATCATACCATGATATTTCGTGTGTGTGTGTGTGTGTGTGTGTGTGTGTGTGTATATTTGTCAGAGCAAATGCCTTTAACAGAAAATTATGTATCTATAATTATGTCTATGTAATAAAGTTGATATAGATAGCTATATATATATATATCTCTAATATTTAAGTTTTCTTGGCTGTATATGTGTAAAGTCCCATAAGGGGGTTTTTCTTCTATGTATCCATTCAAGGACGAGCAGCCAGATACTCGACCTTACTGAAGATACTATGTAAAGATAGAATCTCTACAGTAAACTGCAGATCCCCTCTTAGTCGTATACAAATGGGTGTCCCAGTTGGAAGAAGTTCTTCCTGATCGATCAAAAAAAAGTTTGGGTTCTATATACACTTTAAGGCAGATGATCAGCATTTTCAGAGGGTTGTCAGTAATGTGAGCCTCTGACAGGTTTACTGTAATGCTATATGGGTTTTAGTGTGTTGTCAAAGCATCTAATGCCATGGTTGAGGCTGTACTTGGAAGGTTAGGTTTGGTTTCATTCTGATTGGCTGATGGGAAGAGAACTTGAGTGAAGAATACAGGGCTATATGAAACGTCAATGTTTTCTAAGCGTGCCTCCCGCTCTCTTCCTGTAGCAGCACCAGTGCCTGTGACACCAACCTCGGCCTCCATACACTGTCTTGATAGCACACCAACAGCATCAAAAAAAATCTTTACTTTGCCAACTGTTCCCTAACCTCTCCTCTACAGCATTTTATCTACTTAAAAGTGACTGGTCCACTCTAAAGGACATGAACCTCTTTGATCTGATGCTTTTTATAAGAAGTATTAATGTTGTCTCTTTAAGGTTTGCCCTAAACAGACAATATTTGAAAACCCGTTCTGTATCTTGGTTTTAAAATTTATGGTGCATTTCATCTTACTGTTTGAATTTGTATACATCTTATACCAGACATCCTATTAATATATGTTCCTATATTCATCACATTTCTAAAGCTGACCAAATCCTCACATTTCTGTGTATTAAAGGTAACTTGTGTTGGGTATAAAATAAAAATGGATGAATTAGGGAGTTGGTGTACGTAAACCCTAACCATTAACTTTTTTACTTCCTTTTGAATTTATATATTTGAAAGAATTTTTGATCTTTTTCAATAAGTGCATAAAAATTATGAATTAATTGTGCCAGAATCTAGTGCTGTCCTGTTGACTTTGCATTCTTCTCTCTAACAGCCCTGCCTAGCTCATTTCTATAAATTACAAAACTCAATGTTATGGAAATGAGAGAGATTTTTTTGTTTGTTTTAAGTTCTACTGTCTAGGGTGACAATACTGCTCTTGTATAGATATACTATAGTGAGTGTTGTCACATTAAGGCCGGATTTACATTTCGCATAGTGGGAATGCTGGGGTTAATCTATGCCAGCTAACTAGACAGGGGAACAATTTTTCAGGTGTTGAACTTTGCACATTTTGTGATGTGTGTTTGTAGCTCAACAAAACATACACATGCTCACCATGTTTGGGGTCCCATTAACAATTAATGGCACCGCAAGCATGATGCACATTTGCAGTGCTTTTTTGTGTGTTTTAGGAAATGTGTGCCAAAAAGCGTTTTGTCATGTGTGTACAGGAAACGCAAAGGTATGAATGCAGTCTTGGATAGGAAGTGTGTTGTTGGCAGAATCAGTTTGGCTAACAAAAGCCTGAATAAAAAAAAAGTAATGCAATCCATTTGTAGTAATTGGTAGGTTGTAGTAATATTAATATTATTATTTTTTTTTTTTGTTCTTGGGATTTAGGTACACTTTTAAAAGCAATCGTTGAGAGAACTTACCTTATTTTGCAATGTATACTCAGTGCCTCCAGATTTAAAGTGTTACTAAACCCCAGACCCTGCATTCACTATATCTGGTCTCCCCGGACCCTGCATTCACTATATCTGGTCTCCCCGGACCCTGCATTCACTATATCTGGTCTCCCCGGACCCTGCATTCACTATATCTGGTCTCCCTGGACCCTGCATTCACTATATCTGGCCTCCCACAGTACACAGAACATGGAAGTGCAACTATTTTAGTAAATATAAACTGCTAAATACCTTTTCTCACCAGCAGGACATAGCAGTCTTGTGCACTCTCACTGTGTGGCCAAGCACTGGTTAATCTTGTAGGAGTTTTCATTCTTCTCTAACTGTCCTATGAGGCTGCATAACCCTTGACCCTCTGTCTGGACAGTGCTGACTGCCTCCCTCCCAAAAAAAAAAAACAACTCTGCACATGCTCAGCTTGGTGTGTATTGCTAGAGTGTAGGGCTCTGTACCATCAGAAGATGGAATGGGGACTGCAGAAGAAGGGATGGATCAGAGAAGACCGGATCAAAAAGCCTTTTTATACAATGTGGAAGATTAACCCCTTAGGTTCCACATGAATGAACATGTTTTACTGCATATAGAGACCGATATTTTTTTTTTTTTTTACTGTTGTGGGTTTAGTAACACTTTAAAGAGCTCAGTGTGGCAATGACCGCTTACAGTTCTAATGTCAGAGTACTTCTCCCATGATGCAGTGTGCTGAGCTTCTCTAACGCATACAGTGTACGGGAAGCACCAACTTTAAAGGGGAAACTGATATGGTCATACTGAGTGCAAGTTGGGGGGCTGCAAGGGAGCTCAGTCAGGTTCTAAAGGTATAAACAGGAATTTCTTGCTGCCTGCTTTTACCTCCTTGATGCATTCTTCATACTTTTATACCCAGCACAGGTTCACTTTTAAGGTGTTAAATACAGCAGAATACATTTTGCAGAAGGTTTTTGGTAGCTGGAGCTCTGTACTTTAGACCGTGTTTAGAACTGGTTGTGTGATGTAGCATGTAGAACATACTGCCATGCATTAAAGCGACCCTGTCCATTACAGTACATGGTTTGATCCAAAGTGTACCTGTTAATGAGCTCTGAACATGCTCCTTTCCTACAGTCTGTGCTGTTGAAATCTGCTCAGTTTAGTGCAAATCTCTTGATGAATAGAAAGTGACCCATCCAGGAGTATTGAGCTCCTAGGTCCAACAATTTCCCCCCCCCCCCCCCCCCCCCACTGATCTCCACTCATTGCAGGACTTGGTAGTGACCTGAAGGTGAAGGAAGGAACCAGATAGCCCCGTGGAGGGACCAGCTTTGAAAATGTCAGTTTCCCTTCAAATGGCAGCAGAAGTGTTCTACTGAGTGGAGCAGATTTTGGCAACACTGGCAACAGGGAAGGTGATTAATTTCAAAAGCTGTTTTCCTACAAGTATGTCCTGGATTAAACATTTTACTTTAGCTGCCCTTCAGGAGCTTTTAACGTGGACTTAGATCCTCGGCTTGGGTCTACCATAATATATTGGGTGGGTGGCTGTTTTAGAATGTAAATAAACATGTTAGCTGTAATAAGCCGAACATACCTTTTTTCTTCCTTTTTTTTTTTTTTTTTTATTAAATCCATTGCCTAGGCATGAATTTTAGAATTTCCTGGATGCCCCTGAAAGCATGGTGCTATATCTTGCAAACATTGAGTTTGGCCTTGCTTCCTTCTTCACCTATCGGTCTTTGAGGCTGAATAGTGATGGACCTTCTGTAAAGTGTGGGGATGGGGTCAAAATGTTTTAAGTGAGCCTATACAAAATAAAAGGTTTGCTTGACAACACCTCCTGTGCTTCTGATACCTGCATACCTCATGCATTTTTTTTTTTTTTTTTTTTTTGCCACTTCCCCTATCCCCATGGAATACCTGGTAAGGGATTGGCGGAGCAAGTGATTTACATGCCTTCCTCCCACAATGCAGTTCTCTGAGCCTGAATGGCCAATTAGCATATGTGAGTGCCCCAGGGTGGGGATGGGGGGGTTTGTTCTTTTATCACCTGCATAGACTTTGACCATTGCCTACCCGGAGCATGCATAGGGCCTCTTCAGTGGGGAAGTTGGAAGAAGGTATTCACCAGAAATGAAGTATATATTGGGCAAAGTACAGATTCACTTTAACTGAATCACTTGTCCAGTGCCCTGAGACACCAGCAGAAAACACTGTTGACATTGGCACAGTGCAGAGCTGTTGTGCATCAAGTGGGTCTGGTTCCAAGTCACATGATCAAAGCCAGACATTGTGTTAAAGGATAAGTTCGCCTTTTGACAAAAAATTATAAATGCCCTTTTTTTTTGCAGGTAAAAAAAGTGCATTTGCTATTATTATTGTATAATTATTATTATTTTTGTTTCTTAGGAGCCTGTAAAGCATTGCACCTGCGATCAGTAGATCACTGGTGTAATGCAGAAGTCCTGCAGACTGTCAGTGTATCTTTGTGCTTGTACCTCATATGAGCAGGCAGATAAATTCTGACAGGAAGTCACAATGAACTACCACCATGAGCCCTGTTCACACCACAACCCTAGTATCCCGTGCATTTTTTTTTTTTTTTTTTGTGTGTGCAGGAAGTAGTATATAAAACTCATTGGCGTGAGCATGGAAACTGACGCTCAGATTTCACTTGCAGAGACATCAGTTTTTCTGCATATGGTGTGAACGAAGCCTTAAAGATAAACACCAAATTTCATAACTAGTTATTTAACCACTTCCAGACCAGTAACTTATCTGTATGTCGCTGGACTTGTCGTGGTTGTACTAGAGTGATGCCTGCTGCTGCTGGCATGACCCAGGTATACAGTCCTTCCTTTTTTTTTTTTTTTTTTTAGGTCGGTTCTCTTGTACAAGCAATTAGAACAGCTTCTAGCCACTTGATTGCTTCAACAAGTGGGAGCAAATGCCCCCTCCCTCTCCCGCTGATTGTTCAGGATCTCATAGACCCCAGATCCCTCCATAAAAAATACCTGTCACATGTCTATTGCTATCACAGGGGATGTTTATATTCATTGTGACAGCAATAAAAGTGATAAAAAAATTAAACTTGCAGTGTAAAAAAAAAAAAAAATTTAAAGTGCCCCCCATGCTCTCGAGCAAAGGTGAATGCCTGCGGTGGTCCTGCAAACAGCAATCGTTCCACAAATGTGAGTTATCGCTGTAATTGGCAGTTCATGGGCAGCAATTCGAGCACTAGACCTCCTCTAAAAGCCTTTACAGGTTACCCCTTTGGATTTCCAAAGCGTCACTTATAAATAATAAAATCACCAATTTATTCTCTAGGGCCTCCGATTTTTAAGGAAAAAAAAAACTGTGTGTGTGTGTGTGTATATATATATATATATATATGTGTGTGTGTGTGTATGTATAATATGTTTGTTGTTTTTTTTTATTTGGGGGGGGTTCTTTTTCTAGCAAACAATACTAATTTTAAAATCTAAACAAATAGTGGCAGAAATGGCTTGGGGCCGAAGTGGTTAAACATTGTTTAGAACAATTCATGGAGAATCCACACTACTTTACAACCAGCCTGAGCCCTTAGCTCAGCATCTCCTAATCCCTGTCCAACCTTGTTTAGCAGCTACAATCTGGGAAGGCCGAGTATTTGGTTATTATTCTTTTGCTTTAATGCTTCCTGACATGTTTAAATATTCAGAAGTCTTAATAATTGCAGTTATCCTTTTAATTACAGGTATGTTTATTCACATTCCCCCCCTCTATTCTTTAAAACTCTGAGTTAAGGTTTGCAGTAAATGTGATGACTTCCTTGTGAGCAGGTAAATGTTCAGGTAACCATAGAATCAATTCTTCACAAATTTTTTGAAGACTAACCAGGCCTTTTTTTTTTTCAAAATTGTTTGCCAATGTTGTGTTCTATTTTTATACGGTTTTACATTCTAGTAGAGCTATGGCCTCCCATAAAAAATATGTGCTGCAGCACTTCAGTTTTCATTTACCGTCACCCTGCCATATTCCACAACTATCTGTTGATGCTGCAAGTAAGATCCACCTAATGCAGCTTCCTTTGATGGGGTGACAACAATGCTGCACTGCTCCTTTTTTATTTGGAGCCAAGGCTTTTTTTTTTTTTTGTACTTCCAATGTGTTGGGTACAGTGTGTGTGTCCAGCTATCGTAAGCTGAGTTTTGGTACCAGTTATGAATGATTTGAAGGCTTTTTTTTTTTTCTTTTTTGGGGTAGGTTGACAAAATGTGGGCCATGGTATTACTAGAAAATATCGACCTCACCAGACGTGCAACCAAAGGCCATGTATACCACTACTGTTTGTTGGCACACAGGCTGATTTTTCGGCTAGACTTTTAAGCATGGCTCATGATCTCAGAGGGATCTCCAACAGCTGGAGGGCCATAGTTTGAAGTGTTACAAGTCCCATCATGCTTCTTGAAGTCTTGCCTGTGGCTGGCAAGAGTCTTGCAAGGCCGCATGGGACTTGCACTTCCTCAACACCTGGAGGGCCATAGTTTGGAGACCCCATTCTACAAGCATTTGAAAGTGTGTCTTTTCCAGTGGAGGGTGGAACACATGCTAAAAAAATGCTCTCAGCAGGGGGTATGTTTAAGGGGTAATCAATTTCTAACTAGGCCTCAGTTAAATATTCTCCCTCTCTCTCCCTCCCCCCTCTCCCCCACAGAGATAGCGGTTTAAAGCAGAACTCCAGGAAGCGCAGCACTTTGGTAAATCTGCTGGCTTAAGGGGGGTGTATGCCACCTTTATGGACTTATTTTACTATTTTTCACTTTTACTGAGCAATGGACATCCAGCTATCACTATACTTCCAACACTGGACCTTTGGGTCTCCGATGATACAGTTGCTCTGCCCACCCCTCCTTTCCTCTTGACCAATCATGGAAGGCTTTGTATTATGTGAACCTGTTCACAAAATGCAAAGTATTCTGTGAATGGACCATGGAGGTGAGGGGTGGGCAATGCAGTTGCAGAGAGCATCTCATGTCAGAGAAGGGGAGTATAGAAATGGCTAGATCCTGGAGTTCCTCTTTTAGTCCTCATGCACAATGGATGTTTTTGGCTTTTGATAGGTTTTTTTTTTTCTCTACAGCTAGTAACCCCCCCCCCCCCCAGCATGTTATCCTGTGTGTCCATGCACGCATCGACTCTAATCAACAATTTTTGGCTGGAAAAAAAAAAACCCAGGACTAGTGGGTTTCTAGAGGTGTGTGGTGTTTTTTTTTTTTTTTTTTAAGCTGTACAAATCAGCGATTTTTGAACCTTTTTTTGAGCCTTAAGATTTTGTGGGAGTACAATTTTGCTAAAAAAAAAAACACAAACATCGAAAAAAACATTTTTGATGCAGCATTCTACAGCATACACTAATGGCATTTTTATACCGTCCAGTGTGCATGAGGCTTTAAAGTAAAACACTACCTGGGACAGCACTACTGTCATTTCTATTTCACGAGTACAAAGCAAATGTTACCTGTACATTGTCTACACCTCCTCGAAAATCTAGGTACATAACACCTCTTACAATGCTGTCCTTTGTCCATGGGGATGTCCTTGGCCATATACAAATACCAACTTTGGGCAGTCAATCAGTATTTACATAGACGGGTTGGGGACTGCAGGGGTGAGTATGGATCAGGTACCTCTTATCGAGTTCCAGTATTTTCTTTAATGAGAGTACAGAGGGGCTTCATATGCCACATGCAAGGGTATTTTTGTAATTTTCCTGCAGTTCAGTGTTAAAGCGGAGTTCCACCCAAAAGAGGAAGTTCCGCTTTAAAGATTGGTCCCTCGCTCCCCATTAAGGATTGGCACCTTTGGGAACGGGTACCTGAATTTGACAGGTACCCGCTCCCACTTGCGCTGCGATCGCCTAGGCGATAAGAAACGAAAGTTACCCTCTCTCCTCAGTCTTGTGGGACATGTGACAGGTCCCAGAAGATGACGGGGCCATTCAGGAAGCGCAGCGCTTCTCGCACATGCGCAGTGCGGACCCGGCTGTAAAGCTGCAAGCTGTCACAGCTGGGTGCCCACACTGAAGATGCCTGGAATACAGGACGCCCGGTGAAACGGGCTGTGGTGGGGGCAGCGTGGGATAGGTAAGTGGCTGTTTTTTAAAAGTCAGCAGCTACAGTTTTTATAGCTGCTGACTTGTTTTCCACCATCACTTAACGCAGAGTTCTACTCACTCTAACAAAACAAGTCCATGTGCCACCTTACCCTTATAAGATATATTATTTTCTTAACCAAATGGGTTCTTGGCACAAAACCGCTATCTGCACTGTGAATATGAGGCCGATGCTAAAAGCCCATTCTCACTGTGTTATGGGTAAAGCATTAGAAGGAATATGTATAAATGGGCCATAATGCTTCAGACTTGGATTTAACACATTTGATCACAATAACAGCTGGCCTACAAAAATCTGTAGTATGATGGTATATGTTACATTTTTGTTGTACTGTGTATGTTCTTTGTTCTTGCACTAGACTACATATTTTGCACTGTAAATTCTGATTTTAACTGTCTTGTATCCAATCATTTCATGTGTGTATGTTGGATAACATTCTCTTATTTGGATATGACCCATTTCCCTGTTTTTGTTATTTAAATAAAAGACACAAAAAAAAAACTTTTTTTTGTTTTTTTTTTTATAACTGGTCTGTGTTTATGTAGCCATAGAGCCATATTAAGTGAACCAGTACTGGTTTGCTCTTCTGTGACCCATGGTGGTAACCTACGTCATCTTCTAGATTGTAAGCTCTAACGGGCAGGGCCCTTTGTTTCCTCTTGTACCAAATTGTATTGGAACTGTAATTTCTACCTTCATTATGTAAAGCGCTGTGCAGACTGTTGGCGCTATATAAATCCTGTATCATAATCTGAGCTTGAGTAGACCATCTAAAGTCAAACATGTTTTTAAAAGGAGTACAAATTCCTAAGTAAATGAACATATTTTAATGAGCCTTGAAAGCACCTCAGTGGTGTAAACATGTAAAAAAAAAAAAAAGGTACAGCATGCTGCACAAACACATGGAAATGTAATTTAGTAAAATAAAAATGCCCCAAATTGCACTGCAGACACGTGGCAATGTGCAAACTAAACTCCGAAGTTGTAGATTGCAGTGGAAACAAGCCTTAGAGGTTAAGAAAGAGGTGGGGGAATAGGAGGCATAGCAGCCACTGGTCTTACAAACAAGAAAGCAAACAATTAATGGTTTGATTTGAAAATGAACAGGCTATTTCAGAGCAGGGCGGTACAGTGGCTGAGTGGTTAGCACGTCTGCCTTGCAGTAAATGGGTCATGGGTTCAATTCCCAACCATGGCGTCTCCTGCATGGAGTTTGCATGTTCTCCCTGTGCTTGTGTGGGTTTCCTTCCACACTTCAAAGACATGCTAGTAGGTTAATTGGCTCCTGTCTAAATTGTCCTAGTTTCATCCCTGGCCTTGTGGAATCTTCTGCATGGTAGGGGTTGGGGAAAGACCTGGCAACCTACCCTGTAAAATAATTGCTAAGAAAATTAATGGAAAAAGTCGCTTACGAGTGACAGTCCATGCAATCGCCAAGGGTCGGATACGACTGAATGGATAGATAGATATAGATTTCAGAGCAACTGAGGGAACCAGAAGATATATTCAGTGAAAGTAGGAAATCTGCACCAAGGACATGCACAGAAGTTTTTGCCTAGAGTTCTGCTTTAAGCAACAGATGCCTTATGTTGAATAGCCCAGGAAGGGCCAACACTGCTTGTAGAATGAGTTGGGACATGGAACAGTGCTTCCCTTCAAAATGAAATTCCTGGCTAGAACAAAACTTAAAGGATAAAGCATTACACCAGCAATCAGCAGATCTGCAGAGCTGTTGGTGTATCTGTGTGCCCATAGGTCCTGTATGGGTAAGCAGATGCCTACTGCCAGGAAGAGTCAATGGACTACCATGGCACTCCACAGAACAGTGGTAGTTCAATTAAAACTACAAGCTAGCAGTCACAAAGGCTGCCGGAACTTGGAGTGTTCTCATTCACAGAATACTATGAATGAGTGACACAGGCAGGTGGGCAGAGCACCGCACAGCTGCATTTTTAAAACAGCTGGGGGGGGGGGGAGAAGATCTTCCACTAGCTGTCACAAGGGGGAGCAACATGTCAGGAAAGGTGAACTTATCCTTTATAACTGCTCACACACTCTCCTAACTCCTATACAAATTACCATGTAAAAAGGATAATACTTATACTTACCCAGTCTCAAGGTGTTCCAGTCCAGGCTAGTGGTCGGCTCCCAGCAGCCAGCTTCAGGTGAGAGGGGGGACAGCCAACAGTAGATGCCCCCATAGTAAGCCTCTGGGTGATGTCACCACTCAGGCATTCCATCTGTTGTTGGTGCTTTCTCCTCTCCACTGAGGCCAGTTGCTGATGAGGTCATGTGACCAGACAGGAGCATTCTGAGAATAGGCAAGTATATGTATCTTCCTTTTCCAGGGTAGTTAGTATAGCAGTTAGAAGATGGGTGGGAGCCATTTTAAGCTTAGTGCTAGCCTGGAATTCCAATTTAAGACCCCAAATCTGAGAAATAAGCTGAGATCCATCTACAGCCTCAAAATATACCTTCACCATGCAAACAACATCCAAAAGGTATATACAGCACGATCAACTTTCATCTGAGGATGAGGACAACACAATATTTGAGCTAAAGTGAAGAAACCACCTTAGGCACAAAAGATGACCAAGGTTAAAAAAAAAAAAAACGTTATGTCAATGAATGATTAGGAATGGTTCTTTACAGTCAGTCAATCTCCACTAGCTATGAAACTTAATGAGCTGAAGTAACGGCAATCAAAAATATGACCTTTCAAAAGCACCAAGGGAATTACCCAGATGGGCTCAAACAGAGATTTCTCTAACACAGAAAGTACTAAGTTGAGGTCCCATAGAGCCCAGGCCAGATGAACAATGGGGAATGAGAGGCATGAGTTTACCCTTGCTGGTAATTAGGGACCAAACTTTTTTCCAATCCTGATGAAGAAAAGCCAAAACTCATACCACAGCATACCTGAGAGGGTGAAGATTTTGAGCTTTACACCAGCCAAAGTAAGACTTTCAAGTCCAATGGTAAATCTTAAAAGTACCTTTTCTAGCTTTGAGGAGGATGGGAATGAAAAGATCTGAGACCCCCTTATCTTTCAAAACCCAGGGCTCAAGAGCCAAGCCACTAAAGTCAGCTGCTGTAAAGCAAGTTGGAATATTGCACCCTGCAAAAGGAGGTTGGGAATGTCCAGATGAAACTGCTTGCCCAGAGACAAGATTTTGATGTCCACATTCTCCAGGGTGAGCCCAGCCGGAGAGACAAGGGTCACCATAATCCCTTCCAACCATAACCTGTAAAGCAGTTGTATAGAAGCTGGATCAGCAGGAAGGAATAAATTAAGGAAAACCCATCCCACGGCGTCACCAGGGAACCTATCACAAATGCCTGCAAGTCTCTGGTCTTGGATCCAAATGCAGTGATTGTGTCCTCCTGGCCCATGCTGACAAGACATTCAGTGGAGGACCCTGGAATAAAACTGGTAAAAGGGCACTGCCTTAAAGGAAACAATCCTCTTCCCCAGAATATCCATGCAGAGGGTTTTAGCAAAGCTAGCAGTGACTCCAACCAAGTTTGCATCAACATGTACTTCACTGGGGGCAAAATTGTTTGTGACTGATCCGTGTCCAAGCTCAGACCCAAGTATTCCAGCCAGTCAGTGGGAACCAAGTGAGAACTACCCAGCACACATTGGACTCCACAGAAGAGGCAGAGTAATCTCAAAGGTGAAGGTCAACCAGGTAACTCAAAAAGATCTCGTGAGGGGGGGACTGGGTACAACATGGTCATACAGTGCCATGGCTTCAGCAAGGAGAGTGTCTTGTAGGGTAATGGTGCTTACATTGCCATAACTATGGCAACATATAAATAATAGCAAACTGCTCCAAATCTCATGCAGCATATACCTGAAATCTGGCACTGATGGCGGCAGCAAGTGGGCCGGCAGCAAAATAGCAGGAGAAGCCTACCACTGTTGATGGCTAAAATGGTGACTAAGGTTTAGATGAGGAGCATTAGCACGAGAACAGAGACTAACGAGGCAAATAATTTAACTTAGATGCATTTGTTTGGCTATAGTAATGACATTAATGGTGGCAGTTAAATATAAGGAAAGGTCTACTTTGATAATTGTGACAACTACTGCTGATTTTTTTTTTTTTTTTTAACACATCCTCTGCACAAAGGTCTAGCTTGGCTTGAGGTCCTGAATTATCATTCTATTTGTATTATAAGAAGCTCTGTACTCTAAGGTTCCAAAACAGTGGAAAGTGTCAATCGACACTTGGAAATATATGGGGAAAAATACTGCAAAACAAGCTTGCTCTTGGATTGTGCTTATTCCAAGAATATTTACTGACAATTCTTACAAACCTCAGCTTGGAAATTTCTTTACTTGACATCATTCTTCCACTTAGGTTAACAAATCAGAACTTAAAAAGTACAATGTGTACTTGTTTACAACAATATTAAATTCTGAGAGTTTTCAATTTACAGCACGTTCATCTATAGAAATGGTGTTGATCAGTAGTGCATAAATGAAAGTTTTGAAATGCCTCTGCCTTTGGAAATGTAGAACATATAGATCCATAACATCCTCTTGCTTGAAAGACTTTGAACCACACAACAGATGGGTGTTAGGTGGGTCAACAAAGGCCTCCAGTTCAGTCACATTCTTAGGCTTGCGCACTGCAACTGCTTTCTTTAAGTCCCACCAGAGGTTCTCAATCGGATTTAAGTCTGGTGACTGCGATGGCCACTCCAAAATGTTCCAGCCTTTCCTCTGCAACCATGCTCTAGTGGACTTGGAGGTATGCTTGGGATCATTGTCCTGTTGAAAGGTCCAACGTCTCCCAAGCCTCAGGTGTGTGACGGACTGCATCACGTTTCCATCCAATATCTCCTGGTACTGAAGAGAATTCATGGTACCTTGCACACGCTGAAGCTTCCCTGTACCTGCAGAAGCAAAACAGCCCCAAAGCATGATTGACCCTCCACCATGCTTCACAGTAGGCAAGGTGTTCTTTTCATCATAGGCCTTGTTCTTCCTCCTCCAAACATAGCGTTGATCCATGGGCCCAAACAGTTCTAATTTTGTTTCATCAGTCCACAGAACACTATCCCACAACTTTTGTGGTTTGTCCACATGGCTTTTGGCATACTGCAGTCGACTCTTCTTATTCTTTGGAGACAGCAAGGGGGTACGCCTGGGAGTTCTGGCACGGAGGCCTTCATTACGCAGTGTGCGTCTTATTGTCTGGGCTGAAACTTCTGTACCCACATCTGACAAATCTTTTCTCAGTTCCTCAGCAGTCACACGGGGACTTCTCTCCACTCTACGCTTCAGGTAGCGCACAGCAGTCGAAGTCAGCATCTTCTTTCTGCCACGACCAGGTAGCGTTTCAACAGTGCCCTTTGCCTTGAATTTGCGAATGATGCTTCCTAAGGTGTCTCTTGGTATGTTTAACATCTTTGCAATCTTCTTATAGCCATTGCCCTTCCTGTGAAGAGAAATCACCTCTTCTCTTGTCTTCCTGGACCATTCTCTTGCCTTCACCATGTTTGTAACCACACCAGTAAATGTCTAGAAGGAGCTGAGTATCACAGTCATTTTAAAGCTGCCTAATTGGTGCTTATTATGCTTGATTGCTGCTCGGTGACATCCACAGGTGTTTTCAATACCTGATGGAAAGCACCTGTATGAACCTCTGTTCTTCAGAGTGGTAGTCTTTAAGGGGTTGAATAATTGTGGCAATGAAGAAACCACATAAGAACCATTTACTACTGTATTACATAAACAATTGATGTCATTTTAGTTGCATTTGGGTAGTTACAACGTCCTTGTAGGATTTGATTCTGAATACAATTCCAAATGTACACTATAGTCCCTAAACCCCTTTACAGCATTGGGGGTTGAATAATTTTGGACACAACTGTATCTACCCTGTATAAGGAAAGATATCTATACTTGCCTATTCTGAAGTCGTTCTGGTCCATTCACCTGATTCCACTAGTGGTGGCTTCAGTGTAGAGAAGAAAGCAGCATCAAAGCCTGGGCGACAAGGTCACTCTTACACTTACTAGAGAATAGCCGTTGTCAGTTGTCCGCCCTCTACACTTAAACCAATGCAGAGACCCAATTATATGATTGGACCAACTAGGTAAGTCTAGGCATCTTTCCCTTTACAGGGTAGATAGAATAGGTTTAGAGTGGGGGTGGGAGTAGATTTAAGCTTAGTTAGGTTTTGACTGAATTACACATTAAAGCCCACTTCTATGTTTAATGTCCCTTTAAATAGTTTGTTTGGGCCAAGCTGGCCCAAATGACTATTTACTGCACCAACAGGTGCACTTGCAGGGTACGGTGTATTAACTGTATGTAGCCTCAGCTACATACAGTATACAAAGATGTGTTCCCATCCCACTCAGAACAAAAACAGAATTGGACTGATCATTTCATAGCCATCCAGTGGAAGCTTTGTATACTATGAATGAATAAAAAGTGCCCTCTGATTGACTGAATGAGAGAGCGTGACTTCATCATCATGCCTCTCTGCCCCAGCCAATCAGAGGACACTGATTCGTGTTGGTTGTTCTCATGAATGGCTGAGCAGTGATCATTGCAGTGCTCAGCAGTTCTTTCTTGCCCCGCTGTCAGGATAAAGTGCTGTATACTTCATGTAGCTGAGGTTACATACAACGAGCCCAGCAAGTGCACCTGTTTAAAAGGGACATCAAAGTATTACTAAACCCACAACAGCAATCAGTCTGTATATACAGTAAAGCATGCTTGTTATAATCACTGTGGAACCATAGGGATGCACCGAAATTTAGGCCACCGAAATGTATCGGCCGAAAATAGTCCGATCAGCACTTTGCCAATAGGAAAAATTTCGCCAATACAGGTGGCGATGTGAGGGGGGGTATGGCAGAGAAAGGCAGGAGAGGAGCAGTGTACATAGTGACTGGCTGTCACTATATGTCAGTGACAGTTTTTAAATGTAATTACTGGCTTTTTTTTTTTTTCTTCACTATAGCTCATAGAATTAGCTGTTACTTTCCCTCCCAGCTAAAAGAAACAAAGTTTCCTTTTACAAGTGAAATGGTATAATAAGTGAGCGCTTTTCATATAAAGCAGCTAGGCCAGCAATGGGCAAACTACGGCCCGGCGGACCTTTTAATCCGGCCCGCGGAGCTAGGCTCCCGCAAGGCCAGTGGTCGGCAAGCCGCGGCTCTTTACAAATTTAGATGCGGCTCTCCTGTGTGCCGGGCGCCCGCTCCCCTCCCTCCTCTCCTCCTCTCCCCTCCCTCCTCTCCTCCTCTCCCCTCCCCTCCCCTCCTCTCGGATGGCCGCCCCCCCTCTCGGATGGCCGCCCCCCTCCCTCCTCTCGGACGTCAGGACTCTGCAGCTGTCAGGATGTAGGCGGGGCAGCGTGACGAACTCCTCTCACAGTCCTCCCTGAAGACCAGAACGGCGCGGGAATACGAGAGGAACGCGCGGACCAAAGGTAAGTGAATTGACACAGGGGGGGGACTTACTATATGGGGGATGAATTACTATATGGGGGACTTACTATATGGGGAATGAATTACTATATGGGGGACTTACTATATGGGGAATGAATTACTATATGGGGGACTTACTATATGGGGAATGAATTACTATATGGAGGACTTACTATATGGGGAATGAATTACTATATGGAGGACTTACTATATGGGGAATGAATTACTATATGGAGGACTTACTATATGGGGAATGAATTACTATATGGAGGACTTACTATATGGGGGATGAATTACTATATGGAGGACTTACTATATGGGGGATGAATTACTATATGGAGGACTTACTATATGGGGGATGAATTACTATATGGAGGACTTACTATATGGGGAATGAATTACTATATGGGGGACTTACTATATGGGGGAATGAATTACTATATGGAGGACTTACTATATGGGGGATGAATTACTATATGGAGGACTTACTATATGGGGAATGAATTACTATATGGGGGACTTACTATATGGGGAATGAATTACTATATGGAGGACTTACTATATGGGGAATGAATTACTATATGGGGGACTTACTATATGGGGGATGAATTAATATGGGGGATGAATTACTATGTGGGGGATGAATTACTATATGGGGGATGAATTACTATATGGGGGATGAATTACTATATGGGGGATGAATTACTATATGGGGGATGAATTACTATATGGGGGATGAATTACTATAGGGGGGACGAATTACTATAGGGGGGACGAATTACTATATGGGGGACGAATTACTACTGTATATGGGGGATGAATTACTATGGGGGATGAATTACTATATGGGGGATGAATTACTATATGGGGGATTAATTACTATATGGGGGATTAATTACTATATGGGGGATTAATTACTATGGGGGATTAATTACTATGCTTACTATGGGGGAATATTACTATACTTACTATGGATGACACATACACATCATTCATCTACTCTTGGTCCGGCCCCCGGGTCCAATATATGAACCCATTGCGGCCCTCAAGTCAAAAAGTTTGCCCACCCCTGAGCTAGGCACACAGGATAACCAATAACAATAATCACAAAGACATATGTAAAAAAGTGCAGCGCTAAAATAAAAATAGTAGTAGAATCCAGTGATAAATTACTAAAATATAATAATAGTCCCATTGGAGGTAAAATAAAGTGAGAAATGCACACAAACCAGATGTGCACATTAAATGTGCAGTGTAGATATCCTATAGTTCAGCAAGTGGTCATCTGGGTGGTAAAGATAGGTAGATTCCCTCTTTACCACCCAGATGACCACTTGCTGAACTATAGGATATCTACACTGCACATATAATGTGCACATCTGGTTAGTGTGCATTTCTCACTTTATTTTACCTCCAATGGGACTATTATTATATTTTAGTAATTTATCACTGGATTCTACTGTTGATGTTTTATTTTTAAAGTTTCCCTTTAGTTTCTTTTCTGGAGTTAAGAGAAACAAAGTTTCCTTTAGCTCCAGGGGAAAAGTGACAGCTAATTCTGTGAGCTATATAGAGAAGAAAAAAAAAAAAAGCTGGCAATTGCCTTTAAAAACTGGCACTGACATATGGACAGCCAGTGAGGGAACCTCTCTGTATACACTGCTCCCTCACTGTATACACTGCCACTGTCCTGCCCCCTCCACTGCTCCCCTCCCCTCTGCAAAGAGGACCTGTCACTCATATGCGATCACATAAGGGACTTGGGGACATAGGGGACCCCCTATGTGATAGCAATAAAATCATAAGTTAAAATAAATAAAAATATACGTGAAAGTAGAACAAAAATACAAAAAAAAAAAAAAATTGGAGCCTTCCCACCCCCTCATACGCAGACATTTCGGTTTCAGTTTGGTTTTTGGCCACATGCATTCTGAATTTTCGATATCGGCACCAGAATTTTCATTTCGGTGCACCACTGCTAAGGGGTTAATCCTCCACATTGTGCAAAAAGGCTGTTTGAACCGGACTTCTCTGCCCCTCCTCTTGCTCAAATGTCCACAGTGATAAGACAGACTGAACACGTGCCCTTCTTCACATGCTCAGTTTAGTGTGAATTGCTACAGAGGTTTTTTTTTTTCTTTCTTGGGAGAGTGCATGTGATCAGCACAGGGCCAAATCGGCACTGTCCAGACTGAGGACAGAACTTTCACATCCTCCTAGAGCAGAAAGAAAACCCCTCCTACAATCTTTAACCAGTGCTCTGCTGAAGTCACAAGACTGCTCTAACTGCTGATGAGAAAAGGTATTTAGCAGTTTATATTTACTAAAATAATTGCATTTCCATGTTCTGTGTACTGTGGGAGACCAGATATAATGATTGCAAGGTCCGGGGTTTAGTAACACTTTAAATGTGGAGTTAAGCTTTAAGGTACCTGCACCTATATGGGTGATGTTGTTATTGCACAGACCGCTGGTCACTTTTAGAGATGCATTGCTATTCTTTACATCATGACTACATCATGTAAACAAGTTCATGCAGTTTCAAAACACGATTCACCAGAATACAGATTTTGGCACCTATAGGGCTGCATGAATCTGCAAACACCAGATGCAACACTCCAGATCTCTGACTAGGGTTGGCATGTGCTGAATAGTCCCCATCACCTGTGTCGTGAACACAGCAGTAATACACCTCCACTGTACATTGTAGTCCACTGACGTTCATAATCAGCCCACTGCTGCATGTGCGCATGGAAGTGATTGAGGGCCATCCTGTACCACCAAAACACATCACACCTATAGGTTTCTGTTCATCCCTCCTAAACTGGATTACATCATTGGAAGCAAACCTACTTATATCAAATCATAAATCGTGAAAAAAAAAAAAAAAAAAAGACTTTCCAATTCTGTACCTCACTACTGTACACACATTACAAAAACCTGTACAGTTACATCTGTATATTGCATTAATTGCGTAGTTTAACCAAATGTTCTTTGGAATTAATATAAATTAAGCCCTAGGAGGTCGATTTACTTCTGACAACCTGCAATTCACAGTTTTTAAAAAGGAAAAACTACTGACCAGCAGAATGCCACGTGAATAGAAAACATTGGTCATATACTGTATTTTGTCTGGCAAAAATAGACACTTTGCAGTATAATACAATAAGTTACAGTTTTTGCAAATACATTGATGAATTATTATAGTGCAAACCCTTTTCCGGAAATGAAAGGAGGAAAACAGTGCCAAAATAACATTTTAGGTGTCTTGAGGCAAAATATGTTTACTGCAACTGAGCCCACACTGGGTGTGGTTTCCTGAAACTGGGTGGAATTACTGCCAAAAAAAAAAGAAAAAAAAAAAAAAGTGTGAGGCATAAAGGAAATGATGCCCCTAAGCTACAAGTACCCTAAGGGACAATCGGTGTCCTTCGCATAAAAACCGTCTCAAGTCAAAATGTAAGCGAAGTGTCTCATTCCATGGCTTCCCAATATTTTCAAGATGGCAGACAGGGCCGCTTCTTGTTCAACCACTCCTGTAAAATATGGCCATTTCCGTCAAATGAAGCAGATATAAAACGTAGGTAAGATTTCCTTTGTAAACGGTGTCATTAAAAGAGCCAAGAAAATCTCTGTGTTTATTCCACAGCTGTCATGAGATGTGAGAAATCTGACGGACTCGTGTTTTTATTTCCTGTCGGCAGAGTGGACAGGTCTCCAGCTGTAGAGCACATTCCATGCAAAGATCACTGTGAATACAAGCAGAATAAATACATTAATAATATATCCACCATACAGCAAATATTAGTAGTGGACCTTTCATTTGTGCCCTATTCTATTATCCTGATCAATTACAGAAGACGTTCGCCCGATGTTATAGATCTGCATTGACCTGAAGTGATGATCTATATGGCTGGACTGCTGGGTACATCAAGCACACATTAAAACTTCACTTTTGTGTCCAGTAATAAGATTTGGGCTCATCACGCTGACATTTTTTTCCTTTACTCTAAAGCAAAGGGGAAAAAGCAGGGCCCAACACACAGGGATTTCACTTCTTTCCCCCCCATAGCAAATGGAAACAGGGCTCGCTACAGAGAAATTGGGAGAGTGTGACCCATCACCCCTGTTTCCTCCCACACTCCAAAGACATACTGGTAGGTTAATTGGCTCCTGTCTAAACTGGCCCTAGTATGTGTATGAATGTGAGTTAGGGACCTTAGAGATTGTACGCCCCTTGAGGGTTAGGGACTGATGTGAATGTACAACATATATGTAAAGCGCTGCGTAAAATTGATGGCGTTATATAAGTACCTGAAATAATAAATCACACAGTGGTTTTTAACAAGCAAAAAAACAAAAAAACAAAAAACAAAACCCCCACTAAATTAGAGGAATTGTAATGACAACAGCATGACTTTATACGCCAACCGAATTCTATATACATGCAGTATACTGCTACAAAATCATGTACCAATATATTGTATGTGGAGGATGTTTCCCCTTTAAAGCTGTTCTTCAGTCATTCCTTCAAAAATTAAAACTCAGCAGCTAGAAAAACTGCAGCTGCTGACTTTTAATAAACAGATGCTCACCTGTCCCAGGGTCCAGAGCTGTCCTCACCTGGCTGGTTTTTGGGGTCTTTGGGTTCCCAGCGCTGGCATGTTAACTGTGCCGACTAGGACTCCTTGCAGCTTCACAGCAGGCTGTCCACTGCACGAGTCACACTTTGCTTTGTGAATGGTCCCATAGTGTTCTGGGACCTGTGATGTGTCCCAAAAGCCTAGGGGAGGAAGAGAGAGCGGGAACAGGTGCCTGCAAAAACTAGGCACCCACTCCCTCCTCCAAAAAAAGTGTTCCAAATATGGCGGAGGAGTAGGAAGAGTGGAACTCCCCTTTAGAGTTAAAGTGGTAGTAAAGGTTTTTTGTCCTACAGGCAAGCCTTTAACCACTTCCCATCCGACTCATGTACATAAACGGCCGGACGGGAGCGCTGCCGGAGCGGGTGGACGTTTCTAAACCCCCCGCATCCATTGCCTGTTCACGCTCCCTGGGAGGATACAGTTAGAACGCCAATCGCTGTACGGGACCTCTGTGAGATCCCAATTCAGGTGATCAATGATTGACCAATCAGTGACCACATGAATAGTAGTAAACAAGATGTCACTTCCTGACCACATTGTTTACTACGTGTGAAATATGTGAACGATCACAGAGGTCACATGGTACAAGGCTATTCACAACATGTGTACCATGTGACAAGCTGTGACCAATCACAGCTCTCACAGTATTTCTCAGTGGAGAAATGATTGCTTTTACAGCCTTTATGGATGTAAAAGCAATCAGTGAAAAGAGAAAAAAAAAAAAAAATCATCACCCCCCACAAGTAGTAAAGTGTCACTATGGTGACATTGTATACCTAGGGTGACAGTATGTTAAAAAAAATAAAACAAATGCTATAAAAAAGTAAAAAAAAGAAAAAAAAAAATTTGAAAATTATAATTTTTTGGTTATCAACTAATTTGGGTTTTTTTTTTTTTTTTTTACTGAAAAGATAGCTGAATACATTTTGGCCAAGATTTATGAAGAAAGATTATTTATTTTCAAAATTTTGTAAGAAAAAACAATTTTTTTTCACTTTCATTTAAATAGCAAAAAATAAAAAAAATCCCAGTGGTGAATAAATACCACCAAAATAGAAAGTCTCAAAAAAATGCTAAAAAATTCATATGGGTACAGTCAGTAGTGTATTTAGGTTTTGTGCTGCCCTAGGCAACGCAAAAATCGTCTGCCCCCACGGACACCGACCAACACCACCTCCCTTTCTGCGGAGAGAGCCTGAGATTGACCAACAACATCCCTGCCCCCCACCCGGGAGTGCCTTCCACTAACCCCCCTCTTTCCCCTCCCCCCAGCCGATAGAGAAAAAGACACTCAGACACGAGAGTCAGGCTCTACATACTCCCATCAAGCAGCTCGCAGCCTCTCCCGGATCCCACATGGTTCCCATAGTGCGTGTCCCTTCTTTCATCCCTTCTTCTGGGGGGAGGTGCGACCCCCTGAAAACTGCCGCCCTAGGCAAGTTCCTTGTTTGCCTTTTGGTAAATACACCCCTGGGTACAGTGTTGCATAACTGCGCAATTATTAAAGTGTGACAGCACTGAAAGCTAAAAATTGGCCTGGACTGGAAGGAGGTGAAAGTGTCCGGACTTGAAGTGGTTAATAAGGCTTACCTCTAGGTACTGTTAATATCTCCTAAATATGCACCATTTAGGAGATATTTACTTCAGCAGCGCCAGTGATTTCACCAGCACTGCGTCCATGGAGAAAGACGTGCCATGGCCTAAGCCGCGACGCCACTGTGGCTCGGCCAAATGGCTGCAGCCTGGGAACCCTAAAGGAAGGCCAGGTGAAGGTGGAAGCCACAGGGAGCCATGACAGCGCTCCGCCGGAAGGCTTCGTTTTCAGGTAAGTCTTTCAGAAACTGCTAATATGTGATGCAGACTAGCACATTATGCTCTTAACTTGCAGGGAGAAGATTTTTTTTAGATTTTTTTCTTGCGGTTTACTACCGCTTTAAAGGATGGGTATAATCTGCATCCTATAAATCAAACCAGTTTCGCCAGATTTCAAATAAAATTAAAGCTCAAGGCAGGAAAGAGGTTTGTATTCATATTAACTTACATTCTATGGCCAAGGGAATGTGTACACGTGTCCAAATTATGGAGGTTCAAAAAGTCAGGTCTTTAAAACGTTTGATGAGCAGTGTTACGAAATTCCTGCAGAGAACACCTTCAAAAGAACTGGAATGCTGAAAGATTCATGTCCTTTCATCCAGCATCAAAACCTAACCTCATAAATTATTTTTATATACTAAATGGGTACAAATTCCTACAGACCCACTCCATAATCTTGGGAAAAATGATCCCATACACAGTGGAGGCTGGTCCATATTAATTGCCCATGGTTATGGAATTGGAAGGTCCAACAAGCTCACATAGGTATTCACAAACCTTTGGCAATATAGTGCACTTGTATAAAAGATAAAAATGATAATAAACCCAGGTGCAACTTACCTATGGCCACAAGGCTTTAATTCTGTGTCTGCTACCTCATCACAGCATAATGTACAGCAGTTGTCTCGGATGCTGACTTGTTTTAACAACGCTAAGCGTCTATGTCTATAAAAACAGGAAGAAAAAAAAAAAAAAAAAAAAAAAGGGAAGATCATCACCTTCTGTTTGTTGTACATGTGCCCAAATATACGTTACACATAACATTTCGAAGATAAATAAAATAGGGTTTTAGACACAAACACAGCAAGAACAAAAATCCTAAAGAGAAATTATTAAAACAATACAATCCATACCATGTACCAACATGAAATTATGGACTTTATTTACTATAGATGGAGAGTGCAAAATCTACACAGCAGCAGCAACATGGCTTGATCATAAACCCACCCCAAGCCTGCTGATTAAACAATGAAGGTGCAGGAGCACAGTCATCCCTCAGCTTACACTGGTCTCTCCCCCCGTCAGCACACGTAACCAGCGTTTGGTTGGCTCTGAGGAAGAGGTTGTGTCCTCGAAACGCGTTAGCCAGTTGGTCATCCAGGGTTCCAACGTATGGACTCAGATGTTGTTTGGATCATACATCTTGTTCAGTTTGACATGTCTGTGTTATTATGTCCATTGTGAGTATGATACCTATTTTTGTTTCTTTAATAAATTATTTTAAATGATAATGCACTAGGTCAGTGCGCCCTTTTTCTGTTTCTCCATTTGTACACTGGTCTCTCCCTGTCAGCACACGTAACCAAAAAAAAACAAAAAAACACAACTTTATAGGCTCCTAGCGTTGTCTCCCTCTCCCAGTCTGAGTGCTGCGGTGTAGAAGATTACTTAAGTATGATATTAAGGTACCTACACTAGCTGCAATAAACACACACACACACACACACACACACACACACACACACACACACACACACTTAAAATGGTTCTAAAGGTTCAAGGTTATTTACCTCCAGGCATTCTATACATGAAAAGTAAAAACCTTCTGTGTGTAGCAGCACCCACCGCCCCCCAAAACTTACCTAAGCCCCATCCTAATCCTGCAATGTTCGGGAGAGCCTCGGTTCTCCAGGGACTCTTACTCCTGATTGGCTGAGACAGTCAATCTGCTGTCAATCACAGTCAGTGAACCAGTCAGAAGAGGGAGGGGGCATGGCCGAGCAGCAACTCTGTGTGTGAATGGACACACAACCGCGGCTTGGGAGTGTGGCAAGCTGCTTGCTGTGAGGGCACCCAACAGGGAGGAGTCAGGATCGCCAGTGGGGGAACCGAGAAGAGATCTGGGATGCTCTGTGCAAAACCATTGCACGGAGCAGGTAAGTATAACATTTATTATTTAAAAAAAAAAAAAAACACAACACTTTAGTATCACTTTAACTCCATAACAGACTATTTTTCTAAAAAAGTAAACAGGGACACATTTGCTACTTATCTTTTTAAAGGCAGATATTCTCTTACCTTGGCAAAATGACCTTTTCTTCTGGGGCCAGAACAGCATACTCATTAAAAGTGCTAAATTTGTTTGCAGGTGGATATTTGAAGGGCTTGGCTCCAAAATTGAACTCACACTGCTGATAGGACATAAAACTTGCTGCAGCAAAAAATCCAGACCTACAAAAACACCAGCAACCCCATGATGAAAGAGTACCATTTTTTAAATTAAACAATGAGACATAGTAACACGAGTTCAGGACTTACGTTGCGGAGGTAAAAACTTGCTTCTCGGGAGGAAGCTGGTTTCCATTTAATGAAAAAATCATTAACTTTTTGTGCAGATCCAATAAAAAGCCGACAGTATCACCTGGAAGATTAAAAATGTTTTATTTTATGAGAGAGAGAGAGAGAGAGAGAGAGAGAGAGAGAGAGAGAGAGAGGGAGAGGGAGAGGGGAGAGAGGGGAGGGGAGAGAGGGGAGGGGAGAGAGGGGAGGGGAGAGAGGGGAGGGGAGAGAGGGGAGGGGAGAGAGGGGAGGGGGGAGAGGGGAGGGGGGAGAGGGGAGGGGGGAGAGGGGAGGGGAGAGAGGGGAGGGGGGAGAGGGGAGAGAGGGGAGAGAGGGGAGGGGGGAGAGAGGGGAGGGGGGAGAGGGGAGGGGGGAGAGGGGAGGGGGGAGGGGAGAGAGGGGAGGGGGGAGAGGGGAGGGGGAGAGGGGAGGGGAGAGAGGGGAGGGGGGAGAGAGAGAAAGGAGAGGGGAGAGGAGGGGGGGGAGAGAGAGAGAGAGAGAGAGAGAGAGAGAGAGAAATGAGGGGAGAGAGAGAGAGAGATGAGGGGAGAGAGAGAGAGAGATGAGGAGAGAGAGAGAGAGAGATGAGGAGAGAGAGAGAGAGAGATGAGGAGAGAGAGAGAGAGAGATGAGGAGAGAGAGAGAGAGAGAGATGAGGAGAGAGAGAGAGAGAGAGATGAGGGAGAGAGAGAGAGAGAGAGATGAGGAGAGAGAGAGAGAGAGAGAGATGAGGAGAGAGAGAGAGAGATGAGGAGAGAGAGAGAGAGAGAGAGAGAGAGAGATGAGGAGAGAGAGAGAGAGATGAGGAGAGAGAGAGAGAGAGATGATGAGAGAGAGAGAGAGAGAGAGAGATGAGGAGAGAGAGAGAGAGAGAGATGAGGAGAGAGAGAGAGAGAGAGAGATGAGGAGAGAGAGAGAGAGAGAGAGAGATGAGGAGAGAGAGAGAGAGAGAGAGATGAGGAGAGAGAGAGAGATGAGGAGAGAGAGAGAGAGAGGAGAGAGAGAGAGAGGAGAGAGAGAGAGGAGAGACAGAGAGAGGAGAGACAGAGAGAGAGGAGAGAGAGAGGAGAGAGAGACTGACTTTATACTGCAACTAAAAGCTGTGGGTAAGTTACAAGCACCCACTCTCAACACAATGGTAGAGCCTTTACCCATTTCCCCATGTCGGACTCTCTGCTACAGGTGGTCAATGGACACTCATCACCATGGCTGTGGCCAACTCAGCACAGTGTCAATGGTGTTGAGGACATTGTACACTTCTTTGATTACACTTTGGATTGAGTTGCGAGCCTATAGCTGGCTATACATAGAGACCGGCTGAATTTTGATCCATGTATGGGGGACAGTTGTAAAAAAGATGAACCAGCCTGTCAGGTTTTTCACATTCGATCAGTGCCACCAGCTTCAGCCAGCGGGGAAATCTCCCCATTGGTAGAATACAATATCTCAGATGGAGATTCTCCCATCCACGTTAAATGTGGATGGGGGAATAAGGTCACTTACAGAGAAAAAAAAAAGTAAAGGATAATGTATAGCCAGCCTAAACCTCTGAATTTGTATTGAAGATCTCCCCATTGGGGAAATAATTATTATAATTATACAGTATTTATATAGCGCCAAAAGTTTGCTCAGCGCTGTACATTATAATGGGAGACAGTATACGAGACAGTACAGTAACAATACAACACACGAGGGGTTCGAGGGCCCTGCTCCTTGGAGCTTACAATCTAGGAGGGAGGGGAGAAAGGTACAGAAAGAAATAGTTGTAGGGAATGGAGTGGTGGGAAGAGCAGAGGAGATCAGAGAAGCCTACCCAGCCCTCACCTAATTGCTGAAGAGATGCCTCTAACTTTCTGTCCTGGTGACACAACGGGAAGTTAGGAAATGTCACACAAACAGCAAGAAAAACTGATACAGGTTCTAATCCTATCCACTCTACTAATATCTTGGAACTCTCATTGGAGAGATTTCTTTTTTACTTACTGTCCTGGAGATATACCCAGAAGTAAGGAGAAACCTTCCTTACAAAAGGCATTAAAGAAATCCTGTCATTAATATATCATTCTTCCAGCAGCCTATATACTCACCAGTCTGATGGGCAGCATGTGAATATTTTTTTTTCCTGTGAAGCTCTGTGTGCCGCTGCTAGACACTTCCCGGGAATTTTTAGCTGTGTGTCCCCTACTGAGCTCCCCTATGTCATTACTGTGTTTTATAGAGACGCAGAAGCTGAAGGAAGGACTCTACAGTGACCGGCAAGGGACATTCCATCCAAACAGCCAGAAGTGTCAGAGGGCAGCAGCACCCAGAGCTCTGCAAGAGAAAGAAAAATTCCCTTTTTCAGTACCTGACTGGTAAGTATATAACTTTGCAGGTGGAAGCTGCTGTAGAATTTCAATACAATTGACAGAATCACTTTAGGCATTTAGACATTATTCACACCATCCTGACCTTCCATCCCTCGTGACATCTCAGACTGCCTTGTTTTCTCAGCTGGAACTCCTGCCCAGTAACATAGGCTGCCAAACTGTTGTCAAGGTTGTGTCTATAGACAAACATGTAGGTTCCCTCTGTGTATTGTTCTTATTGGGCAGTTCCACTGACATAGAATACACATGGCAAGTTTCAGATGATTTTAACCAGCTTTCAACTGCTATACTGAATGGATGAAGCAAAACCTAGATCTAACTGGGTCCAATGAGACCATGATCCATTGTAAACTGTTGGTGCTAGGCCGACTTGATGTAGTCAGTTGTTGTGATCAAATGTTGGCTGAAGCTGAAAACTGTTGTCTGGTCAGAATTAAAGCAGACATTCAGGCAAATAGAAAATACATAAATTAATGTAACTCTGTATACATTTAAACTGTTATACAGTATAAAAAAAACCCCAAAACAAAAACACTTTTTAGATTGCTACTTACCAAATCTCAAGCTGGCCATACTTCAGTTTTATCGTTCAGCTAGTTGGCAGAACGGAAAAAAAACAAAAAAACAAAAAAAACAACAAACGAAAACACTGAACCAATGGGGAATCCTCCTTGCTGTGTCACTGTATTCTGACAGCGGGACTACTCCTGCAACAGAATACACTGATCAGCACTGCAGCCAACTGACTGCATGCCCTGTTCAAAAATATACCAAAAAAGCCTAATCGATAGACTTCTCCTGAACAAAAACGGCCACATATGGATCGAAATTCGGCTGGTTCATGCTGAACCGGCCGCATTTTAATCTATGAATGGCCAGCTTTAGATGTGATGAATACATTAGTTTTCTTTTCGGTCTTTTATTTTTCACCTGGTTATCCTTCTAGTAAGTCAGTTGTTTTTCAAAGGAAGATGCTGTCCTGCAGACGTAGCAGTTAGAGGGTTGAGACAGCCCATTTAGCACTGACAGGGGTGCTTACAATGATCAGCTTTTATGTAAAACCCTCATCCAAAAAACCCCCCAAAAAGTTGCTGTAACCACTTAAATGTGTGAGCTGGAGTCCAGCTTCAGTTTGTTAGTGTATGTAACATTACTCTCCCTGTTCTGACTCAACTATAAGACCATAAACTTTATCTCCAGCGATGTATACAGCGATACGACGTGGTGGTGGATCTATCTCTTGCATCTGGTCAGACAGTTTAACTCGATGAATAAACTCACATGCTGAGGAAGTCAGATGAGGAAAACCATTCAAATGTTCCATTTAACCTCTTGCCTACCGGCACTTATACTCCCTTCCTGCCCAGGCTCATTGTCATGCAACATTGTACCCATATGAAATTTTTATCTTTTTTTTTTTTTCACACAAATAGAACTTTCTTTTGGTGGTATTTAATCGCCGCTGGGTGTTTTGCTCTTTTTTTGTTTATAGCGCAAAAAATAAAAAACATTCAAAATACAAAAAAAAAAAAGTTTTCTTTCTTTCTATTATAAAATTTTGCCCAGCAGTGCCGCCCACAAGTGCCACCCAGTGCTGCCCGTCTGTGCCCATCATTGTTGCCCCACAACCCTGGCCGGTGGCTGTGGGGGTCTGCGGGCAGAGGGTTTATCGGAATCTGGAAGACCCCTTTACCAAGGGGGCTCCCATATCCTGCCCCCCCCCCATGTGAATGAGTATGGGGGTACATAGTACCGCTACTCATTCACAAAAAACAAAATGTTTAGTGTGAAAAAAAAGAGACAGGACATGGTCTTTGACAAGTCCTTCATTAAAAGAAAAAAATAAAAATGTCCCCCACAGTAGATCCATCGTCAATCACTATGTCCGCCGTCAACACGAAGAAAAAAAAAAAAAAAAAAAAAAAAAGGGCTCCCCTTCCGACGATGGCCCCCGGCCGTCTGCCTACTCTGGTGGTTTGACAGTTCTTAAATATGTAAGGGGCGGGGGTCACCCGGAGACATCACCCAAGTGACCCCACCCCATGTGACATCATTGAGGTCACATGGGGTGGGGTCACATGCATCATGTCCCCGGGTGGCTCCGCCCCTCACACTAACAAACTGAATTGGCTGTAATGCTGATCAGTGTATTCTGTCGCCAGAGTAGTTCCACTGTCAGAATACAGTGACACAGCAAGGAGGATTTCACCATCGGTTCAGTGTTGTTTGTTGTCATTTTTATTTTTGCTCTGCCAGCTAGCTGAACGATAAAACTGAACCATGTATGGCCAGCTTCAGATTTGGGAAGTAGCAATATAATAAGTGTTTTGTTGTTTTTTATACCGCTTTAATGCAATTCTGTATATATTCAAACTGTTTTAATTTATGTATTTTCTATTTGCCTGAATGTCTGCTTTAAATTCTGACCAGACAACAGTGCGTAGAGAGCTTCATGGAATGGGTTTCCATGGCCGAGCAGCTGCATCCAAGCCTATCACCAAGTACAATGCTAAGTGTTGGATGCAATGGTGTAAAGCACGCCGCCACTGGACTCTAGAGCAGTTATGATGGTGGGTTGATCTTCAGGGGTTGGGCTTGGCCCCTTAGTTCCACTGAAGGGAACTCTTAAGGTGTCAGCATACCAAGACATTCTGAACAATTTCATGCTCCCAACTTTGTGAGAACAGTTTGGGGATGGCCCCTTCCTGTTCCAACATGACTGCGTACCAGTGCACCTCAACCCGATAGAACACCTTTGGGATGAATTAGAGCGGAGACTATAAGCCAGGCCTTCTCATCCGACATCAGTGCCTGACCTCACAAATGTGCTTCTGGAAGAATGATCAAACATTCCCATAGACACCCTCCTAAACCTTGTGGACAGCCTTCCCAGAGGAGTTGAAGCTGTTATAGCTGCAAATGGTGGGCCAACTCAATATTGAACCCTACAGACTAAGACTGGAATGCCATTAAAGTTCATGTGTGTGTAAAGGCAGGCGTCCCAATACATTTGGCAATATAGTGTATATGCAGATTGTAAGCTCCCAGGATCAGGCCCTCCTATCCCTCTTGTATTGAACTGTATTGTTGCTGTATTGTCTCCCGTTATATTGTAAAGCGCTGAGAAAACTGTTGGCGCTATATAAATCCTGTATAATAATAATATGCATGGTGTTTCCAAACACTTGTGAGAATGCCTGTGGTATTCGCTTTATCTAGACAGCAGTATTCTGCTTTGTTCTAGTGCCATGGGGCACGGCATATATTAGACAGTTCTTACCTTCTTTCCAGCAGGGGTGTTGGTGAGGTTTACTTTTTGCGTTGTACCAGATCAGCTGCCTGCAGCCGTCATACGCACAGGAATACTCATCATCCCCAATGCCGTATCCTTCCTACATACATAGGAACAGATATTCGTTTACGGATTCATATTGATCTAGCATTTACTTATGAGCAATATAGGCTTACTAATGTCTAATTTAACATTCAGTAAAAATGATTAAAATACATTCCAAGTGCACCAAACAAAAGTTTTTAAAAAAGTCTTAGTTTGTTTACTTTTACAGATTAGCCATGGCCTGAGTAGAAAAGCTTGTCCTCTAGCAGCATTTGCACAGAAGAACCCTTACTCTCTGTGAGAAGCAATTATTTCTATGCAGAAGTTCAATATGACCCCTGCAGTGTCAGGACCAGAGCTTGAGCTCTGAAGACATCAGAGCTATAGGTCCGACTCAGAAGGGGTGTATCAGACCTCTGCAGTGAGACCATTGTTTCCCCACACAGAGCAAGGGTTCTTCTCTGCAGCTTCTGCCAGGGGACAGGATTTTTTTTTTTTTTAATAAATTCTTTATTTATAGGAGTTTTTTTTTTAGAAAAGCAAATGAACTGAAAGACATTGACAGTGGTTAGGCCTTTCCTGTATTTCCAAAGACGCTTACATCTCCATACATCCCAACACAAAGAAAACCAAACTTTCCAATTAATCTCCGCTACCAAGACATCAGCTATATGCAATTTTGGTGCAAGAAAGACGAGAAATTACAGCAGATATATATCAATATATATTATTGATAGAGTTAAAAATCACTTACCCAATGTAAGCAACATCTTAGCACAAGAATGGTAAATAAAATATAAAACAAGGCCTCTAGTGTACTTTATCTTAATAGAAATCAATTCTCAGCCGTTATTTTAAAAAAATAATATTGTCTTTCCTTTAAGATACAATTTTTCGTAGTTACTTACGTGATTAAGGAATTTGCTGTCTTTAGTGGCCCATCCTATCTGCATGACCCCAGAGGTAATGACCGTAACTTCATAGTACCACACGCCAGAGTCCACGCAGAACGTGCAGCGAACACTCTCAAATGATGAAGCATCACAGCGGGCCTAGTACACAGCAAGTAAAAAAAAACAAAAACAAAAAAACCACATTAAGTTAGACACAGCCTGTGGAGAACAGCAAGTGTTTTCCAGGAAAAAAAGCACAAATATGGATATTAGAGAAATGTAGTGTGCAGCTCCCCCCCCCCCCCCATTGCTTACCTGAGCCCCTTCTCGATCCAGCACTGTGCAAGGGAGCCTGGCTGAGACACAGCAGCAAGAGCCAGTAGCTCTCTCAGCCAATGAGGAGAGAGAAGGGGGGGCGGGGCCAAGCTGCAGCTCCATGTGACTTATGGATGCATAGAGAATGGGCTCGACAGCGAGAACACAAAAAGTGGACCCATAGCAAGTGGTTTGCTATTGGGGACACTGTTGAAGGGGGAGGAGCCAGCAACACATGCGGCGGACCCAAGAAAAGGAGGTTCAAAACTATGACGCAGAGCAGGTAAGTATAACATTTTTTTTATTAACAAAAAAAAAACTACAAAGAACAAAAAAAAAAAAAAAAAAAAAAAAAAAAAACCCACACCTTTCCTTTATCACTTCAATGTCAACTGAATTTGAAATGGCTCAACAACATTACTTAAATTGTACATTATTAAAGTGACATTAAACCTTTGTTATTTTAATAATTAAAAAAAAAAAAACACAACGAACATGTTATACTTGCCTGCAGTGTGCCCCACCTGTGCTCCAGGCCTCTCCTCTTCGGCAGGTGCACCCATGCAAAGCAGCTTTCCATGGGGGCACCCATGCAGGCTCACTCCCAAGCCGCCCTATCTGTATCCATTGACACAGAGCGGGCGGCTCAGACCCCCGCCCCTCCGCTCCCATGTTACAGCTCTGATTGACAGCAGCGGAAGCCAATGGCTCCCACTGCTATCAATCTGCCCAATGAGGAGGGAGACAGCAGCTAGAGCCCCTGCTCTTGTACACAATCGCTGGATGGGATTGAGCTCAGGTATAAAGAAGGGGGAAGGGGGGGACCTGTAGAACCGCTTTAAGCTGGTTCTGCATTCCCATACAAGTTTATGGTAACGTAAAACCCACTTGAAGCAAGCTAAATGCAGGTAAGAGGGAGGTCATCTGCAGATCAAATGCACCCGTCAATGAATAATGAACGATCTCAGAAGCCTCTTAAACTAATGCCATTGGCAATGTGTAGCAAACACACAGGGGGTGACTAATCTCATGTTCCAGGCTGTCCGTTTTCCTGTGCAAAGGACTATCTGGTTTTCACATTACTCAGAGCAGCGTCTGATATGCACAGATAAGTAGGTCCTTCCCCGTTATCTGATGTACAGCCAAACAGAGGGACTGGCCCAAGAACAGGGCTAGGTTTTATCAGCTTGGTCTGCTTGTGGAACAAAAACATATGTCGGAAACTTACAAATATGAGCAACAATGTAAGACAAGCAAAATGAAAATTCTGCTAGAAGGAAGAAAATTGTATGTATAATTATTATGGACAAATATTCAGCTGGAGCAACTTTGCATGTAAATTCTACAACATGAAGTATGCAAATATAGGATAAACCATCTATTCTGTAATCAACACTAGAAGTCTTCAAAGGATATAACAACATGTAACAGAGCAGGCAATCTCCCCAAATAAAAGAAACCTGTACTGAGAATATATGGAGGCCACCACTGCTGACCTCTCCTTCTGAAAATGGTACTTCTCTGGTTGTTTCAGTAGCATTGGTCCAGAGGAATTCCGCTTTCCTGATCTTTGTTCATTTTTTGGTCAGTGCAAAAAAAAAAAAAAATCATAGAGACAGCCAGCTTTTATATTTCTCTCAGTTAGCCCTGGTTCACATCTGTGCGGGTGGTGCCGCAGCAAATCTGCACGAAAATCCGTGCAGTCGCACCACCCGCACAGAGGAATGCGGACCCGCGGGTGGATGCCATTAGTTCTAACGGTACGCCGCTCGCACTGGAAAATGCAAACGTACTGAGAACCGAGGTTCCTGTGCGGGCTGTTTTCAGAAGTGCAGGGACATCTTCCCTGCATGTCACGGGAGTCCATTCAAATGAATGGGCACTCGTGCCCACGCAAAATGCAGCCTGCACGACCGCATAGATGTGAACCAGGGCTAAAGGTCTCCATTAACTGCCACCCACAAGTAAAAAACTATCAATAATGGTTATCCCTAGTCTTAAATGGGTATACTGTGTTATAGGCATGATACACAGAGACAACAATTGCCGAATAGAACACTTACTTCTAGTCCATATGGAGAAATTTTGAGGTACTCGCTCACATCATTACTATTAAGCATGGCATTGATTGGTGATAAATCGGCCTTTTCATAAGTTAATTGTCTGCCTTCCTTTAAAACTAAAACAGATATGGAATTAGGAAAACTGACACCACCATAATCCAATACATATCAGCTGCAACACCCCAGGCTTGATTCTTGAAAACTGGAGCTATCAAATAGCACATTAAGTAAAACCTTTGTTGTCCCATCCTGGAGAATGGAAGAGAAAACCCAACTGGTTTGCAAGAGCAAAAGCTTTAGGGCTCATTCACAGTTGACTGTTTTACCAACGCTTGCCAAATGCCCCTATAGCGCTTAGCAAGCGTTGGTCCGGAGTTTGCAGAGCGTTTAACGCTTGGCAAACGCTCCGCAATCGCCGCATGCACGGTTTAGCGGAGGTTGCTAGGCGTTTGCCGAGCGTTTAAAAACGCCCCACAAACGCCTATAATGAAGTTTGAATGGTGTTACCGCTCCGCAAACGCCCCGCACTGCAAACGCCAGCCAGGCGTTTGTGGAGCGGCACCATAGACTAGAATAGGAGGCTTCAACGCCTCCTGACTCGACCAGAGTCGTCCGTTTTGCCGCGACGCTAACGCTCCCGTTAGAACAGCACCACGTGCTGCAATGTGCAGAATTGTCCGAGGCGTTTGGGAAGCAGTAAAAATGCTTCCCAAACGCCTCTCTGCCGCCTGCACACAACACTAGTGTGAACGTAGCCTTATGCAGGCCATAGACGGGTCGAACATCGGCCGAAAGAAAAAAAAAATAAAATAAAAAAATCGGCCGATTTTCGCACTGTTAGTGGGTTAATTGGTCGGCCAGTTTTCGGGTTTTTGGGAATTTTAGATTATCGGGCATGTTGGAAAATTTGCAGAAAATGGATGATTTTCGCGGCAATGATGGCCAAATCGGCAGATCGTTTTAACGATAAAAAATCTGCGCATGAGCTGTGACCTGCAAGAGACAGAAGTTTGGCTGTTATATGGGGTGAACGTTATGATTTAGTCGGCCAATTTTTTTAATCGTTGGTGGTAACGTCGGCTTAACGAACGACCGATTTTTCGTTTATCGTTTGAAAAATCAGCCGATGGTCGACCCGTCTATGGCCTGCATTACTTTTGCTAGACCTTTTTTTGCTCCAGACTTTGCATATCAGTCTCATACACAGCTATGTACACGATCTTTAATTGAACAACAAGCATCAGGTGAAAGTAAATCAGGCAGCTATTAATACTGTCTAGTAAATGCTGCAATCAGAATGTTCACTCAAATTACTTTAACCACTTGCCCTCCAGAGGATTCCCCCCCCCCCCTTCCCAACCAGGCCATTTTTTGTGATACGGCACTGCGTTACTTTAACTGACAATTGCGCGGTCATGCAACGCTGTACATAAATGAATGTCATCCACCCCCACAAATAGAGCTTTATTTCGGTGGTATCTGATCATCTCTGCATTTATTTTTTCCCTATAAACAATAACAACTTAAAAAATATTGTTTGTTTTTTAATCTTTTGCTATAAAACATATCAAAAAAAAAAAAAAAAATAAAAAAAAAAAAATCAGGATTTAGACATAAATTTAGTCCAAATTGTAAATGCTAAAAAAAAATCCCAATACGTGTGAATTAATTGGTTTATGTGAAAGGTATAGCGTCTACAAATGGTGGTACATAGACACTGGAATTTAAATTTTTTTTATACTAGCGTCTTATAGTAGGACTGAGGCAGGCATTCTGACACTGACATCCCCAGTGACACCAATACAGTGATCAGTGCTAATAAAAAGCACTGACACTGTACTAATGACACTGGGCAGGAAGGGGGTAACATCCGGGGCGATCAAAGAGTTAACTGTGTGCGTTTTACTTAGGAGACCTGCTGTTTTGTACCTCTTTGCTGTGCAGAGATACAAAACAGACGGTCCATGCTAACAGGAGAGAGACCTGTGTTTACACACAGGTCTCTCCCCGACGATCACTGGGTGCCAGCGGGGAATCGGGGACCCAGCGACTGACATCCCTAGCCACCAATAGCGGCGCGGGTAGGGTGGCACATGCGCGCCCCCTACCTGGAAATGCAAACCATGTACATATACGTGATTTTGCGCAGCCCTGCCACGCTGTAGAAGTATTTCTGCTATAGGGTGGTGGGCAAGCAGTTAATCTAGATTTTCTGTAATCAGCCATAAACCAGAATCCAGGGAGCATCTCACAGGATAATTGGGAGTGTACTTCCTGAAGTGGGTGCTGTGTACCCTCCTTCCTTGTGTCGTTTCTGGTGTCACTAATCACATTCAACAAAGGACTATGACAAAGTTCTTGGTACTAATCATTTAACAAGAAAAAAAAAAAAAAGTCAAATTTTAGTATGTGGCAACAAAGAACCTGCTATAAATGTGTTTGGGAATAACTCTCCTGTTCCCAGATTAACAGCAAAGGGATGTATGAACTGGTAAACTACAGTGCTATATGGTGAAATACTGAGACTATAAGCAGGTAGGTTGTGCTCCCTGAATGTATCTACATAAAGAATATCAGTTCACAGACAACTTACACAGGTTGTCTAAACTCCACTGGGCACAGAAGCCAACCTGACGCTTCAGGAAGTCACCGTTGTTTGTCCAGGTCTCCAGCAAAAGCAGACGGTCGCTAATCTGAGACTCTGAAACAGTCATCTTGTTTTCGCCTAAAAAAGAAGCATTAACAATATTAGAAAAAGGGCTGAATTAGATTATGGAGGTATATAAAAAAAAACAAATAAACCAGATCTTACTTGTTTGTGAAAATTTTTCCAGTGCAATAAGTGCAAACAGAATGACCATGGGATGAAACCTGAAATTCTAGAAGGCAGAAGCGAAGGTCAGTGTTATGGTTGTATATAGAATACATTACTTTTTAATATAAAAGTACATTTTACACAACAGATTTCTCCATTTTGGACAGAGTGGGATGGAGTTCAATGCTTTGTGGAATAGGCTGCCTGAAGCTTTAAAATTCTGCGGAGGGGAAATTTACTTTCAAAGTGGGAGTAAATTCCCTTTTTCCATATAAGGCTTACCTATAGGTGCTGTAAATATCTCGTAAACGTGCACATTTTAGGAGTTATTTACATGTGAAACAGCCAGTGACGTCACTGGCACATGAGCACTGCACTCTCAATGGACAGCATGCTGCCCGCTGAGAGATCTGTGACGCAGCCGTGACACATGCGTGAGAGTGACAGTAGCGTGGCTCGGCCATTCAAGTGGGCAGTGTCTTGAACCCCGAAAGACGACCAGATGAAGATGTATTCCCTGTCAGCAGTGACAGGGCACCGCAGAAGGGATCCATTTCACAGGTAAGGATGTCATAATGTGCTAGTCTGCATACTAGTGCATTATGACTTTACCCTGCAGAGGGACCTTCCCCCCCCCCCCCTTTTTTTTTTTCAAACGTGGTTTACTACTGCTTTGCTTCCATTTTCGATGGTGTAAATACTCCTTTTGTGTCCAGAAAGATTTAACAGAGGGCAGATGATTGAGCATTCTGCATTTTGGGTATCTAGCGCAGTGGTTCCCAGCTTTAGTTAGACCAGGGCCCAGTACATTCTTCCAATACCACAACAGTAAAAATGGTTTATACAAACACTCAGTTTATGGGAACGCAAAAAAATGTATTCTGTACTTTTCTTGTACAAAAATGCTTTGTATGTCAATTGATTTATTACCTTGTAGTGATGCAATTATTACATGACTACAAGGTAGCGTGATAGACAACATAGCAGGCACCAGACAGGCTATACATCTGTCCAACTAAAGACCACTTACCATAATGAGCCACAGTGTGAGAGGTGTCTCATTCGGTATAGGTCTTCTCCACTCACCCAGATCTCTCTGCTGCTCCTGGATTCTGTGTGCTCATCAAGGGGATCTCTTTGCTGCCTTTAGTGGAGGGGGTTCTAGTGCCTCCTGACAGTCCAACACCCATGTCAGATTCTCAGGACACTGCAAGCACACCCCTCCAGCATCATGCTCACAGGGGGGAGAAGAGGATGGGGCTTTGGTTCAGGAGGTGCTTGTGTCTGAGCAGGAGGGAGGTCATAGCCCCGTAGTTGAGAACCACTGTTTTAGTATAATTACCACAGAAATTCAAAGAGGAACAGACATGCGAAGGTGACACTAATAACTATTAGTATGCTGGAAGTGTCAATTCATGCACCCCTAGTATGCAGGACCAGGCAGTATATGTATCATACTTCTACATCTCTCATGATGGTCTCTAAGTGCCATGTAGAAAAATATTTTGAGCGCCACTCTACGTCCCCTGAATCTGACTGGTGGCTCTACCAACAGAGATTGCCTGGCAGTACTTGGAAAATGCAGCTGCAACTTCCAAAATTCCCAGCATATTGCCCACAACCTCCCATTCAATGGGGTTACATTGATGCCTGTTGGAAGATGTAGGCTATGAACAGACAGTTATGGGAGGACATTTTATTGGCAGAATGGAATGAAGCATTAAAAACAACAAATCAGGCCAGAACGCTGCCTTTTCTGACTTGTATTTGAAAAAGTGCAATTTCCAGAGCCATCATCCCTATGCATCCTTCACTACATGGTTTGTCACAAACCTGATTATTTCTGTCTCAGTGGGTTTCTTACAAAAAGCTTTTATTGAGTCTCTTTTGCTGGCTGCCAGGTTTGTGTGCTGGCAAATCTGTCTCTGCCATTTAGAGTTCCTGCAGTGAACCACCTTAAATACACTAGCAAGTTAAAATGCCGGGCTGCCATCACAATAAGCAATCTCATTTATTTTCACAATGATATCATCCAATGTGGTGCCTGCATTAGTCAACAGCAAACCAAGGATAAACAAAAAAAGATAAAAAAAAACAAAAAGGTTAAAAAACAAAAACACACACTTACCAAACTTTCTAACAAATATTCTAATATCCCTGGACTCAGTAGAGAGATGCTGGCAGGGCCTGAAAGAAATTATCAGGTGTTATAAACAGGCGATATATGGAAGAAAACAAATGTGCTGAGATCTGTAGTCCCTACAGTTCAGGAGACAAAAGCTTTATAACCTTGAATAGATGTAAAGCTATCGCTATATAAAATTACTTACATGGTACCATCATATTCTTGCAGGGTGGATAAAAATCAATGATAAAAAAAAAAAAAAAAAAAAAAAAAAAAAAAAAAAAAAAAAAAAAAAAATCGTATTTTTATTTAAATCGGATTTTTTTGAATAAAATGCTTTTTGAGGAAAATATATTACCATC
The DNA here is from genome assembly GCF_062004578.1 of Staurois parvus. Classification (NCBI taxonomy): domain Eukaryota; kingdom Metazoa; phylum Chordata; class Amphibia; order Anura; family Ranidae; genus Staurois; species Staurois parvus. Next base: position 668,927 of record NW_028318294.1, on the reverse strand, counting down.
CAAAGGTTATTCCATCATGAAATAAAGATTAGTTTTTTAATTAGGTAGAATAAGGCTGTATATGTTTCATTGTTTTGGTAAATAAATTCCATGAATCCATTCACAATGTCATGCTCTTCCAGAGGTTTTTGTAAGATTATTGGGCAGTTTCTCTGCCTACAAGATATTATCACAGATGCTTGGTTTACTTTTGCAGTTCTCAAAACTGAATTTGACTCAGCGGAGATCACATGCCTCTTCTTCACAGCAAAAATCTTATAACATGAACAGAGTTAAGAAAAAGACCTTCATCCTAACTTCTACAAACCTATGAATACAGAATCAACCCCTTCAGTGCTAAGTTTCAAGAAGTTCAGTGAATAGAATAGAAACAATATTTTTCTGATTGTTTGAAGTGGAATAGATCTGCACAAGAAGAAAGTGAAACTAAGTGTGAGGAGGAAGGGCTGACAGTCTAAGTTTCCTAAAATATATATATTTTGTTTAGCCAAATTAGTTACCAAACATGGATGTTTGTTTAAGCAAATCACATATGCTGGAATGTTATTGTTTCAGTTGAATAAATCTATTTAAATTGTTATTAAGGTAATGATTATTTTTCTCCTTCCTAAATACAACAGAAAAGTTGTCCAAATATGAATGATTAACCTATTAAACTGGGGATAAAAAAACTAATATGAAAAGTTGTTATTCTAAAAATCTTCATCTACTTGCATATTAATGTTATACCAGCAAGAATTAGTCTTTATGTAGAAAACTGGGATTTAAATCAAGCCTTACTGACTAGTGATTTAAATCAGTTTGATTTAAATCAAATCCACCCTGTATTCTTGCTTTGCAGAGAACATAAAACCAAATACCAAGTATGGCTACTTGTATGCCAATCAACCTACAAACAAGATTCTGGGTGGAAACCTGTGCATTGTGAAAAAATACACAAACACTCCCATGCACACAACATTGCCAGTGGGAACTGAATCATGGAAGCCAGCACCATAGTATAACCTGTATTAATATTTATTCAAATATTTTCTTGTATTCTAATGTTTTGTAGGAATTAGCTAGATTTTTATATCATCAGTGAAAATTTGCAGGAATTCTGTCAGTAAAGAAATGTAGTAACAGGATACTCACCTGCCAATTTCTCAGCCAAGCAGCCCAATACTGCAGTTGTATTGCGATGTTTGGCAGGGTTACAGGAATCTTGAATTGCTGTGGTCCCACTTAGGTTCAGTTTTTCTGTCAGCTTCTGAAGAGCATCCTGTAAAATATAATTCCACATCATCAGATACGGTTTATGTATATATGTACTAATGTGTAGATGGAGAGAGTGATAGAGGAGATATCCATCCACCTCACATACACTCTACCAACATCTCTGCATTTTGGTGGTTCTAAAAAGGCAAAAAAATTTTTAACCACTTCCCGACCTGCCGTTGCATATAAACGGCCGGACGGTGGCACTGCAGGGTCGGGTGGCCGTTTCTAAACCTGCCAGCCTGTGCGCGCTTCCTGAGAGCGCGCAGCACCGCGATCCGGTGTCCGCTGTGTCCTCTGGACACAGTGAAACACTGATTGTCGGACGGGACCTCTCTACGAGGTCCCGATCATGTGATCACTGATTGGCGAATCAGTGATCACATGCAAAGTAGTAAGCAAGATGTCACTTGTGACATCATTGCTTACTACGTGTGAAATCTGTGAATGATCACAGAGGTCACATGGTACAAGGCTATTCACAACAGCCTTGTACCAGGTGACAAGCTGTGACCAATCACAGCTCACTCAGTACTTCTCAATGGCTGCAAGAATGTAGACAGAGAGAAAGAGAAATTATTGCTTTTACATCCTATATGGGTGTAAAAGCAATCAGTGTAAAAAAAAAAAAAAAAAAAAAAAAAATCTTCATCACCCCCCACAAGTAGTACCATGGTGACACTGTACTGCTAGGGTGACAGTATGTAAAAAAAAAAAATAAAAATAAAAAATGTAAAAAAAGTTTAAAAATAATAATTTTTGGTTATAAACTAAATTTGGATTTTTTTTTTTTACTAAAAAGATAACGGAATAAATTTTGGCCAAGATTTATGATGAAATATTATTTGCAAAATGTTATTAAAAAAAAAAAAAACCAACAACACACTTTTCAAAATTTTTGGACTTTTTCATTTACATAGCAAACAAAATAAAAACCCCAGCGGTGAATAAATACCACCAAAATAAAGCTTTGTCTCAAAAAAATGTAAAAAATTCATTTGGGTACAGTGTTGCATGACCGCGCAATTGTCATTCAAAGTGTGATAGCGCTGAAAGCTGGAAATTGCCCTGGACAGGAAGGGGGTAAAAGTATCCGGTCTGGAAGTGGTTAAAGAAACAATGCTTTTACTATATACTGCACCATGAGTTTGTCCTTTTCTCTTCTGAGTGGCGGTCTGAGCATCTCCTATTGTGGATATTTGGTATCTTTGAAGTGGATCTTCAGTTCTGCAGATTATCACTCCTTGGAGCTCATCCTGCAAAATTCTTATTGTTGCTGTCATCTACTGATCATCGCTCCCAGAGCAAAAAGCGCTTTAGGCTGGTTTATCATATATCAGCATATTGCTCTGGTGAGTTTTATTTAACCGATTTTGGTGGCGGATTCACTTGGTGATAATATTTTTGGACACCACTGATTATTTGAACTTTATAATTTCGGTCTTTATTTTTGTTGCATTTTATATTTTTCTGTTTTTCTCACTGATTATTATTGGTTTGATACATTATTGTATACACTTTAGCGCAACCTGTTTTTTATTTTTGGTACACCCTATACAGTTTTATAGGTTAGGTTTTGCAGCTTATTGATTTATATATATTTTCCGTTTCGCTGGTTCCATTTATTTTATAAATTTTTTTACCTGAACGCATTCCCTTGTTAAAAAGGTTAAAAATGTCCTATTAGTAGAAGCACCACTCCCCAAATACTTACCTGAGTCTTGTAATGTGAATAAAACGGTGAAAAGGCTACAAAACTAACCGTATACAGTCAATGCGAAAGATTTGCACAGTCATCACAATGACCAGACACATCTGAATCAGCAGTTTTTCTTGGCTGGGAACAAAATCCATCCTTAATTAACTATTACACCCCTGGGAAGGCTAAACTCAATACCAAAACAACCATTAGGAAACGGCTACATTGGCACCACATGTTTTTAGTACAGCCACTTTCAGTACTCTCCTACTGAAATGCAGGTTTTCATTCCTATTAGGAGGGAAGAAATTATTTATTCATAGCTCAGAATATTACCAGATCACACATACTTTTGTTGGCAGCGGACACTCATCCAGTAGCAACGTAATGACAGCTGGGCCCAGAGGATCTTCTAATGGAATGACTCTAATGAGAGACTGCACCACATCCAGCCAGCCGTTATCTGTGGCAGGAAAGCAGAGAGATCAGAGCAATAACTCAAATGAAAAACAAACATCCAGGCCTTGTTTACATGGATCAGATAAAATGTATAATAAGGACAAGTGAAACAAAACAGGAGAAAAAAATGCAAGGTGTCTGCTGTGTATAGAGACAAATACATATTTTTTTTTTATTTTAATTAATGAAAAGAAACAACACACACACACACACACACACACACACACACACACACACACACACACACACACACACACACACACGACAACTCAGAATCAGTTACTCAAAATGAGTTTGCTCCACAAAAGGTGCTACTAAAGAAGGGCAGGACAATTATGCCGGACTCAAGACTCTTCTGTTGCCTGTATCTGGTAAAAGTTTCCTAAAGGGCTTGTAACGGCAAAAGATGTTTTACCTCCCACACATATGGACTGATCAGCTCTGTTTTGTCAGGTGGACTTGATTGAACCATCCATTGCCCTCTATGGAGCGGCGGATGTAAAATGACCATG